>NC_141940.1:30998377-31623377 GCF_057802395.1 Ceratotherium simum simum
TAAATGGTGGGAGCCAGGTTTCTCATTATTGAGACTATTGAGAAGGAAGTTATTGATAAGAGGAGAAAGCTAGAATGATCCATGTGTTAATGGATTAGTCAGAGACATCTGTAAGTACTCATATTTAATTTAATATAGACATGGTTACATAGCAATATTTATAGCGTGTATATATAAAGAGATTAGGATACGTGCATATATTTCTTTGCTCTGACAGCTGAGAGAGCCTTAGAGAAATGACATCTCCATAGCAATGAGCACACTTACCACCCAGATCTTGGTTTCTAATACTCATCTCAAATAAAAGGAACCAGAGCTCCTTGGATAAATGGCTGATTATAGGGCTGGAGCAGGAACTATACAAGATGAGCCTGGAGCATCTTAGAGTGACAGAAAGTAAGGAAGTGCTCAAAAAAAAAAAAAAAAGGTAGGGGCATGTCAAAGGGACACAAAAGGCCAATTTGAAAGAATTCTCACAGGCTAAAGCTGGAACAAATTGAACAACAAAATAATGCAGTATTGGATTATAACTCAAAGTATATAATAAATACTCATAAGTCCATGCTGACATAAATGGTTGAATAAACAAATGAGGGAGAAGAGACCTATCTCTTGTAAAGAGCAATTCTAAATTAACTTATATAGATATTTGCCCCTCAAGGAGGTGGGCCTTAACTCCTCCCCACCCCTTGGGTTTGACCTGTGCTTAGTGATTCATTTCCAAAGAGTAGATTTATGGAAAGGGAGAAAAAATAACTTTATAGTGGAGAAACCTAACAAACACTCCTCAGCTAGGTGATAAGTCATGTTGACAGTATGCATCCTTGATGTGATGTAATGAAAAGAGCAACTCATCTCGGTGGTCTTCCTCCCCAAAGTCCATAACCTTGGTTGAATCATGAGAAATACATCAGACAAACCCAAATCGAGGGACATTTGACAAAATACTTGACCAGTACTCCTCAAAATTGTTGAGGTCAACAAAAGCATGGGAAGTATGAGAAACTGTCATGGTTAAGAGGAGCCTAAGGAGACCTGACGATCACCTATAATGCCATACCCTGGACAGGATCCCAGAACAGAACATGAGGTAAAAACTAGTAAAATCTGAATAAAGTATGGAGTTTAGTTAACAGTAATGTAGCAATGTTGGTCCCCTAATGTGAAAAATGTACCACAGCAATGTCAGATGTTAACAACAGGGAAAAGTGGTGCAGGGGGATGTGAACTCTTTGCAAACTTTTCTGAAAATCTAACGCTATTCTAAAATAAAAAGTTTATTTAAATCAAGAAGGCATAATATGCTTGAATGTATTATGGTATCCTGGATTGGATCTTAGAACTAAAAAAGGACACTGGTGGAAAAACTGTACAACCTGAATAAATCTAGAATTTACTTAATAGTAATGTACCAGAGTTGGTTTCTTTAGTTTTGACGAACATACCATGGTGATGTAAGGTATTAACATTAGGGGAAACTGGGTAAGGAGTACATGGGAACTTGCTGTATTTTCTTTGCAACTTTTCTTTAAAACTAAAGGTATTCCAAAATAAAAACTTTATTAAAAAAAAAAAGTAATGCAGGGTAGCTGGATGTACAAGCAAACTCTATCTGTTTGGAGCACCTTAGATAACCTGTATGATGGCATTTGATTTGTTTGGGACTCTGTAGTGAATCTCCCTCCTCATCTCCACACCGTCCTCCACGCTGGCCCTGCTGTATCGGCCTGAATTTATTTCATGTGCGTGGATCTACACCAGAAAAGCGGCTGTGGTTAACAGGGGAAGCCTGGGTTCCCCAGGAGATTAGATGACTCAAGTCTAGAGAACAAAGCAAAACAAAAAAGGTCAAGCTTCAGAACTGAAAGGAAGAGGAGAGCACGTGGGGGCAGGGGGTCTGTTAAGCAGGAGTTAGCTCGGAATAGAAGACAGTTAAGATTTTTTGGGAAATAAAACAATGATTTTAGGCTGGGAGAAGGAGAGGGTCAGAGACCAGGGAAAATGATGACACAGTGGGTACTCCATTTTCTCTGTCTTATCTACGGTTTACTCATAGACTCTTTCACTCATATTATCCTTGCTGCTTGTAATATTAGATGAACAAAGATTGGCCTGAGAATCAAGAGCCTGTCACGAGTTACTAGGAAGGGTAGAACAGACGGGTTAAGGCGAGAAGGGGCATTTCTAGGGCCACAGCCACAAGACAGTTCCAAGTCTCTTGTTTCTGTGGTCTTCTCCTCCACCAGACTGTGAGCTCTTCTGGCACAGGGATGTTGCCTTATTCTTCTCTAGTCCCAGCAGTGCTCTATACATAATAGGTGTTCAATAAACATCTGCTTAATGAATAAGGCAGGAAGCTAGAAACCAGTGAAATTGGGAATGTTTTTCTTTTGAAAACTTATGGGGAAACATTAAATCCCAAATATGTCTTTACCTTGAATTCCCATAATAATTAAGGTATTTAAAAATATTCTGATAATTTGGTTTTTTCACAACAGTGGGGAGATCTGGCCTCTGACTCTCAAAATTATACAACTGAAATTGGAATTTGGAAGATGGTATATTAATGTTAAACATATATTTCTAAGAATAAAAAGCCACTGCCCAGCTGTATAATTTGAGGATCAGAGAAAATGCTATGCTAAATTATGCTGAGTTGGGCCGGCCCTGTGGCTTGGTGGTTAAGTGCGCGCGCTGCGATGCTGGTGGCCCGGGTTCGGATCCCGGGTGCGCATCGAGGCACCACTTCTCCGTTCATCCTGAGGCCGAGTCCCGCATACAGCAACTAGAAGGATGTGCAGCTACGACATACAACTATCCACTGGGGCTTTGGGGGGAAAAAAATAAAAATAAATAAAATCTTAAAAAAAAAAAAAATTATGCTGAGTCATTAATATTTTAATTCCAATTAAGGTAAACAAGACAGGTGAAAAATGGCTCAATATGACTCTTCAAAGAGCTTTTAATGAAATGCGGTTTTAAAGATTTTATTTATTTATTTTTTCCCCCAAAGCCCCAGTAGATAGTCGTATGTCATAGCTGCACATCCTTCTAGTTGCTGTATGTGGGACTCAGCCTCAGGATGGACGGAGAAGTGGTGCCTCGGTGCACGCCGGGGATCCGAACCCGGGCCGCCAGCATCGGAGCGCGCGCACTTAACCAAGCCACGGGGCCGGCCCCTGAAATGCGGTTTTAAACTTGTTCATCTAGCACAGTGGTTCTCAGCTTACCACACCAAGTCCATGATGAAATTTTCACCAAAAGAGAAATTGGAAAATAAGGGAATATGGTACTTTTTTTAAAAGCTAGGTTTATTCACTTTAATAGACTGTTCATTGCTCTAAGATGATAAGATTCTGCTTGACTTTTTTTTACTATTAAAATGTTCTCTTCTATGAAGAGGTGATAGCAGATGGCAGCAGCTTAAAAAAAAGTGTCGAGTTGGCAAAAAAAAATGTTGGTGCCCTATGTCAAGGCCTAAAATGCCATTCGTCTATGAAATCCCAATGCTAGCTAGAAAGCACTTCCTTTCTCTAAAGAGAAAAGTATATACTTTTCTCTTTTTGGTCTAGGATGGCACTCACGGTTTCAGGAGAGGCAGTAAAAAATGTACATTTGTTGAGTACACCTACTGACTAGGCACCAAGCTTTATACATACATGATTTCTCAGTAAATCTTTACAATTTCAGTTAGATACTCTCATGTTACAGATAAGAAAATGGAAATTAATATAGGGTAAATAACTTGCCCAAGGAATGTGCTAATAGAGGGAACCAAATCCAAGTTCATCTGATTCTAGAATCTGTGCTGTTTCCTATAATATCACACTGCTTATTATAGTGAGTTTCTAATACCCATTTTAGGGAGGAATATTGTTCAATTTTTCTTTGTATATATCTTAATGCTACCTTTTCAAACTCACTTTCTTATAACTTTGTAGTATATTTATATACTGACAGCAAACATTTAAAAAACTAAACTCAGAAATGTCAGTATTCTCTTAAGCTTGCATCCCAAATATTTTTCCCTTTTTGTTCAAGAAACCACATAAAACCTATCAGGAAATATTCACATGGCAACACCCCGATTACCTGCTGCTGAAACGATCAGCACCACAGCAGACTACAAGTCCTCAGGCAGAAGTCAGTGAAAGCCAAGTTGCCTCAAAGAGTTCAAGACATTAAGTTCTTTGAAACACTAGACCAATCACACTGCCACCCAGACCTTGAGACTAAAGAAACTGGTTGGTTAGAAAGCCAATGGCATAACAACTCGCTCTATCAGGTAGAGTATAGAAGAGTGAGCAGAGAGATGAGGAGAGGGGAAGGAGAGAACACAGCACTGGCAAGAGGAAGAAAGCAGCATAGGAGTAAAACCAAGGCAAACAGTATCCAATGAACTAGAAAATCTGGATTACTCCAAAACCATGCAGGATTAACAAGGATATGACTGTGTCTTCCCAGCTTCTCACTTACACACTAAAAACAAACACAGTAAAGAACATATAAGCATATAGATGAACTCTTAGGAGTGTTCATTTTAGAACTAGAATTAAAAAATTTTTTTTCCTTAAAGGTATGTAGTTTCCTTAAATGCATTATAATTTAGGGGTCCAAAATCTGATCTTCTGCTTGCTAAGAATCAAATTATAAAACAAGACTTTGTTTTTCTTACATTCCTCAATTTACTGAAGTCATCTGAAAATAAAGTCACATGTTTAACAAGTGTTGGCGACCAAGTTTTAATAATACATATTTAACTTTCAGAATCATATGCTAACCATCAACAACATGATCAGGGTTCCATTGCCCCAGATGTTATTTCATTGGTACATTATATCAATATTTACAGAAGCTTTCAAATTCAACAACACAAAACAAAACAGCTTAATTTTTAAAACTACAATGCTTTAAAAAAATGTAAACAGTTCATTTTTACATTATTGTAAAAAAGAAGACTCACTCCTTAATGCGGCTTAATTTTAAGTGAGCAAAGCCTGGTGCTCATGGATAAAGAATGAAAAGAATTCTTTACATAGAAACATTGTGCTCCAGTGTGGAAAAAAAAGGAAATTATATATACACATACAAAGAAAAGAATCTTAAGTCCACAATTTAGACCACAAAAAAAAAATCTTGTCCCCAAATTGAGAAATTTATAAAAACCATTTACACATGGTTGTTGACCTACTGAAAACCTATATAACATTTTCAAAACAATAACTCAGTCAAAAGACACCACTTTCCTTATAAATGAAATTTTGTGCAAAAGAAATTGTTTAAGCTACAAACAAGACTCCTCCCAAATAAGAGGCCAAAAGAGTCACTGAAATAATTTAACTCTGTTAGATTTAGTGCATGTAACCAAAAGGCACACACATGTGATTAATATATTAATATATTTTTCATGCATAAACCTGTGCAGGTTCACAATTATATAACAAAAACACAAACATAACAAAACATAAAGCCTAATGTTTGGCAATGTTATTCTAGCCACATTCCTTTCTAGTCTATCAGTCCAGGGTTTACTAGATCATTAACACTGCCTCTCGAAAAATATATTATATTTGAACAACTTCCAATAAAAATTAAAAAAAGGATGTTAGCCTGAAACATTATAGTATTTTTTTCAGTTCTGATACATATATAAACTTACTGATATGTTTATTTTAAATGTCATTTCAAATTAAGATACATTTTTCCTTTTGTTAATAAACACTTTGATTGCTCCAGTGAAGTCAGCAGAGAGAAGAACTTCTGTGTTATCTGTCTTCATAATACCTTAAAAGCATAAAAAGAATAGTTTTTAGTTGATTTTAAAGGAATATGAAGCCTGCTGCCACATGTCACATGTCCATGACCCTCCACCTTTGGCGTAGAAGATCCTCTCCAAACCTATTTAGTCTCTTTTCCGGCTCACTCCTGTAATCCTTTCATCCTCCTGTACCCCTCCTCCTCTCTGAGGCTCACTTCCACTTACTTTGTCTTAGCTGGTCTTTCCCTGGCCTGGGGAGAGTACAGTCCCTTGGTGCTACGATGCCTGGATTTACACCCAGGTAGCCTAGGCCTCTAAGTTGTTTAATGCTTCATTTCATGGCAAGACGCCAGCGTGTTACTCAGCCCAGGACTGGAGTGCTGGCAGGATGCGTTCAGCTGGGCAAGCCTATTGCTAACAGGGTTCTCTAATGAGGTTGACGGTTAGGTTAGGTTTACTGTACAGCACACATACTGAAACTGCCATGAGATGAAGTACATGTCATTGTTCTGTAAATGCTGACAGCACCTTTTACCTTTACGATCCACACTGAGAGCTATGTAGCTATACTGACTGGCAAAAATGCTTACCTCTTAGATTCGCCAGTAAAAGCATTTAACAAACAAAATTCAGTGTTAACTAACTCTATTATGCATAGGCAAAAACTGTAGATTTAAGAAGTACTGATTGGGAAGGAAGGAACTTTTCTTTCTAACTTTTAATTGGAAAGTTGTGTACAGGATGAGTTAGACAAATGATTTCACTCAGATTTACTAAAAACATATCCTAAGCCTGTGAACATTACCACCCTTTTGGCATATCTCAAAGTAGTGCTATGCAGCAGAAGTAGCAGCAAAGGACTTAGGAATACGAGAAAGGCTAGAGAAGAAAATAATTCATCATATACATACAAATGCTTTTTAAGATACAATAATAATGAGGATGATAACGATTACATCTACTATATGCCAGGCATTTTGATGGGCACTTTACATATGTTATCTTTAATTCTTATCACAACCCTATAAACTAGGTATTATTGTCACACGAGGAAAATTGAAGCTTAAATTGCCAAACATGTCAGGAACAAAGAGAGGGCAATCAGATATATTTTATGATCTCATACCCTGGGTTTAAGAGTTTATTCTTAGATTATACCTAGATAGGTACAAAACAGCAAACACAAATCTGAGTATGATCCATTAAAAGTTATGCCTCTTTAAAAAGGACTCAGTGAATTAAGTGAACCTTGTGAATATGGTGCAACTTTGAGAAGTTTAAAAAAAAGTCCTTTAGATTTTTCCTCAAATTGTTTTTTTTTTTAAATTTTATTTATTTCCCCCAAAGCTCCAGTAGATAGTTGTATGTCATAGCTGCACATCCTTCTAGTTGCTGTATGTGGGACGTGGCCTCAGCATGGCCGGAGAAGCGGTGCGTCGGTGCGCGCCCGAGATCCGAACCCGGGCCGCCAGCAGCGGAGCGTGTGCACTTAACCGCTAAGCCACGGGGCCGGCCCTCCAATTGTTTTAAAAGCTAGAATTTTCTGTGGAATGTATAAGGGAAATGTATAGAGTATAAAAAGGTATCACTGTGGAAAAAGAAAAGAAAAAAACCCAAATGACTTAAGTTAGAAGAAAGAAGCTAGATTTGATTCTGAGAGAAAAAAAAAAAAGGAAAGAAAAAATATTTCCCAACAGGCATTTAGTAAAGGTTTAATAATTTGAGTTGATTTATTTTTAAATCTTGTAATTGAAAAAAGTGCTAGACTCAAGTTCATCTTTGCTACCAAAATTTTTCTTCACAGACAGAAGAAAAAGTGTATTTAGTGTAGCGTATAGTGCAAATAATACCACAAGGGAAATTACTTTAGATTAAATGAAATAAAAATACTTGAGAACTTGTAAGCATTCAAATACTTTTAGAAGCACCTTTTGTACATTGTATCTGTTGTGGCTTAACAACGCTCTTAAAGGCCTGGTTGTAGTCTCTAAAGTAACAGAAAATATTTAATAAACTATTCTGCAACTGATTTTAATAATACGAACTTGTTTTCATTAACAACTGGTCCAAATTTACAAGGTTTTACCATACTCTTAAGGACTAACAGGGGCCATTTTTATATAATTGGCACTCAATACTATTTGATGGTTTCTTTTCACTTCCTCATCTGAGCATTTTATATAACTGGAATTACTATTCATTCTCAAAGCATATGCTGCAAATGGCAAGAAATTACAGGCTTGTAAATAGCTATCTACGAGAAGCTGTAAATTTGTGGCAAGCAGAAAAAGAACACTGCTTTCATTTTGGTTTAATTCATTTATTCAGAAAATGTTTATTAAGCACCTACTATGTGCAGGCAAGCACCGTGCCAGGCACTGGCACCACAACAATAAGACATAGAAAGTCTCTGTCCTCACAGAGATTACAGTCTAGTAGAAGAGACAGAGAATACATTTTGTATTTGTATGTCTTGTTTGCGTTTCTCCAAGGAGAATGGTTGCCCATAAAAAAAAAATTATTAACTTTCAAAATTTTCATTTTTAATTCCCAGGTGAATTTAAAAGAAGTAAAACTTGTAAGAAGGATGTTACTGAAATGTTCAGAAATGGATATCTGACAACTATTATGTTGTAAACAAGAAATATTCTCCATACTCATGAAAACCTCTTAATACCCAATATTAGGTTAATGAGGCTACAAAAATGCAGGACAAATAAAACGTGAGTACCTACCAGAGGGCATGGTATCCAAAACTTCAGCATCTTCGCCTTTATCATTCCCTTCTGATTTCTCAGATTGCACATCCAAAGACAACATCAAACTTGGGTTTGGAGCAAAGATGGCCGACGTGACAACTGCATTATGCGCTGGGAAAAAACATTTACTTCAGGAGAACTAATAAATTTGATTCCAAACATCAACACAAAAAGTATAATATGCAAAAAGTACAATAGCGTATGTTATATGCAAATATCTTTTAAAACTAACATAAAAGTAACTAAGAACTATTTAAAACTCAAAAACATTTTCTAAAAAAAAAAAAAATACCACATACAAGTTCTGAGATTCTATCAACACTCAAATTTTAGACAAGTGTAAGTTCTTCCTTGGTATAGAAAAATCAAACAGGGCCAGCCCCGTGGCTTAGCAGTTAAGTGTGCGCGCTCCGCTACTGGCGGCCTGGGTTCGGATCCCGGGCGTGCACGGATGCACCACTTCTCCGGCCATGCTGAGGCCGCGTCCCACCTACAGCAACTAGAAGGAGGTGCAGCTATGACACACAACTATCTACTGGGTCTTTGGGGAAAAAAAAAAAAGGAGGAGGATTGGCAATAGATGTTAGCTCAGAGCTGGTCTTCCTCAGCAAAAAGAGGAGGATTAGCATGGATGTTAGCTCAGGGCTGATCTTCCTCAGCAAAAAGAGGAGGATTAGCATGGATGTTAGCTCAAAGCCAAAGACAAAGCAAAAGCAGTGATAACTGCCAAACTGTCTCTGAAATACTGCCTATACACAGTTACTGTTAGTACATCTCCACTTTCACTTTATTCACTTATAAGACACACCAAAGTAGGCATTTCCTTACCTTTAATACCCTCCCAAAAGTCATTCCGATCTCTTCTGACTGAAGTAAACTTGCTTAGGTCATGGTAAGTACTCCAGATATAAACATACTTATCTTCTGAGCCGCTAACAAGGTAACTAAAATCATGGCTAAATTTGGGAAAGAAAAAAACAATCAAAGTTTTGGGGGTTTTTTTGGTTTCTATCAGTGCTTCCCACTTTAAAATACCTAAGAAAATACCCAAGAGAGCTTGTTGAAATAGAGACTCCTAGTTTCACTGCAGAGGTTCTTTTTTTTTTTTTTTAAAGATTTTTTATTTATTCATTTTTTTCCCCCCAAAGCCCCAGTAGATAGTTGTATGTCATAGGTTCACATCCTTCCAGTTGCTGTACATGGGACTCGGCCTCGGTTGGACGGAGAAGTGGTGCCTCGGGGCGCGCCCGGGATCCGAACCCGGGCCGCCAGCATCAGAGCGCGCGCGCTTAACCGCTAAGCCACGGAGCCGGCCCATCACTGCAGAGGTTCTAAACATGTAGGTCTGACGTGGGGGCTATCACCGGCATTAGTGTTTTCATCAAAGCTCTAGGCAACTGTGCTGCTGGTTAACCCACACTGGGAGGAACGCCTACTTAAGAGATGAAAGGGAGAAGCAGAGTATTTTACCAATTAAATTAGCGGGTAATTTAAGAAGAAAGAACTGATAAGAAAAGGGCTGAAAGAAAGAGGGCTAGAAGCAAGAAGAGGCAGGTATTTCAGGAGAGCCTCCAGACCCCAAATTAAGAGTTCAAATAGGGCCGGCCCCGTGGCTTAGCAGTTAAGTGCGTGCACTCTGCTGCTGGCGGCCCGGGGTTCGATCCCGGGCGCGCACCGACACACCACTTCTCCGGCCATGCTGAGGCCGCGTCCCACATACAGCAACTAGAAGGATGTGCAGCTATGACCTACAACTATCTGCTGGGGCTTTGGGGGAAAAAAATAAATAAATAAATAAAATTATAAAAAAAAAAAAAAGAGTTCAAATAATGATATGTAAAGGTATAAATACAGGACACTGTACTTTAGGGTGTTAAGATGCTTTATTAGCTTCTGTACTTAAAAGGATCAAGACCATGGGTGGGGTGGGTAGTGGTAGGGTAAACCGCCTCTTAAAAAGCTTACATAAAAGTACAAAAGCACAAACTCTGGACCTAGGAGTCTTCTAAATCCCGGCTCTGCAACTAACAGTGTGACTCTAGGCAAATTACTTAATTTTCTCGGTCTTGGTGTCTTCATCCGCAGAACAGGGGCAACTCTAACTCTATCTACCAAACAGGTGAATACAGTAAGTATTACATGATTGATAATTTGAGATACCAGCTGTAAAAGTGCAAAGGAACTAAAACACCATATAAACATAAGGCATAAATCAACGGAAAAACGGGAGTAGAGGCGAAATGTTCTGATCTCTTTTGGGAATTTCTCATTGCCAATTTACCTGAAACTTGCTTTGATCTGACTGCTGCTATTCACATAACCCTTATACTTCATGGACAGTGACAAATCTCTAAGATCATATAGTCGGATTCTGGAGTCATTTGAGGTTACCAGTATCTAAAAATAAATCAAAGGAAAAGTTAAAAATACCATCTTTTAATCTAAGTTAAGGTATAACCAAAAAAGGGTGTTACACACATATAGAACATACCTCAAAACTAGAAAAAGCAGTATTCCATAGGAAAGAAAATATGTTCTTAGCCAAGACATTAAGAACTAATTTTCAGGAGTCTATATATATTGTGGTGAGAGATGGTTCTGAATACTTAGTACCTTATTTTCTCCAGGTAAAGGCTCAATTCCAGTAATTTTTCTTCCAACCTTGTTGCGCCCTCTGGTCGATCGGACATGTATCTGTGTGTGGTATTTCAAATGCTAAAAAAGAAATGACAAATTAAAAATATCAGAATTAGAAGGAACCTCAAAGATCATCTGATCCAGCTTGCTGATAGACATGGTATTAATTGCCCCAATTTACACAGCCCAGAGAGGATACACCAACTTATCCAAAAACCACAGAAGTGTTTTTACTAAGTATTCGATCATGTAATTTACACAAAATAATTATTTACCTCTGTATCATAGAAAATACATCTGCCATCATATGTCCCAATCACTGCATATTTGCCATTCTGACAGAAATTTGCAGCTGTGATTAATTTTGTTTGACCATCTACTTCATTCCATAAAGCCACTTTTTTGTCAGGTATGTTCCAAAGGCGGAGCTTTCCATCCAATGACCCACTTAGAAAATACCTGTCATCCTAAAAATGTGGCAAAAGAGAAAGCTTTCATGTCACCAGATCAAGAAAAATTCATTAGCAAATCAAAACCTTAAGTCTATTAGAAATAATATTTAAAATATGTAGGTCTCATTGAAAAAATATTAAAGTTTCCTTCCCAACCCTCCCACAACTATTCCTACCTATATGCTTCTTCAAGCAAGCACTGTTTTATTCACTAAAAATAACAATTAGAAACTTCAGTATTCATTTTAAAGAAATGACTTTCTAATCACTTTATCATATCCTTCAACTGCTTTCCCAAGTATGGATGTTAACAGATAATGTGTTGGAGTGTATAATATGTAGGAGAGGATTCTGTGATTAAATAAGTTTGAGGGGCCGGCCTGATGGTGTAGCAGTTGAGTTCGCGCATTCCACTTTGGCGGCCCGGGGGTCACCGGTTTGGGTCCTAGGCACGGACCTACTCACTGCCCATCAGGCCGTGGCCCACATGGAGGAGCTACAACTCTACAACTATGATACACAACTATGTACTGGGGCTTTGGGGGGAAAAAAGAAAAAAAAGAGGAGGATTGGCAACAGATGTTAGTGCAGGGCCAATCTTCCTCAAAAATAAATAAATAAATAAGTTTGAGAAATTCTGGGTTACAGAAAGTGAAACAGGATTTTCAGTTAACATGCATTCTGAATCTCCAACGTGGGGACAATGTAGGTAGCATTTTCCAACCTATTAAACCACAGACTTTTGGGGGGGTTGGGAGGGGGTCAGGTAGGAACACCTAGCATGGCTAGCATCTTCAAGGAACGAGCTTTGGGAAAAACTATCCTATAATGATACCTTTGCCCATACCCTCCTCTGGGATACATGTGACAGTTGGATAAAAGAGTAATGCCAGTTAGCCCACAGAACCAGTCAGTTTTGGGAACTATGACATCATGTCACCAGAGAATCGCTTCACTATTCAAATTCTCAATCTCAAACCAGGGGTTCTCAACTGGCGGCAATTTGGCCCCACAGGGGACACATCTAGCAATGTCTGGAGACATTTTTTGATTGTCACAACAGGGGGATGGGGTTCTACTGACATCTAGAGGCCAGGAATGCTGCTAAAACTTTCCACAATGCACAGGACAGCCTTCCCTCCCTCTACAACAAAGAATCATCCAACCCAAAATGTCAGTAGTGCCGAGGCTGAGGAATCCTGCTCTAAACTAAACAAGGCCTACCATTAAGCTGGTCTAATTCTTGGTAACATAAGAATTAAAGATAAAATAATTGGGATGCCAAAACAAGAAATGGATTCTCTTCTCTGCTCAAGATTACTATTCTTACTACCTCTGAAGCCTGTCAAGGGTAATCTACGCAGGATGGACATTTTTGTGGCTATGGTACAGTAGTTCGACTCAATGTCTACCAATGGAAGAAGAGCTGAACAAATAAAAATACTTCCTCTTGGTCGTACAATTCAGAATCCTATTTATATACATACACACACGTGTGTGTAAACACGTGTGCATGTATTTCCATTTTGCTATTTCTTCTACAACTCTGCTACCTTCCTTCCAGGTAATATTTAATAGAGTCATATTTCCTAAGAAAATGTCAACATCACCCCATTTTTCCCTAGCCCCTCTTAAAAACTCAACAGGTCAGTAGGATTTTTAGAAATAGGGCTTTTCAGTTTCCAAAATAAAACCAAATAAAAGTATAGAAAAATTATTGACTAAACACAAACCTTAATAATAAAGAACTACATAGATAACTATCCCCAAGTAAATACTTCTCTCTTTCCACTCTGATACATTCTAGTTAAAATAGAGGCGGAGGGAAGGATTTTGCTCACAGTTGCTGACAGGGGTAAATGTATCCTTTTGCTGCATCCTTGGGTGACAGGATGGGCCTGTTATTCAGAAAGAAGCCTCGAAAGGCTTGATGGTCAAAACTGATAATGTATTAACATAGATTAAACATTTTTAATTTTCAAAAGTTCTTAACCAAGTCTTCTAAAGGTTCACAATCATTACCACCCATGTTATAAGCCTGCCATTGAGGGAAAAAACCTTTTTCCCCAAATTCTTCTCTTAATATGGGGAAAAAGAGGAAGAAATATGAATGTAATTGAAATGTTGCATTAAAAAGACAATAGGTGTCAAACATATAGAGATGAGGACATGATTGGAAATGTAATCATACATCAATATAGGGGAGGGAAAGCCAACTAGGGTCAGCTCAAGCCCTCCTCTTATCACAATCTAGCTAGTGGAGTAGCACCAACATGTGACTTTCCTGTGCTTATTGTTGCAAAGAACTAAAACTAATTTAGCTGTACACATTTGGGTGGCTCTATACTATAAGGGCATAAGATAGGTTGGCAAGTCCATGATAGTAGATTCTTCTCCTTTGGTTGAAATCACATGAAATACTTTCTTTTCAGAGAAAAGATATTAAAGGATTTTCTACACTGAAAACAAGTAAGAAGGGATTTCAAGATTAACAATGTTTCCAGATATTAAATAGGAATTCAGTACATCTTGTAATAAATTTTGGTCTTTGCCTCCTTTAATCTTTTCTTCTTTGTCTCTTCCCTTCCCAACCCTCCCACAACTATTCTTACCTATATGCTTCCCTTTCTCATTTATATACCTGTTGTCTTCTCTTTTTCCTCTCATCTCTCATCTTTAATAGGATACTTTATTTCTTTATTTATACCCTGCATGTTTTATTAAAGATTTGGGGTGACTTTTCACTGTTGTATTTAGAATATAACATTTCCAGTTCTTCTAATGCAGATTAGCGAATATTTATTTCCTTTCTCATTTTTAAAGCAAAATGAAACACTAAATTAAGTTGCCCTTAACCACGTGACTGTTGATAATTTTTTTCCTGTAGTTCAATTGCCCTCCAGAGAAACCCAGCTCCCTCACATTCCTTATAGTATAAAAAAAAGTATAAATAATTACTTACTCTTGGATGGAAAGCTATGGCAGTGACAAAATCTATATGTTGAAAGCAGCAAAGGCATTCTCTTCTGGAAATGTGCCATAACCTGACTGTCTTATCCATTGAAGAAGAAAGCAGAAAGTAGTTCTAGAGAGAAATTGACATTGATTATTTTATCACAATAAAAGTGACCTTTTGGTGTTATGTACCTCAATAGTTTTGTTATTATTATTGCTATATGTAGCATCAGAAAGAACAAAAGAATACCTAATTCATTTGAAAGATCCCATTTTTTTCTAAACAGTTAAATACCATATTTCTTTGATTCTAAGACTTTTTCACATTACCTATTCTGAAATTAGGATGAATCTTATGATCTATGTCAAAAGAAATCTGCCAGGTACCAACAGAGGACTAAGGTGTGCCTTAGTTGTTATAGCCTGCATATATTGGAACTTAGCTATGAATATAAGGCATCTATTCATTTGATTGTCACTTTGGTTGAATTATTTTCACATCGACAACACTGGTGAATTTTAACTCACACGGATTCCCTAAATGTCACTTAAAATGCCTTCAAAAACATTACCCTATAATGCAGCAGGGAAATGAAAAGTTATTGTGCACCTGTCACACCCTAGGCAAGAAAACTAGAGAATAGAAATTGTCAAATCTCTCAGAATAGATCACAGAATTTTCAAAGCTAGAAGAGAGTAGTGTAACTGATTTAGGCATTGCTGATGGCCCATTACCCAGCACCAAACATCTATCTGTCAAAAGCTTCCAGCTGGTAGAAGTTCTTTGATTTCTAAACATAATCTATTTAAGGGGAGAACTATGAATTATACTGAACAAGGAAACTCAAATGAGACCCTAAGATTCTTTGGTATGCCTAAAGGCACTAAACAAATCGAAGTAATGATGACATTTATTGAGTACTTAGAATGTGCTAAACATTGTTCTTAACACGATACAGCAACCCTACGAGGCAGGTACATTATTATTCCTTTTTACAAATGAGAATGCTGAGGCACAGAGAGGTTACATAATTTGTCTAAGACTATACAGCTCGTCAGTGGCAGAGCTGGGATTCAAACTTGGGTAGTCTGACTCTAGGTCCAGGTTCTAACCACTAACACTCTTCTGCAGAGTGCTCAAGTAGACCACATGCTACAAAAAGAAACAAGATGCTTTGTCATTTGCTAAAAGTAATAACGAATCTTTAATCTTTGAATGCAAAAAGACTAAGTGTAAATATTGATTTGGCTATGTTACTGTACTAATAAATATATATGCTATTTTGGGCTGGTTTAATAAGTGTACATTTTATGTGGTATACCTGTTTTTAAATAGATGGTGTACCTTATAATTAAAAAATAGAATTTTGAAAGATTTACAATAACTCTTTAAAGACCTAATAACAATTATCCTTATTTTCAAGATCTATTCAGTTCCAGAAATGTTTTGAAGAGTATGTGCAGTTTGCTTTATATTTCCTGTTGATTAATAACAACTGTATAAAATCTAAATCCATGGTCTGCTGTTCATTAAAACTGACTTTATTCAATTCTTGCAATAGTCCATTGCTTTAATCATATGAAATAAATATAAAGACATACCTAAAAGTGAAGATGCTGAAGACAAGTTAAGACTTGTTCTACTACGCCAAGATATTCCTATTCAATAAATACTTATTGAATAAATAAAATTAAATAATTTTCTTCAACTAAGCATGATCTTGGGAGTCAAAGAAGTCAGATTCAAATCTAAGTTCCACCCATAACTAGTTGTGCGATCTTGGACAGGTCAGAGGCCCAGTCTCCTCATCTACAAAATGAAATACCGTCTACCTCACAGGGTTGTTATTGTAAGAATTAACAAGGGAATTCTTGTTACCTGGCACAAAATAAGTCTTCAACAAATATAAAACCCACTATAAACACTGATTGTGCTAGATACGGAAGAGAAACGACAGTAAAATAAGATCTGGTCCCTACTCTTGAGAGGGACCCCTTGAGGGGCTTAGAATCTTGTTGCAAACAAGACATAGAAATGTACATGGTTAAACAGTTAAGTAAAAAAAAGAGTTTAAGAAAAGAACATACAGGCAGATGAAGGCCTTAAAAACAAAAACTGAGGTTTCCTGGAGAAGAAATTCTGCCTTAAGACTCCAGTATGACTCCTGCTGAGTTGCCAGCCTGCCAGCCTGTCCTACAGATTTCAAACTTGCCTGCCCCCACAACTGCATAAGCCAATTTCTTAAAATAATCCTCCTTATGTATGTATATCCTCTTGGTTCTGTTACTCTGGAGAGCCCTGACTGATACTGTGGTCAGTGGAGATCTCATTTCCTCCAGTTAGTGTTATATTACAGAAAAAATATTGGTTTGCTTTAAGCAAGTAAAATGAGTGCAAGGTTCCCAGTTACGTGCTTTGTACTTCTTATTCCAGATGAATATGATTATCAGATTAAGGATACTTTAGATTTCCATCTTCTGACAACTCAGTCAGATTTCGCACAGGGTGGGGAAGGAGTACAAAGACACAATTAGGGCTCAGTTTACAACCAGACTACCAGGTGAGGCCCAAGCTTGTTCCAGTAGATTAGAGAAAGACATTATGACAAATGGGTTATGAAAACCATCCAGAACCTCTAAACAAGTATGATAGGAGCAGCAATTCATAAAAGAAGTGAGTCAAGGCTGAAGCTCAGGGAAAGACTAACTTGCCAATATATACCAGTGATATCTTTGTGGTACATGAGGTTCTCCTGACATATTTACAATATATAGGCAGCACTGGTATCCCTGATAGTATTTTGTTAATTCAGTTGACTTTTCTCAGTTTAAGGATTCTAAATATTACTTTCCCCCTGAATTCTTAATATATTTTAGATTCTGATTACTGACAAATTTTAATACAAAGAAAGTGTAACATATCATGCAAAAATTCCAAAGACTGCTTCATGCTTTAAAGACCTTACATCAAATTTAAAATACCTCTCTAAATTTTCACAAAACTGCTAAGATATTTGATCAGTGGCAAAGCAGCCCTTCTACTTCTGAAAAAATTTTGCCCTAAGGGGGAAAAAAAATCACAAAATGAAGACTTAACATTGATTCATAGAATATAACTGGTAAACCTAAATTAATAATTTCACAGTAGCAGAATTAGCTCCAAATGTAGCAAAATGTAGCAGATAAGCCCCAAAGCAGTCTTGATTAGACAGATCAGACTTCACCTTTGTAGCTGAAGTCATATCCATTTTGCTGAGGATAGTTTACTTTGCAAAATTACTTTATAAAAATGGGGCCAGCCCTGTGGTATAGTGGTTAAAGTTTGGCATGCTCCCCTTCGGCGGCCCGGGTTCACAGATTCGGATCCCGGGTGCAGACCCACACTGCTCATCAACCATGCTATGGCAGCGACCCACATACGAAATAGAGGAAGACTGGCACAGATGTTAGCTCAGGGCTAATCCTCCTCAAGCAAAAAAATAAAAAGGAAGATTGGCAACAAATGTTAGCTCAGGGCGAATCTCCCTCAGCAAAAAAAGAAAAAAAAATTATTTATAAAAGAAGCAAAAGGTACAGTATACAGACACACCCAAGTAGAAACTGTTAATATAAAGTAAACGTTTTCTTATTAGCCTAACCTGATGTTTCTATTTTTTAACTTCGATTAATTTGTAGACAACTCCCACAAAATAGATACGAACATTCAAACACTTGACAGTGTGACAATCATACAAATAAAACATTTGCTTTTACCCTAAAGTCATATTACATACAATAAATACACAAATTCAAATAAGAATTTCTTACTTTAGACCATGAAAGATCAAGGAGATCTGCAGTATGTCCCTTATATTTGCAAAACGGCCGTTGTCGAAATGGTGCATTTTTATCATCAGGGTCTTCATCAGCTCCACTGCATACCTATTTAGACATAAAGACAAACATTAAAACTACCAAAGCAAAAGCTTCATACTCTTCCCACTCCATCTGTTCTCTCATCATTTTGTATGACGCCTCACTGAAATCTTGATCCACCAAAAGCAAACTCCCCTTTATGCTGCATCTACAACTTATCACCTCTTCACCTCCTTGACCTAACAAACCAGGATCAACCCTGAAGACACTGCGCTATCAGAATCTTTTCCCTCCCTAACAGAACTCCCACTTTGTCCTTCTGAGCATCTGTTCCTTCAGGAGAGGCAGGAGCCAGAACCAGAGGGTGATCGTGATTGGTCTAAGCTAATCAAGATGAGCTCATTCTCTTTCCCAGTGATGACTGGTTTAGGCATGGGTATGCGCCACAATTTTCATTAATTAGACATGAGGTAAAGTTTATTGGGGGATGAGGGGTAACAGGGAGATGCTTCTAGAAAGATTTCCTCATTCTTAAAAAGGATCATACTAAAGGGACCTTCCTCTTTCCTGCCTCTCAACATTGTTGTTGGCATGTGACACCTGTAGCAGCCATCTTAGGACCATGAGGGGAAGAAGCCCAAGAGAACAACAAATAAAGAGCAGCAAAGCAGGAAGATGGTAGGACCCTGTGTCCCTGATGACACTACTAAGCTGCTGAATTAACCAACCCTGGAACAGCCTTACCTCCAGACTTGCTTCCTCATTGTTTAAGCCATTTTCAGTTGGATTTCTGTTATTTGAAGTGAAAAGCATCCTGACAGAGGTAGGCAGAAAATTATGCCATACATGTGTGCTGCGTATTTAGTTTACAACATGGTCTTGTATCCATTATCTAAACGAATCCTAACAACTTGGTGAGATAAGTAGTAACATCATGAAGAGGAAGAAATTAAGAAAAAAATTGAGGTTCAAAGAAGTTAAAATAACATATTAAAGGTCACACAGCCACCTGTAACCAGCAGAACCAAAGCAAAAATACAAATCATCTAACTGCAGGACCAGAGACTGTCCCTCAAATGTTTTAGAGGGTGTAGCATGAGCAAAAATATGGAGTATGAGCTAAGCCTTGCATATTTAGGGAAGAGTAGGTAGGACGATAAGGATGGAGAAAAAAGTATATAGAGATATAGCAGGGGATTAACGTGGAAAGGTACTTTGAGACCAGATCATAAAGAGCCTCGAATTTGTGCCTTAAAAGTTCAGATATTCTAAGGCAATGAAGAGCCGACACAGGTCTCTGAAAAGGAAAATAACACGATCTGACTGGAGCTTTAGAAAGAGAATGCTGGCGACAATGTAAAAGATGGTTTGGAGAGAGAGAGTGGAGGCAGAAACAGCAGTCAGTAAATTTAAGTAAGAATAATGAGGGCTTAAACTAGGACAGTGGCCATGGGGATAGATAAAAACTACCACTACTATTTGCTCAGAACTTCACAGTTTATAAAAATATCTTCACATCAATTGTGGAGGTAGACCAGCAACACAGATGCCCTGACCTTTTGCCAAGCACTCCTAATCCTAGCTGACTACAACTACTTGCCCTAATTTTGCTGCCAGACTAGGGAGCACTGCTAGAAGACATAAACTAAGCAGGCTTGTCTCATTACATAAAATTCAACTTTCTGTTTAATAATCATTTACACGTTTCATTAACTCCTTCGCATATTTCCTCTAGCAGTGATTCCAGACCCTCTTTTTAATTCCTTAAACATCCATTTTCTTCTCTTTGTACTCTATCTTTTTTCAAAACACTTAAATAATGGTTTTTTTTTTAATTATAAAGTAATACATGTTCAGGGTAGACAATTCAGAAAACATAGAAAGTAGAAAAACCAAAATTAAAATCACCCATAACCTGCTACATTTTGACCATCTTCAATCTTTCATTTTTTAAAAAAATAACTGAAATCATATTGTACACACAATTCGGCATCTTCCTTTTTATTATACCACAAGCATTTTCTGTATTTCACTGTTTGAAAACATTTACTGGCTGCATAATATGGATGCATCATAATTTAATCATTCTCTATTTGTTGGTCATTTAGACATTTCCATTTTTTTGCTAATATAAACAGCAGTTCAATGAATATCCTGGAACATGAATCTTTATCCCTATTTTATTATTTGTTTATCCTAATATAAGGGGTATTACTAAGTCAAAAAGTATAAACCTAAGACTTTTATAATGTCTACTGTTGTTGTTTTCGATAAAAGCAGGTAAGTTTATTAAAGAAAACTTCAGAAATACAGAGAAGTATAAAAAATCAAATAAAAATGACCTAAAATCCTACCACCTAGAGATAACCACTATTAATAATTCAGTGTATTTTCTTTAAATCTTTTATCTATAAATATTTATAGATTTTTTTTAGTCAAAATTGGGATAATATTGTATCTAATTCTTCATTCTCCTCTTTTCATTTTATTTTGAATATTTTTAATGTCATTAAACAGTCTTTGAAAACAATTTAAGGACTGCATAGTATTCTATTGTATGGATTATGCCACAGTTTTTATTTTTCAACTCTTATTAGAAATTTAGGTTGTTCAAATTTTTTTTTTTTTTTTTTTTTTTGTGACGAGATCAGCCCTGAGCTAACATCCGCCAATCCTCCTCTTTTTTTGCCGAGGAAGACGGCCCTGGGCTAACATCTGTGCCCATCTTCCTCCACTTTATATGGGACGCCGGCACAGCATGGCTTGCCAAGCAGTGCGTCGGTGCGCGCCCGGGATCCGAACCAGCGAACCCCGGGCCGCCGCAGCGGAGCGCGCGCACTTAACCGCTTGCGCCACCGGGCCGGCCCCCTGGTTGTTCAAATTTTAACTGTTGTGTAAATAATAAGATGAAAATCCTTTTACTTACATCTTTGGGTATATCTGATTATTTCTTTATATATATATATTTTTTTTTTTTTTGAGGAAGATTGGCCCTGAGCTAACATCTGTTGCCAATCTTCCTCTTTTTTTCTTTTTTCTCCCTAAAGCCCCCAGTACATAGTTGTAGGTCCTTCTAGCTCTTCTATGTGGGACACTGCCTCAGCATGGCTTGATGAGAGGTGAGTAGGTCCGCGCCTAGGATCCGAACTGGTGAACCCCAGGCCACCAAAGTGGAACATGCAAACTTAACTGCTGCGCCACCGGGCAGGTCCCTAATTATTTCTTTATGATAGGTTTTTAAAAGTAAAATTACCAAGTGAACTGTTACATATTTTATCTATATATCTCTCTAAATAGCTATCTCTATCTATCTATCTATATAACTTTTTATTATGGACATTTCAAATATACATAAAAGTAGATACAATATAATAAATAGTATAGGGCCGGCCCTGTGGCTTAGTGGTTAAGTGCACGCGCTCTGCTACCGGCAGGCTGAGTTCGGATCCCGGGTGCGCACCGACGCACTGCTTCTCCAGCCATGCTGAGGCCGTGTCCCACATACAGCAACTAGAAGGATGTGCAACTATGACATACGACTATCTACTGGGGCTTTGGGGAGAAAAAAAGGAGGAGGATTGGCAATAGATGTTAGCTCAGGGCCGGTCTTCCTCAGCAAAAAGAGGAGGATTAGCATGGATGTTAGCTCAGGGCTGATCTTCCTCAAAAAAAAGAAAAAATAGTATAATGAGCCCCATGCATCCATCACCTGCTTTAACAATTATCAACATTTTACTCATCTTGTGTTATCAACCCTCCCACATTTCTGTATTTGCTTATTTTTGCCGGAGCATTTAAAGCAAGATCTAGACACCACTGATTTTATCAGTAAATATATGAATCTCCAACGAATAAGCCCTCTTTTAAATATAACTACCATGCCATTATCACACCTAAAAAATACCATTTGTATCTAATATCTAATCCATATTCAAATATCCTGATTATATAAAAATGTTTTAAAGTTGGACTGCTATCAAAACTTGTAAGGCTTTTGATATTTATTAGCATACTATATTACTATATACCAGATATATTACTATATTCCAGATACAGATATATTACTATATACCAGATACTGTATTGGTTGCTTGAGATACCAAAATAAATAAGACATTTCTTATCTTCTCATAACCTATTTTCAATATTTAAAAGCCAGAATGAGCCTTTTAAAACGTCAGAATATGTCATTCTCTGTTCAAAAACCCTCCATTGGCTCCCATCTTTCTCAGAGCAAAAGCCAAAGTCCTTGCAATGGCCTACACGTTATGATTGCCCATCCACACTTCTGTGACTTCATTTCTACTACTCTTCCCCTCGCTCACTGGCTCCAGCTACCCAGGCCTCAATACTGTTTCTTTTTGTGTGTGTGTGAGGAAGGTCAGCCCTGAGCTAACATCCATGCCAATCCTCCCCTTTTTGCTGAGGAAGACCGGCTCTGAGCTAACATCTATTGCCAATCCTCCTCCTTTTCTCCCCCAAAGCCCCAGTAGATAGTTGTATGTCATAGTTGCACATCCTTCTAGTTGCTGTATGTGGGACGCCGCCTCAGCATGGCCAGAGAAGTGGTGCGTTGGTGCGCGCCCGGGATCTGAACCCGGGCCGCCAGTAGTGGAGCGCGCGCACTTAACCACTAAGCCACGGGGCCGGCCCTCAATACTGTTTCTTGAACACAGCAGAAGTCCTGCCTCACAGCACTTTCACTTGCTGTTCCCTCTACCTGGAATGGAATGGAGAAGATCCTCCAGAGAGCCAAATGATCACCCCCTCACCTCTGTCAGATTTTGCTCAATGACAACATCTCAGTGAAGCTTTGCTTGTCCACCTTATTTACCCCCACCAGCCCACTTTATCTGCTTCATTTTTCTCCATGAAATGTATCACCTTCTAATATATTACAAAATTGACTTATTTTGTTTCTGTCTCCCAGCACTAGAATTTAAGCTTCATAACAACAGATATTTTTGTCTCTTTTGTTCACTACTATATCCTCAGTTCCTAGAACAGTGATTAATACATAGTAAGCACCCAACAAATATTTGTGGACTAAATGAAGATACAGAGCCAGACCTCAGGATTCCAACTTAGCGGAGCATAATGGTTAAGAGCTTAAGCTCTAGAGAAAGATCACAGCTGGGTTCTAATTTTGGTGCTATATCTACCAACTGTGTGAAATTGCTGAGTTACTTAACATCTCTAAGACTTTTTTCCTTCATCTGCAAAATAAGGTTCTTAACAGTACTTCACAACAGTACGAGGGCTGTTGTGAGGTTAATTGAGATAAGCCATAAAATATACTTAGCAAATATATATGGCACATAGTAAAGGCTTATAAATAGTTAGCTGTTGTTATACAAATTGACATAGTATACTACGTGCTTTTAACGGAAATATGGGCAAAGTACCGTGGGAACAGTGAGAGAGCATATGAGTAATTATGCCTTAGGTGAAGCAAGGAATGCTTCAGCAAGAAAACCTGAGTCTTAAATGAATTTGCCAGGCAAAGGGGAACAGTATATGTAAATACATGGAATCCACAAAGGATCTGCCAGTTTTGTTGGGGCAACAACAAACTGAGTGGTTCAGAACATAAGGTTTATGAGAGGGAAGGGTGGGAAATAACAATGAGAGCTGAACTCAGGCTGATATGGGAAAGACTTTGAGCCAAGCTAAAGAATTTGGACTTAATTCGACAGGAAAAAAAAGAGAGCCAAAAGGAGTGCTTAAACAAGAGAGAAACATGATCAGATTTGTTTTATAGGAAAGTAATTCTGCTGGCAGTGCGGATGAAAGACTGGAATCTGGGAGAACAGCTCTAATGGTCCAGGTAAGAGATAAAGGCCTGGATTATAGCAGTGGAAATGAAAGGAACGGCCAGATTCCAAAGACATTTCTGAGATCAAGCAGCAGCATTTGAAGGAAGATAAGAGAGTAGAAAGTGATCACAGTTTCTAACTCAGGAGATGGTATGGGTGTTAAACAATTAACTGACATCAAGTACTCTGTCAAAGGAGTGGTTTTCTCAGGAAAATGATACTTAATTCTGTTTTGGACATATATTATCATTGTTGATGCCTGTCTTTCCCCATGCATAGCTCCTTAGCATGGATTATCCACTGCATCTTTATAGTTTCAGTACCTAACACATTATAGACATTTAATAATTGTTTGTTGACAGAACCAAATCTAAACCAAGCATATTTTTAATAAAATGCTGCATATGTACAATTTCACGTAAATTACCTCTCACTCCCTTACAGTTAACTCCCTTCATCCACGTTTTAGATTCTAATGATCTTGAAGGGGATCAGAATACATCACGCCAAAATATGCCCCTTTACATAAGGATTACTTTGAGCTGAAGGCATCTGAGAAGAAACAGACACAAGAAAAATCTCTGCCCTCCCACTTTCTACCTGAAAGTAGAGCATAAAATTTCCTTTGTGAAGGTGTCTCCCCTTCACCTCACCCTTACCAGGAAGAAGAGAATGAATCTTATCTCTGGAGATAGCCCAAGTCTGCATAAACAGAACCTTACTAAATAACCCTTATCTTCCATTAGTTTCCCCCAATATATTTACCTTCCCACAATTTACTGCCCCTAAAAGGCTAAACCCCTTTTTCTTTGTCTTGTCACTTCTCTGCAAACTTATTGCTCTTTGTTAAAATGATATATATAGCCCCTGGGTCTAACTGCTTCTTTGAGTCTTCACTATTTTTCTATGGACGGCTTCCATAAGCATATGTAATAAACCATTTCTCCTATTAACCTGCCTTTTGTCAGGTTATTTTGTAGTAGATCTACTCAGAACCTGAGAGGGTAAAAGAAATTTTTTTCCTTCCCTACAATCTACTCTCAAAAATTATAAGCAGCAGGGGCCGACCCGGTGGCGTAGTGGTTAAGTTCGTGCGCTCCGCTTCAGCAGCCCAGGGTTCGCAGGTTCGAATCCTGGGCGTGGACCAATGCATCACTCACCAAGCCATGCTGTGGCAGTGTCCCACATACAAAATGGAGGAAGATGGGCACGGATGTTAGCTCAGAGCCAATCTTCCTTGCCAAAAATAAATAAATAAATAAAATTCTAAGTGGCAGTCAAATGCTGTAGCACCCATATTGATGTTCTACTAATCAAGCACACAAAACATAGATTTGCCCAAGAAAAGCATTAATTTCTAGGTAAACAGCATACTTGCAACTTCTAGTGTTAAGAAGAAATTTTACAAGTCTCTAGCATAATGGAGAAAACTAAGTATACTCCTCTTCCCTTCTTCCTTACATTTACTGAGCTACTTTTGGAAACCAATAGAAACAAACATAACAGCCAGAATTCTAGGCTTGGCAAGACCAATGAGTAGGTGAGTGATCTTGGGTGCATCATTCCGTATGCCCAACTGTACAATAGATACTTTTATGTATTCTATTTTACACGGATGCTAAGAAGAGGGAGAACATAATTCAAAAGAGATAAATATAAGATATCACTATCATGAGAAAAAAGGAAAAAAGAATACAGACATCAGGAAAATAAACTCCATTGTGCTTACTGTGCCTCACTGCAGCTAACACTAGGTTCAAAGATAATACCAGATACCAAACTCCAAAGGCATATGAAATAGAGGCCTCTTTTAACTGTCCCCAAATAGAATGACAGAAGTGAAAGAAACCCGAAACAATCTTTTTTTGATAACAGTAGATATAAATGATATTCAACTATTCCAGAAAAAAACCTCAGTACTCCAGGGGGTCATTACTTTTTGTGTCAAAGAACTACTATGCTCCTCATTTAAAAGGCCTTGCATTCAAACAAGATTGGGAGTTGCTTAGGTTTTTCTTGGGGGGTGGGGTGTATGGGAGGTGGAAGTAGTTAAAAATCTGTAAGGAGGATTATTGAAATAAGCATAATACAAGATGGTATAAATAATCCCTGTTTTTAATAGTATCAACGCCTGGAAACGGTATGGTGAATTAAACTAATAAAAGCAAACCCTTTTCCCTAAAGCAAAGCAGTTAAAATCTTCACTGCTACATTAGTCAGTGAAGACTTTATGGAGGAAGTGGGCCTTGAGGAATGGGCAAGCTTTTTTTTTTTTAAAGATTTTATTTATTTATTTATTTTCCCCCCAAAGCCCCAGTAGATTGTTGTATGTCACAGCTGCACATCCTTCTAGTTGCTGTATGTGGGACGCGGCCTCAGCATGGCCGGAGAAGCAGTGTGTCGGTGCGCGCCCGGGATCCGAACTCGGGCCGCCAGCAGCGGAGCACGCGCACTTAACCGCTAAGCCACGGGGCCGGCCCAACAATGGGCAAGCTTTGAATAGAAAGAAGGGAGATCACAGGCATCCAGATAAGAGAAATAGGAATAAAGGCACAGAAGCAGGAATTCAACACCGATTCAGGCCTACCACAGTCAGGCATGGAGTTACGTTCCAAGGATACTAAGATCTACGAAGTACAGTCACGCACCACATAAGGATGTTTTCGTCAACAATGGACTGCATATACGACGGCGGTCCCATAAGATTAGTACCACAGAGCCCAGGTGTGTAGTAGGCTACACTATCTAGGTTTGTGTAAGTACACTCTAGGATGTTCACACCACGACGAAATCTAACGACACATTTCTCACAATGTATCCCTGGTGTTAAGTGACGCACGACTGTACAGTTCTTTGCCTTAAATCAGCCCAGAGCCTAGCCAGTGAGACAAACTGCCAAGGAAGATGTGGTAAGTAATATCAATGTCAAAGTACATATGATGTGCTATCAGAACACAAATGAGGAGCAATTTTGCCTGCTTGATTCAGGGAAAATAATAAGAGAAGATAAGATATTTGAGCTGAATACTGAAGCATGAGTAGACATTTCCCCTGTGAGGAAAGGGGACAGGGAAGGCATTCCTTCAAAAGCAAACAGCATGGATCAAGACATGAAAGTGAAAGAATGTTTAGGGTACAGACCTATATTCAGCATGGCAAGTAGGATGAACAGGCACTAGGGAATTGGAACTGAGTTAAAAGAGGTAAGATGAGACAATATCAGGAAGGACCTTATTCTGTAGGTAAGAAGGAGCCATCAGAAAATTTTAAATCACAAAATGGCACAGTCAGATCTGTATTTTGAAAAAAAATACCTGGTGGCAGTATAGAAAATGAATTGGGTAAAGAACAGAGACAGAAAAACCAATTAGGAGGCTACAGCAAACACTTAAATGAGGATCAAGAGCCTAGACAATTTGCGTGACAATGAGGAATGAGGGGACAAATTCCATGGGCATTTGTAGGTGGAGGTAGAGTGGATAGGAATTTGCAAGTAACATGATATGTGGGTAAGGAAGAAAAAGTAATATTTTTAACTGAGTTAAAAAGGTAACTTACGGATGATGATGCCACTAAAGAAGGTTCAAAAGAGAGGGGAAGCAGGGTTGTGGGTAGACGATAAAAATATTTCTGTGAATGACCGTTAACATCTAGCCAGTTACTCAAGCCAGACACTAGGGAATCATCCTAGGCTACTCATTCACCATCCCAGCCAGTCAATCACCGAGTCCTAGAGATCCCACTTTTACATCTCGCGAATTTAGCTCATCTTTACAGTTTCCAGACCCATTGCTATCATAATCTATCATAATCCAAGTACTCATTTCTTTCCTGGGTTAAGAGCCTCTTAAGTGGTCTCCTTGTCTCTAGCCTGGAGCCTCCATTCCATCCGTCCTTTACAGTGCTACCAGAATGCTCCTTTTAAAACAAAAATCTGAACATTTTCGTAAGTTCTTGATGGAAACCCCTCAAAGCCCCTCCTCCCCCAGTAGCTTGCAGGATAAAATTCAAATGTCTTAACACAAAAGGCCATTGAAAATCCCAATCTTGCCTACCTCTTCTACTACTCTCACACATGCACCCTTTGCTCCAGTCACATAGAATTTCTTGTAGTACCTTTAACATGCCACGCTATTTCAGCCTCCATGCCCCTGCACTTGCTATTTGCTCTGATACGCCCCTTCCTTCCTAACTCCTAGCTCAAATATCAAAGCCTCCAGGAAGCTTTTCCTGACATCCTGATTCATAAGGCTAACTCCTATATTTGTATAGTACCTTCTGTAGAATATTACCATCCAACACTGTAATTGTGGATATGTGTATTTCACTAGTTACCAAGGTCCCTGAGGCCAGAGAATATGTCTCATCTGATTTTGCAGAATCTAGCAGTGTCTGGCACATGTAACAGGCACTCAAAAAACATTTGTTGACAAAGTTCAGTTTTAGACCTATTAATTGATGTACTTGAAGAACATGAAGGTAGAGAGATCCTATTATATTATTATGTGAAAAGGGCAGCACACACAATAAGATTTCATTCTTGTTTAAAGAACATAAAGCTATTTAAAGGAACTAAAGTCAGTTCAGGACTGGATGCAGCCAGTGAATATGTCAATTAAGAATGGCCAAGGACAGGGCCGGCCCTGTGGCTTAGCGGTTAAGTGCATGCACTCCGCTGCTGGTGGCCCGGGTTCAGATCCCAGGCGCGCACCCACGCACCGCTTCTCCAGCCATGCTGAGGCCGCGTCCCACATACAGCAACTAAAAGGATGTGCAGCTATGATATACAACTATCTACTGGGGCTTTAAAGGGAAAAAAATAAATAAATAAAATCTTAAAAAAAAAAAAAAAAAGAATGGCCAAGGACAGAACCCTGAGAAACAGGCGACATTTAATGGAGTAGAAGAGGAAGAGACAGCAGGGATATAGAAAGAGAATAAGGAAAAACAGAACCATGGAAAGCTAAGAGGAGTATGTTTAGAATAGGGAAAAACTAGTGTCAAATACTATAGAGCCAATAAAATCCCAGGAAAATACTGCTGAGCAAGTGGACATTTTAGGTTCTCTTTGTTTACATCACCCTTGCCTAGATCAATACATAGGAAGCACAATGGATAGCTCAGAATAATATTTCATATTCCGTTTTTTAGGTTTAAAATTGGTTATATTTAACCTTCCAGCTCTGAGACCAAATGAAAATCATTAAGATATTTTAAACTACCTGAAACTGTGATAAAGCATTTATTAAACCAAGAAGATGGAAAAATTAAAATATTTCAATATCTTTTTTCTTTCCTTAATTATCTTTTTTTTTTTTTCAAGATTTTATTTATTTATTTATTTTTTACCCCCAAAGCCCCAGTAGATAGTTGTATGTCATAGCTGCACATCCTTCCAGTTGCTGCATGTGGGACACGGCCTCAGCATGGCCGGAGAAGCGGTGCGTCGGTGCGTGCCTGGGATCCGAACCCGGGCCGGCAGCAGCAGAGCGCACGCACTTAACCACTAAGCCATGGGGCCGGCCCACCTTAATTATCTCTTATTCAGTAAACAAAAACCTAACATGGATTTGAGGAGAGGGGATTTTGTTTAATTTAAATTTACATTAGTATGGGCCGGCCCTGTGGCTTAGCGGTTAAGTGCACACGCTCTGCTACTGGCGGCCCGGGTTCGGATCCCGGGCGCGCACCGACGCACCGCTTCTCCGGCCATGCTGAGGCCGCGTCCCACATACAGCAACTAGAAGGATGTGCAACTATGACAGACAACTATCTACTGGGGCTTTGGGGGAAAAAAAAAGGAGGAGGATTGGCAATAGATGTTAGCTCAGAGCCAGTCTTCCTCAGCAAAAAGAGGAGGATTAGCACGGATGTTAGCTCAGGGCTGATCTTCAAAAAAAAAGAAAAAAAAGATAAAAAAAATAAATTTACATTAGTAGTTTGGGAGCTTGAGTAATATTCACTGTCTGACAACCTTTAAACATCCCAATTTTTCTTTACCAATTCTAATAGAAGAAACTCTTGTTTCCAATGCATCTTAATTTTAATTAACTGTTTTCATGCAACTGTAATTTCTGATAAATAATAAAGTACTTTATGGTAAACAAATCAAATCACAGTATTTAACAATAGTAACCATAAAATAATGAACATACCCCTGTGTCTGTATCAGATTTTGATGAATTTAGACTTTCCTGAGAAGGCGACGGGGACACACGTCCTAAAAACAACATAATAATTGTAAAAAGACATGTACACACACACACACACACAAAAACATCAGCCAGAAATAATGACACAGTAACACCTAATTAATAGTCATAGAATATAACATTCTGGAAAAATACATCATTCTAAACAAGTGAAACATTAACTCTTTAAGCATCAAAACATTTGTTTTTATCATTTTTATATAAAATCTTTATAAAATGGCTTAACCATTTCCCCAATTTAATAAAATACTGTTAAATCCTCATTATTCAAAGTGAATACATTCTTGTCAACCATAACAAGTAGCAAGATGAACAATAAAGGGGCAGAAAGGGTCTAGGCAGGGGTGAGACTCAAGGACCACTGAAAATAGTCTTTCTGCTTCAGGCAGGGCAATAAAAAGAAATGTATAGTAACACGGTTTAACTTTTTGTCAACTCATTATCACCTTTAATTATGTATTATAACATAATGCAAGCAATACCCACAGGGCTACTCAAGTATATAGGTATACAGGGCCTCTGCACTACACCTGAAAAGGGATTAAGGCAAAAGCTTTGTGGTAGCTTGTTTCACTGGGTTTAAATGCTTTTTGCTGCTGACTTCTGTCTTACTTTTAGGTTTGTGGCTACTATGGAAAGTAGTGGTTGCTGTAAATGATTGGCAGATAAGAGGGCATTATTATACCTAAAATGTAAAAATACTAGATGTCTCCAGATTTTTAAAGCCCACAAATAAGTAAAAAAATACCTTCAGTATTGTACTTCATTCGCATATTGTTGAAATAGTCGAAAGCATTTTTTAAAGCCCATATTCTCACTACATTGTCTTGTCCAGCTGAGGCAAGTAATCGGCCACAGTGAGAAAATTTCATGGTCCAAACAGCTCCCTATGAAAACAAAGGAAGATTCAAAGTTATTACTTTAAAATTGAGACATTATTTTTAAGCCAAAGTAAAAAATTATGTCAAATTATACATACTAAGATAATGCTCACATTACTATCACCACTTAAGGCCAACAGGCCAATGGTGCTACAATACCACAAAGAGGGACTTTTAGAAGAAAGGCAGGATAAGATAGTTGCAGTTTGCTGTAATCTAAACTAACAACTTCAAGACTCCAAACCTTGTCCACATATTAATGGAAACGGAGAGTTCTGAGGTGGCCAGAAATCTCCACTGTAAAAGTACAAATCCTAGTTTGAGATCTCAGTCTCCTAGCTGAACATAACGGGGAATGGGACAGGAGGAGGCAGAGTCGTCAGCACAGCACTAACAACTGCTGACCAGGGCTGAGGGAAGAATAAGGCCCACCTCAGCACTGACCCTCACAGCACTGGGCATTTAGAAGTCTTGGAATGGTATGGTCTCATCCTGTTTTTCTCCCCAGAAACGAGGTTTCACAGTACGTGGCTAGAATTCCCAGATAGATACTGAAAACAGTGGTGCTGTGTGTGTGTGTGTGTGTGTGTGTGCACGTGCACGCATGCACGCACCACGTGTTGGAGGGATTACAGATCGTGAACCCTTAAATTGGAAAGACCAAATCCTATTACAACAAATACTGTTATAACTACTATTATAACTCACATCTACGCAGATCAAAAAGATTATCTAAATTAGAGGCAACAGCTCATTTACTGGAATAAAATTCATTTCTACAAAATTCAAGTATATTAAGAAATTTGTCATTTGGAGCCTACCATTTGGAGTCTACTACAATGAGATTTTACTTAAAACTGGAAATAATGAAAGATTTTCAATACAGTACAAGGAAATTCATCAGATTCCTTAAGGAAGTTATTATAACCAACTCAAGTATTTTATGTGTAGATTATAAGCACCAAAGTTTAAATTCCAATCTGGCTGCCAATCTGATATGTTTATGGTTGCTTCCTTCCAGTTAAGCCAATTTTTAGATTTAAAATCTAAACAGATAAATAGATCCCCTGATCAAGGACCCACAGCATCATTTATCCAAATCTGAGTTTATTACTGCCTTCTCTGTGTTTCTAGCCTTTTTAGGGAGTAACTGCAATATAATTTGTGCACTTTATCTACTTTGATACATTTTAACTGTGATAGAGAACTTGTACCTCTACCTCTCTCCTTGTTTTAGCAATCACCTTACAAAATATATTGAGCTTCTAAAATATTTGTGTAAATTATTTAAAATATAGCAGGGAATAGTTTAAACAATTTTCAAAGTGATAGACTACCCACTAATTTAACTGCTTTAAAGTCTGGTACCTTTCCATAGCTTTCTTAATAATATAGGCCTGGTGTTTACTTATTCAATAACTCACTTCTTGAACAATAATTCAGATAGACTCTTTATTACCTAGTCATTAAATCATATTAATATCAATTCACTCTTCTTGAGTCAGGCTAGCAAAATTACGTCACATAAGAAGAGATCAGCTTTACAGAAGCCCAAGTATTTCCCTCAATGGAAAAAAAAATCAATCCTGAAAAATAAAAAGGTTGCTTACCATATGTTCACCGCTAAGATCTTGCACCACTTTGATCTGATCAAAATCATAAGGTCCTTTGAAACCATGTGCTGCTTTAAATTTAACTGGTCTCGTGTATGGCATTCCTTCATCATCACTTGACGAAGGATCATCTTGATCAGTATGGAACACTGAATAGAAAAGCAACAGAAATCATCACTAGCTAATGTAGATATAGCTATCATATTTTCACATCCACTGCTTACCAAGAAAATTCATTAAATGGAAAAGCAAAATCTATTACTAAATAGCATATTGGTTAAGAGTATGGAGTCTGGTGCCAGACTGCCTGAGTCCAAATCCAGCTCTGTCATTTATTATCTGTGTGACCATAGGCAAAGGTACTTGACCTTTCGGTGCCTCAGTTTTTTCATCTATAAAATGGGGATAGGGCCGGCCCCACGGCTTAGTGGTTAAGTGCGCACGCTCCGCTGCTGGCGGCCCGGGTTTGCATCCCGGGCGTGCACCGACACATCGCTTCTCTGGCCATGCTGAGGCCGCGTCCCACATACAGCAACTAGAAGGATGTGCAGCTATGACATACAACTATCTACTGGGGTTTTGGGGGAAAAAAAATAAATAAATAAAAAAAGATAAGTATGTTGTTCTTTAAAAACAACAATAATAATAAAATAAAATGGGGATAATAATGGTACCTATCTCAGAGGGTTTTTATGAGGATTAAATGAGTTAATACAGGTGAAAGTGTTTAGAACAGTGTGTGACAAAGTACTATATAAGGGTTTATTAAATAAAACAAACAAGTACAATTATGACAAAGGCATAGGAAGCTAAGATCTATGCAAATTTACAAAATTTACCTAATTTTGAAAATATTTATAAAAACTAAAAGCCTTACAAAACTAATCTACAACTGATTATTAAAAACTCAACCCTTCCAGGTCCCCCCAGTGACAAAGTATGTACAAATTCATGTTTAAGATGCATATATTCGTTTTCTTCCTGCTCATAAAATTAAGTGATAGTGAGAGTAACAGCCTTTATGGAAATACTAAGAAATTAGCTATAAAAAAGTTTATTACTTTCAATGAAACAGAATGCTTCTTATAAACTACAGGCTAAATTTGGATGATTACAAATCAATTAAATATTCAGTTGAGATGTTCTATTCACTTACCTTCGTCTCTAACACTTTTAACTTTATTCACAGCACGTTCACCATATTCCTCAGCAAGGTGCTTTGCTCTCTTTACTGATTTTCCCAGGAACTTCTTTAATTGAGTCCTTACCAAAGGTACAAAAAACCAAAATTATTTTTTATTAATTCAACTAACTGTAAAAGTTCAACAATTCATAATCTCATTAGCTGTGACTGGTAAAGTATATTATTTTGAAATAACTTTTTTACATAAATAGTAGGTTTTTGAGTTTCTAAATCTCTTGTTCTATGGAATAAATATATTCAAGTCAATATGGCTATAAAGGAAATACACGCGCTTCCCCCCAATGTACAATATCATATACTCTAGAGCACTGGTTTTCAATGGTGACTAATAATCAGCTGGCGGGAATGGGGTGGGAAGGGAGCGTTTAAAGTGCAGATACCTGGGCCCCATCCCCAGATCATCTGATCTAGAGGGTCTAGGGTGAGGCCATGAATCTGCAACAAGTAAATGCTTTGAGAAGACTGCTGTAGAGAGTCATCCTCAAAAACACATTTACCAATAAAAAGACACTGTAAAGAGGTATTTACTTAGAAAATAAAATGCTTTGATATTTTATTAAAATACTAGGTCCCTTGTCCCTTCTCTTTCAGTTTGGGTATTTGCATGCAATACAGTTAGGCTGAGCTTTCCCAGCAGGTATTCCCAAACACAATGTAATGCAAGTATGTACCTCAAACTTCATAAATAGATCTTATTTATTGCTTTTTTAATTTTCTAAGTCTCAAATTTCATATATTAAGATTTTAAAATACAAAGCACGGTACATGATATTTAAAACTAAAACAAAATTTACAAATCAGGGGGAAATTTTTACCAATTCATGGAAGCTCATAATACTAAGGATAATATTTGAAAAAGTGGCTAAACTATATATACAAAGATGTTCACTGCTGCATTGTTTAGAATAGGTAAAAAGTAGAGATAAATTGAATTTTTATCAACAAAAGAATGGATAAATAAGTGATGACATACCCTTACAAATGGAGTACAATAAAATAAATGAGGCAAACTTCAGCTCTTTAAATATACCAAGCTTAGTCACCTCAGGGCCTTTGCACATGAGGTTATTTCTGCCTGGAACACTCCTCCTCTGGCTAATTTCTATTTATCTTTTAGGTCTTGGACCAAACAGCTCTCTCAAAAAAGCCCTCCTTGACTCTTGAGAACAACAGGTTTTCCTGTTATATACCCTCACAGCACCCCATATATTTCTTTTATAGTAATTACCACAAATGTAGTTAGATTTACCTGTGTAATTACATGTTTAGTGTCTGTTTCTCCTATTTAACTAGAAGCTCTATGAAGGCAGAGACTATGACTACCTTCTTTTTTGTTTGCTGAGGAAGATTTGCCCTGAGCTAACATCTGTGTCAATCTTCCTCTATTTTGTATGAGAGCCGCTGCCATAGCATGGCCTCTGACGAGTGGGTGACAGACAGTGTAGGTCCGCGCCCAGAAACTAAACCCGGGCCGCCCAAGCAGAGCATGCCGAACTTAACCACTAGGCCACCAGGACCGGCCCTATGACTGTCTTCTTAACTACTGTATCTGCAGCATCTAACTCCCATATCTGACTGATAGAAAGGCTACAATATATTTACTATTACTATTAGTACTGATATGAAAAGATGTCCATTAAATATTAGATATTTTAAAAAAAGCAAGTTGACAAACTACAGGCACAGTATAATTCCACTTCGGTGAGAAATAAAATTCTATGGAGAATATACCTAAGAATTAACACTGATTATTTCCAGGGGTTAGAGTATGAGAGACTTTTATTTTCTATTTTATGCATTTTTGTATTACTTTTGATAATTAGAAAACACAGATGATAAAGGATTTTTAAAATTACTATAAGGTCTCTGCTATCTATAACTCAAGTTATATTTTCAGTATAACTATAGGTTTACTACTTTCAGCAAGAAAACAGATATTTTGGGCTTTGGGGGAAAAAAAATAAATAAAATTAAAAAAAAGAAAACATATATTTTAATCATTTTAGATGAGAATATTTGTAAAATACATACTTTTGTGCCCTCTTCAATGGCACTTAATGTTCGATAAGTTGCTTTCCTTAATAAATAGGGTCAGTTACCATCTTTACTGTTCTTTAATACATAGAGGGTTTTTCAAATGGATTGTAGGTGGGCCATAATATTAGTTCCCCCCTCAGCCTTCAAGGCAACAGGGCAGAGCCCAAGGAAGCCAGAACCCTGGGCCAGTCTCTTCTGGCCATCAGCCAACTCATCAGTTGACCTCAGCATTCACTGGAAATATTACTGTGTTCTACATGTGTCATGACATCAGAAAAAGTTGAAAGCACTGCCATACGGAATGTTGTGGTATGTATGAATCCTCATCATTATTCTGATTCCTCTCTTGCAAGCAGAGTATCACCTGCCATTCTTACGTACTGACTTACATGTTGTCACAGTCTGCTGCTTCTATTTTGCTGTGAGCTCAGACACCAGACGACCAGATTTTTAAAAAATTATGTAAGAAGTAAGTATAATGGCTTTGAATACACCTGAAGAGCTTTTCCTTTAGAAAAATGACGAGCTTTAATGCATGGAGTTAAGTGACATCTCTCCTGGATGTTTATCTGTCTCCTGAATAATTCCTAATTCTCTGGTTCCTGATAGTGGCACTGCTAGACAGGCAAGCTCCAGATATCTGAGGTGTTATCGTATGGCCACATTACAGGTACATCTTTTCTAAGAATTATCCACGCTTTCTTTGATACACTTTCCACACTAGGAAAAGATCATACCACAGTGGCAAATTCACTTTGGGCCTTAGACTGAATTATTGCCAAGTAAGTGACTTGTGCATAATCAAGCAAAATCTATATGCCCACCACTGTGCTAGATGTTTGTAGGGGAAACAGAAGGATGGCATGATCACAATCCCTTTGCAACATATAGTTTAGCTGTTTAACATCTATTTATCTTGTTTTTTAAAATCAGAAAACAGCTTAAGATAACATAAAATAAAGGGCAAAGGTAAGTTATATAGACTATAGGTGTCACTGAAATTGAGAAAAGGAAAAAATTTACTGTGAACTGGAGTAGTCAGGAAGAATCTCAAGTAGTTGGGTTTGGAAAGACAAATAGAATTTGCAGAGATGAAGAGAAAGAGAAAAGGTAACTTTGAGGACAATCATGTTCTACTAACACTTCTGGTACCTACCATCAGAAAAATAATACAGGCATGATGCAAAATTTATTGACCATTTACTATATGTCAGATGCTATAAAAATGGCCAACACAGCCTCGACGAACTCGGCTGGAGGCAGGGAGTGGTGGACGGACATATAAACTGGATAGAGCAGAGATTTAAAATAGTATGGCAGGGCCGGCCCCGTGGCTTAGCGGTTAAGTGCGCGCGCTCCGCTACTGGTGGCCCGGTTTCGGATCCTGGGCATGCACTGATGCACCACTTCTCCGGCCATGCTGAGGCCACGTCCCACATACAGCAACTAGAAGAATGTGCAACTATGACATACAACTATCTACTGGGGCTTTGGGGGGAAAAAAAAAAAAAGGAGGAGGATTGGCAATAGATGTTAGCTCAGAGCCGGTCTTCCTCCTCAAAAAGAGGAGGATTGGCATGGATGTTAGCTCAGGGCTGATCTTCCTCACACACAAAAAAATAATAATAAAAAAAATATATAATAGTATGGCAGTTCTCATATTTTTTTAATAAAAACTTGAAATGAAGAAAAGGGATATACTGTAACTCACGTTTTCTGTTTTAACCTTCCACCATCAGTATCTGTTGGTTGAGATTGTAACTTCTCTTCATCATCTGACTGCGCTGCATCATTACTACAAGAAGGACAAGAAGTCACTCTAAAAGAAGTCATTTCCCCCACACTTCTCAAAAATCTGTATGTATACTTACTATAAATTAGCTTATCAGAATAAGAAGAAAAATGATGTTACCATGCTTTATATAAATTTAATTTAAATGATGACTCTGAGAATTTAAAGATGTGAGACATCAAAGAATAGAATCTTTAAGCAAGGTGCAATGTACAAAAGGTAAGTGAATGCAATTTAGGAATTTATGAAAAACCTACTACTAACGAGGCTTTTTGCTGGGCAAAACGTGCTGCACAGAAATGACAAATTAACTTGTAAATATCTTCCTTTTCACTCATCAGGCACATCATGTACTAAATTTTAAAAAGCTTTGCTTTCACAGAAATTATTCCTTAGATCTACATACATCTCACAGTAAAGTCCATCACCTCATTCTAAAGCCACTTTCTGACCCTACAAAGACAAAACAATTATTTATAAAATTTATGATTCTTCAAGCAAGATTTCAGAAGACCAGGTGTTCATTCCACATAGCTTTTCAGCCTCAATATGTTTTAATACTGTCTCTAGTATAATATAAATTATTTTAAAAGAAGAGAAACAAAATACTATGGGATTTAAGACACATATTACTTTTCCCGAGTAATTGTACAGTCTTAAGAGAGAACAAAGTTTAAGAATACATATGTTAACTAATTCTATTTTAACTCCAAATGTAAAAAAAAAAAACAAAAACAAGACTGAATGAAACCAAATTAGGGACTGTCATAGTTCATAAACCGAGGAATCTTTACCACTCCGAAATATTACAAATGATAAATAATAATATTAGGTCATACCTTACATATTCCTTAGTCCTTCTCATGATGTGTAGAGTGAGAGGATTAATACCTGTCGGCAGTTTCTCTTCCGCAAGACTCAAAGGTATTTCTTCTCCAGTATCCAGGTTCTTAATCATTACACTGGCTAAAATTTCCTGAGGTAAAAAATAACACCAAGAAGACCTATAATTTAATTATCTTTTTGAGTCTACAAAATTCTGAAATATTTAAGCTAAGGACTTTCTAGATACATTCAGTACTGTGTACAATAATTTTTAACATTTTTAGTGAGATACAATTCACACACCACAAAATGCACTCAAAGTGTATAATTCAATGGTTTTGAGTACATTCATAGAGTTGTGCAACTGCCACCACTATCTAAGTTTAGAACATTTCCACTACCCCAAAAAGAAACCCCATACACATTAGCTGTCATACCTCTTTCCCCTCTCCTCCCAGCCCCTGGCAACCGCTAATCTACTTTCTGTTTCTATGGATTTGCCTATTCTGGACATTTCATATAAATTAAATCATACAGTATGTGGTCTTTTGTGATTGGCTTCTTTCACTTAGCACCATGTTTTCAAGATTCATCCATACTGCAGCATGTATCAGACCTTTATTCCTTTTAATTGCTGAAAAATAGTCCACCTGGATGGATATACCACATTTTATTTATCCATTCATCAGTGATGGACGTTTGTGTTGTTTCCACACTTTGGCTATTATGAACACTTGTGTACATTTTTTGTGTGGACATATGTTTTCATTTCTCTTTGGTGTATACATAGGAATGGAATTGCTGGGTCATGGTAACTCGATGATTAATATTTTGAGAAACTGCCAAACTGTTTTCCAAAGCACAATAATTTTTTAAAATGTGTTTAAAAGCAACGAAAACTAAGATTTTGCTTCAAAATTTCATTCTGAATAAATTAGCCAATAGATGTATACTAAATTTTAATGGTAAGAAGCACTGAGTTTGTATATACTGTATATCATCTAATATGTATGAAAACATATATCTAAAATATCAAGTTCTTTTTAAGCCTACTTTCTGTAAAATATAGGTCTTGCTTTCAAAACATTTATTCCACCATATAATTGTGTGAAAGGGCAAGTTTAAGTCAGAGCTGCAAACTCCAGCACATTAAAAAAACAAAAACTAAGACAATCTTCAATTTTCATTTTTTCTTCTACATGACGATTATTTTTGCCTAATAGCAATAAACTTAAAAAGATTTTTATAGTAAAATATACATAATATAAAACTTACCATTTTAACAATTTTTAATTGTATAGTTCAGTGGCATTAAGTACATTCACATTGCCATGCAATCATCCACCATCATTCATCTCCAGAACTTTTTCCATCTTCCCATTATGATTTTTATATTTTATGTTTTTAAGACCAAAAAAAAAACCTAATTATACCTCATCAGTAAGCTCTCTCCCGGAGTTGGATCTAGGTCTCTGAGGGCCCATCACTTCACCTGCTATTGTCTGCCCATCAGGCGCTTTTCCATTTTCCTGAAATTATGTTTTTATAAACAGAAAGTAGATTGAGTCGACTTCTATAAATATTCAATGATTCATTACCACACACAGTTCTAAAGAATTTCGTAATTCAGATAATGGAGGCTACTGAAAATTTAAATGGAATACTCCATTTCGGTCCTTTATTATTCCCAGCAAGATGAAAAACATAGGAATCAAAACTATTGCTGCCCATGAAATAATGTCTTAGCAGTTTTGAAAGCAAATAAATGTTCTGTTTGAACCTGGCCCAAAAGCAGTTCTCTACTAGTAGAATGCTAGCCCTAAGACCGCCATTAATCAGGGCTGTACGTGTGGATATCTCGAAGGCAGGAGTTGGCAAACTTTTTTTGTAAACAGCCAAATGGCAAATATTTTAGGCTTTCTGCTTCACATATAGTGTCTGTCACATCTTCTTCTTCTTCTTCTTCTTTTTAACAACCCTTTAAAAATGTAAAAACCATTCTTAGCTTGGGGACCCTGCAAAAACAGGCCATTGCCAACCTCTGCTCTAAGGCTATGACAAGACTATAGTGTCTTATCTCCCAGTCTGCTAACCTGCCCCAACCACAGCTACCACATAAGTAACCCTCGAGTCCCAGAATTTGGCTATGGTAAAAATTCATATTATCAAGTCCTATCTATTACCTTATATATGGATATATATAGCCTAGCGTTTGAAGTTTTCTTCATGATTAGGAAAAGGAAAGTATAAAAAATAAAAGTCCCCAATTTTGACCACTATAGGTCAGGTAAATGAAGATTGTAGTTGGTGTTTATTAATATCCATAATATTACAAATAGCAGCATCTGTCGTTTTTTGAATGCCTACTACGTGCCAGGTACTTGGCACGTAGTAGGCATACTTTAGCTCATTTCATCCTTGTAAGAAACCTTCAAGGAAGGTTTTCCCCCTATTTTATCAATGGGGCATCTGAGACTCAGATGTTAAATAGCTTGCTAGAGTTGCCCAGCTACTTAGTAGCAGAGTTGGACAAGGGATGTTAGGAGGCCAGGTTTTGGGAACAAGAAAATATTCAGCTTGGAGAAGAAAGAAGATTTGACAATCAACAAACCAGCCAGTTGTAGAAAGTTGATACAGCCTATATCAAATATAACACAAATTCACCAACCTGGGCAGTAACTATTTTATCTCCACTGGTAGCACTTGCCAAATCCAGAGAAGGCTGAGAATCCTTGACTGTACTCTCTGAAGCCATGGTCGTAGTTAGGAGAGTTTCAGATGTAATATTCTCTTTGGGTACTGCAATAGTAATAATAATGGTAATAACTAATACTTACATAGGCTCTTATACATAGCTTCAAAAGTGCTTTAACTCCTATTTGTCTGATTCTTATAACAATCCTGTAAGGAAAGTAGTTCTATTACTCTTGTTTTATATAGGGGGAAACCAGTGTCCAAACAAGTTATTTAAATTCCTCAAAGCTATACAACTTATACATTAAGAGATCTAGGACTTGAATTCAAATCTTAGGTCTCCAAATCCTGTGTTCTTTTCACCACCCCATGCTGGTTTTCCAATGGTAGCAGATTTGAAGGTTTGAAGTCAGCAGAAATGTTCGATTATGGTAATGTAACTTATCAGCAATGTAAACGTTTTCACTTTTTATTACTAAAACAATTTTTTTTTGTGTGAGGAAGATTAGCCCTGAGCTAACATCTGTTGCCAATCCTCCTCTTTTTGCTGAGGAAGATTGGCCCTGGGCTAACATTCGTGACCACCTTCCTCTACTTTATATGGGATGCCGCAACAGCATGGCTTGACAAGCGGTACGTAGGTCCACACTAGGGATCCGAACCTGTGAACCCCAGGCCGCCGAACGAGTGGAGCATGCAAACTTAACCACTATGCCACCAGGCTGGCCCCTACTAAAATAATTTTTATAATTCAGTCATCAACATGATTGTACATAGGATACACTGAAACAAAATCAGAAAGTTAAACATTTTCAATTCCAAAATCTCCCCACAAAAATAGTTATTTCTCAATTAATACTTGCCATCTAGATCAGGCGTTTTAAGAGCCTCAAACTCCAATTCGCTTTTCTTTTTTCTTGGTGGTGGAGCAGGTCGAGATGGAGGTGGGGGTCTAGGAGGTGGGAAATTAGTTGGAGGGGGCGGGCGTGCTGGAACAGGCTTCTTTGTACTAGCCACTATATCAGGTTCTGGAGTAAGCTGTCTTGGGGGTTTGGCAGGAGCCACTTCTTCCACAGCAGCAAAATCTTTAGTAGGTAAGGAGTTTGAGGACGCAGGTTCTAGAATGTCACTTCCTTTGACTTCCATGGTTTCTTTGTTCAATACTTCTGTTTCAGTTTCAGGCACATTAACATTAAGCTGCTCAGCTGAACTTATTTCAGTTACCTTAGTGGTTTCATCTACTGGTTTCTCACTGGTGTCATCAGAAGGAAAACATTTTTTTGACTCTAATTCAGTTTCTTCAAATACATTCTGACTCTCCGCCTTTTTGGAATCTTCCTGTAGTACTTGATCTATGGCTAACAGTCCAGGTATATTGCTAAGATCTGTTCCTGCCATGATAGGACTTGCAGTGGCCTGACCAGAGTGTCCCTTTCCTTTGGAATCCAAAGAGTCATCTTCAAGCTGTAGGACTTTCTGACTCTCCTCAATAATACTTTCAATAATCTGATGAAAGGTTAAAAAGTAGTTTTTTAAAAATAAAGCTAATTACAAGAACATAATAACAGTAAGTACTGTATAAATGATTGGCTATGTACCAGACAATGTTCTTAACACTTTACATATTTTAATCTTTTCAACAACCTTATGAGATAGCACTCTTACTATTATATGAAGGAGGGAACTAAGGCACAGAGGGATCAAGTGATTTGTCCAAGGTCACAAAGCTAGTAAGTGATGAAGCTGGCATAAATCCAGGGAGCTTGGTTCCAGAATCTGCACTCTTAACCATTATAATAGGGAATCTGTGTAAGTAAGTGAATCACAAAATTTCAATCAATCCTGTAAAATACAGTTCAAATCTAAATTTACATTCAGACTTTTCTTGTCATAGTTCACTTACATATTTATGCCAAGTTAGCTGCAGTAACAGCCTGCTGGTTTGAGTCTCATAAACAAAACCATGAAAATCAAAACCACCTAGTACAAGAATTCAAGTTGTTTAGCTCTGAACTCAAGCCTATGACAGGAAAAGCCGGCAGATGTAGGGAGAGTAACATTCTTAAACAGACTATGTCTAACACTCCACTATTCAGATAGATGGCAGGACCACTGGAAGAGTTCAAACACCCAGCTCACCTTGCTTTTTTTCCCTTTTATTTCTTATCTGTAGCTGAAAAACACAGACCGGTTTTCTATGTCTTCTACCAACATTTAGAAGAAAATATATTTTCTACCCAGTCTTGTCATTATTAACACATTAAATCTCCCACCCCACTTATCTTTCCACCATGCCCAACCATTCTGCTTCTTCAATTCCTTTGCTCCAGAAAGTTAACAGAATGTGTCACAGAACCATCCTGATCTGGCTTACCACCAATTCATGCTAACTTGAACTGGATAATACTGCTGTTCAATAATATTCATTCCTCACTTCCTAGCATATTCCATATATTAATTTTTCTCAAGCTTCAAATTTTTATCCTAAACTTACTTCACTTTTACCAGAGAAATATTTTTCTGTGTGCGTGTGAGGAAGATCAGCCCTGAGCTAACATCCATTCTAATCCTCTTTTTGCTGAGGAAGACCGGCCCTGAGCTAACATCTATTGCCAATCCTCCTCCTTTTTTTTTTTCTCCCCAAAGCCCCAGTAGATAGTTGTATGTTATAGTTGCACATCCTTCTAGTTGCTGTATGTGGGACGCGGCCTCAGCATGGCTGGAGAAGCGGTGCGTCGGTGCGCGCCCAGGATCCGAACCCCGGGCCGCCAGTAGCGGAGCACGCGCACTTAACCGCTAAGCCACGGGGCCAGCCCTACCAGAGAAATATTAACTAGACTCCACTTAATTTGTCAGTTAGGTGGTTACTGGGCACTGAGTACCTTAGTGATAACAGAAGCCAGATTACAGTGGGTTTAAGAATGAATGAGAGGTAAAGACATAGAGACAGCCAGCACAGTCTACATACTCAAAAAGTTTGGCTATAAATGGAAGAGGCTGCAAGAAAGTGATCCAGGATTTTTATAAGTTGAGGGGAAGGAGCCAATGGAAAAGAAGATAAAGTTCTAGAGAAGAAAGGAAAAAGGGTCTACTGTGTATTAGACCCAGTACACACATTTTCTATTTAATCATCACACAGGCCTTGTGAGGTAGCTAGATTCTCATTCTTCTACAAAAAGAGGAATCGGAGGTAAAGACATTAAGAATTTTGCCCAAGGTCCTACAGCTAGTAAACTACAAAGTCAAAACTGAAATCCAGGTTTTTCTCAAAAATCTGGTGTTCTTTATATTATACCATGCCACTTTGGACAGGAAAAAAAAAAGAATACTAAACTCTCAGCAATGACACGAAAACAAGATAAAAGATAAAAACAAGTTTGCAGGTAAAGGAAGTGAGAGATGATGGAAAGGAGTGAATTCAGCCTTCTTAGCCTCTAATGCCCACATGCAGTAGGAAACAAGGTTATCTGCTGAAAGTGAGCGGGATGCAAGTGGGCTTAGTGAACACGAGATGAATGTAAAGGTTTGAAATCATCACTATGCATATTGGAAAGGCCTACACCATAAGAGGGCTTAAATGAGGTCGAAAATCATGTCTTCCCTAATCCCTTATCTGAGAATAATCTCTCCCTTCTCTGAACTCCTGTCATTCTTACTGTCCATTATAGTATGAACTATAATATAAATACAAGGTAGTATATGGGCTAGCTCTGTATAAATAATTTCTCCACACCAGATAATTAGTTCCTGGGAAACAAGACCCATGTTTTCTACCTCTTGATATGCCTCCATAGCACCTATTTACAGTGCCTAGCCCTCTATTTTTTTCTGAGTTTCAGCGGTAGCAAACAGGAAAGACCAAGAGAACAGTGAGAGAATCAAGACCAACACAGAGATGATCATGCTAAAGCAACTACTTGCTTCACATCACCTCCCTGCTTCAAAAAACTCACTGCTTTCCCAGTGACCATGAAATAAAAACCAGATGTTTTAGCATGACATAAGAGACATTCCCAGAACCTGGCCCTAACTTTGGCCTCTAGACTCATCCTCAAGCATTCTGCACATTCCTCCTCTCCTTGCCTTTGGTTATGTCTTTCCTCTCCCATCTCTGCCTGCCCCAATCTTATCTATTCATCAAGAACCAGCTCAGATGCTACTTCCTTCATGAACTCTTCCCCATTCCTCCCACGAAGCAGGAAGTAGTCTCCCCCTCTGTGTTCTTACAATAGCTTGTAAGTTTATTTGAACACTTATTACATTTAGTTTTGTGTTTATCCAATCTCCTCTACTAAAATGTAAGCTACTGGGAACAGGGATTGTATTCTGGTCAAGGATACATCCCCATAGCCTTTATCATTAATGTGTGATACTTAATTCAACTGAAAAGGCTAGAACTTAAAAAGTGATACCTAGAGTCTTATGAATCACTCTACTGTCCCATAGTGTTTACTCACTATTTTTTCACCTTCTATTCTCTCCTTAAAAGTCACCTTTTTTTTGCTACTAACCATAGATAGTTACCCATTTGTAATTTATCCTAAGAAAAAAATTCTTAAAAAGGGAAAGAAAAGCTCTAGTGGAAAAAATAGAAACATTTCAAGTTTTCAATAATAAAAATGGCTAGATACATTGAAATACATTTGCTTGATGGAAACTGATACATAAAGTGAAAACTGAGTAATGAAATCATGTAGAAATATGAAAACCTAAAAACGCTAAGAGGAAAAGGTAGAATATAAAATTCCATCTATACTACAAGTAGGCATTAAAAAAAAAAAAAAAAAAAAAAGCAAATGAGTCAGAACCAGAAGGGAATGCTGAAAAATCAAGACAGCTATTTGTTAAATGTAGAATTGTGGGCAATTTCTGATGTAAAAAAAAATGGTACCACTCTTGTTATCTTATTTATGCTGATACACAATCCCATTTCTTCCAAAAATGAAATTTTTCCTTTTAAAGGAAAAAGTATAATCAATATTAAAACATGTAGTTCATTATATTTCTAAATTCCATAAGGGTAAAACAACGGATCTCCACAGGGGGCGATTTGGCCCAGCACCCCTCCCCAGACATTTGGTGATGTCTGCAGACATTTTCAGTTGTCACAATGGGGTAGGGGTGGGGGGAATCTACTGACATCTAGTGGGAGAAGCCAGGGATGCTGGTAAATATCCTACAATGCACAGAGCAGTCTCCCCACTTCCCTCCACAACAAAGAATTACCCAGCCCAAAGTGTCGCTGTTGAGAAACTCCAGGGTAGAGAATGTGTCCTCTTGTTGGTCTCTGGAAATCTACTAGCTAGAACAGTGCCTGGGGCACAGACCGCACTGAAAACTAGTATAAATGAATGAACACACACCATCTTTTCTCCTTGGGTTTAATCCTGATACTGTAAACTATCTATTGTCAAATTTTTTTTTTAATAATTTTATTTATTTATTTATTTTTCCCCCTAAAGCCCCAGCAGATAGTTGTATGTCATAGCGGCACATCCTTCTAGTTGCTGTATGTGGGACGCGAGAGGCTGGAGAAGCGGTGTGTCGGTGCACGCCCGGGATCCGAACCCGGGCTGCCAGCAGCGGAGCACGCGCACTTAACCACTAAGCCACGGGGCCGGCCCCCCGTCTACTGTCAAAATTTTTATCTTGTGCTCAGTCTCTTCTAGTAAACAAAACTCTGAAGCTTCATAGAATCAATTCTTTAAAAGGTATCAAAGGCACTATTACAATAATGACTTATTGTAACCTCTAACTCCTAAAGACATCAGAATTTGCTGCACTGAGCTTTTCAATACCTTTAACTCTTGGTAGTACCCTCAAGAGTAGCTACAGCTTATTCTAATAAAAATACAAGCATAAAAAATAAAAACACATTATAAACACATTATAAAACATTATAAAACATTGGATAAATTACCGATTAGTTTGATAATGAAATGACTTCTAAAAAGCCTGAGGTTATCTTCAAACACAAATTTAACAGATTCAAGGAACATCTACCACATACAAAGCACTACACTAAAAGAATATAGAAAATTCTCCACTTTAAATATACCATATAAATATGACATCTGCTAAACTAATATTGACATTATATTTTACCAACCTTTTTAGACACATCTTGTTTCAATTCTTGTACAGGGGACTCACTTCCAAGTTTGTATGCAGTGTTCTCTGTTTCCTATTTTAAAAAGAAAAGAACAGAGATCAAACAACATCTTTTCTTTAAAACTCTGTTTAAAAATAGGTATGAATTAGGAAATATAGCATTAATAAAGCAATGGCCCATAGAGGGCTTAGACGTTTCTATACTGATAAATGTCCAGAGATTTTATGCCAACTGGGACAATGAGATTTGCATAAGAAGGTTACCAATCAGCGATTTTCTATTTTTCTACTGAAACAGGATATTTTTCCTTTAAATGTGCCCAACTTTTTTTTTTTTTTTTTGAGGAAGATTAGCCCCGTGCTAACATCTGTTGCCAATCCTCCTCTTTTTGCTGAGGAAGATTGGCCCTGGGCTAACATCTGCGCCGATCTTCCTCTACTTTATATGGGATGCCACCACAGCATGGCTTGGTAAGTGGTGCATCGGTCTGTGCCCAGGATCCAAACCTGCGAACCCCAGGCCACTGAAGCAGAGCACGAGAACTTAACCACTACACCACTGGGCCGGTCCCAAAATGTGCCCAACTTTTTAACATTAAAAAACTGTAAAGGAACACAAGAACTACTAAGTATCTTTGTAGCTTAAAAAGATTAAGGATTTAAGCAAAGTGTTGAACGAGAATTGTTATTTTTCCCAAAGTATTGCTCCATAAATATGCATAAATATAAAAGTACATAACGGAAAACCACATTCAGAAAATAGTTTTCTTAAAAACGCTACATGCCTTAGATAAAAGGAATCAAGACTTAATCAGAAGTTAAATGAAGTCCCCCAAACAGTAACAGATGCAAAAAATTAAACCCACCAAAAATACATATATATCTACGTATACATTCATATACACATACGTACATATATATATATATTCGGGAGGTTAGAGAAGGTAGAAATGGATACTGCATTTCTGCTGGAAAAAAATTGGGGTAAAATAAAACAATCATACATTTGCAAATCTTAACACAATATTCTTCTCCATCTTAAGTTGTCTTTACATTTATAAAAGTACAGCAATTTGAACGTTACTACCGATACTGAGAAAAAAACTTTTCATAATTCTTGGTGCACATTAACAGAACTTGGTAGAAAAAGGTCGCGATAACCATTTTTGACAGATAAGTGACCTAAGGCACATAAGGGTGTATGTAAGTATTAAGGTAGCACTTATACAAGTATCAGGATATGATCATGATAGGCTCCATGATAAAATTACTCCAGAGATTACTATAATGCTAGAGATTTAATGTGCTAGAGAAATTTCCTTCTTTCTTTCTTTCTTTTTTTTTTTTGGTGAGGAAGATCAGCCCTGAGCTAACATCGATGCCCATCTTCCTCTATTTTTTTTGTATGTCAGATACCACAACAGCATGGCTTGATGAGTGGTGCGTAGGTCTGTGCCTGGGATCTGAAACCCCGAACCCCAGGCCGCTGAAGCAGAGTGTGCGAACTTAACCACTACACCACCGGGCTGGCCCCGTGCTAGAGAAATTTCTGTAGGACTTCCAATATCTTCAAGTTGAAAAGTTGTTTCATTGAATTCTCCCCAGCACTTGGGGAATGTTACCAATCTTATATAGATTTTTCTACAGAAAAGTTGTTTCATAGAATTTTAAGTGTTAGGTAAAATCCAAACTCTACCACAACTCATGAGGGCCTAATGTGATATGGCCCCTGCCTACAACTTTGACATCTTCTACATTTCTCACCTCCTTCTCCCTCCACAACCCCACAATTACACTTTGGCCAACTGGATGGTTCCTTACCATCCCTAGGGTCACAGCTCAAGTGTTATTACGTCAGAAAAGCCTTCTCTGACCACCTTAAAATAACCTCACCTCCTTAACTTTCTATCACATTATCCTATTTTCTTCTTCTTCATGGCACTATCACCATCTGAAACGACCTAGTTTACTTGCTTATTTTTTGCCTCTTCCTTGCCCCACTAGAATGTAAGCTCCATGAGAGCAAGGACTTTGTTCTGTCTACCATTACTTACCCAGTACTTAAAACAGTATCTGGCAAAAGTAATCATTTGCTGAATGTTGAATAATGTATGCTCTGGCTTTTCTTCAGTTAATACACATATCCTAAGTTTATATATCCTTTAATCAAATCCTGTTTTAAACTAAAAAAAAAAAAACTCTAATCAAAACCAATTAGTAAGATAATCTTGACAAGATGAGGGAGAGAGAATACTTGAAAGCTGACGGTCATTAAGAACAGTTGATGCATATTAGAGAAACATCTTCAACTGTCCTGCGAATTAAGTATATTTTATCCAATTATCCTCCAATAATTGCTCATTAGTAGGAAAATCAGAAGCACTGTACGACATAATTTTGTGGATATTTTCCCTAAGTTGACCTAAGCAAAAATACACACTGACAATTCCTGTACCTCAATTTAAGTTGTTTTAATTATGTACTTACAAAGATCACAGATTAACATTCTTACACTGACCCAAACTGCCAAGCAGTGATCAGACTTCTATTTTATTTGGCTTTAACAAAACTCTCTTGGACTTTGAACTTTTCAAAGATACCCACTCCTGTAAGGTAAACTGCTGTTAAGTCACAAGTTTAAAGGAGTGATATGGCACCTACCAGAAGATCTGACCTCTAGAGAAGTTAACTGGAAGATTTCTTAGTAAAACCTGACTTAGCATATGATTATGTCTATGATTAGTATATGTCTTAACCTATGATTCTGTCCCAGTGTGGTCTGAAGTCCAGGTCCTTCCCCTAGTGCCTCAATCAGGGTTTGGGGATAGCAATGAAAGCTAAGCATGTGCCTGCAGACAACCAACACCAACCTAGCTAGACATGTGATAGTCTTCATTTATTATCTCCTTCTGGAGACGGACTGCCCTATTACTAAAGCACAGCAGTTACTAAATCCAGCTTCCTACCATCAGGCCATTTCTCTAACCCCTACCTATCACAACCTCAGAAACATGCTTCCTTAAAAGGTATGGTAGATCGTTCAATTTCTAGCAATTCATACCACTGTTTCCCTCCAGCTGTGTTGGATAAGAGAGCTACTTGTACCCTCCTCACAGTATTGTTATGAGATTTGAGGTTTTTAATTTTAATAAGTACATCCAACAAAAGATAACTTGGTTTCACAAATCATTTGTACAAAAGCGATCTACACTCAGAGAAATCTTCATTATTATCTACTAAACAACATTAAGCTAAAAATGTTAGTTATTTAAAAATTCTGGTTACTTCCAGATTTTAGTAGTGAGCAAGGTGAAGCTATTAACAATGACTAAAATGAAATTTAAAAAAATGTTTTAGAGATGTGAACTCCACCCGTTTTGATGGAAGAGAAAAAACCCACAGGAAACAACTCTTAAACTGTTGTCATATCCATCCATCCATTCCCATGAACACTATCTGTGTCGGAGTCTCACGTCTTGACAATCTAACTGCCTTTTAACAACTCTCTCTGCACTTAGTCTCTTTCTTCCAAACTTTCTTCCACCCTTCCAGCACTTATCTTTTGTTAATTCCCCAGCAAAACACCTTGGAGAGCACAGCTATTAGACATACAAAAAAACTGACTTTTTAAATGTCTTGCTTCAAAATTTTAAAGCCTAGAGTTCTTAATCTGACATTCAAGGCTCATCAAAATCTGGCCCCAATTTACTTGTTCAACATTCCATCACTGAAACGTTTACATAGGTCACACCAGTTTTTCAATGCTCCCAGCAAATTCCACGCCTTTGCATATTATTAGTTCATACTACTGCCTAACACACAATGCTTTCCCAATTTTTCTCCATCTACCTATGCAAATCTCTCCCAATTTTCAAAACCCAGCACAAGTTCTACCTCCTCCCTGAAATTTTTCTCTATTTCAGGTAAAAGTGCTCTCACAGTTGTTCTATCTCCCCCTTCTTCCTCCAAATTCCTTGTAGCACTTAAGGTCTATTCTATTCTACAAACACCAATACCTCGTATATCATCCCTTCGTACACATGTCTCTTCTGTGAGATTGTAAAATTATCAAAAATTGGGACTATATCAAACTTTTCTTTGGATTGCTTAAGACATCAATAGATATGCTGTTACACATAATATGCACTTAATAGTCTGAGTATATCCATACCATAGAATACTACTTAGCAATAAAAAGGAACAAACCATTAATACATGCAACAACTTGGATGGATCTCAATCCTTTGAGTCAATCTCAAAAGGTCACACACTAGATGATTCCATTTATAGGACATTCTCAAATGACAAAATTATAGAGATGAAAAACACATTAGTGGCTGCCTGAGATTAGGGATGATGTGGGCAAGGTGGTGGATGTGACTTTATAAAGGGGTAGCCCAAAGGAGATCTTTGTGGTGATGAAATAGACCTGCATCTTGACTGTGGTGGTGGATACACAAATATACACATGTAATAAATTGACATAGGACTATACATTCACATTGTACCAATGTCAAACTCCTGGTTTTGACATTGTACTGTAATTAAGATATAACCACTGGAGAAAATAGGTGAAGGCTACACAGGACTTCTCTGTACTGTCTTTGCAACTTCCTGTGAATCTATAATTATTTCAAAATAAAAAGTAAAAAAGAACAATATCCAACTTCATATTTATTTACTAAATATGTACCTTTTCTATCTAATTTTATTCAAGTTAAGGACAATCTATAATTACTGAGATAAAGTAAATTCCCAAAACCTATTTGTTATAACCTAAAAATATCTTAGAGCCAAGTGGCTTTTAAAACCTATAAGTATAAAGAGCACGGTCTCTTGAGGCCGGCCCAATGGCGTAGCGGTTAAGTTCATGTGTTCCGCTTCGGCAGCCCAGGGTTCACCAGTTTGGATCCTGGGTGCGGACCTACTCACCGCTCATCAAGCCATGTTGAGGCGGTGTCCCACATAGAAGAGCTACAACTTTACAACTATGATACACAACTATGTACTGGGGCTTTAGGGAGAAAAAAGAAAAAGAGGAAGATTGGCAACAGATGTTAGCACAGGGCCAATCTCCTTCAAAAAAAAAAAAGAGCACAGTCTCTGGATATAGGGATTGGGAGGTGGAGGATGAGGGATGGGAGGGAAGCTACATTTTCAACCATCTACTTTTTACACTGAGCAAATTTTAACCATATTCATGTATTATTTTTAAAAGTTGTTTTTATTAAAGTAAATATAAAAGGATTTTCATAAAATATAAGGAATACAGAATTATGATATAACCTTTCTTAAGCATTCAGTTCAGGAAAAAGAAGATTATCACTATTAGCTTTCAAGTCTTTTGTGTATCCTTCTCCATTTCCATTACATTCTTTCCCCTTCAGAGATGACTGACACCCTAAACTTCGTGTTTATCATTTCCTTGCTGTTCTTTATAGTTTTACTATGCTTGTATCTCTAAACAATGTATTCTCTAATTTTGCATGCTTTTGAACTTAATATAAAATGAATCTTATTGCATATATTTTCCTATGACTTGTTTTTTTCCTCCCACTCAACACTATGTTGCTGAAATTCACCCGTGTTATTATGTATAACTAATTCATTCATATCCACTGCTGTAGAATATTCCATATGAATAATATACCACAATTTATCAAAGAGATCCATATCCAACGTGTATAAATAGAAGGCAGGGATACTAGAACTGAAAAAAAAATAGAGCATGTTTGAGATTATGCATACATATGTACAGGTATACACACACACACAAACATACACACATAGTATATACTCTATTTGATGTAATTAGTTCTGTTTGGTGACCTTCTTGTACTTAAAATGGCTCTCATTGATATAATGTCTCAATACCAAACTCCTTTGCTAAGAGATAAGACTGGGATTGATTTTTATATATAGTGATGATAACAATATGTGTGCCCATAAGAAGTATACAAGTGTTTTGGTTATTCCACATTTTTGCCATACAAGTTTTACCTTTTCAGTTAAAACATACACACACAAATGCAAGTATTTTATAGTGTTCTTTTATTCTAAAAATTATAAACCAAATAAAAATTAGTAGAAATCTAAAAAACACTTATAGTCCCTTCCCTATAGCACAATATTTAATTAGGTATTTCTAGAGTGCCTAATCACACCTAGTAAGATACAATGACAACATTATTTAGAAAAAATAAGTAATAGAAAGCAAGAGCAAGAAAATGAAGAATTACATAAAAGAGAAAAATGAATGAAACGTACACGCTTTGTAGAAACATGCTTATAACTTTCAGAAAGCACAACTTACCTTCGATGTTGAAATCCCAACCTTTCCTGGAGACCTGTTCAGAAATAAAAGCAAGGAGGCGTTGAATAGTGGAGGTGAGAAGGGAAATACTTCCACACACTTACTAAAGGCAAGCCCACATTTTAAAATACATGTACATATTTTGTGATTGAAAAAAGTCTTCTGTGCGTACAGAAAATGTAGAAACACAAAAAAGTAGAGAAGAAAATTAAAGTGACCCATAATCTTACCACCTAGAGATATGAGTATCTTTTGTCTTCATATATATATATATATATATAACATATAATACTATAATAAGCATCTTTGTAAATAAAATTTTGTGCTCTTCCATGATAAGTTTATTTAAAATAAATTTCTCTAGAAGTAGAATTGCAAGTCAAAAGTACACACACTTTTCAGGATTTTGAGAAACTTTCAAATTGCCCTCCAAAACAGCTGTACCAATTTAGACTCCCACTGCTCAGAGTGCCTGTTTCTTAACACCCTTGCCAAAAATGAGTGTTATTTTTACAAACTTGATAGGCATAAACATATCTCATTATTGGCTTAATTTGCACATCTTTGATTTATAGTGTGGATGAAAAGTTTCATATGCATTAGACATTTACATCGCTTTTAAAGAGAGAGAACTCATTTTTGTTCACAGCTCATTTTTCTACTGGAGCAAAACTCTATTCTTAGACTACTCTAGATATAATAATTTTAAAAAGTAACTTCACCAATTATTTTCACCCCCCCCTCAATTTTTCTTCAAATAGGAACAGTTTGATATCTGTTTTAAAACATAAGAGAGAGACACACCCTTATAGCTGCTTATTATATCTCAGGGTTATGCAGTAAGAAACACTTAAATAATTAATATTAATAGGCCACTCCTAATTTTTTTTTGTAAAATGCAACGATCACAGATGATACAACTTTGTGTTGAAAGGCACCTTTAAGATCATTTAATCACATAACCTCTTTTTACAGATAGAGAAACTGAGTTGCCAAGAGACTGTGACTTTCCCCAAAGTCACATATTTAGGGGCAGAACCAAGAAAAGCATGGAGTACTACTACCATGCTCTTCATATGCCAAATTGAGTGATCCATATTTGGTATAGGAATCCTTGACCTCTAATCAAAACTTAGTGTGATAAAAAAAAAAAATTACTTTTGCCACTTATTAGAAAATCAACTCCTCTATTCAACATGTAGGGACTACCTACTATGTACCAGGGACTAGAGATATGAAGATGAATAAGACACAATTCTACTTTAGGGGTTTTTAAAGCTTGGTTAAAAAACAAAAAAAGGAAGCTGTATAAAATAGTGTCCACCCCTTTAATTGCAGTGCCTAGACAATATAATTTCATGTTAACAGGACAATTTCCAGAAATGAAAATTTTTATATCCCCAATTATTTAGCTTCCTTAGCAAACCTATACTGCTATGTAACAAAATTCTGTTTATCCAGAGGTGATTAGGACCAAGGCTATTCCGATTTAAAAAAAAGAAAAAAGGTTCCAGATAAAGGATTCTAAAACAATACGAGTGCAATCAAAACACAAAAATAAAAAGAAACAAAAAAAACCTTGAAGAGGTTCAAATTTCCATGTGGCATATATTCTGAATGCCAATCAGGAAAAAAACAATCACCTGCCACAGAGGTGTAGCGGCAAGAGAAAATAAGATTTAAAAAAACTTAAGGGCCTTCTTGTAAAAGGCAGTAAAACCATCTACTTCACAGGACTGCTATAAGGATTAAGTGAGAGCACATGGGGCACACATATAAGTGGTAGTTTCTTCGGCAGCTTTGAATTGCTCCATCGAAACTCACAAATGATGAGCTTCACCAAGTTTCTCCAAGGCACTTTGGCAGCCTGTCAGTAGTGGGGAGACCAGTTTCTGGAACACAAAAGATACCCTACAGCCCGTCAAGCTCCAGCCCACTTAACAACAGGGAACACGAAAAAAGCCAGATTATATTGAGCTGGTAATTAAAATGGGATCCTGTTTGCATTTTGTAGTGTCATTAAACAAAAAACTAATAACAAAAGTCACTCATGTTTGAAACATATTTTAAATGTTGTAAGGTCTTGGTAGGTAGTAAAACATTTCAGACTACTATAGCTTCTTCCAGTCTAACTAAGCCTAAAATTATCTTTATCACGGTACTCTGTGAGACCAGAATTCTTTTGTGATACATTTTTTGAGCCATTTATAGAACATTAGCATCTAGTAAAAAGTGAAAGCATATTTATAATTTGCAAAGTTGGCTAAAATGATTTGTATCATGTGCCAAGATGAAAAAAGAATAATTCATTTCACCATAAGAAACAGTAAATCATTATTTTGTATTCCCACAGGAAGCATTCCTAATAGGGGCTTTGTAATAATAATAAAACAATGGCCATCATTTATTAAGCATGTGCCAAAAACTGCTAAGACGACCTGCTTTAGTTTCTTTAGTCCTCACAACTTTCCTATGAGTTTATTATCTTCCCTATTTTACATAACAAAAAACTGAGGCTTGGGTCAGATTACGTTATTTAAATTGCACTGCTAGTAAATAGTAGGGCCAGAATTTGACCCTGGGCAGTCGGACTCTAGGGCCCACTATCTCAAATACCTCACAACATGGCCTCCTTTCCGGGTAAGGTCTTAAAAGATGACAGTTACGAAAATATTCTAATTGCTGCTATGAATGAGCACCAGTAAAGGCAATTAGCGCTGCATCTTGGGTTGAACTAAACAGATTAAGTCAAAGGCTCTGAATCCTGATCTGCCTTTAACAACTACAATTAATGCCTAATTGATTTGGCACTGCTAGGGAATAAAATAATGAAATGTTCCATATATAAAATTGCCAGAGATGAAGCTTCTCTTTGAGTGCTAAACTTCTGAAAATATTTTAATTATTTTTGAATTTCAAATTTCAAAAGCAGCTTGTAAATAAGTACATTATAGGCTAAGCCTTGCTGTTTGAGTAATCATTCCCTTGCAAATACCTTCTTTAACAAAGGATATACAATTTTCCCTTTCTTACTGACTCAGAGTAATTATTACACTCAAATACTACCCCATATTTTAATGCAATAATGCCCTTTGGGGACCCTAAAGTGCAGGCCTGCACACTACAAGACCCTAGGTTACTATGTTTGGAAAGTCTATGTTTTATAGTTTTGTGTCTCCTTCCTCGATTTACGTGGTCACTTTTCACATTTGGCCATGTGCCTGCCTTTAAAAGCTTTCCTCCCCTCCTCTTCTAATTTTTGCTTCTAATTTGCATTGAGGTGGGAAACCAGGTTTTTAAAAATGGAATTGTATGGTAAACGAAGAATGCAGAGATTCTGAGTGAGGGTCTTCCCATGCAAATTTTTGTACATGACTTTATTGTGGACTTTGTGGCACTTTTTTGATTGTTCAGAGGCTAAGTGATTATTTATTTCCAGCTGTATCGGAGAATCGTCATCACCAAAGAAGTGGCTGCCAGATATGTGAGGTGTCACTAATCTTTGGGATCCCTAGACAACCACTCAACTCTTCTCTGTAACTAGTCTCAAACTTCAAAGATAATAACAATATACTATTTCAGAGTGATCATGTGCCTAAAGAAAACAACTATTCATGTTTGAGTTTGGGGACAGGAGAAATGGGAGACTAGAGGTCAAGAAAATTAAGTTCTACTCAGCTTTCCCAACCAACTAGCTGCAAGACCTTTAAAAAAAGATTTTTAGAGCTCCTGCAATTTTAGGAAATTTTATTTTAAGACCCTTCATTAATTTGGGAGTGAAGATGTAACTTATACCATGATTAACGATCTAAATTTTATACCCTCTGATTTCCCTTAACTTTGAGATATATTATAGGAAACCTGGACATAATGCAACACACACACATCCAGAAATATCCAGTAACACTTTGATACATCTAGTTAACCAGAAAAATATTCCTTCAAAATTTTCTGTAGATACTAAACAGAGCAAATTAGAATCCTCCTTTTTATAGTTTGTCAGTAATTTTTCCCAGAAAAAGTCCAAATGGTTACATAAAACAACTTTTATTATACCCCACACAAGTGAGAAACCTTTAAGAAAACTCTAAAGTAACAGGTAGACATATTTAAGTATTGGTAGTATATGCCCCACTTTAAATAAAACCTAACAAAACAAAACGAGAACTGCAAAAGTTTTCATCATATTTTTAAATCAAATATTTTTGACATTTAAATATGATTAACAAAGCTTAATTTAAATGATAAATGTGCTTCTTAGGAAGTTGAACAAAAATATACCTTTAAAGGGCTAAACTTTCTTGATTACCTAATAGCATAAAAAAAATCTTCCAACATATTAATACTAATTACAAACAGTAGATCTTTGATTTTGCAGCATAGTTTCTGAAATTGAAGACAATGTCTATCAACGGTACTATTAAATTTAAACAAGAAAAACAAGCAATTTCTGAAACAGCTTCAAAATAAAGTCTGCTTTAAAGAAGCATTGGTCATCTACAAAAAAAACACAAAACCCACATGGCTTACAGATCAAATTCTAAAATTATTTTTATGGTGGCTTCCACTTAGATCTTGAATATAAAAATATTTTCAGATTAGTACTTCAGCAACTTTCAATACAGATAGAATATTTTAATTTATTATATTTTAATTTATTATATCCTGTCTTCTATAGTAAAGTTATTTTCATGCACTTGCTATGTTGAGTTTATACTAACAAAGCTCATGTTTGAATATAAAATAATGTGCGACAGATGCTTTCTCCAGTCCCTATCCATTTAGCATTTTAATTATAGGAGTTTTCCTTTTGCAGCTAGGGTATTTGTGTTTAGAACCAATGCATTTTAATATCTGCACAATATTCATTATTTTAAAATTTTTACATGGCTTCAAAATGTTGCTCTGGTGATTTTTCAGGACGGTATAGGAATTATTTTTCTTTTATACACTCTGACCTGATCCAGTGATAACGTCCAGATACCTGAGGCAAAATTTCATTAGAATAATGTCATTACTCCCAAAGGCAGGTACCTAGTCACTGGGATTTGCATCTGATGACAATAACTGCAACTTACCCAAAAGTTGCCCACCAAGTTTCCATAGGAAGCAAAATGTCAAATCCTTTATAAACTCTTACATAATAATACTGCACTCAATACAACGTCAGTGAAAGGTACAAATACGCAAGCAACACAACATTTGATTAACCTTCTTAGACAGCTCGACTTTGGAACTTGCTAGACCTGACTCTCTAGTTTAGTAATGTCGAGAACAGTATTCATTTACTTTATAGAAACAAATCAATCCAACAGCAAATGCATAGCAGTAGGCTATTTTTAAGAGATTTGGATGCAACATAACACTATGGGTTTTCTGTCACAAGTGTTGGAAGTGAGTATGCTACCTACTGTTGTTACCTAGTGTTAAGGAGATTTACAGTAATTCTTTTCAAAATCCTAAAAGGATTTTAAAAAATCACTCAGAAGAGACAAACAAATTTTTGATAGTGTTTGAGGGAAGCTAAAGAATCATCTGGACCAAGCACCTCATTTCACATGTGAGGAAAATGAAGCCAAAGAAGGTTAAATTAATCCATTCATTTAACATTTACCTACTGCTTCCCATGTGCCAGCACAGTGCTGAGCACTAGGTGTAAAGTAGTGAACAAAGCAGACAGGATCCCCACTCTCCTAGAGCTTATGCTAAGATCAAAGGCCTAGTTAGGACTTGGACCCAAGTCTCTTTGCTGATTCTAACAATCCATCGATTTACCCTAATAATTCTAATATTCCCTCATGGTTTCATATGGGTAGGTAGCCAGTCAAGTGAAACCAGACATTTTTTAAAGCCTTGATTATCTAGAAGTACCACCACAAATTTCCCAGAGATGACTTGGTGGTCCCAGAGACTGAAAGGGCAATGTGACATCAACCTGGAAGTAGAAGGGCTATAAGTTTAACTACATAGTAAAAGAACATGAGCTGGAATCAAACCTGAGTTTTAGTCCTGAATCTGCCAGTAACAATGCATTTGACCATAAAAAATATTTTGGGAGGGCCGGCCCCGTGGCTCAGCAGTTAAGTGTGCGCATCTGCTGCTGGCGGCCCGGGTTCGGATCCCGGGCGCGCACCAACACACCGCTTCTCCGGCCATGCTGAGGCCACGTCCCACATACAGCAACTAGAAGGAGGTGCAGCTATGACATACAACTATCTACTGGGGCTTTGGGGGAAAATAAATAAATAAAATTATTAAAAAAAATTATAAAAAAAAAATATTTTGGGAGAGTTTTTCCATCTTTTAATTATGGCTATTTCAAACATATACAAAACTGGGAGAATAATATTATGAACCCACACGTACAACATGTTGACCATGTTCAATAATAATCAATTTCAATACCCATCCCTCCACTCCCCTGCCAGATTATTTTGAAGCAAACCCCAGAAATTATTTCATTTTTACCCATAAAAATTTCAGTATGTATCTAAAAAAGACTTTCCTTCAAAACATAACCACAATACTATTATCAAATTTAACAATTCTTTATTACACAGTCAACTTTCAGATTTCCCAGATTGTCAAGTTTTTTTAATTATATGAGTTTCAGGTGTATAGCTTTATAATTTGACATCTGTATACACTACAAAGTGATCACCACCACAAGTCTAGTTACTATCCATCACCATACAGTTGATCAAAAAAAAATTTTTTTTTACAGTTGGTTTATTTCAATCAATACCAAATAAGGTCCATGTGTTGCCATCTTATGTCTCTTTCAATCAGTAAACTTCCCTTCAATCTCTTTTATTTCTTGCAGTTCATGTGTTGAGGAACTAGGTTGTTCATCCTGAAGAGCAATTTTAGAGCAGTGAAACTACTCTGTATGATACTATAATGATGAATGCATGTCATTATAAATTTGTCCAAACCTATAGAATCTACAACACCAAGAGTAAATCCTAATGTAAACTATGGATTTTGGGTGATTATGATGTGTCAGTGTAGATTCATCAATTGTAACAAATGTACCATTGTTGTGGGGATGTTGATAGTGAGGGAGGCTATGCACGTGTGGAGGGAGAGGGTGTATGGGAAATCTCTGTACCTTCCTCTCAATTTTGCTGTGAACCTAAAACTGCTGTAAAAAATTGAAGTCTTAAAAAACAAACAAAAACAAAAGAAACTAGGTTGTTCATCCTGTAGAATTTCTCATGGTTTGAACTTTGTTGACTGCATCTCCATGGTGACATCATAAGAAACATTTTAAAGGAAAACATGCAGAAGAGACTGGGGGGATGGAATGGGCACCTATCCAAGGAAAACTGCAAAAACCTATAAGAACAGTATCAGAAAGACTGGTGCTCAGAATGTGCTAAGATTTTAAAAAATATCAGAAACAAAACTTTTTTTTTTTTTTTTAAAGATTTTATTTATTTTACTTTTTCCCCCCAAAGCCCCAGTAGATAGTTGTATGTCATAGCTGCACATCCTTCTAGTTGCTGTATGTGGGACTCGGCCTCAGGATGGACGGAGAAGTGGTGCCTCGATGCGCACCCGGGATCCGAACCCGGGCCACCAGCATTGCAGCGCGCGCACTTAACCACTAAGCCACAGGGCCGGCCCATAAAACTTTTATTTTAATTTATATTCAGAACAAGAACAACAAAAAGAAAGTGCAGATCTACTTATACATGGATAAATAGTATAATGTAAAAGGCTGCCTCAGTTCTTTTTTTTCCAATTAAGATTACTGATATTCAAACCAGAAAGGGAAAAACAAATTGTAGAATGAAAAAATTGAATCCCAAAGCATTCAAGGAAATAAAAGCACCTAGCTAATCTAAATGAGTTCAATTCTCCTGTCCCAGACAAATTATATCCCTGCATACTCTAAGGATTTACAGAGTTCAATCCCTATCTAAAACCTTTGAAGAATCAGGGAGAATCACTCTAATAGTCAACATTGGAAAGCAGGTAGATGTCACAAACTATAAACAGATTCGCCTGATGTCAATCCCAAGCAAAATTCTTAAACACACTGTTAAATGGTTTAAGAGCCCTAGGTGTGGGAAAAAGATACTCATTAAGAGTCAGTAAGCATTCACAGAAAGCCAATCATGCAAGATTAACCTAATTTCCTTTTTTGATAGGGCCACTGGCCTAGAATATAAAGGGCATACTGCACACACACAAAAAATCTGGATTTAAGCACTAAATTTTATAATTCTCTCATGATATCCTTTTAGATAACAAAGAGATGTAGGCTAGAATACACTTCGGTGGGTTTGTAACTGGTTGAACAACATTACTTAAGGTGTGTTGACTAATGGATCAATGAAAAACCATAAAAAAATATCAAATAATTTGTCTAGTGCTCTATCCTACTTGATGTTCTATTCTACTCGATGTTCTTACTAATGTCTTGGATGAGGACGCTGCTGGCATATCCACCAAATTTGCAGATGACACAATGTTGGGAGGGATAAGGAATATACTGGCTGACAGGATCAAAAAATATTTCAACAGGCTAGAACAATGGGCCAAATCTTAACAGAATGCAATGTAGCAGGGATAAATGTAAAATGCATGACGAGGGAGATATAACTTAGCAGCAAACCATGTGAAAACATTTAGGTATTTTTGTTGATTGCTCAGAGTATGATATGGCTGCTGAAAGAGCTAGTGTGATCTTAGGCTGAAGTAAGAGAACTATTTTATCCAGGGCAAGGGGAGTGGTAAATTCTACTCTACTTCTCACTGATAAGAGCACACTTAAGAATACCGTGTACCACTGGGATACTACATTTTAAAAGGAACACTTATAAAATAGAACATATCTGAAAGAGAGAAACCAATTTGGTGAATGTTTTAGAAACTGAGTAGAATGATATAAAGAACTAATGATGGCTGACCTGGAGAAGAGAAGGAAGAAATGAACGCCTCTTTACTTTTTGGATTTGGGATTTATTTTGGAAAGTACAGGCAATGAAACTTTGTATATAGCCTAATTTTCTTATTGAAGCCTATGTTTTAACTTTTAAACTGTTATTCTATATTTGATATGTACAAAAGAGTATGTGTAGCATATACATGTAATTATGAACCATAACAAATAAAATGAAGTGTGACTCACCACATCACCTAGAATAAGAACAGCATCAAGACCAGTGCAGCTACTGTGTGCTCTATTTCATTTGCTGCCTTTCCCTTAGAGGGAACCACTAAGCCTAGATTTGATTTATTGTTCTCTTACTTTGTCATTTTTAAAATATAATGTATCCCTAAACAATAAGCTAAGTTCTGTGATTTCTAAGATTTGTTTTCAATGATGCATTTCCAAAGAAAAAACTGTTGGACTCTAAAATAAGCATTGCACTCAAACATCTTGGTATCCCCTTCAGAGAAAGGCTATCCTTGTCATTGCACACTCGAGATGTATTTAAGTCTCACAATTGTGCCCATACCCACTGGTCTCCTTCTGCTTCTCCCCCACCTAGGGTTGCTAGATTTAGCAACTACAAATATAGGCTGCCCAGTTAAATTCCAATTTCAGATAAACAATGAATACATTGTTAGTATGTTTATCTGAAATTGGAATTTAACTGAGAGTCCTGTATTTTATCTGGCAACTCTATCCCACCTCCAAGTTAATTAGGTAGACAATTAATCCTATGATCTGTTAGTGTGTGATAAAGGGACAAAGTGGGAGGAACTGCATTGCCAATCTCATTATATAGTCACCTAAATATTCAATAGCATTCACTGGGAAAAAAAAATTGCAAATTGGAATTCAGTCAAAGCTTTCCCAGACAGTGCATTCAGTGTATATGCCCAAATGCAAGTACTGTATTTATGCTATTATGTACATTTTTCAAAAACACTCAGTGAAGAGTAGGAAAGTGTATTAATTGCTTCATTATTTTGGCTTAGATTGTCGCTCACAAAAAAATCAAAAACAAGGTGGCTACTATAAGAAAATGACAAAATCTCTAGATATGTAAATTGACTTCAACCACCGATATTTATATCATTTTGAAACTGTCCTCAGTCAATGTGTTCAAAATGAGGTTAATCTATATTGGTCAAATAAATATCAACAACTAACTTTCTAGATAAATATCAATTAAAATTATGTTGTTATTAAAAAGGGATTCAGTTACTATATATACAAAGTCATTTTAGGACACTCTTTATAAAAAGAATACTAGAAATATTTCCGATACATTATTTCTTTAACAATCAAAAAACTGATGAGCTTTCTGCAATATGAAGTAGAATTTGCATCTCAATTCTATCAATACATAATCTCAACATCCTCCCACAACCTGAAGCACTAATAGCTCCTCGATTTGAATGGCAATCAATATAAGTGTGTATTAAGAAGCCATATAGATTAGATTCCCTAAATAGAAGTTAGTTGCATTGCCTTGCCTGGCTTACTACAAAATCCACGTTTTGAAATCAGGTATTGACATGGCTGACTATAGCAGAAGTCTAATTTGGTTTTTCAGAGCTTCAGCGAGTGGTTCCTCAACAGGCAATCATTGGATCACCTTTTCCAATTTTAAACTCAAAATCTGCTTCACTCATTCACTATGGCTTTAGGGTAATCAGGACTTAAAATAACGGTGCAAGTGCTTAAGTCTACTTTTAAAAAGCACACTGAGGGGCCGGCCTGGTGGCATAGTGTTTAAGTTTGTGCACTCCACTTCAGCGGCCCAGGGTTTGCAGGTTCGGATCCTGGGCGCAGACCTACACACTGCTCATCAAGCCATGCTGTGGCGGCGTTCCACATACAAAATAGAAGACGAGCAAAGATGTTAACTCAGGGCCACTCTTCCTCAAGCAAAAAGAGGAAGATTGGTAACAGATCTTAGCCCAGGGCCAATCTTCCTCACCAAGAAAAAACAGAAAAAGCACACTGAATTTCTGTGGTTTCAAAGAGCCAGATCCCATAGCCATCCTACCTCTCTAGTTCTCACCCTTTAGCTATAGACAGATCCTTCTGCCTTTCGGGCTTGTGTTTCTCTACCTCTTACTTGAGGGTTATCTGAAAAACAAACAATCTGAAGCCTTCTGAGAACGGGGAGGAAGGAGTGTGCAGACTAAACCTACATTTGCCACCTGCTTCATAGTCAACTAAACAACTAGGAACTCAAAGACACACCTCCTAAAGTATACAAATAAAATCTAAGAGTGATCTCACACTTAACGTTCCCATTTCCAGACTTCTCATAATATGAGGTGAAAAGAATATACCAAAACAATTGGGCAACACACAGAAAAATGGACTAACAAGGTCTTCTTTTCTTTTTCTGTCAGTAAGAGGACTCACTTTTTTTTAGCCTCTGACAAAAAAAGGTGGTTGGTTCTGAAGAAGCCTCTTGTCAGGTTGCAAAATTCCTGGCAGACCACTAAAGAGGTAAAAAGGATCAATGACATGGAAGGAGGGAGTATAGAGTGAGTCAGCTAGAATAAAGCTGGTGGCTTGGGAAAAATTTTTCTCATAGGAAGGTGACTACCAGGGGCTTAAAGAGAATTACCCTATGGCTTGATTTTGTTTTATCCCCCTCTTATTTTTGCATTTGCCAGTAGGAAAATATAAAAGTAAGATGAGCTTAAGCAGTACATCAAGGAACTGAATCAAACAGAGCAAAGAACAGCTTGTCTGTACAAAGAAGATGCTGGGATCCGAAGGTCCTTGAGGTGAAGAGGATGTGAGCCTAGCTAGGGCCTTAGCCAGCCATTAAAGTAAGTGGGTAATTAAAGGGTTTTGATTTCTAAAGCCCAGCAAGCTGAGATAGAAAGATCTGATGGTAAACTAAGACCAACATGAAAGTGCTAAGTCTAAACTACAAATCAGAAGGGTTCCGGTGCTCAGAAAGCACTCACATGAAGATTTTTTTCCCCACTTGGGTCAGGAAGGAAAACAACAACAAAAACAAAGCAAAAAACAAAAACAAAACAAAACCCTGGGTTGAACAAAAACTGAAAACAGTTCAAATTTAGAGAAAAAGATTCTGTTGTATTTTTTAAATCTTGCTCTAAGTGTGTAGTTTTTAATATTTGGTATGCAGTACTGTTCAATGGAATTGAAATGTATATACTGATTAGTTACATTCTTATGGCAAGTTTTACTAGATTCTGTGCTAAGCATAAAACCCCCATAGAAGGTGGGAAGTCAAGCAGCACCTTCAACCTAATAACAGTAGTCAAATTAAAGAACCGAGACCTAAGAGAAAATCGTCTGCTGGTCTTTCAAACTCAAATCACTTGTGACAGTACCAGGCCCACTCTTACAGCCCTATATTAAGTTGGCTACTACCAAAAGTGACAATCCCAACTAAACCTGAAAGCCTAGGAATGGCAGGAAAAAAATAAATGCTAGGCAATCAGAAACGAGTCTTACCTCCTAGCACAACCTAAAATGTCATGTTTTAACTAGGCAGTTGAAAATAAGAATCACTTAAATTTTCCTAGCTACATGGCAATACTGGTTTATTAACAAGATTAACAAAAAGCTGAGAATATAGTTGTGACAATTATCTAATAGGGAATTAACTGAATCCTCAAGACGTGAATCCCTACTTTGATTATCCCTTGAAAGACCACTGTAAGTTTTAAATTCTATGAAAGCCAAGAAGTAAAATATATCTAAAATACTTAATAAGTAGTTTATCAATGATATTAATAGAAACAGATGGTGAGAAAATTTGGCACAATGGCTCTATGTTTTTGAACGTAGGTTTTGTGGCAATATTTTTAAATGATATTTAATGAAATCAAAGGAAACTTTATAATGAAATATACATCTAGTCAAATGTAATTACCTAAAGTGGATCCTTAAGCAACTATATCTTGTCTAAAATAACAACCGGATTTTTCAAAACTGATTTATGTAATTCATATAGTTTTATGCCAGATTCCTGAAAGAAGAGTTTGATTATTTATTGACAAAATAACAGAAAGATAGATCAGTTCCCTGGACCTACTCAAGAGTTCTAAACTGAAAACATTCTACTCTGCACGTTTACAACCATTCAATAAATACCCACATTAAAATAACAACTCCAGAGTAGGGCAGCTATATCACAATGTGCCAGTCCGTCAAAGGGGGCTAGATAAAAGTCACATGTATTAACGATTTAAAGTAATTTCTAGTAAAATCACAACAGAAACAGACAACTAAATTTATGACTGCCTGGAGAAGTTAATACTAATGCAATCACGCTAAATCATTTTATAACGTACTTTTTAAAAAGTAAACAAGATACTGGGCTACAGGCCATATTACAGAAGCCTTATCAAGTTAATGTGCTAATACGATTTTGTAAGTTATCTAAAACATCCAATATTGTACGAATCTTAAAAAGTAAATGCCAATAACTTCTAAGGTCACCCTATATAAAAATTAGAGCTCTAATGAACCTGTCACAATCTCCCTTTTCAAAAAATTTAAATAAATCAATTCTATTATCAGTGAACTGATTATTCAGACGTTGAGATTCTTTGCTTTTCTCCTTCTGAGTTCACTGCTCATCACCAAAGATGAGCAGAAGAACAAAAATCAAACCAAACCATTTATTTTGTTTTTAAAATTTTTTTTAAACAATTTACTGTTATCTCTGATAAAAGGTTTGATGGGAATGGAAGTTGTAAACTAATGACTAAACTGAGGTTTTGGTGTAACTGGTAGCTTTTAATTATTCATGTTCTCCCTCAATATCATGAACAATAGAAAACTGAACATATTTCAGTAAGATTTAATATTAAGTACTTTATAAATTCTATTTCTATGCTTTATGTATTTGAATTTCTACTTCTGCATTCTTTTTTTTTTTTAAGATTTTATTTATTTATTCCCCCCCCCCAAAGCCCCAGTAGACAGTTGTATGTCATAGCTGCACATCCTTCTAGTTGCTGTATGTGGGACGCGGCCTCAGCATGGCTGGAGAAGTAGCGCGTCGGTGCAGGCCCGGGATCCGAACCCGGGCTGCCAGCAGCGGAGCACACGCACTTAACCGCTAAGCCACAGGGCTGGCCCTACTTCTGCATTCTTTAATGAAATATGTATTAAAGACTCGATAAATATTCTAGAAAAATCTCAAATTACCTAGAATGCTTACCTACATAAAACATTCTGTAAGCCAAGTTTATTATTTATTATAAAAAAAAACTATTCAATCTTATTTACATCTTAAATAGTAATTACTGATAATGTAATTTTTCTAATTACTTAACTACTAGGAATGTATTTTTCCCATTAATATTTGATATCAAATAAATTTGATAGCCAATAGAGGTTTGATTAGGAACAGAATATTAATAACTACCACACACATTCATTGCGACTGCTAGAAAACACCTCTGAGGGGCAAGAAAAAAAAGAAACATTGTGTTTCTAATTAGTGGCTTGTAGCCAAAAACATGAATCAGAGTTATACCAAACAAAAATCCCCTCAACAACTGTGGCCTAACTAAACAACTGACAACAATCTACAAAACAATTACGGAAAAAAAAAAATCTGGGATCAAAACTTTTTGATGAGGCGCAGAAGCCCAAATCAGTAGTGGCTCACATCTTGAGGGGTTTTCCCTTAGGAACAAAGAACATACCCTTTGAAATGCAGTTAGCAGTGTCTGGGATTCCAGCTCTTTCAGTAGCAAGGTCATTTTGTGACCTAGCCACCGTACCGCAATCAATTCCATCAGAGCTTAAAAAGAAGAGCATAAAAAAATACTGCTTTTTATTGCTTTAAACTGTAAATTATACACACCCACATGGCAGGAGAGTTAGCCTCATCACTTTAATACTTCACATTTAAAATATAACATCAGAAATGTTTATAGTTTAGAAAAGGAAAGTAGGGAGGAATCTAAGGTTTTATACCTCCATTCAAAACATCATCTAATTACCACAAATTAGTGAAGTTCCACTTTGCTGGCTGTCCTTTATCTACCCTGAGCTGAGTTTTCTTATTTGCAAAATTAGGATAATAATTGTCCTATCTCCCCAAAATTGTCCGTCTATCTCACAGAACTAACTGCAGGATAATCAGAAGAGATAACGTGAGTAAAAGTACTTTGAAAACTAATGCCCAACACATTAGCTGATAGTATGGCATTATCATTCTTTACATGTAACAACATGTAGGACTATAACACTTCTTTCTTATTGTGAATACATTCATCTCTGGGAAAAAAAGTTGGTAACAAGGAATTGATATGACTGCAGGATAACTAGCAACATCTCCCAAAGCTTCACTGTGAACATTTAATATTTATTGAGTACAGGATGTCCCCAAGTCACAAAGGTCCCATAAATCCAAACCACTGTCCTTCCTCAGCCCCCTCCATTCCCTCCCTCTTCACTCTTATAGGAACTGGAGTGTGCTCGAGCACAGGGGAGGGGGGGATCTGAAAGAACCATGAAGTTCAAAAGAAACTGTGAAGAGAAGTAGAAGACCACAGAGCATGCCTACTCACTAAACCTTTTGTCGCTGCTACACATCAACTGTGGACATCTCTCTATGCTGGGATATAAGGCAAAGGTTAAAAGTCAACAGACAAGAGCTATGATCTGGGACAAAATAGGGAGAGTAAAGTTCACTTAAATGAAAAAAGACTGATCTCAGTCATTAGCCTTAATCTCTAAAGCCAATCCAATAAAGATAAAATACCAATTGCAAAATACTGACAAACCCATTCACTTTCACTCACAAAGGTACTAATTTTATCAAGTTACCTATTCATTCTGCTCACCTAACTTCCACTAACCCAATAACCTACCCCTACCTGTGATGATAACCAATCCCACTTACCAATGCATCCACTACACCCAATTTAACCTATCTTTCGCTCACTCCTTCCCAAAGACCTACCCATTATATTTCATCTATCACTGTCCCTTCTCAGTTGTAAGGGACAATGAGTTATTATGCCAGGGAATCTCTGTACTAATGACACTGGGTAAGCTAGGAAGGAGAAAGATGGGGGTGAATGGGATGAAATTGGGGCTGGGGAAAACGTTCAAACCACCTATCATTTCAGTTTGACATGGGTAGATAAGCCTATTTTAAAATAGAGATTTTTAAAAAACACACAAATTGTTAATAGTACTGCTAATAACCAGAAGGATGATTCCCTTGGTCTCCAAATTTAAATACTTTCAGGAACAAATTTAAAAGAGGACTATGGGGCCAGCCCCGTGGCTTAGCGGTTAAGTGCGTGCGCTCTGCTGCTGGCGGCCCAGGTTCAGATCCCGGGCGCACACCGACGCACCACTCCTCCAGCCATGCTGAGGCCGCGACCCACATACAGCAACTAGAAGGATGTGCAGTTATGACATACAACTATCTACTGGGGCTTTGGGGGAAAAAAAAAATAAATAAAATTTAAAAAAAATAAAAATAAAAATAAAAGAGGACTATGGACATTAAGTTTATCCATGGCTAGTCTTTCCAGTTCAAGAGCAATGCCAGAAAGAACACTCCCAATCTCTTCTCTTGAGCCTACTTAGTAACCAGGATGCCTGCTTCTGAGAAAGTGGGTTTGAATATAGCTCTACATTCTATTCACTGGTTCTCTAGAAAGCTTGACCCATGGTTCCTAAGAATGCCCATGGTTTGATGAGTTTGTACTGGAATAGTCTATTATAATTAGTAGTGGTTAAGTAGGTTTTATGCAGGTACGGCTTGCTCTAACACGCTGCCTACTGGAAAATATTGTTAAAGTTTTCTGTCAGAAGTTTCCAAAAATTTTATGCTTCACTCTTTGCATTTTTTAAAAAATATTTTATCCTTCCCCCCTCTCTTCTTTAAAATTTTAAAGATTTCTGTGGAGAAAGTAAACTTCTTCTGCTCTTAAGTCTATTTTGTGCAATTAAAACAAAGTTCACCTTGGGGCATGATCAGAATTTAACCACAGTTTTTAATAGGATATACTAGTCTTAAAATGAAACCATTCAAATCATGATTTCAATAAAAATTCAAGCCAGGAAGATTTAATTTAATCATTTCACAAACTTATAAGCTTACTACATAATCTTCTAATTCAGAAAGATAAACACTTTTTGAAAAGTACACACAGTATCTTAAGACTAAAATTCCACTTTGATTTTTAAAAAGATATTATTTATGTCGTTGTTAAGTAAGGAAATAGATATCAATATTGGCTAAATCATTAACAGATTAACTACCTTCAATTCAGTTAACCTGAGAGATTAATTGTGCATATTTAGCAGTTATTACTACACCATACAATATTAACAAGCATGAGCACCAAAAACAATCAGTAACTCAAACACTAATATATAAACTAACAGTTTACAGTTTATATATCCTAAATATTTCTTCAATATCCTTATTTTTAGCAAGTAAACATTTATAATTTAAAACTATTTTAGTTATATGAATTCTGAGGTTTTTAAGAGATCAAAAATGTATTTGTCAAGTAAATAGAAAGACATAATAAAGACCCATACAACTATTCAATCTTTACTTTTCTTTTCCTGTTTATTCAAAGGCTGCAAAAGAAAGATAACTTTTCCTATTAAATTTCTAAACAGTTTTCTCAAATTAGAATGAATTAATATATAGGCCAAACATTCCTTTTACAACCTACAAAAATTATTTTTGTTAGAAGCCAGATTATTTATTTGGTAGTTGCTGATGAACAAAGGTGCTTTTAAGTCACTTGAGCTAGTTTGTGATGATACAGAGTCTAAAATCACATCTGCAAATATATTTCCTAAATGGTCAATCTTGAAATTTATTCTAGCTGATACTACAAAAAGATGGCCATTGAACACCAGTGATGCAATGCATTCAATCTTCAAGACAATGACTAACAATGGAACTGAGAAAATTAGTATGAGGAAATTGTTGCCTAAATGTCTTCTTGTTAAATTTTGTATGTTTAAAATGTTTGGAGACAAAAAGCCTTTGTGGACTTAAAACCAATTGACCCTGATGGAATGCCAAACTGTAAACTGCCAGACAGCTGCAGCTGGTAGTAAAATGCTAAAACCTGAAGAGCTTTAGCAGAACCTGATTATATGGTAATCCTAGTATCTGAGAGAAGGCAAAAGAGCTGGAAGAATAACTGATAGACTGGTTGTTATAGTAACCAAGATAAATCTGTATACTGACTGGGGAAAAACATCGGGGTTGCCATTAGGTATGAGGCCCACATTATGTCTTATGTGCTTTTTTCTCAATTTTGAATCACAAGATGACAGACTAACACAAAGACTGCTCAGTTTGAAACAAGAGAATAAATAGGGTTCTGCCCTGAAGAACAAGGAAAGCACCCAATTAAAGGTTTAGCTGGTTAGCAGAATAATATCTGACAGCTAGAGGGAACAGACCTTGTGAAAATTTGCAGAAATTAGCTTAGCTCTGGGTAGAAAACAGAAAGGTAGGTTAATTATCAATTCAAGTTAAATATCAGTAGGACATCATAAAGTATCTACAATTTTTATTACTTTAAATTTTGTTTGAGGTATTTCTTATGGGCTACTAATCTCTTCCAGAAAAGGTTATTTAATTCACACTGTGTAGGTGTGTATCTAAAACAATACTAAATGGTGTGACTTATCTCAGTTATCCATGCCCCAGGAAGCAGCCTTATAACCTGGTCTCTACACAGGCTGCTAGGGCTACCTTCACCACTTCCATCTCCATCACCACCACCCCCATCACCACTCCCTTCCTCCACCTACACTACCCCCAGGAAGTAATTACCAGAATTGCAGACAGAATCTGAGGAGGAAACAAACAGCCTCTTTAAGGGGCTTGCCTGGCAAATTCCCCTGATTTTGTCAAAGCTAAAACAACGAACCGAAGAGAACACATGGATTGTTGTATAATGTAAGGGTTACGCAATAAGTCTCTAATACCAACAATTAGAAATTATTTTCTGTTCTGTAGGACCACCACTGAACTGTCAACATCCTAAACTATCTGTTTTTAACATTTTTAAAGATCAAATTTTATCTGCCCTATTTTATGAAGTAGGTTATCACAAGAACAGAATGAAGTTTTCAGTTTACAGGAGTTTCTACAGATTCAAATTGAGCCCCCAAACTGCCATACTGCTAAGGATTGTCCTATTTCCATGAGTCACCAATTGACAGTTGGAAGCCACTAAATATAGAACTTGAATTTACTAATTAATATGTAGAAGGTTTTTCCTCCACTTCAATATGATGTTACATGGGTGTAACAAAACAGCATTTATAAATATTCTATCAATCAACAAAGCCAACAGCAATCAAATACAATCCATGATTAAATATAATCTATATTAAATCCCAACCTGTGAACAGCAATTTTTAAGAAATCTTTCCTAAAGTAACCCATATCGCAAAAGAAATTTTTTTACTGAAATATATCAATTTTCAATTCAGAGAGAAATGTTTCTGATGCCTAAATAAAATGATAAGCTGAGCTGCAACAAAGGCAGCCATGCAATTTTTTGTTTTTTAGACTGAACAATTCTTCGGGACAATTTGATCTCTGTTCTCATGACTTAAAAATCAAGATTTCACCATTACTCCAACCTAAAACGATAGACTGTGGTTGACACTAACTAGACTCCTAAAAATAAAATAAAACGAGTAACAACCACTGTTCTTAGATCAGCTATTCTGCCACTGTTTTTCATCCTGACTTGGGAGAAAATTTGTGGGCAAAAGTTAGGATCCTAGAACAGTCAAGGGCCTCTGAGAGCATTCCATGAAGAAACAGAATCACAGCTGATAGGAGGAGACCATCTTAGGAGCCCCACTAACAGGGTAAGTGCCAGAAACCTAGAGCAGGATGCCAGGCAATACTTTCCCTCCTTCCACAGACAAGGCAGCACACTATAAACGAGGAATCAGGAGACTTGGGTTCTAGTTCCGAGTCTGCCACTAATCAGCAATATGTCACTTCCCCTCTCTGAGCCTAGGTTTCTCTTTCAGTTAAATGGGAGGGCTGGGCTACGATCTCCGGTCCCTTCCTACTCTAAAAACGTTACCATTCTATCTTTCCTTCCAAGGCCTCAAAAATATTTTGGTTGCCACACAAAAAATTTTAAAATAAAGAATGCTCAAAATGTCACGTTTATTTTTATAACATGTTCTCAGTGCCAGCCTTTAGTATGTGTATGTATAATCCACACAAACCAGTAGGAGTATTCATCTCATATATAATTTACCCAGTAAATATCTAATTTCAAATCTATGGGTCTTGAATCATGTACCCAATACAATCAAGTTTGTTAAACTAAAAAAAAAAAAAAGATCATGGAAAGATTTCCCAAGAACAAAAGCTTTTCAGTAAAAGCACACTATTAAATCTCAACACAAGGACAGACTTGTAGAGTTGGAAAGGTTCTCAGAGTGTAATCTCCTCAATTTAAAGATGAGGAAATGAAATGACTCATAGCCCAGGCTTTTTTCTACTATACCACACTTCCTCCTGCTTTCCTGCTTTATCAAAAGACAGCACGGTAGCAAAAAGAACAGCAGACTGTGAAAGTGATCTGGATTCTAGTCCTAACTCTGACATTAATTTGCCGTGGCACCTTGGACAAGTCATTTTCCCTCTCCAGGCTATGGTTTTCACATTTTATATGAAGGAGTTTAACTAGATGTCCCTTCTAGCTGTAACATGCTATGATCTAATAAAATTCCTATCTGACAAACAAAATACGTATTCCTAGAAAGTGGGAATTTCTAGCCAAGAGAACTGAAAAGTTTGGGCTGCTGGTTTTAAAGAGACGCATCAGTTCAATTCAACAAGTTGGTCCTAAAGCGTTTTACTCCAGAATCTCTTAGAGGGGAATACCCTCTACACACACACACCCACACCCACACAGTCTGGGGCAGCTATGATGTACTAGGAAAAAATACTGGACTAGGAGTCTGAAGAACTGGTTTCAAATCCCAGCTCTGCAGCTTACAAGCTGTGTCTCCTAGGCCAGTTCATTAACTTCTTTGAGTCTAAGGTCTCTCATATGTAAAAAGAGAGATAAGAATAAGGAAACCTGACCTAAAATATCAATCAAAATAAAGCATTATAAATATGGTGTATATTGCAGAGCTGGGCACGCGGAGATGATCTGCCACTGTGGAAAAGTAGGCTGCATTGGAATCAAAAGTCTTTCTATTAAAAAACTGGGCTGATTTTTAACTTATTAAATTTGCTTTCAAAGAGTAGAATAACAAAGCTGAAGACACCAGTGGAGTGGAAATAGAAGAAATCAATTTTAGGAAAGGGATTGTGTATGTGGATTCTGCTAATTAACAAAACACACCAGATAACTCGCAACTGCCTACTCAGCTTACTACAATTTGGTGAAATGGTCTGTGTACTCTAGAACATGCAATAGCAAGGAACATTTCTTGAAGTGCCCAAACTCAGTCTGTTAATCTTAGAGTTTGTATGGTATGCCACTACTCCAGTTCATATCAAGGGACAGAAGATATTTCTCATGACCAGATATCTAGTGGCACCATCTGTTTCCACAAATCAAGAATTCTCATTGCATTTTTAGGTTGTTAGTTACCCAGCCAAGCCTCCTCACAGTACCTTATGCAAATAACAAAACTTGTCACAAAGGACAGAGAAAATGTTAATGATGCCAACCTTTTGCTGTCCTCCCAGTACTGCTAGTTCTTTTCAGATGCAGTTCTCCAGATGAGTCTAATTCTCTTCCAAATCCCCTCACTAATACAGGATAGAGCCATGAAATTCACAGACTGACATAACAGTTTTAACCACAGAGCTCAAAATGCTCAATATTTGGGCAGGTCAGAGTTAAAATTAGAATGCTGGGTCCCAAGAGACATTTTTACTTTTCACCAAGTATCAAAGGATCAAAGTGCTTGAGAAGCTATATTGTCCCGTGAGAGAAGAAGTGACTCTATCAATTCTATCAAAATGACTCATTCAGTTTAGATAAGTTAAATAGCTCCAAGTTCTGCATACTTCCTCCCAAAGTAAGCACTGTGTGAAGCTAAATTTGCAGGAAAAGAAGTCAGAAGAGAATGAACATTTGAGTTCTTTCTCTGTGCCAGGTAATGGACTAAGCAGTTTACACAGGTCCTGATATAACTGTCCTTAAAAATTAAATTTGCTTTATTCATTGAAAAGGAACAATATTCACATAGTTCTAAATTGATTAAAATCATATACATCCATTGCTATTTTCCTCCCCTCCTTCGCATACACACACAAAAGTACTAAAGGATTAGGCCTTATTCAACCTAAACTGACAGTTGATTACTTTGAGGGGAAAACCACAAAAACAAAATTTAATTTCAAGGGACTCCAAAGTATTTGGAAATCCAAATGTATTTTCTATCCTCTACCATCTAGCTATGAACTTGTGTCAGATACTGAACTTGAAGGAGATTCAGTGCCATCTCAAGATCGGCCAGCGTCACTCAAAATCCCATAATGGTGACATGAAGGTTGGTGGAAACACACACACATCAGCCATCTACCAAAGTACATTTCTTTCGATTTTGTTGCTGCCACTTTTTTGGTATATATTACACATAATATATATTAGGTTTTATAACGACTTCTAGAAAGTACAGGTAACTTTATTTACATCAAACAAGGTATTTCTTCTACCGGGTAAGCTTGAAAACTGAAGGCAGCTGACTCCTGGAACCATATTAGGGACTTATATTAACATACAAATTTTACCACTTCTCTAGTTCTTATAGCATGAAAATATATTTCACTGCCTCTAGTTCCACACAAGTCTGTAGAAGAGTTTGGTGAAATTGCTTTAAACATTATTTCAACTTTGAAAAGTGGAGGAGTGGGTAAGCAGAAGTCGCAGTCAAGCGAAGCACGCCAACTACTGGACTTCCTACTCAGAATCTCCCAGATTAATCACCACTAAAACATCTTGCAGAATTAGATAAAGAGCACAAAGCTGTGGCTCTCCTTCCAACCACCAGATTACTCAGCACTTGTTTGTATCCCTGTAGTCGGTTGTGTACGTTTATGTCCGGCTACCCTTTTAAGACCGCGTTCTTCCTAATGGTAAAGGACCTTGTCTTCGATTTCCTTTGCCTCACGGTAAGGTGCTATTTTAATAAAACCCTTTTGATCTAGAGGTACATCAGCTAGAGGACTTTCCCAAGTAAACACGCAACCTTTCTCCCGCTCCTCTTCTTTCTGTGCAGCGAAGAGGACGGCGAATAGGGAGAGTTACAGCTCCCTTTGAAACGAACAGGTAAGTCAGCGGCAAAAGAAAGAAAGAGATGCGAAATGTAATTTCTCCTGTTACTGCTCCTTTAATCTACGGTCCCCAAGGCCAAAACGGATGTTTCAAAGGTAAGCTCTGAACCCCACAAATACAAATCGCCGGCTCTCAGGCACCTAAGCTGTCCCACCTCGCAGAAGCTGGACAAGACGAGAAAGGGGCTCCGAGAGAGCCGCTGGGGCCGTTCACCAGGGAAAGGAGGGGATGTGCCCGAGGTGGGCGACTCCCCCTCCCCCGACTCCCTCTGAAGTGCCCGAGTGAGACTGAGAGGAGCAGCGGCGGCGGACACAGCGGGACCGGGGAGGGGTGTGGGGAGAAGGCACGGGGGTAGCCGGGGGACCGGGACGCCCGGCTTCTGGGCCATAGCTACAGTTACTCACCCTACAGGGTAGCCGCCCCCTAGGTGCACATCTTCAGGGGCATCAAAGAATTCCTCGGTGTCGCTTTCCGACGCCATTTATAGGACACACCCGCGGGTGAGGGGGCTGGCGTCGCCTGGAGAGAGGGTGACTCTGGTCTCCTCCTCGTCGTCCTCCTCACCAGCGAGACCGGGGGGAGGTGGGTGCCGGGCGAGGATGAGGAGGGAGCAGATGATCTGGAGTGAGGAGCCGTTAGGGGCAGGGGGCCGCCGTCGGCTGCCGGGCTGCGAGAATGACCGGCAGAGCGGCCGCCTGAGGAGGCGGCCGTGGGTCCAAGGACTGTTGCTGCCGCCGCTCCCGGCGATAGGTGTACAGGGAGAGCGAGAGAAGAGGCGGTGGCTCTCCTCAGTGGGGGAGGGCGGGCGCGCCGACGACAGCCGCTCCAATTTCTCCCGCAGCAGCAATTACAGCAGCTGGGAGAGCTGGTTGCCCGCAAAATACGGACGCGCACCTACCCTCGCGAGATTTCCGGAGCGGACGGTAGGGCGTGGGCGGGGCGAAGAGGAGGCGGAGGCGGCCCCAGAGAGGCAGCGCTCCGATTTCTTCTACTCGAGAAGCCTATCAAAACGGCGCAAGCGCGTTGAGGGCATTAGGTGAGAGCCGGAAGTAGCCGAGAAGCGTGGGGATGAGCCTCCTGAAGGGAGGAGTCTAGGACCTGCGCAGGAGCGGCGTGGTGCCCGGGCTCCGAGGGGCGGCTGCTCATGTTGGTGGGGTCCGGCAGAGCGTCGTACCCGCCTAACTCTGCGCTTCCAAAGAGAGGCTTTTTCAGAGGGGTGATTTTGAGTGTGCTTTTTACTTGCGAGAAAATGCTGTCGGAAAAAACGTTGGCATTGTGCTTTGCGTTTACGTCGTCCTCACTTATCAAAGCCCGGAATATCCCACCCTAGGGCGTAGGCAGGTCTACCACCTCTAGCGTTACAAGAGTAAACCGCCCTATTTATAACAAGATCTCTAATTGAGATCCCTAAATACGGTCCTGCCGGCCAGAGGGTGGGGTCGGTGAGAGATACGTGGGAGTATGCCAGTTCCATGAAGTAATAATGGATATGCTGCTGGAGCTGAGCCAGCATAGGGCCTCCGGTTACTTTTTCTCTGCAAATATCTGTTGCCCACGCTTAATGTGAGAAAAATCCGTACATGCTGGCCAAGATGTGCGTCAGTCAGATGGTAAATGTATATTGAGCAGACACCGCTGCAAGGCTAAGAGCTAGTAACTTAATTCTGATCCTCGACTGCCCGAAGTCCAGTGATGAAAATACAAAGGTACTTTTTAAAAGACCAAGATGTTCTTTCTTAAATAACGGGTCATTGAGCATGAAAGTGATAACATTGATTTTCTATATGATCGCAAAGCACATTTATTTTTCCCACTGACGTCATGACAGGCAGGCTCTCTGAGCTGTTAGCGCAGCCTCAACTATTGCTCGAAATGGCGGCGGAAAAGAAGGATTGGGACCAGGGGCATGGCCTCAGAGACGCTGGAATGGGGCTCTAGATTCCTCCTTGTAAAGCAACCAGGAAAAGATCTGGTGTTGTCTGGTGGACTTGTGTAAAACCAAATGCCATATACTGTATATTCTGTAACACCCGAGGGAGTTCAGGGAAAACACGGCATAATCAAATATGGTACTATTTTTGCAGCAAACCGTATGATTATTCATACGGCGTAAATAAATATCAGTAAATAGCCTCATTCAGTTCAGGTCAGATACTACTGACAAGTAAGTTTAAGTTAGATCAATTTGACTCTCAAATAGATTGCTAAACAAACCAAAATTCTTAGTTTCCAGAGCTTTTTGGATTTCAGAACTGCGGACAAGAGATTTGTGGATCTTTGTGAGGATATGACTTTTGTCACAATCTAGTAATTATTAGCTTTTATGTGTTTTAAACATATTAATTTTCTAGGCATAAAAATGTATCTCAAAGTACTAACCTGTTATTTTGTTGCTCACTAGGAAAGATATGCTTTTTTCCTTATGTTATGGAAAGATGTAAGTAAACAAACAACCTGAAGTTATTCTCTTCCTAGTTATCTAATAATGAATTTATGTTTGCCTTAAAAATTAAAGTTTGGTGTAATGTACTGTTCTAGGTGCTGAGGACAATTCAAAGATGAAGACGACAACTTAGTTCCTGTCTTCCTGGAAGGAGCTCACGATCTGGCAATGGAGACAAATATGGAGTCCTAGTTGGATGCTTTTTTTCACTATACCATACCACCTCTCTTGGACCTTTTAAGGTACCTTAAACATTATACTTAGAAAAAGTCAAAATGGAATAGGAATGATAAGATGAAAACATTTTTAGAGCTATTAAAGTTGTCTATTTAAATGCTTTTATCAATTGTATGAGAAAGTGAATTTCTGGGAATGTCAAAACACGTGGGTACCACCTATCATTTTTAAAGATGTCAAAAGATGTGTTTGTTTTGCCTGTAACATCTGTTCTTGAGTTTTAAAGCAGCAGGTTTTAGGTTTAGTCCAAGACAGTGAGTTTGAAGTTTTTCTCCTTATTAGAAATGGAACCCTTTAATCAAACCTAATTTCATGCAAAAGTCCATATATCGTAAAAATAAAAACTGCTCTAGTTGAAGCAGGAATAGTTCAGGTCCCTGCCTGTTTGGCCTTCCCTGAGTCTCCAGAGACTACACCAAGGTTCCATTTAAAAAAAAAAAAATTGAAAACTACTAGTCCAAAGCAGGGGTTAGCAAATTATGGTACGTTGGATGAATCTGTCCTGCCGTCTGTTTTCGTAAATAAAGTTTCATTGGAACGTAGCCAGGCTTATTCGTTTATGTATTGCACATGTCTGCTCTCAGGGCAGAGTTGAGTAGTTGGGACATAGACTCTACAGTCTGCAAAGCCTAAAATATTTACCATCAGGCTCTTTACAGAAAAATTTTGCTGACTCTTGGTCCGTGGGATGCTATTTCTAGGGTACCCCAGAACTGAAAGTATACTCAAATTAAATGGTTACTTGAATCAGTTTCACAACAGAATTGTATAATGCAGCAAAATCATACATATAGATGAAAATGAAGATAAAACCTTTTCCCACCTGGCTCAGTCCCAATGATTTTAAAAACTACACAGGTCTAAGGCTAAGGTAAGTTTAAGGAAACTTTTTATGCTTCCTTATCTGCGTAGCATAAACTCTCCTTAGAAATTCCAAAGGCTTGAGGTCACAGCCACTGTATGGAACAACTTGTCTGTGGGATGCTTGCTCTCTCCTCTTGGCAAGAATAATACAAACTGGTAGTATCCTTGGGGCCAATTTCGCTCCAACCCCAAGTGTAATCATTTGTAACGTGTGTAATGCATGTAGGCTTTTGTTACAAACAAGAGCTAACGTGATAACTCAGGGAAAAACTTTTATCTACAAGGTTAGGTGATTTGAAGATACAATATTGACATGAAAAGATTTAATATTGCAATCTCTGTGAGGGTTTTTATGGATTTTGAAGTATCAGAATCTATGAAAAAATCATTCTGAAACTGGCCAAAATTTCTCCGAGCCAAGATAAAATTCTATAATCATCAACCCTTAATTATCTGTTTGAAAGGTCAGTTGTGTTACAGGTTATAATAGTAAATATTCAAAAAAATCATTTCTCTTTGTCTTTGAAATCTTTATATCTTTTTCAAGTCCACCTTACCTTCTTAATAATGGTTTATGTTAATATTAAAATGAATTATTAATCTCTGAGCACACAAGAACTGAAAGTAGACAAAGATAGTCTAGAAATGTGTTAAGAGAGACAGAAAAGCCAGCCTGGGATTTAAAATGTGTAATGGAATATTATGTAGCCATGTATTACTGTTCAGAACTCTGGAAGAAAGCTAACTGGAATTATCTTAAACAAAAAAAGGGAGTTTATTTGTTTGCATAATCAAATACAGACTGCTATGACACTTGTCTGTTCCTTTGTGATTAAGAGAACAATTTGAGCATAAGGTGAATTTTGCGTTTGCTTATGTGTGATTTTATCAGCCAGAAACATTAGGTGAAAGCAGAAAACTACGCCCAGCTCAATCAAGTCGCATAGGAATACACACATACATACCCCAAACATCTACCAGCTACCTCGTTTCCTTGTGTGTGTTTTGAGCCACACCCATCTACCTCTGGTATTACTTTTCCTCTGATTTCAGCTGACCCTCCGTCCACCACTTCACAATAACTCCCAAGCTGCAACCTCTCTGATACCTATTTCCATAAGCAGACTTCAAGTCTTTTTCAAAATAAAGCACCATATTTATTGTAGTATTTATGTATTTCTTAACTATTTAACATGTGTAAAACTGTGCTACCATTTTTATTAGGTTCATATCTTTTTGTGTATGTGTCACTGACAAAGTTTTTGAGTGTTGTACTCCTAGCCCCGTTTTCCCCATAAACCCTGTGGTTTTTATTGAACAATTTTGCATAGTGCATTGATTTTTAGGAAAGCGTATGTCCCCTTATAGCAGCACCAACTGTGGTCCAGATGAAGTAGCTTCAGGCATGGCTGGATCCAGGGTCCCAGGTACATCAATACTCTATCTTCCTGTCCATCTCTCATCTTTACTTATCTCTGCTGCTTTTTGTGCTTTGGCTTCAATCTTCCTCTTGCAGATAGCTTCCTCTTCTAGTCAACAAAGATGGCTGCAAGCAATTTCAGTTTATAATGTCTTAATAATTCTCAATCCCAAAGGAAGTGAGACTTTCTCTCTCCCAGTGTTCATATATTAAATCTCAAGAACGATGTTGATTGGTCTTAGGAAATCCCTCTAGCTAAAGGCATAGAGAATTCTAATTTGTCAGGCCTGGGTCAGCTGATTCCCTGCCACACACCATGTGGGGAAAGACTACTGTGCTTATCTTCTTCACTAGGACCACGTAGAGTATGCAGTGGATATTTTTTTCTAAGAAAGTGTTAGTAGCAGACAGGAACAATGTGCTAACCATAAGTTATTAAGGGTTCAGTTTCGATATTCATTGACATGACAAGAGCTCATGATGTGTTAAATGAAAACAGATGTTACAAAATACTGCATGTGGAATAATCCCATTTCTGTAAAATCATTTATCTATGTATCTATATGTGTATATAAGCATAGAGAATTCTGGAAGAATGTTCACAAATGATTGATGGTGATTTGTCTTTGGTTACTGATTAAAATAATTATAAGAGATTTGTGCCTTATTTGTATCTTTATATAGTGATTGAATTTTCTACAGTGAATATGTATTACTTTGTAAACAAGGGGAAAATAGTAAAAGAAGATATATAACCAATCATATACAAGTACACTTGTATCATACACTTGTATCATATACAAGGTAGACTTACATACAAAATTAAGACCGGAAATTCATTCCCAATATAGTGTATGGCTGTGAGTCCTGGGCCTATTGCAGGTATTACACTTAGCTTCTGGAACAGTTTAATAAGTGCCACTAAGAAGCTGAACTTGGAAAAAATACCCACAAAGCAAATCTTGGAATGTAATTAGCCTACCAGTAAAAAGTCGTATTTTCTGATTGCGGGCCTGACGCTCAAAGAGAATGGTAATGGTAATTTCCAAAGTAACTGTGAAATGATGGACTGATGTGAAGCTTCTAGAACCAAAATATAATATTAGAGGTTCACTTCTAATAATATGGACTAAATATAATTATGTTTTTCAAAATAAGCAGTATATATGGTCTGATCTAAACAGAGAGAAACTAAGACATATGAACTTTATGCTTCAAAAAATCACTCTAGGTCAAAAACTGGAGAAAATCTTTTGTTTTTCTCCCATGGCATTTATATATAGTTTTAACTGCTGAAACTTAATCTAATGGCAAACATTTATATAAAAATATCAATTACCAGGCTAATACACACACACACACACACACACTCAACAGCAACAACTAGAATTTTATGGACTCTTAGAATTGGAAGGGACTTTTGTTTTGTTTTGTTTTTTTATAATTTTATTTATTTATTTATTTTTCCCCCAAAGCCCCAGTAGATAGTTGTATGTCATAGCTGCACATCCTTCTAGTTGCTGTATGTGGGACGCGGCCTCAGCATGGCCAGACAAGCGGTGCGTTGGTGTGCGCCCGGGATCCGAACCTGGGCCGCCAGCAGCGGAGTGCACGCGCTTAACCACTAAGCCACGGGGCTGGCCCTAGAAGGGACTTTAAAGGTCACCAGTCCAAGCCTCATATCTAATACACGAATTCCTTTTACAAAATTCCCTAAGCCGTCACTCAGGGACATGGAGCTTACTATTTACTCAATCCTCTTTTTTTTTTTTTGCTGAGGAAGACTCGCCCTGAGCTAACATCTGTGCCAGTCTTCCTCTATTTTGTATGTGGGTTGCTGCCACAGCATGGCTGCTGACTAGTGGTGTAGGTCCGTGCCCAAGAACCCAACCCAGGCCACCAAAGCTTAGCATGCTGAACTTAACCACTAGGCCATAGGGCTGGCCCCTACCCAATCCATTTGTTGATAAAGGTTAACAAATTTCTTCATTGTGTTTAGCCCAAATCTGCATTTCTGCAATTTCCATTCACTGGTTATAATTCTGGATACTAAGTCCTCACAAAACCTCTTATCTACTTAAAGATGGTTATCAGTCCTCTTTATGTTTTTTTATCTGGGAATATACACTGATGTGTTTACACTGAATGCGTTCAGAGACAAAAATGGGAATTTCAACTGCACAATTAAGGTGGTACATTAAATAAATATGTGATAATATAGGTACATACTAAACGTGTTATATATAGGGTACCCTGTCTAATCATATGCTTTCTATGTGTATCTAATGATAATATGTTATATTAGAATAGCTCTTTATACTTTCTGAGATAGTTTCACATCTCATGTCATTCAATGATAATAAAATAATAATAATTGCTATCATCAAATTAGTGCTAGGCACTGTATTAAGTACTTTGCATATATTGTTTCACTTAATCCATATGCTATATGAGGAATATACTACTACTGTCCCCATTTTGTAGGTGGGGAAATCTGAGGTTTAGAAGAGTTAAGTAACTTGCCCAAAGTTTCACAGCTAGCATTTAGTGGTCAAGATTTGAGCCCAAGTCAATCTGAATCCAGAGCCTGAACTCTTAAGTGCTTTATAGTATGAAAGATCATATTATCACCTGAGACATTGAGAGGTTTAATGACATGCCCAAGATCACACTTTTATTTTATTTTATTTTTTCCCCTATCTCCCTACAGTTTGCTCTAGTTTTACTAGCTTGTAGCAAATGAGCCATGTTAATGAGTGAAGTGCCTGAAATAATATTACAACAAAAAAAGTAGTTGATTGATATCTCTTATTTTTTTTCATTTTTTATGATGTTCTTTATCTAAATGGGTACATCTCTACATTGGGGATTGTGGTAGGCAGAATTTTAGGATAAACCCCAAGGTTTCCTAGCTCCTGGTGTACACACACCTCCTCCCAGTTACTCAGTTCAGTGCTAATCTAGGTGCTGCTGTGAAGGAATTTTGCAGATGTAATTCAGTCCCAAATCAGTTGACTTTAAGATAGGGAGATGATTATACAGGTGGATCTGACCTAATCACATGAGCCCTTTAAAAGCAGAGTTTTCTCTGGCTGGTGGGGAAGAGGAAGCCAGAGAAATGCACTCTGGCTGGTCTGGAAGAAAGCAAATATCTATGCTGTGAACTGCCCATGGGGGCCATGAGGTGTGGAATGTGGCCTCTAGGAGCTGAGAGTGGCCCCCGCTGCTGGTCAGTGAGGAAATGCGGACCTCAGTCCTATGGCTGCAGGGATCTGAATTCTGCCCACAACCTGAATGAGCTGGGAAGAGGACCCCAAGCTCATGAGAAAGCAGCCTGGCTGACACCTTTATTTCAGCCTTGTTAGACCCCGAGCAGAGAGCCTAGCCACACTATACCCAGACTTCTGACTTATAGAACTGTGAGCTAACGAATTGGTATTTCTAAAAGCCACTGACTTTGTGGTAATTTGTTATGAAGCAATAAAAACTACTACGGGGGTAAATATCCCTGTCCTCCCTCTGCCAGTTAAGAACCACGGGTCTAGGAAGGGAATGGTAAAACAGGCGCAATACATCAGGAGGTGCTGTTTGCTTTCTGAAGTCTTTGAGTGCACTTGAGAATAAACTTGGGAGTGAAGGTTAAGGTGTAACAGGAGAGAAAAACAGTGAATTCAGAAAAAAATAACCTAACGTGCATTTGAGATGTGAAAGAAGCATCTTGTTTCACATACACTCATACATACACTACACCCAAAATTCAACCCCATTTGCAAAGTATTCCGCAGAGCTTCAGCAATCCTGTTACCCATGTAATGTTAGGGACTGTCCAAGCCCCTGTTTCTGTGGTTTTTTACCGTTGAGTGAACCCGCTTGCCTTTAGAACTTGGGCTTAGTTTCAATGTTAATCTTACTGCTAACCTTCCAGTATCATTATCTGGCTTCACTGTGGTTGCTTGTTCATTCATTCCTTCATGCATTCAACAGATGTTTATCAAGGGCTTACTGTGTGCCAGGCATTGTGCTATGTAGTGGGTTAACAATGGTATGGCCTCATCCTTCTGGTTTGGGCTTTGCATCCCTGACTTGTAGCTCCAGTACTCAGCGCCTGGAATCTGACACATGTGACACAAATCATCTGGGCATGGGGCTCCCAGTATTCATTGCCCAGCCCCTGAATAACTAAATCCCCAGCTTTTCATTTCTGGCTTTAGCCTATGTTCCTCATCTTTGAAGCCTAAACTTTTGCACACCAGCCTTCTCCAGCCTGCCTTGACTACAGTCTTTCCATGTTCTCTGGCTAGTGCTAAGTTATGGACTCAAAATCTAGCTTGCTGTGCCAGATCTTTTTGCCTGCTTGAGTCGTCCTGTCCACCTTTACTACTCTGTCCACCTGAGTCACATTGGCTGGCTGTTCTGGTTGGTCAATATCTATTCAATCCTTAGACCCGGCTTACCCAGACATCTTGAAGTTGAGAAATAGTAGATACAATTTTAGTATTTCACATTTTCTAACAACGTTTTATACCCTAAATGACCATTTTGTCAAGAGTAGATAACTTGTTTAAATACTTATAGTCATTGATCTGGCCTCAGTCTTGGGCAAAAGTCTGAAAGTCATGACCTAAGAAGAGGGATAGGAGATAAAACGAGAATAATCATTTATTCTGTACCTATGATCTGGCTAGCATTGTACACATTATCTCAATCATTCAATTCTTAAACCCCCCCCACTGTGTTTTTGTTTTTATTTTATAGAAAGGGACCTGAAGCACAGTAGCAGGATTAGAATTTGAATTTAAGTGAAGCTGGCCCTTAAATGCATGCTTTTCCCAGTATATTGCACCAAAATGCATACTTTTATCTCTGTTTTTCTTTTTGAAGGTTGCAGAATGGCCACGCTAGGAGTTAGAATTAACAGAGCTCACCTACCAGATACCATGTCAGACTCTGAAGGAAAGGTCTACATCGACTCTACATAATCTCAGTTCTAGTATCCTGAAAAAACCATAAGGCTTATTCAAGCAACTGTGCTTGTTGTCCTTTGCTCCTTTTGAGGATGACATGACTGGGTACCCTGATTGAGGTCAATCCAGGATTCTCATGTGGGCAAATGCAGGTTTTGTGTTAGCCTAATAAATTTAGTAGACAGAGTGAGGATGCTAACTAAATGTGGCCTGAATCTGAGGATTTGTGTATTTCACTAATTGTGGAAAATTCACAGCCATTATCTATAAGATATTGTCTGTCTTTTATTCTCTTTAGTATTTCCTTCTAGAACTCCCTTAGATGCACATTGGTCCTTCCCGTTATATCCTCCATGTGTCTTAACCTGTCTTTCATATTTTTCCTTGTGTGTGTTGTGATATTTGTTTGTGAGCACATGTTCATTGGAACTTTCTGTTTGGAGGTTCTTTGAGACCTGGGTTTAAAGTGAATTCTTCCAGAGGAGATTTGCACTTACTCCCACTAGTCACCTGGGAATGCTGCCAATCCAGAACTATTTTTTTCTTTCTTTCTTTTTTTTCTTGCTGAGGAAGATTCGCCCTGAGCTAACATCGATTGCCAATCTTTCCTCTTTTTTTTGCTTGAAGAAGATTAGCTCCTTAGCCAACATCTGTGCCAGTCTTCCTCCATTTTGTATTTTGGTTGCCGCCACAGCATGGCTGATAAGTGGTGTATGTCTGTGCCTGGGATCCAAACCCGCGAACCTGGGCCGCCAAAGTGGAACGTGTGGAACTTTAACCACTATGCCATGGGGTGGCCCCAATCCAGAACTATTTTAAGCTAAATTTCTGGTATGAGGTGTTTTGGCCATACAGGTACTGTGAATTCTGGACCCGGACCCTCCTGAGTACAGATTTGGGGTTATGATGTCTAAAGGGAACTTTTCTCTCTCTCTCTCTCTCTTTTTTTTTCTATTCTACCCAAAGCCAAAAGCAAGACAAGCACATATCTCTACCATCCGCCTCTGGGTGGTGTTTTTTTTTCCCCCTGTTCATCCATTAAGAGCATCACCCTTTGGGGGGCTGACTTTAAGCAGAGAAGGAGGGGGATGGTGTGTGCCTGATCCACCTTCTAACCTTGCCTGGCCCCCAGGGTTTATCTCTTTCGTCCCTTGCACTTGATTGGCCCATTAAAACTACTCTCTAGTCCGGCCCCGTGGCTTAGTGGTTAAGTGAGCGCGCTCCACTGCTGGCGACCCGGGTTCGGATCCCGGGCTCGCACCGACGCGCTGCTTCTCCAGCCATGCTGAGGCCGCGTCCCACATACAGCAACTAGAAGGATGTGCAGCTATGACACACAACTATCTACTGGGGCTTTGGGGGGAAAAATAAATAAATAAAATCATAAAACTACTCTCTAGGGTTACTAGGAACCAGTAGCTATCCCAAGGTAAATGCCAGCTTCATAGCTTCCTTTTTTTCCCTCTGGAGTGTTGCTAACATATTCTTACTAGCTCTCATTTTCCCACCATCTCAACCACCAACTCTGCATTTAAAAGGAAATATTCCACCTATCATATCTATCTATTTATCATTTTAAGATGTACTATACTGGAGGTATTTCTTTGGCCATCTCTTTCTTCTTGTTTTTTTTTTTTTGGTGAGGAAGATTAGCCCTGAGCTAACATCTGTTGCCAATCCTCCTCTTTATGCTGAGGAAGATTGGCCCTGGGCTGACATCTGTGCCCAGCTTCCTCTACTTTATTTGTGGAACGCCGCCACAGCATGGCTTGATAAGGGGTGCATAGGTCCGTGCCCGGGATCTGAACCTGCGAACCCCAGGCCACTGAAGTGGAGCGTGTGAACTTGACCACTACAGCACCGGGCCTGGCCATCTCTTTTGACATGTTACCTCAATTCAGTTCTATTACACAGAAAGAGAGGGATTTGAATAGGTGAATTAAGTTCTGGTGGAATTATCATGGAGGCAGTCTTTTAGGCAAAAAGTAAAACTGATTGTACAGAAGCTCTGCCTTTGGGTTCATATTGATTAGGCCATTACGTAGTTGTTGCAGTGGATATGTTGTTACCAGATTTATAGTGTCTTTGAAAAGATAAGGATGTTTGAGGTCCTGGATCAGCCAGTGTACCATAGCTACTTCTACCAGCAGCAGGTCCTGAAGAGGACGCTTTCTGGACTGGAGAACTGCAGAAAGAGGATCAAGCATTGTTTGGGTAGAAAGTGAGAATGCATTCTTTCCAGAAGAGCATAAGGATATCTAGTCTGCCTAGGAAGTATGGAGATTCAATCTGTTTGAAACCAAGCTACTTTATTACTGAGGAGCCATAACCTTTGTCTAAGAAGGGTCATTGATTTCTTTGACTGGAATCTAAGTCTTCCTCTTTTGGGTGTACATTGGTTAGTGGACAGCTATTCAATGTCCATCATTTTGGTTGAGGGATGAAAGTCAATGAGGCTAGTAACAGAAACCCATTTCCCTTGGTCATATACCATATGTGGGAAAGTCGAAATCTAAGCCATATCTCATACCAACTCTCAGAAAGACTCTGGACACCATTAATCTCTGAGGATGCCCATTGTAAACCCAAAAGTCATTCTGTAGATCAAAGGATAGAAGGCAAGAAGTGATTAACTAGTAATATCCTGAGCTGATGCTGCCCAAGGAGTAAGGGTTGGGGTGGTAGCAGAGGATGTTTATGGTGTTATAAAAGAAGAGTTGTGTTACGGACACGTGTAGTGAGAGAAATAGCAGTATTTGTTTTCAGCTTAGACTCAAAACTGTGAGTGGCTTTTCCCAGCAAAGTGTATTTGAAATGCACCTCCCATTGTCTCACTTTAAAGATGCAGAATGCTGGTTAGATCAGTAATTCTCAACCTGAATTCCCTACTCCATCCACAAACTTAGGTCTTGCCAAAATCTCAGGTATTCTGGGTCGAGGGCACATATCACTTGAAAAAACTCCTCAGTTGATTTTTATATATCCCCTTCCCTTCCCACTGGCCCCCCTTTTGGAACCATCAGATTAGACATTTACTGAATGTACTGCCAATTTCAATTAACTAGTACCGTAGGTAGTCAGCTGTTTACAGAGCGTATTGGAAGGAAATAAAGCTTAATGTAGAAATCAATTAATTCTCAATACTTACAGAAAGTACATGGGATTCCTAATAAGCACGCTGAAGAATTGGATCTCCCAGGTCAGTCAGCATGGGATAATAACAACTTGGGAGACAGACACTGATCCCTAGAACCTGGAAGGAAAAAGTACACGGGGCCAGTTCCTTAGAAAGGAGGATATGGAGATTGATATCAAAACCCACCATAGGGGCCAGCCTGGTGGTGCAAGCAGTTAAGTACAGGCGCTCTGCTGCGGTGGCCTGGGGTTTGCTGGTTCGGATCCTGGGTGCGCACTGACGCACCGCTTGTCAGGCCATGCTGTGGCGGCTTCCCATATAAAGTGGAGGAAGATGGGCATGGATGTTAGCCCAGGGCCAGTCTTCCTCAGCAAAAAGAGGAGGATTGGCAGATGTTAGCTCAGGGCTGATCTTCCTCACACACACACACAAAAAAAACGCCGTAGACCCTCAGAGTTTTATCTAAATATATACAATAAGTAAACAAGCAGTGTGTGTGTGTATGTGTGTGCACATGCATAAGTAGGTATACAGTTCTTATTGTTAGAGTTGAGGTTTAGTTATTCTCAACAGACATTTTTGCTGTCTTCATAAAGTCCCAAGTTAACGAACTTTCCTCATATTGTTATGGGTGCATTACTTGATAACCACGGTCAAGATCCTGACACCTAAGCTAAACAAAGCTATGTAAGCAGCCTGTCTTACTGCAATGGTTTTCAAACTATACGCTCACCTAGGGAGCCTGGTAAAATATAGATTCTGAGACTTCACCCTAGATCTATTGAATTCTGATCTCTGGGAGGGCCTTTAAATCAGAATTTTAAGAAGCTTCTCCCAAGTGACTGTGATGCAGGTGGTCCTTAGATAACACTTTAAACAAGGTTTATTTGAGGGAGCTTCATGTTATCTTTTCATACTGTAAGGATGGACATTTGGCCATCAGACTGAGGATTCCAGCCATAAATACTCAGAGACATCTGTAGAAAAAATGCCTTCCTTCCTCAAAGTGACTATGAAATTGGTGATGTGAGGTCTAAAATTGGGACTATTAAAATATAAATATAAATATAATACAAAATATATACTTATAAAATTTATAAATATATTTATAAAATATAAATATAAATTTATATTGTAAAATTAAGCTAATTAATTTAATTTAAATATAAATATAAGAATCTTAAGTATTTGTAAATGCTTTATAACAGTGTGTGTGTGGGGGGGCTGCTTTTGAAGATGTGTATTGTTCAAGCATGAATGAGGGGAAAGATTAAACCAGAGGGAGGTAAGGAAATGCAGCCCTACATGGTGGGTGGGTAGGGGTACCCTTGTAAAAAACAAATCCAAAATTCAAAAGTGTTTTTTTTTTTTTTTGAAAAAAAGAAAACGTGGCCTGACCAGAGTTAGGGACAGAAAGAAGTCTAAGAGAGCTGGGTACAGAATATATGATGGAAGCTGGAAAGTATAGCAGCTAGGGAGAGAGTCTAGAGAGAGACAATAGAGTGAAACTGCAGACCATTCAGGATGCTATAATCGTGGGGTCAGGGACCAGGAACAGTGTGGGAGCAGGGCCACTGTCACAAGCAGGGAGGAGGAGATAGAAACAGGACAACCTGGGAGCAGCCAGGGGGAAACTAGCCAAGTGGGTGCTGAGAGGTGGTTGAGAAGTTAGTGCTATTTCCAAAACCATGTTAGTGCTGAAACCCAAAACCATGTCTGTTGAAGGCCAAATAACAAAGGACTTTGCCCCTCGAAAGACCAGAAAGGAAGTTAAAGCTTATATTGTAATCTGGGACTGGAAGATGGCAGGAGGCAAAATTAATTTGAAAAACTAGACTTCAAGATCGGAGTCTAGTGACTGTTGTCACTCGTCTGTATTATAGGAGTGTTAGCAGTGAATACTGGAAGGGCCTAGTTAGTAGTTCACCCTGTGCAAAGTTGAGCAATACTTTGCCATCACTACAAATGCAAATCACTTTTCCCCAAATTTTCCTCTCAGTGCTTTAAATTTACTCACGTCTGCAATAGACTAAGGGAGCTGTTCTGTAGAGAAAAAATAAGGAGCCCAGCTAGAGGGTGTCCAGATCCATTTCACCCCGTTTGAAACCCCAATAGACCTTTCAGTTAAAGAACAAGATGCTCACCCTTTAAGTCCTGAAAATAGGAAGAATGTTTGCCTTTTTTATCCCCAAACAGTCCTCCCTAGGCTAGGGCTGAGGCAACAGCTAGCCTCCTGGCTGTCTGTAGCTTTAGACTATGCTCCTACATAAGAATTTGTTGATATGTATTCCAGCTACTTTTGAACCCTGGCTTTCTTGATCTGGCTACACATGCACCAAGACACTTTCTTGCTTCCCAGTCCATGGCCTTATCAAATATTCATGTCCCTTTTCTTCTGGAAAGGAATAATGGTCCCATCCCGTAAATACTCTATGTGTGTCTAGTTAAATGAAGTGAAAAGAGTTGAGAGGGCTATTTAATAGGACACCCCTGACAAAGCAGGGTGCAGGTTAGGAGAAGGCATGTCCCAGATCCTACTCAAGTTAGACCTTCCCATTTCCCCATGGCCAGAGACCTCCAAATTGTGGTTAGGCACTCCTACCTAGGATCAAGGCCCAAGTTTTCTGGTGTCTTCTTTGTTGTGGAATGACAACAACAGATGTCCTCTATTTCCATGGTCTCTCAACTATCTCTCTTCTAATCCCAGAAATATCTTCAGGTTTTTTGGGCTGGGCTGGCTGAGCTGTCCTCAGGACTTTTTAGCTAAGCAGCTGTTGATAAGAATGTGATGCTGTAATGAAAGCATCTAGAGAAGCTGCTCTGGGGATAAATTGTCCTTGGTCCCAGGATCGAGTTCTATCTAAAAAAGAAAATTTTAGGTGGCTTCATTGCACTCTGTGTCTACTACCAGGCCCTGGAATGTTGCTGCATGCCAAAAGTAAATTTATCCCCACAAAATAAGACTAGCTAAAATTATAAATAGCTTCTGAAGAGATTTATTAATTCACCTATAATAGGTTTATAATAAATTATTACAGGAAGCTAGAATTGTTATAGGTATATCTTTGAGCAGGTTGAGGTAGTTGTCAGTGAGGACAATCATGTTCTTTTACACTATTGGTGACAATATCTAATCTCAATCAGCAAGACAATTCTTATGTTCTTATAAGATAATGCTACATCATATTTTTACAAAAGAGAACTATATATGGTTATGATATGACAAGAATATTAATGGAAACTTGTACTTTTATGTTACCGGTAGGGTTTATTCACTCATTCATTCATTTCTTCTCCACAGGTACTAGGATTGCAAAATTGAATAAGACATGGTTTATTCCCTCGAAGACCTTAGAGTTTAGAAAGGAGGACAGATATGCTAAAAACTAGTTAAAATACAGTGTAGTGTGAGATATATCATGGCAGTGGTTCTCAATCTTGGATACACATCAGAATCACCTGGAGAGCTTTGAAAAATGCTGATGCCCAGGCGGCACCAGAGTGACTACCTTTGCCTGGCCAGAGAAGGAAACTCCAGAGCTGAATTTCGAAGGATGAGTAGCTCATCGGGTTAAAAAGAGGAGGAAGGGCATCATAGGCAGAGGAAATAGCACTTGCAAAGGCACAGATGGACAAGTTTGGGGAAGTCAGATCTTAGCACACAAGAGAAGGGACTGTGAAAGATGTGTTTGGAGAAGTAGAAGGAGACAGATCTTAAAGGACCCTAAAGAGACATTTGGGGGCCAGCCCCGTGGCCTAGTGGTTAAGTTCAGTGCACTCTGCTTCGGCAGCTCGGGTTCAGTTCCTGGGCACAGACCTACACCATTCATTGGCGGCCATGCTGTGGTGGCGACCCACATACAAAATAGAGGAAGATCAGCACAGATGTTAGCTCAGGGCAAATCTTCCTCAAGCAAAAAGAAGAAGATTGGCAATAGATATTAGCTCAGGGTGATTCTTCCTCAGCAAAAAAAAAAGAGATATTTTTACTTTATTATGTATGGAGCCACTGAAGGGTTTTAAGCAGGGGACTGCCATGATCGTGATCAGCTTTTTGGTTTTAAAAGTTCATTCTGGTGGTGGTGTTAAGGAAGAAGTAGAGGACTCCAAACTGAGTCAGAGAGATCCCTTAGGAGGTTATTACAGGAGTCCAGGTGAGAAGTCCTTTGGGTCTGGACTAAGGCCATGGCAATGGGGATAATGGGAAGGTAAAATCAGCTTGGAGCATGGATGAAGGGAATATAGGGGAAAAGGAGGCATGGGACTGTGGAGTTTCTCATTTGGGTGATTGAGAGAATAAAAACATCACTGACAGAAACAGAAGTCAGAAAGGAAGGCATGTGTTTGATTTTAGTGTTTGGTTAAATGTGAAGTGATTGACAGGAAGAAATTGTTAGGATGCACTTGAATATACAGGACTGGACATTTGAAAAGTGATCAGGGCAAGCAATACAAAGTTTAGATTTGTACTCATCAAAATGATAGGAACTGTGGGAACTGTGGAAACTTGTCTGAAGTTGGACATTTTGTTTCTTCCTCTTTTGCTTACCTTACCTGACAAGCCCTCTAGTGACAACAGGCACATACTACATTTCTTAAAAGTGCCTCAGCTCAGTTAATGTGATCATGAAATGGATCTTCAGAACCCTGGTTTGGTCAAAATATTGTTGTACTTGGGCCGGCCACGTGGTGTAGTGGATAAGTGCACACGCTCTGCTGCTGGTGGTCCGGGTTTGGATCCCGGGTGTGCACCTTCGCAACGCGTGTCAGGCCATGCTGTGGTGGTGTCACACATAAAGTGGAGGAAGATCGGCCGGATGTTAGCTCAGGGCCAGTCTTCCTCAGCAAAAAGGGGAAGATTGGCAGATGTTAGCTCAGAGCTGATCTTCCTCACAAAAAAAAAGAAAGAAAAAAAATATTATTGTACTAATATTTCAATATTAGTGTGTGGCAGCACATCTATGCAGCAAGGGTCCTAGCTTGAGCCTAAAGTTATTATTCATCGTATTCAGGGAGAGTCAAGAAGACTTGAAATTGACCTACCAGGAGTATATTTACATGAGGAATCGCAGAGCCCCCTGTGAAAGAATTTATTCTAAAACAATGGTTGTCAACCTTGGCTACACATCAGAATCACCTGCAGAGTTTAAAAAAAAATCCTGATGCTCACAATGCCTCCCAGACCAATTAATCAGAACCTCTGAAGGTGGGACCTGGCCAGGCATTAATATTTATTAAATTTCCTCGGGTAATTCTTTGTGCAGCCAAGTTTGAGAACCGCTGCTCTAGAGCCTAGTGATACACAGGGCTGAGTCAGGATACTGGCCTATGTGGCAAGGGAGGAGTGGTTCTGGGTGCAGCATGTGTCTGTCAGTCAAATTGCCCCCAGGGAGTCATACCTGAGGCCATATGTGAATTGACATACCTGAAACCTAGGTCTAAGGAGCTAGAAGAGAGTAAAAGCTAAAATAACAGCATCCTCTAAAGCTCAGTAGGATCGCAAGGGCACAAGGAGTCCACAACTTTGGCATTGGCAACAACACGGGCAGTATTGGTGATGGTGATTCCTTCATTCAGCAACATTTTATTGAGAGCCTGTACTATGTGCCAGGCACTAGTATAGGTGCTAAGGATACAGTGACAAACAGGATTGACAAAGTCCTTTCTCTCTTGGATCATGGATTCTAGTAGTTTTGTTGGTGGGGATGGACTAACAAAACAGCGTTGGGTAGTGAGAAGCGCTGTGGAGAGTATTAAATAGAGTGATGTGATAGAGAATGAATGGGTGCCTGTTTGGATTGGTAGGTCAGGTTGCTCTCTGCAGAGCGGAGATTTAAGGTAAGAGTATGAATGATGAGAAGGAGGCAGCCATATGAAATGCAGGGAGAAGAACATTCTAGGCAAGAGGAACATCAAATATAATGACCCAAAGGCAGGAGAAACTTGGCATGTTTGAAGAATAGAAAGGGGGCCAGTGTGGCTGGACCAGGTTGATTGAGGAGAAAGTGGTACAAGATGAGGTTCTAGAGGTAGTCAGGAGCCAGATCATGTACAATCTAGTAAGTCATGGTAAAGAGTCTGAATTTTAATCTAAGTTTAATGGAAAGTCACTGAATGGTTTTGAGCAGAGAAATGATAAGACCTAATTTATATTTTAAAGGATCGTTCTTACTACTGTTGTGGAAAATGGATTGGATTGGTGTAAGGATGGAAACAGGGAGACCAGTTAGTAAGGTATTTGTATTAGCACAAGTAAAATATGGTAGTGGCTTAGGCCAGAGTGATAATAGTGGACTTGGAAAGAAGTTGGCATATTTGAGATATGTTTGGAGGTTGAATCCATAGGACTTATAGATAAATTGGACACGAAGGTGAGGGAAAGAGAGGTACCAAGATGATGGTGATGGTGGCGGCAACATCGGCAGTGGCATTGTGGAGGGCAGTAGCTCTGTTGGCAATGGTACCTTCAGTGTCTTTGACAACTAACATTGGTGCTTTAGCTCAGACATCATCTCTTGTGGCCTTTATGGGCACTGTTGGCATCCTAGCCACTCTTGGTGATGAAAGGAATGGGAGACAGCATTACTGGAGGAAAATGGTAGGCACTACATGGCAGCAGAGCAGACTCATTTACAGAGCATATGTGAGATAGCCTCTGGGAACTTATTGCCAGAAATGTTTGGGAAAAACTTAAGAAGGATTATTTGTAACCTCTGCAGAGCAGATGGGAGTGGAGTCAGAGATACACCATTTTGTGATTGTGCTTGTGATCCCATATTATCCATAAGCTGCTTTGACACAAGTAACCTGGATTATTCTTGAAAGAGGTCCCAATCAAAGCTATACTAAATTAAACATTATCAAATATATTTTTTTGTAAAAATTTCTTCACCAACTATGCAAACATTAACATTTTTTTTGTGTGTGAGGAAGATCAGCCCTGAGCTAACATCCGTGCTAATCCTCCTCTTTTTTTTTTTGCTGAGAAAGACCGGCTCTGAGCTAACATCTATTGCCAATCCTCCTCCTTTTTTTTTTTGTTCCCCGAAGCCCCAGTAGATAGTTGTATGTCATAGTTGCACATCGTTCTAGTTGCTGTATGTGGGACGCGCCTCAGCATAGCCGGAGAAGCGGTGCGTCGGCGTGCGCCCGGGAACTGAACCCGGGCCGCCAGTAGCGGAGCGTGCACACTTAACCGCTAAGCCACGGGGCCGGCCCTAACATTTTTTTTTAATGGATGTTTTTCTGTTTAATTTCCCCCATCCTCACCTTTTACAATTTGATTTTTTTTAATTGATGTTTTAATAGTTTTTAACATTGTGAAATTTTGGGTTGTACATTTTTGTTTGTCCATCACCATATATATGTCTCCCTTCACCCCTTGTGCCCACCCCCCACCCCCATTGCCCCTGGTAACCACAATACAGTTTTCTCTGTCCATGTGTTGGTTTATATTCCACATGAGTGAGATCATACAGTGTTTGTCTTTCTCTTTCTGGCTTACTTCACTTAACATAATACGCTCCAGGCCCATCCATGTTGTTGCAAATGGGACGATTTTGTCTTTTTTTTTATGGCTGAGTAGTATTCCATTGTATATATATATACCACATTTTCTTGATCCAATCGTCAGTCGAGGGACACTTAGGTTGCTTCCACTTCTTGGCTATGGTGAATAATGCTGCAATGAACATAGGGGTGCATAAGCCTCTTTGGATTGTTGATTTCAGGTTCGTTGGGTAGATTCCCAGTAGTGGGATGGCTGGATCATAGGGCATCTCTATTTTTAATTCTTTGAGGAATCTCCATACCGTTTTCCATAGAGGCTGCACCAGTTTGCATTCCCACCAGCTGTGTATGAGGGTTCCTGTTTCTCCACATCCTCTCCTACATTTGTTTTTTTTTGTCTTGGTGATTATAGCCATTCTAATGGGCGTGAGGTGATATCTTAGTGTTGTTTTGATTTGCATTTCCCTGATGATTAATGATGTTGAACATCTTTTCATGTGCCTATCGGCTATCTGTATATCTTCTTTGGAGAAGTGTCTGTTCATTTCCTCTGCCCATTTTTTGATTGGGTTGTTTGTTTTTTTTTCCCCCCAAAGCCCCAGTGGATAGTTGTGTGTCGTAGCTGCACATCCTTCTAGTTGCTGTATGTGGGACTCGGCCCCAGGATGAACGGAGAAGTGGTGCCTCGATGCGCACCCGGGATCCGAACCCGGGCCGCCAGCATCGCAGCGCGCGCACTTAACCACCAAGCCACAGGGCCGGCCCGTGTGTGAGTTCTTTATATATTATGGAGATCAACCCCTTGTCAGATGTATGTTTTGCAAATATTCTCTCCCAGCTGGTGGTTTGTCTGTTCATCTTGATTCTGGTTTCATTTGTCTTGTAGAAGCTCTTTGATCTGATAAAGTCCCACTTGTTTATTTTTTCTTTAGTTTCCTTAGTCTGGGTAGGCATGTCATCTGAAAAGATTCCTTTATGATCAATGTCAAATAATGTGTTGCCTATATTTTCTTCTATGAGTTTTATAGTTTTAGGTCTCACCTTCAGGTCTTTGATCCATTTTGAGTTAATTTTTGTGAATGGTGGTAGCAGATGGTCCACTTTCATTCTTTTGCATGTGGCTGTCCAGTTTTCCCAACATCGTTTATTGAAGAGACTTTCCTTTCTCCATTGTATGTTCTTAGCTCCTTTGTCGAAAATTAGCTGTCCTTAGGGCCGGCCCCGTGGCTTAGCGGTTAAGTGCGCGCGCTCCGCTGCTGGCGGCCCGGGTTCAGATCCCGGGCGCGCACTGACGCACGGCTTCTCCGGCTATGCTGAGGCCGCGTCCCACATACAGCAACTAGAAGGATGTGCAGCTGTGACATACAACTATCTACTGGGGCTTTGGGGGGAAAAAAATAAATAAATAAAATCTTAAAAAAAAAAAAAGAAAAAAAAAAGAAAATTAGCTGTCCGTATATGTGTGGTTTTATTTCTGGGCTTTCAATTCTGTTCCATTGATCTGTGTGTCTGTTTTTGTACCAGTACCATGCTGTTTTGGTTACTATTGCTTTGTAGTATGTTTTGAAGTCAGGGATTGTGATGCCTCCTGCTTTGTTCTTTTTTCTTAGGATTGCTTTAGCTATTCGGGGTCTTTTGTTGCCCCATATGAATTTTAGTATTCTTTTTTCTATTTCCGTGAAGAATGTCATTGGGATTTTTATTGGGATTGCATTGAATCTGTAGATTGCTTTAGGTAATATAGACATTTTAACTACAAACATTAACATTTTTATATTACATATATACAAGAAATTTTCAGATACATGCTTATCAAGATTCAAACAATGCAGAAGTGAAATTGTATAATTGTTAGACTTCCTCCAACTGCTCCCAAGTCATATTCCCTCACAAGAGGTAACCATAATGAACAGTTTAGTGAGTTTCCTTCAAAATATTTTTCTATGGTTTTATATAATTTTTTTCTATGCTTTTTTCTATGTGCATATATGTATATTCATGCACATACGTATGTAGTTTTCCTCATAAATAAAATCATACCATCAATATTGATCTGCATGTTGCTTTTGTTAATGTAATAATAAATCAGAGGCGTCTTTCCATGTCAGTGTATCTTCCTTTTTTCAACAGATGCATATATTTCATTGTATGAATATTTTGTAATATATTTAATCAGTCCCCTATTGATGGGCATTTAGTTTTATTCTTACATCTATACTTTGTATGCCTATGCAAGTGTATCTGAAGGCTAACACTCTAGAAGAGGAATTGCAGGGTTGAAAAACGCACTTAATATTTTGTTAGAGGGCCGGCCCCATGGCTTAGCAGTTAAGTGCACGCACTCTGCTACTGGCGGCCTGGGTTCGGATCCGGGCGCACACCAATGCACCGCTTGTCCGGCCATGCTGAGGCGGTGTCCCACATACAGCAACTAAAAGGATGTGCAACTATGACATACAACTATCTACTGGGGCTTTGGGGAGAAAAAGGGAAAAAAAAAAAAAGGAGGAGGATTGGCAATAGATGTTAGCTCAGGGCCAGTTTTCCTCAGCAAAAAGAGGAGGATTGGCATGGGTGTTAGCTCAGGGCTGATCTTCCTCACACACAAAAAAAAATTTGTTAGAAATACAACCAAATTTTCCTCTGAGAACAATGTACCCAGTTACATTCTCACCAATAGTGTTTGAGAGACTCCATGTCTCTACACCCTCACTAGCACTGGATATCATCAATCCTTTTTATCTTTGCCAGCAAGATGGGTGAAAATTAGCATTTCATTAGTGTTTAGTTTGTTTTTCCCAAAATATTAGTGAGATTGAATATTTTTCATATATTTACTATTTACATTTTTTTATATGAATTGTCTGTTGATATTTTTTACTCAATTTTCTGATGGATTATTTGTCTTTTTCTCATTGATTTGTAGGGGCTCTTTAAAGATTTTATTTATTTTATTTTTTCCCCCCAAAGCCCCAGTGGATAGTTGTGTGTCGTAGCTGCACATCCTTCTAGTTGCTGTATGTGGGACTCGGCCTCAGGATGAACGGAGAAGTGGTGCCTCGATGCGCACCCGGCATCCGAACCCGGGCCGCCAGCATCGCAGCGCGCGCACTTAACCACCAAGCCACAGGGCCGGCCCTGTAGGGGCTCTTTATATATTTTAAGTTTTAATCCTTTTCTCACATAATAGAAAAATTTCCTTCCTAATCTGTTACTTGTCTTTTAACTTTGTTTATGTTATCTTTTGTTGTACAGAAATTTAAAATTTTGATGTAATCAAAGCTGTCAATCTTTTGGATTTGGGGTTTAGAGTCTTGCTAAGGAAGGCCCTCTCAATTGAAGATTACATAAAAATATTTTACTGTATTTTATTTTAATATATAATTTTTCTTTTAAGTGTTTTCTTCTATTTTATTATTACTTTAAACATTTTAAACTATTAAATGTATATTACATAAAAAATAGCATAGGCATAATAATGAAATAAACGCCTGTGTATCCACCATCCAACTTAGGAAACAAAACATCATGAATACCCTATAAGAGGTCCCTGTGTGCTCCTCCGCAATTGTGTCCCCTTCCTTCACCACCAGAAGTAATCACTATCTTGCCTTTTTTTTATTTTTTATTTTTTATTTTTTTTACTGAGGAAGATTAGCCCTGAGCTAATATCTGTGCCAATCTTCCTCTACTTTATATGTGGGTCGCCAGCACAGTGTGGCTGATGAGTTGTGTAGGTCTGCACCCAGGATCCGAACTGCATCTGTGGCCTGTGATCCGAACCTGTGAACCTGGGCTGCCAAAGCAGTACGTGCCAAACTTAACCAGTATATCGCAAGGCCGGCCCCACTATCTTGGCTTTTGTTTTAAACATTTCTTTGTTTTTCTCCCTTTATATATTAACTGCCTATGTATAATGTATTTTGTTTAGTTTTGAAAAATTGAGTAGTAAGCACTAATCTCGCTGTATTGGGAAAGGGCAATATTGCCATTACATATTAAATAAAGGCTTTCAGAGGAAGAGTCTCTGGGGCATAGCCCGTCTTCAGCTTCCCTGAGAGTTTATAAGAATCCTTTCTGAGGGAGTTTACGGGCAAAGTCATAAGTGAGTGCTGCTGTGTTACAGAGTGGTGTGCTGGAGCTGGCTTGTACTGGCTGATGATTACATTTTCAGGAAATTGATGTCATGTGGGCAGCTTGAAATTGGCCATAATGGGAATATTTACATCATGAAAACTGACAGTCTCTAAACTCAGGGCCTCTTCTTTTGATTAAAAAATATTTTAGAGGGCCGGCCCTGTGGCTTAGCGGTTAAGTGCACGCGCTCCGCTGCTGGTGGCCCGGGTTCGGATCCTGGGCGCGCACCGACACACCACTTCTGCAGCCATGCTGAGACCGTGTCCCACATACGGCAACTAGAAGGATGTGCAGCTATGACATACAACTATCTACTGCAGCTTTGGCGGGAAAGAAAATAAATAAATAAAATCTTAAAAAAAATAATTTAGAGAGCCGGCTAACAAGCAGACCACTTGTCCTAAGAAACATAAGGCTCATACAGTCAGTGTATTTGGTAAGGCTATAGTAGTGTAGACCAGGTTTTGAACATTCTGCAGAAAAATGACCAGAGGGAATGGGTTGCCCTATATTTTTTAAGCTCACCATGGTCAACCTCCAGCTCTCAAGAATAGGTCAAAGCATAACACTTCCGTGTGTGTGTGTGTGTGTGTGTGTGTGTGTGTGTGTGTGTGTGTGTTAGGGGGTGGGGAATGAGAATCTTCCACTGATAGGCATCACAGGTTATTTGAGATCTTCCCTGTTTGAAATGTCTTTAATCTACCCTGTCACTTGATTAATAATTTGGCTGAGTATAGAATTTTAGTTTGGAAATAATTTTCCTTCAGGATTTTCAAGGCATTGCTCTATTGTCTTTGAATTTCCAATATTACATTGACAAGTTCAGTTATAGTGATTACAAGTTTTAGGTTATAGCAGTGGAAGTGGGCTGAGGTAGCGTTGAAGAAAACATCATTGGATGTGAATAAGTCAAGGAACTGATTGACTAAAGGGGTTCAGTGATCATCCATGTGAATATCAAAGTCACCAAGAATGACAGCAGTAGTTTTGAACAGCAAAATGTAAGACTGATGGCCAAGTCATAGATGATTGATGGCTAGATGACAGCAGTAAGGTATGGAGTTGGTGATTTTTAAGGAGAAATGAGTTAGAAATGGCTGTGAGGATAATGAGCAACAAGGAAGGTACTTTACCTCCAAGTCTAGTGGTGTGACTTATGTGGAAGTGAAACAGCCTCCACTTGAGAGGGCTTCAGGGAAAGCAGCATGCTTAGGGAAGTGTGAGGTTTTGGTGAGAATAAGAAGGTGAAGGGAACATTTAGGGAAGTGTCTGAAGATACTGCAAAGTTTAATGTTGATACAAATTGAGTTCCAGAGGACACAGTAAATAATTTGGGAGGGTAAGGACAGTGAGAGATTTGGTTATCTTGAAGAGGAAGGGAGCGGTATGAGAATTAAGATATAAATTATGATAAATGAGAGGTGTGGATGGCTGGTATAACTAAAAGAAATGGGACATGTAAGGAACACTGTGCAATTGCTGCATGATTGGGTATACACACGTAACATTGTTAATAGATACTTAAATATATAATTAAAATGTTATAGAATTTATTGTAGATCTTTAATAGTCAATAATTTGCCTTCTGAAAAGTTTGAAGCAATTTACAATCACTCTCATCAATAGAGTTTAAGAGAATCCGTTTCTCCACATCCTCATCAGTAGCACTGAGTATTAACAAGTGCTTGGTCGTTTTCATTTTTGCCAACCTGATAGTAAAAAGAAAAGATCTCATTGTTTTTATTTGCATGTTTTGATTATTAGTGAGGCTGAACATTTAAAAATGTTTTATTAGCAACTTGTACTTCTCATCTTTGGATTGCCTGTTGCCTATTTTCTCTTTGGATTCTCTTTTCCTATTGATTTGAGGGAACTCTTTATTCATTAAGTATATTATCCTTTAATTTGTTGATATATTTTATCCCCCTTTATATTTATTAGTTTTTCAATAAAAACACCTGATTCTTGTTTATGCTGTCATTTGTTGTACAATTTTAAATTTGTATGCAATCAGATCTATTGTTTTTTCACTTTACAGCCTCTGAGTTTTGTGAGTTGTTTAGAAAGTTTTTCCTATCTCAATATTGTCACATGGGCCGGCCTGGTGGCTTAGCAGTTAAGTGCGTGCGCTCCGCTACTGGCAGCCCGAGTTCAGATCCTGGGCGCGCACCCACGAAGCGCTTCTCCGGCCATGCTGAGGCCGCGTCCCACATACAGCAACTAGAAGGATGTGCAACTATGACATACAACTATCTATTGGGGCTTTGGGGGGCAAAAAAAAAAGGAGGAGGATTGGCAATAGATGTTAGCTCAGAGCCGGTCTTCCTCAGCAGAAAAAGAGGAGGATTAGCATGGATGTTAGCTCAGGGCTGATTTTCCTCACACACACACAAAAAATATTGTCACATAAGTCTTTTGTATTTTCTTCTATTCTTCTCTGTTCTCTTTTTTACGTTTAGATCTTCAATCCATCTGGAATTTATTTTTGTGTATAGTATAAAGTAGAGATTCCAAATTTTTTCCCAGATAGATGGGAAACCATACTAAACTCATTTAGTGAATAATCATTTTCTTCCCCTCTGAATTGAAACCCCACTATTATCACATACTAAATCCCCAGAAATACGTAGATATGTTCCTAGACTACATTCGTTGTTGGTGCTTTATGTAAGCTTTGCTTTCTGGCAGAGCAAGTCCATTCTCATTATTATTCTTTTTCAGAAATTTCTAGGATATGCTCTTACAGATGAATTTTATTTTATTTTTATTTATTTATTTTTAAATATTTATTTATTTATTTGTGAGGAAGATCAGCCCTGAGCGAACATCCATGCTAATCCTCCTCTTTTTGCTGAGGAAGACCTGCTCTGAGCTAACATCTATTGCCAATCCTCCTCCTTTTTTCCCCCCAAAGCCCCAGTAGATAGTTGTATGTCATAGTTGCACATCCTTCTAGTTGCTGTATGTGGGACGTGGCCTCAGCATGGCCGGAGAAGCAGTGCGTCGGTGCACGCCCGGGATCTGAACCCGGGCCGCCAGTAGCGGAACACGCGCACTTAACCTCTAAGTCACGGGGCCGGCTCTTACAGATGAATTTTAGAATTAATTTTAACATTTCCAAAAATTTCCTTAGGTTTTTGATAAAAATTACAGTAGATTTATACATTAATTTAAAGAGAATTTTTTATTTAGAGTACTGCATCATCCCACCCAGGGACTTAGTATTCTTTTCCATTTTTAAAGATGTCCTGGGCTGGCCCAGTGGTGTAGTGGTTAAGTTTGTGCACTCTGCTTTGGTGGCCTGGGGTTCGCAGGTTAAAATCCCAGGCGTGGACTGATGCACCACTCATCAAGCCATGCTGTGGCGGCATCCCACATACAAAATAGAGGAAGATGGGCACAGATGTTAGCTCAGAGCCAATCTTCCTCAGCAAAAAATAAATAAATAAAAATGTCCTTTTATGTGCTTCAGTGAAGTTTTTTGGTTTTAGTCACATAGGTTTTACACATTTTTTCTAAGTGTTTTATAGTTTTGCTATTATTGTGAATAGGTTTGTTTTCATTGCATTTTCTTTCTTTTTTTTTTTTCAGTGAGGAAGATTCACCCTGAGCTAACATCTGTTGCCAATCCTCCTCTTTTTTTGCTTGAGAAGGATTAGCCCTGAGCTAATGTCTGTGCCAGTCTTCCTCTATCTTGTATGTGGGTCGCCACCACAGCATGGCTGACAAGTGGTGTAGGTCCATGCCCGGGATCCGAATCTATGAACCCCAGCTGCCAAAGCGGAGTGTGCCGAACTTAACCACTATGCCATGGGGTCAGCCCCTCATGGCATTTTCTAATTTGTTATTATTGTTATACTGAAAGCAGTTGATTTTTGCGTGTTCATCTTTTATCTTGACTCCTATAATTTTATTAGTTTTTATTTTACACTTTTCCAGTTAGACCATCATATCATCAGCAAATAAATTGTTTCTTCCTTTCCAATATTTAGCACTCACTTCTTTTCCTTCTTTTTATTTTTTTACTAACACGAATGTGGTGAAAGTGTATATATTTTTTTCTTATCACTTAATCCCGATAGTTCCAACCATAGATGACTACTAAGCCTGCATCTCTCACATTTTATATTCAGAACGGGTTTTAAATGTTGGCTGGATGTTTCCTGGAACCTTAAACTCAGTGTGTCAAAATCGAATGTAAAGTCCTAATTGCCCACACCTGACCAAAGCTTTGCCTTAGTACTTATTTCTTTATTTCTGTTATTCAGGTTCAAATGACTCAATTGTTCTAGTCATTCAGGTTCAAAACCTTCATTATCCTTGATTTTCTCCCTACTTCTTTCCTCTCTCTCACTACTTTTCTTTCAGAAATTTCCCTTGATTTTGTCTCTACGTGTTGTTATAACGCATATATACTTTCTATTCTCACTGTTACCTCCTTTCAATCTAATTTAACAAACTATTACTTAGGGCATTCAATTTTTAGGTACAGTACATGGAGATACAAATGTAAATAAGACAAAGTTCCTGCTCTTGAGGAGTTCACAAGTAGTGGGTGATGGTTCTTAAATATAAGTAACTACAGTACAATGTAATAGACGCTCCAAGAACTATATGTATAATGAACTACGGTAGCCCAGAGGAAGTGGTTATTTCTGCTTTATGGTGAGTCAGAAAGGGTTGACATTTGAGCTGAACCCTGAAGGACAAGTGTAATTTTTTTAGGTGGAAAAGGAGAAGGAGAAGAGGCATTTCTGGTAGAGGAAACAGCATGAATGTATGTCCTATATATTCATTCAATACGTGCTTACTATGTGTCCAGCACTGTACTGGGTATGGAGTTTTAAAAGGCTCTTAGTTTTGTGGGAGACAGATACATAGACAGATAGTCACAATAAGAATTATGTAGAATACAAAAGTTATTCTTTACTAGAACAGTCAGTTCACTCAATGAAGATGTCCTTTTGGCATAGAAGCTATATATGCACAATGCTAAATAGTCTTCCCCAAATTTGACAAGTTTCTCAAAATGTGTTTATGCCTCGGTTTGTAGCAGATTTTTTTCCTTTCCCCAAGGCATTTCTTCCTTGTTGAACTGAGGCGGAGGGATTGGTTTAATGGTCAAATCGTAGTACACAGTTCACTATTTGTTAATTTACTCAGCAAGCATTTATTGAGGGCCTATCATGTGCCACATATTGTCAGACCTTGGGGATACACAGAGAGATAAAACAGAATCTCTCCTTTTAGAGAGAGCTGTGATCAAATGGGCTCACCAGCACACAAAAATATAATTATAATGCAATGAACTGAAAACTGTGATAGAACTTTACATTCTGTATTATAGGAGGATGCATGAGAGATGCTTAACCCAGCCTGTGGGGAGAAGGTACCAGGGAAGATTTCCTGGAGGTGATGGTACCTGAACCGAGTGTTAAATAATATGTAGGAATTAGGCAGATGAAGGGGGTGGGAGTGGCTGAGGCTTTCTTAGAGGGTAGAGCACCAGCAGAGGCAGAGAGATGACAAATGGTATGGTGCAAGTGGACTACAAGCAATTTTGTTACCACATGAAATTGGGGTTCTCTTGCCTAATGCCCATATAAAAGCCAATTATTAGGGCCGGCCCCGTGGCTTAGCGGTTAAGTGCATGCGCTCCGCTGCTGGCAGCCCGGGTTCGAATCCCGGGCGCGCACCACTTCTCCGGCTATGCTGGGGCCGCGTCCCACATACAGCAACTGGAAGGATGTGCAGCTATGACATACAACTATCTACTGGGGCTTTGGGGGGAAAAAATAAATAAATAAAATCTTTAAAAAAAAAATAAATAAAAAAAATAAAAGCCAATTATTAGGACATTAGCTTTTGGGAAAAGAAATCAGCTTTATTGCTAGATCAATCTGCAAGGAGACAGGGGCATATGCTCTCAGATCTGTCTCCTGGATCTATGGCTTGGGGCACAATTTATCAGATGAAGGGCAGGTTGGTCTGAAGTGTGGAAATAGATGATTGGAGATAAGGAGAAGTGAGGTAATTAATGATCTCCACAAGCGTAGTCAAGCTTCATGGCTCTTCGTAGGACACATGTTCACAAAATGGTGGTGTTACCATGATCTGAAGATGGAGTTTTTAGCTCCTTGGCATGAAAAAGGTCACTTATTGAGCATTTGCACAGGCCAGTTGATGGGTTGGTGGTCTTAACTGGCCTGAACTGGACAAGGGGTCTCAGTTCCTGAAAAACCGCTCTTAATTACTCTGTTGATAAGATGGGGTCAGTTGAACTGGTCCTGGAGGGCCCGCAGTTACAGTTTGAATGCCAGAGCATGAAATGCAAGGCAGCGAGTGGTGAGGAATTAGACTAGAGAAGTAAGAAGAGGCTGGATCATGGACAGCCTTGCATGCCATCTTAAAAAGTTTGAACTTTATCCTGCAAGTGAAGGGGAACCACTGGGAAATTATGTGGTCAGATGTGCATTTACAGTCATTATGTTAGCTGTGTTGAGGATAGATTTGAATGGAAAAATTGTAAAAAAGCAAATCAAAACAACCGCCAACAATATTGAGATAGGATTGGCATGGAATCTAAAAGTACATGGTATCTTTGGGGAGTAGTTTTGTGGGCTAGAGTGGTGCATTGGGGGAGATTTGGGGACATCATGGCAGAAACTGAAAACAAAATAGATTATGGCCAAACTGTGAAGAATGTTGATTTCCAAGCTAACCAAGGAGCTTGAACTTTATTTGGTAGGCACCAAGGAATTTGAAATAAATGTGTGTCATGATCAGATTTGTGTTTTAGGAAGATGATTCTGCTAACAGCAAGATGAATTATAGTTTTAGGGAGAGCTAAATGATATTATCAATAGAGACAATTTCCCAGGGGTGTTTGGAAATTAAGAGTAAGCTGGGGAACTGTGATATTGTGACTTATAGGAGATATATGTTTGGTCATTCAGATGACCAAAATATAATTTTCGTAAATACCTGGTTTTCATCCATGGTTCCTGACTCACCACTCCCAAAACCCTTGGAATTTCCTGAATGATAAGAGCAATTGGAGCATCTTTTGTCATAATATTTGGTCTCTTGTCCTGAGTTCCTGAAATTGCTTCAATGCCAGAAAGGTGAAATGAGTGTCTTGTTATTCATAACAAGCCCCTTTCCACCACAATTGACTTTATGTTAATGAGGTGGCTTTTGGAAAGCACCAAAGGATGGGGACTGGTTGCCAGGGGAACCAACCAAGAGTAGAAGGGTGGGACTGAAAGTTCCCTGAGTTCCTGGGAGGGGAGAGGGGCTGGAGGTTGAATCAATCACCAATGGCCAGTGATTTAATCAATCATGCTTATGTAATGAAACCTCCATAAAACCCCAAAAGGACAGGATTCAGAGAGTTTCCGGGTTGGTGAACACATGGAGATATTGGGAAAGTGGCACGCTTGGAGAGCATGGAAGCTTCTCGTCCTTTCCCCATACCTTGCTCTGTGCATCTCTTCCGTCTGGCTCTTCCTGAATTATATCCTTTCATATTAAACTGGTAATCTAGTAAGTAAACGGGTTTCTTGAGTTCTGTGAGCCGCTCTAGCAAATTAATAGAATTGAAGGAAGGAATCATGGGAATTTCTGGTTTATAGCCAGTCGGGTCAGAAGTACAGGTAACCAACCACCTGGACTTGCAATTGGCATCCTGAGTTGCAGGGGGTTTTGGAACCTCCAATTTGTAGCCAGTTGATGAGAAGCACAGGTAACAACCTGGGCTTGTGACTGGCATCTGAAGTGTGGAGGTGGGGGTCAGTCTTGTGGGACTGAGCCCTCAATCTGTGGAGTCAGATGCTATCTCTGTGTAGATAGTGTCAGAATTTAGCTGAATTGTGGGACACCCAGCTGGTGTCCCAAGCATTGCTTGGTGCTGTGGGGGGGAACCATCCACCCTCCACACATTGAAATTGGGAGCAGAGCTCCACATAGGAATGCTTTGGGCCTTCAGGGTCTATCCTGTACGTTCTGAATCATAATAGTGTGATCAACTTTATTGTAATTATGTGTTTAATATCTGTCTACCCTCTCTATACCCTAAACTGGGAGGACTGGAACCATGATTGTTTGGTTCATCATTGCATCCTCACCCTCTCTCACGGTATATGGCATATAAACAGTGCTCAGTGTTTGTTGAATTAACTCATCTTTGATCTGGGCACATGTTTCACAAATGTGGGTGTGTAGGAGGGTAGTTTTCCAGATGACTGTGAGAGTTACCTGTAGCAGAAGTGCATCACTTATATATGGGCTTCTCTCATTAGAGATATGGAAGGTCCTTCAGAAAGTATCCATCCTTCCATTTGCTTTCTGTCTCTACAAAGGATGCCCTGGGTAGCTCTGGACCTCAGCCATGCATTGCCCTACTTAATTGCTCTACTTAATCTACTTCTTCTGCTGTCCCTATTGTATTATTGTAATGCCACATGATGCTAGGTGGATACAATTTTTTAGGCCAGGGGATCTCTTGGGGGCAGGGGCAGTCTCTGGGACTCCCTGGTATTCTGGCTTATGTGATAGGGCATCTAGTTAGTGATCCCAGCTATATTGGATGTGAAACAAATATCTCTACAAATACTGCCCTCCATTTGTCAAAAACTGAGTTTTCTGATTTGTCTAATTACTTGATCCAATGGTGTTCTGACCTTAGTATTACAGGGACTTGAGGACTTTGAAGAAGTAGTATGTCTACAGCTAGAAGACAGGAATTCCTGTTTCCACACTATATTCTTAACTTCAACCAAAGCCAGATTCCTTAAGAAGTAGGTACAGGAGTAAAGTAGTATATTTTTGGAGGAAACACGATTAATGGCTCTCTCCATAGAATTGGAGGCTGGTTTTAAGAACCTCAGCGCCTGTTGGGATAGGGTAGGCAAGGATAAAGGCAGAAGTAAACAGGGATTTCAGTTGCTGGCATGGTGTGGCTGCATCTAGGGACTATATAAAAGCCTTCCTTCTTGAGTAGTTCTATTAGTAGGGTTATTAGGAAGGAGGCGGAAAACTGGGGAAACTCCAGTAATTGGTTGATGTCCTTAATAGTTCAGGGGGTTTTCCACTCCAAGATAATTGATAGTTTGTCCATCATCCTGAAGATATCTCCACCAAAGAGAACTTGTGCTTTGTACTTCTAAGCTTTCTAAAATAAACATCTCTGGGTTGGCTCAGGAATGATTCTGTAATAGCTGAGATGCAGGGAGTTCTTCCAGACTAGTGCAACTCTGGCCAGGAAGTTGTGAGGAATCCCAGTGATTGGTCTTTGGAAAATGGTCAGGGTGTTCGACACAGGGCAGTGGGCATTGTCAGATATTCTACCTCTCCAAGACACATCTGGAAGGTCCCTTTCTATTTACCATTCACCAAATCCAGATAAGTATGTGCCTAGGAGATTGAACTTTGCTTAGACCTAGGTTCCTCAGGGTTGGTGTAGTCAGAAAATAAAGGAAGTTTATAGTGGTCACTTACAGTTACTACATTGAAGCCACAGTTTTCTAGAAAATCAAGAGTTCTATATTTTTCTTCTTTACAAAGAACATCAGGACATTATGACAACTTGTTAACCGTTTGGGAAGTAAAGAGCCTTACCTCACCTCTTGCACCAAAATAAATTTCAAAGATATTACTTAAATGAAAACGTTAAAACATAAAGGTGCAGAATAAAATGTAGATACATATTCATATAATCAGCCCTTCTAAGCATGAATTTTAAAAATTCTGAAAAGCAAAAAATACCGTAAATGAAATTAAAAGACAAATGGCGAACTTGGGTTAATATTCTTATTATATAAAGAGCTCTCATAAATCAATAAGGAAAATGTAAAAAGATGAGTAGAATAATGGGCAAAGATCATGAAGAGGAAATTCACAAAAGAACAAATAAACATCGAAAACTGTCAACCACTAATACTCAAAGAAATACAAACTAAAAGATTGAGATAACAAGATTTTGCACAAGTTGACCAATTTTAGTGCCCACTGTTGAAGGACTATGGGAAAGGACGTCTCATATACTGCTACTGGGAGTTTAAATTGGTACTATATTTTGTAGGATAATTCAGTAACTAATATGTATTAAGGCATTAAAATGTGTGACATGGATATTTTTTGAAATACCTCTCAATGTGTTTCCTTTTTGGTAATCTGATAGCTTTCCATCATATGTCCCCAGGGAATGGAGAGAGTGCATGCCACCTTGAGAAGGAAGGGACATTTTGTCTTGTCCAAGTAGGAAGAAAAAATAAAATATAGACCTTTCTGGTTCCTAGAGGGGGCTGCCTAGGAAGAAGGAGGTAGTCCCAAATAAGTTTGGGAGATTCTTAGAGCAGTAGAACCAGTTCTTTTGCATCCCCAGGTGCAGGCTGGGAAAATAGTAAGCTCCCCTAGAGAAGTATCATGTCCAACATGATGCCACCCAGATAAGAGGTTAAAAATGGCATGATGGGGCCGGCCCCGTGGTGTAGTGGTTAAGTTTGACATGCTCCGAGTCAGCAGCCCGGGTTCGCGGGTTTGGATCCCAGGCACAGACCTACACCACTCATCAGCCATACTGTGGTGGCAACTCACACACAAAACAGAGGAAGATTGGCACAGGTGTTAGCTCAGGGCTAATCTTCCTCAAGCAAAAAAAGGAAGATTGGCAACAGACGTTAGCTCAGGGCAAATCTTCCTCAGCAAAAAAAAAAAAAAAAAAAAAGAGAAAAGAAAAGAAAAAAGAAAATGGCATGATGGCATAGTGAGTTGTAAGAAGGAAAAAAATTATCTCCTAGTTTCCCATGGGCCAAAGATTGGCATAGCTGGGATCTGGACTATGTTCTGGAAAGTTAATGGGACATGGGCCAGCTTACTCTCCAAATGAGATGACACCAAGCAGATGCTATGGGTGACCACCCTCTAGAGATGAGTCGTAGGGACTGTAGTCATGCCTGTGTAGGAGCTCCCATACCAATAAGCTGTGATGAGGGTGCCACATGATAGAGCCAAGAAGGTTGACATTATTAGTCTCAGAGACTAGAATAGGTAAAGACACCAGCACCAGCCCTCATGGGCTTCAGAAGATAACCCAGAGACAACATGGAATGAAAGGCCAACAGAGACCCAAAGGACAGCCAATGGCCAGGGTTCCACCCTCAATTGCCATGAGAACATCTTGGGAAAGAGAAAGGAGAGAAATCTTGAAAGTCTGAACATTTACCCAAAGGAGATTATTTGAAATAGAAAAACATTATTTTTTAAACTTTGAGTTAATGATATCTTTAATTGGCAAGTTTATATCTGCATGCCTCCTGTATCGTCCAGAGGGATAGGAGTTTTTGAGAAACCTTAGATAGAAAAAAATAAAGAAGCTACACATATTTGCTCAATATGAACTGTAAAGTATAAATTTCATGTTTGTATTCTTTAATCCAGCCATTACACATCTAGTAGTTTATTCTAAAGAAATAATTGGACAAGAGTCCAAAGATACACACTCATATACATAACACACACACAGTATATATAACCAAATGTTCATCATAGTATTGTTTTAATAATTGAAAAACTAGAAACAGCCTAAATGTTTATCATCTGAGGAATAGTTACATTATAATAAATCTACACAATGAGTATTAATAACTCTTACTTTGATAACTCTTTGGAAGATGTGGTATATATACACAGTGGAATACTACTCAGCTATAAGAAACGATGAAATCCAGCCATTTGTGACAACATGGATGGACATTGAGGGTACTATGCTAAGTGAAATAAGTCAGAGGGAGAAGGTCAAATACTGGATGATCTCACTCAAAAGTAGAAGATAAAAACAACAACAAACACATAGAGACAGATTGGATTGGTGGTTACCAGAGGGGAAGGGGGGAGGGAGGAGGGCGAAAGGGATGATTAGGCACATGTGTGTGGTGATGGATTGTAATTAGTCTTTTGGCGGTGAACATGATGTAATCTATGCAGAGATAGAAGTATAATGATGTACACCTGAAATTTATATGATGTTATAAACCAATGTTACCATAAAAAAATAACTCTTGGGCCGGCCCCGTGGCTTAGCAGTTAAGTGCGCGCGCTCTGCTGCTGGCGGCCCGGGTTTGGATCCTGGGTGCACACCGATGCACTGCTTCTCCCGCTATGCTGAGGCTGCGTCCCACATACAGCAACTAGAAGGATGTGCAGCTATGACATACAACTATCTACTGGGGCTTTAAGGGGAAAATAAATAAATAAATAAAATCTTTAAAAAAAAATAACTCTTTGGTCACTACAAAGAATAAGAAATCTATATGTGTTGGAATGGGAAAGACTTTTAGATCATATTGTTAGGAGATAAAATCAGTATGAAGAATATTATGTATAGGGTAATCTCATTTATGTACAAGTATATAGTGATCTATATTCACAGGGAAATATAGCCATATTCTATAGGAAAATAAAAAAGATTATATGACTATACGTAGTGTGATCCTATTTTTTAAAATATGTATATATAATACATAACTTATATGTGTATTTATATATATATATATATATACATAGAAAATCTCAAAGTATCTGTACCAAATTGTTAGCAATGATTATGGATGGTGAGATTAAGTACAATTTTTGCTTTGTTATTTATACATTTCTCTATTGCCTGATGCTTTCCCCCATTGAGCTAATATTTTTATAATTAGAAAAATCAACAAATTTATTTCCTTTAGAAAATAAAAATATATATATTTAGTGACATGAAAAAATATTTTTATTTTTTATTTTTTTTCAATTATTTTATTGAGGTCATAATGGTTTATAACATTGTGTAATTTCAGGTGTACAGTATTATCAGTTTCTCTATAGACTGCATTGTGCTCAGCACCAATAGTCTAATTTTTATGCATCACCATATGTGCCCCTTTACCTCTTTCACCCACCCCCCAACCCCCTTCCCCTCTGGTAACCACTGATTTGTTCTCTTTATCCATGTGTTTCTTTATCTTCCATGTATGAGTGAAATCACGTGTTGTTTGTCTTTCTCTGGCTTATTTCGCTTAACATCATACCCTCAAGTTCTATCCATGTCGTTGCAAATGGGATGATTTTGTCTTTTCTTATGGCTGAGTAGTATTCCATTGTGTATATATACCACATCTTCTTTATCCATTCATCAGTTGATGGGCGCTTGGATTGCTTCCATGTCTTGGCTATTGTGAATAATGCTACAATGAAGATAGGGGTGCATAAGTCTCTTTGAATTGTTGATTTCAAATTCTTTGGAAAAATACCTAGTAGTGGGATAGCTAGATCGTATGGTATTTCTGTTTTTAATTTTTTGAGAAAAATTGCCATACTGTTTTCCATAGTGGCTGCACTAGTTTGCATTCCCACCAGCAGTGTATGAGGGTTCCCTTTTCTCCACATCCTCTCCAATATTTATTTTTTGTCTTGGTAATTATAGCCATTTTAACAGGTGTAAGGTGATATCTCATTGTAGTTTTGATTTGCATTTCTCTAATGATTAGTGATGTTGAACATCTTTTCATGTGCCTGTTGGCCATCTGTATATCTTATTTAGAAAAATGTCTGTTCATATCCTCTGCCTATTTTTTGATCACTTTTTTTTTTTAAGGAAGATTGGCCCTGCACTAACATCTGTTGCCAATCTTCTATTTTTCTTTTTTCTCTCCAAAGCCCCAGTACATAGTTGTGCATCATAGTTGTAGAGTTGTAGCTCTTCTATGTGGGACGCTGCCTCAGCGTGGCTTAATGAGCGGTGAGTATGTTCGCGCCCAGGATCCGAACCAGCGAACCCTGGGCCACCAACGTGGAACACGTGAACCTAACTGCTACACCACCAGGCCGGCCCCAGGTTGTTTGTTTTTTGTTGTTGAGTTGTATGAGTTCTTTATATAGTTTGGAAATTAACCCCTTGTTGGATATATGATTTGCAAATATTTTCTCCCATTTGGTGGGTTGTCTTTTCGTTTTGTTCCTGGTTTCCTTTGCTTTGCAAAAAATTCTTTATTCTGATGTAGTCCCATTTGTTTAGAAAAAATATTTTTAATATATTAATATAGTAAAGCAGATTACTAAAAAAATATGTGATTTAATATTCGTTTTTACAAAAATGAGTATATGTGCATATAAACAGGATATATGTCAAAATATTAAGAGTGGTTATCTCTGGATCTTGGGATTAGCAATGACTTTTATATATTTTTCTTTTTTGGTGAGGAAGATTGTCCCTGAGCTAACATCTGTGCCAATCTTCCTCTATTTTTGTATATGGGATGCTGCCACAGCATGGCTTGACAACCGATGTGTAGGTCTGCACCTAGGATCTGAACCCTCGAACCTAGGCTGCTGAAGTGGAGCACGTGAGCTTAACCACCACGCCACCGGGCAGCCCCAATATATTCTTTTTGATTGACCATATTTTCTAATTTCCCTCTAATAAATGTATTTTGTGAAATTAAAGGGGAAAAAAAGCACAAAGTACCATAAAGTTCCAGGTTCTTTGAAGCAGAACTAGAGTATCTAGTTGGCAGATTTTAGACAGTTGTTGATGTGTCCTGCTGGGAAAATGTGGTGGTCATGCAGGACTGGCTACCTAATTGGCCAGGCCCAATGCAAAATGAAAATGCTTTTTTCAAAAGCAAGAAAAAATTGCTGTTAAATGTACTTAAATATAAAGCTGTTTTCTTTCTTCCACATATCTTCTCTGCTCACATGCATGATCCATTGTCCCATTGAACTTCACTTACAAAATATAAGTTCAAAGATAAAATTATTATTATTTTTTTCTTAATAATTTTATTGTATTTATTTTTTTCCCCAAAGCCCCAGTAGATAGTTGTATGTCATAGCTGCACATCCTTCTAGTTGCTGTATGTGGGACGCAGCCTCAGCATGTCCGGAGAAGCGGTGCGTCGCTGCGCACCCGGGATCCGAACCCGGGCTGCCAGCAGCAGAGTGCACGCACTTAACCACTAAGCCACGGGGCCGGCCCAAAGATAAAATTATAAAAAATTTCAAGATGCCAATAGCACAGCATTAAATCAAGCACAGGCCCTTCTGAGTGGGAGCCCTGTGTGACTGTATTCCCTTGAAGCTGGCTTTGTGGTCACTAAGAGGGGGAAGCCTGATTCTGGATACCATTGGCCAGAGACACTCATGAAACTATGGCACTATTTCTTCCTACTAGCTGCAGAACAATTTGGAGTAACATGCTTAGTTGGGATTCAGGTCAGGTCTCTCTGGTCCAGGCTCTGGTATGGAAAGCTGATAGTTTACCTGTGTATGTGTCTGGAATCCATTTCTACCTATCCTGACTTCCACTAAGGACTAGTGTTTGTTAGAAGTACAGTGTTGACCCAACCAATTGTCCCTTTATTTGCAGGCTATGTGGTTTCCTAACAGTGACTGCGATTGTGTATTGGACAAACAAAGGGACCTGTGCCACCAATGTTTAGTGAGAGATTTAGCCAATTCTATCAACTTTCTCATCCTCACTTTGAAAGTAGTTCCTGAGCTTTGACTTCAGCCTCATGCAAAAGTCTGTTCTGAAAGCCTTGCTACTTTGTAACTTGGCACTCCTTACCCCAGTTCTACAACATTCCATGCCAGTTTCTGACAAGCAGGACTGGAAATTCCCCCAAGTCCAAGCAGCTAGTGGCAGTTTCCCTGGTTAGCAGTTCTGGCTCAAAAAGATGAATGCAGGCTGCTGGGCAGGGATGGGAGGCAGAAATGACAGGAGCCCCTGGGTTGAGGACCTGCAGGGTGAGGATTCTGTAGAAATGGGATGGGGGCACTAGAAGGGTAAAGAATTAGAAAAGAGGTTGGGGAAAGGGAAAGGTGGTTGAAAAGGGGAGTGTGAAGAGGATACAAGGACTCTCAGAGGTCTAGAGAAACCTGCCCAATTTTATTTTTGAGGATATATTAAATAAATACCAAGCAAAGGTTAAAAATTGTGGTATATTTTAAATGTATACAGTTAACAAATTAATCTTTTTTCTTAACATGGAGAATATTATGCAATATAATTGTTCAGAATAATTTCTAGGTTTGTACAAAATGAGGATTTATAGTATGCTATGTGGGCAGTTACTGATAATGAGACACAAGGTTAAAATTATATGATGAATGTGTTTTTAAAATTTTTTGCTTGTGGTAAGATATACATAACATAAAATTTAGCATCTTAACCAATTTTAAGTGTACAGTTTAGGAGTACATTCACATTGTTGTGCAACCAATCTCCAGAACTCTTATCCTCTTGCAAAACTGGAACTTTATACCCATTAAACAACTCATTTCCCCCTCCCCTGGTTAACCACCATCCTACTACCTGTTCCCATGAATTTGATTACTTTAGATACCTCATATAAGTGGAATCGTAGAGTATTTGTCATTTTGTAACTAGCTTATTTTACTTAGCATAATGTCCTTAAGTTTCATCCATATTGCTGAGGAAGATTAGCCCTGAGCTAACACCTGTGCCAATCCTCCTCTACTTTATATGTGGATCGCCGCCACAGTGTGGCCGAGGAGTGGTGTAGGTCTGCACCCAGAATCTGAACCCACAAACCCAGGCTGCTGAGGCAGAGTGCACTGAACTTAATCACTCTGCTATGGGGCCAGCCCCAGTTTCATCCATGTTGAAAGACATCTGGGTTATTTTCCAGTTTTTGACTGTTAGGAATAAAACTGCTATAAACATTTCGTGTATAGGTTTTTCTGTGAACATAAGTTTTCATTTCTCTGGGATAGATGCCCAGGAGTATAATTGCTGGGTCATATGATAGTTGCATGTTTAGTTTTCTAAAAAACTGCTAAACGATTTTCCAGAGTGGCTGTACCATTTTACATCCCCACCAGAAACATGAGCAATTCAGTTTCTTTACATCCTCGCCAGTATTTGGGTGTTGCCATTATTTTTTATTTTAGCCCTTCTGATAGATGTGTAGCAATATCCTGTTGTGGTTTTGATTTCCATCTCCCTAATGGCTAATGATGTTAAACATATTTTCATGTGCTTATTTGTCATCTGTATATCCTTTTCAGTGAAATGTCTCTTATGTCTTTTGCCCATTGTCTGATAGATTGTGTTTTTACTGTTGAATTTTGGGAGTTCTTTATACATTCAAGATATTAGGCGTTTGTCAGATATGTGGTTTGTAAATATTTTCTCCCATTCTGTAGCTTGTTTTCATGTTCTTATCTGGATCTTCCAAAGAGCAAGTTTTTCATTTTGATGAAGCCCAACTTACCAATTTTTCCTTTTATGGATCCTGCTTTTAGTGTCAAATCTAAGAACTCTTTGCTTACTCCTGCTTCTTAAATATTTTCCCCTGTTTTTTTCCTAAAAGTTTTATAGTTTTACATTTAAATCCCTGATCCATTTTGAGTTAATATTTATATAAGGCATGAGACTTAGATTTTCATTTTTTGCTGATGGATGATCAATTGCTTCAGCATCATTTGTTGAAAAGCCTCTCTTTCTTCCATTGAATGCTTTTGCACCTTTTTGAAAAATTGGTTGGGGGGCTGGCCTGGTGGCATAGTGGTTTTAAGATCACGCGCTCCGCTTCAGCAGCCTGGGGTTCGCAGATTTGGATACCGGGTGCAGATCTATGTACCACTTATAAAGCCATGCTGTGGCAGGCAGCCCACATATAAAGTAGAGGAGGATGGGCACAGATGTTAGCTCAGGGCCAATCTTCCTCAGCAAAAAGAGGAAGATTGGCAACAAATGTTAGCTCAGGGCTAATCTTCCTCGCCAAAAAAAAAAAAAATTGGTTGGACATATATATGTGGGTCTACTTCTGGGTCCTCTATTTTGCTTCATTGATCTATATGTCTATCCCTCTGCCAATATTACACAGTCCTGCTTACTATAGCTATGTAATAGGCTTTGAAATCTGGTAGACTGATTCCTTCCACTTTATTCTTTTTCAAAATTGTTTAAGCTATTCTAGTTGCTTTGTCTTTCTATATAAATTATGGAATAATCTTGTCTATATCTATAAAAAATCTCGCTTGGATTTTGATAGGAATTGCATTAAGCCTGTATATCAGTTTGGGAAAGGATTAACTTCTTTACTGTGTTGAGTCTTCCAATCCATGAACATGGTGTGTCTTTCCATTTATTTAGATCTTTGATTTCTTGTATGAGGCCTTTTGTAACTTTCAGCATGCAAGTCCTGTACATGTTTTGTTAGATATACATCTAAGCATTTCATTTTGTTTTTGAGTGATTTTAAATGGTATTGTAGTTTTCATTTTGGTGTCCATATGTTCATTGCTAGTATATAGAAATACAATAGATTTTTATGCATTTATCTTGTACCTGAAACTTTGCTGAACTCACTTATTAGTTCTAAGAGTTCTTTGGTAAATTCCTTGGGATTTTCTACATAGACAGTCTTGTCAGCTGCAAATAGGGACAGTTTTATTTTTTCCTTTCCTATCTCTATGCCTTTTATTTCCTTTTCTTGTCTTATTGCACTGGCTGGAATTTCCAGCACTATGATGAATAAGAGTGGTGACAGCAGATATCCTTGCCTTGTTCCTGATCTTAAGAGGAAAGCATCTAGGTTCTCACCATTAAGTATGATGTTAGCTGTAGGATTTTTGTAGATGTTCTTTGTCAAGTTTAGGAAGCTCCCCTCTGTTCCTATTTTTCTGAGATTTTTTTTTTCTCATGATTGGGTGTTGAGTTTTGTCAAATATTTTTTCTGAATTGATATGATCATGTGATTTTTTTTCTTTAGCTTGTTAATATGGTGGATTACATTGCTTGATTTTTGAATACTAAACCAACATTGCATCCCTGGAATAAACTCTGCTTGTTCAGTGTATATTTCTTTTTATGTGTTACTGAATTCTATTTGCTAAAATTTTTAAGAATTTTTGCATCTATAGTCATAAGAGATATTGGCCTATAGTTTTCTTTTTTTGTACTGTATCCAGTTTTTGTATCAGGGCAATAAAATGATTTAGGAAATGACCCTCTTTTTTTCTGGAAGAGATTGTGTAGAATTGGTATTAATTCTTCTTTAAATGTTTGGTAGAATAGTCCAGTGAAACTATCTGGACCTGGAGATTTGTTTTTTTAAATTGAGTCTTTTAAGTTTTTAATTAAATTTCCTTATAGTTGTAGTGCTATTCAAATGATCTATTTCATATTGGATGAGTTGTGTTAATTTGTGTTTTTCGAAGAATTGGTTCATTTAATCTAATTTGACAAATTTATGTGTAGAGCTACTCATAGCACTTCCTTGTTATCCTCTTGATGTCTGCAGGGTATGTAATGTAATGTGTGTCTTTTTTTCTTTGTCAATCTTACTAGAGGTTTGTCAAATTTTTAATCTTTCTAAAGCAGCAGCTTTGTTTCATCGATTTTTTTTGTATTGTTTTTCTGCTTTCAATTCATTGGTTTCTGCTTTTATCTTTATTATTTCTTTGCTTTTACTTTCTTTTGATTTATTTTCTTCTTTTGCTAGGTCCTTAAGGTGGGAGATTGGATTATTTATTTCAGACTTATCCTTTTTTCTATTGTATGCAATTAGTGCTATAAATTTCCTGCTCAGCACTGCTTTATCTGTGTCCCACAGATTTTGATATGCTGTGTTTTCATTTTAATTCATTTCAACATCAGTATCTTTTTATTTCCCTTGAAACTTTCTCTTTGATCCTTGGATTGTTTAGAAGTATATTGCTTAGTTTCCAAGTGTTTGGAGATTTTCTTGCTATCTTTCTGTTATTGATTTCTAGTTTGATTCCATTGTGGTCAGAGAACATACTCTGTATGATTTCAATTTGTTTAAATTTGTTAAGATTTGTTAAGCTTGGGGTAGGACCTGTCTTGATATATGTTCCATGGGTACACAAAGAGAATGCGTATTCCGCTTTTAGGTGGAGTGTTCTATAAATGTTGATTAGATTGGTTGATGGTGTTGTTGAGTTCTACTATATCGTTGCTGATTTTTTTGTCTAGTTCTGTCAATTATTGAGAGAGGGGTGTTGAAGTCTCCAGCTATAATTGTGGATTTGTCTATTTCTCCTTTTAGTTCAATCAGTTTTTGCTTCACATAATTTTGCAGCTCTGTTGTTAGGTGCATACACATTTAGGATTGCTATGTCTTGGTGCATTGATCCATTATATAATATCTTATGTCTCAGTTCCATCTTTTGGCCCTAAAATCCATTTTATATTACACTCTATATATGTATTATTATTATTTATGTATTAATATATATTTAATATACAATATGTAAAAGATAATTATATATTATATATAATAACACATACATATTTCTTTCTTTTTTTTTCCTTTTTTTTTTTTTTGTGAGGAAGATCAGCCCTGAGCTAACATCCATGCTAATCCTCCTCTTTTTGCTGAGGAAGACCAGCTCTGAGCTGACATCTGTTGCCAATCCTTCTTTTTTTTTCCCTCCCCAAAGCCCCAGTAGATAGTTGTATGTCGTAGTTACACATCCTTCTAGTTGCTGTATGTGAGATGCAGCCTCAGCACGGCCAGACAAGCGGTGCGTCCGTGCACGCCCGGGATCCGAACCTGGGCCACCAGTAGCAGAGCGTGCGCACTTAACTGCTAAGCCACGGGGCTGGCCCTCACATATATATTTCTAATGTATATTAACATATATATTTTCTCTATACATATTCTGGCATTAATGTAGCCATTCTTGTTTTCTTTTGATTAATGTTTGCATGATATAACTTTTTCCATCCTTCTACTTTCAACCTAACTATACTGTTATATTTAAAGTGAATTTCCTGTAGAAAGCTTATGTTTCTTAATCCACTCTGCCAGTTTATTTTTTAATTGGTACATTTATACCATTTAACTTTAATGTAATTATTGCTATTTTATAATTAAATCTGCCATTTTATTTTTTGTTTTCTTTTTTCTTTCTCTTATTTCTTTTTTCCTGCCTTTCTGTGGGTTACTTGAAAATTTTTAGAATTCCATTTTAATTTATGTGTAGTGATTTTGAATGTATCTCTTTGTGTAGTCTTTAAAGTCATTGCTCTAAGTATTATATATACATAACTTATCACGGTCATTGCTCTAAGTATTATATATACATAACTTATCACAGACTATCAGTGTCTTCATTTTACCAGTTCTAGTGAGATATAGAAACTTGACCTCCTTTTATGTCTTTTTACACTTCCCCATTTACAATATATTTGTCCTAAATATTTCCTCAACATACATTTAGAGCTACATCAGATAGCATTATAATTTTTGATTCCATTGTCCAACATAGTTTGAAAGTGTCGAGAGAAGTAAATTCTATTTACCCATGTTTTTGCTTAACATATTCTTTCCTCCTCTCTGATGTTCCAAGATACCTTTTTTAGCATTGTTTTTTCATTTAGAGAACTTCTTTAAGCCATTCTTTTAGGGAAGGTTTTATTAAAAACCATTCTTTTAATGCAGCTGGTGACAAATTCTCTTAGTTTGCCTTCTCTGGGAATGTCTTGATTTCCTCTTCATTCCTGATGGATATTTTCTCTGGATATAGGATTTGGCTTGACAGTGCTTTTCTTTCAGCATGTGAAATATATCATGCCGCTTCCTTCTGGCCTGCGTGATTTCAGATGAGAAATCCACTCTCATTCAAATTGTGTTTCCACTTCTTGCTGCTTTCAAGATTTTTTTTGTAATTAGTTTTCAGAAGTTTGACTATGATGTGTCTAGGTGTGGAATTTTGAATTTATGTTTGGGATTCACTCACTCCTTAAATCTGTAGATGTATGTCTTTTGCCAAATTTGAGAAATTTCCAGCCGTTATTTCTTTGAGTACTTTTAAAGCACTGCCCTTTGTCTCCTCTCCTTCTGGGACTCTGATGACATGAATGTTATCTTTTGTTATAGTCTCAGGAAGCTCTGGTCATTTTCTTTCCATCTATTTTCTCTTGTTCAGATTGAGTAATTTTCATTGTTCTGTCTTTGAATTCACTGATATTTTTTTCCTCTGTCCCTTTCATTCTGCTGTCTAGCCCAGTCATTGAATTTTTATATTTCAATTATTGTATTTTTCAATTCCATTTGGTTCTTCTTTATATTTTCTACTTCTTTGCTAAGATTTTCTGTTTTTTCCACTTGTTTCAGCCATGCTGGTAATTGCTTGTGGAGGCATTTTTATGATGGCTGTTTTAAACTTTGTCACATAATTCTAAAATCTCTTTCATCATGGTGTTGGCATCTGTTGATTCTATTTTTAATTCAGCTTGATATCTTCCTGGTTCTTGGTATGTGGACTGGATTTTATTGAAACCTAGACATTTTTGGTGTTATGAGATTCTAGATCTTATTTAAACTTTCTAAAAGCTGCCTTCCTCTGACACCACCGTGGCAAGGGAAGAGGGCACTGCCTTGTTACTGCCAGGTGGGTTGTAGGAGTTCAGGTTCCCCACTTGGCCTGTGTCAGACACTTGTGGGAGAGGGTTTGTTCCTCGCTAATGCTGGGTGGGAGTAGGAATTCTGGTTCTGCCAGGCCTCCCCTCATACCTCCCTAGCTGCTCACCACATAGTCTCCAATGACACCTTTAGTGGAGGTAATGAGTGGTCTCATTACCACTAGGCAGTGGTGAAAGTCTTAACTCTCCACCAAGCATCCTCTGATACTACCCCAGCAGGGAGGGGGAGGGCTGCTTTGTTACTGTCGGGCTCCCCATGTAATTTGCACTTCTACTTTTGGTGGCAGTATCTCTTATTATCACCTATCAGAAATGAAAGACGTGCCACCCTACTCAGCCTTCTCTGAGATCACTCTGGAGAGAATATTGAGAAGCCTTGTTACAGCGTGGAGAGAGGATAGAAGTCTAGGCTCCCTACATGCCCTTTGCCAATGAAACAGGGATAGGGCCCCAGTTTTTTCTGTAATGTTTGGCTGCAGCAGAGTAGTTTTGTCTAAAAGTTTTCTGTCTTCCTAGGTTGCCCCTTTGCTGGTACTTTGAGATAAAGAGAGCAGTTTTTTCTTAGGGCTTTTTGTGTCTGCACCCATTGTAGTTTCTGGGATGCCAGCCTCTTAGACTCTAAGTCGGGCATATATGAGGCAAAAAGAATACCCAGGGAACTCACCATCTTGTTCTTCTTTGGGTCCCAAGATCCCTAGCCTGTCTGCCTTCTTCTGTCTACCTTTCAGAGCTTTCGTATGTTTGTTTTATACATAATGTCCAGGGTTTTTAGTTATACTTATCGGGAGTAATAGGAAAATGTACATCCAGCCATCCTTCTGGAAACATTTGAATTTATTTTCACTTTCTTATTGTATGTCATTTGTTCTGCTTGTTTCCATTTCCTTTTTTCTCCTTTCCTCTCTTCTTTGGCTTGATCAAGGCTGTTTGGTTTTAATTTGAGATTTAAACATTTTTTTTTCTTATACTGTTACTCTTAAATTTCTAACCTGCATACTTTACTGAATAAAATCTCTTTACTAATAAAGTAAACATTTTCTGCCTTCTTCCAAAACAAAACAAGAACTTTAATTTCACTCAACCTCCCCCCATTCTACTTCTTACTGTTGTTCAGTAGTATACCTCCCTCTTATCCAAATTATACATCGTTTTTCTTGTTTGATACAGTCAGTGGCTGTTTGGCTTTGACCACATAATTTCTAATTTCCTTCCAAGTCTTTCCTTCTTGAATGTCAAAGGAAGGAACCCCTTCCTTTGGGGTTCATTTTTCTTCTTTCTGAAGTTTATTCATTAGAATTGCCTTTAGTGAGGCTCTGTTGGTGAAACTTAGAATTTTCATTTGTCTGAAAATGTTTTTATTTTGCCCTCTTTCTTTTTCTTTTTTCTTTTTTTTTTTTTTGGTGAGGAAGATTAGCCCTGAGCTAACATCTGTTGCCAATCCTCCTCATTTTGCTGAGGAAGATTGGCCCTGGGCTAACATCCGTACCCATCTTCCTCTACTTTATATGGGACGCCTGCCATAGCATGGCTTGATGAGCAGTGTGCAGGTCTGCACCCGGGATCTGAACCTGCAAACCCCGGGCCACCAAAGCAAAGTGTGTGAACTTAACCACTATGCCACCGGGCTGGCCACTGCCCTTGTTCTTGATAGATAGTTTTGCTGGTTATACAATTTCAAATGGACAATTATTTTCTCTCAGTAAGCAGTTTGAAGATATTATTTTATTTTATTCTGGCTTTTATTGTTGCTGTTGAGATGCCTGCTGTCAGTTTGTTTTTCCTTTTTTTTTTTTTAATTTTTTTATTTGTTTATCTATTATTCCCCCAAAGCCCCAGTAGATAGTTGTAGGTCATAGCTGCACATCCTTCTAGTTGCTGTATGTCAGACGCGGCCTCAGCATGGCCGGAGAAGCAGTGTGTTGGTGCGTGCCCGGGATCCAAACCTGGGCCGCCAGTAGCGGAGCGCGCGCACTTAACCGCTAAGCCACGGGGCCGGCCCTGTTTTTCCTTTATAATAATCTATCTTTTCTCTCTGGCTGCTTTAAGATATTTTATTTGTTTTTGATATTTGACAGCAATGTGTTTAGATTTGTGTGAGATAATAGAAAATAATATATATTGATCTCTGCCACTGGTCCCAGGCACAGAGCTCTTAAAGCGCTTGTAAATTTCCTAAGTGATAGCAGTAGGAGCATCTCTTGTTCTAATATTTGTCTTTGACTCCATCCCTGACACAGGACTCCTAAAACCCTTGTAAATTCCTAAGTGATAAGAGCACTACGAGCATCTTTTTTTCTACTGAGGTGACTCTGGGTGGGCTCCTGGGTGGCTCCTGGATGAGGGTTGGTCACCAGAAAGACCAAGCCATGATTAGAAGCTTGGACTTTTCAGCCCCAGCCCCCATCTTCCAGGGAGCAGAGAGGGGCTGGAAATGGAGCCAATAACTGACCATGCCTATGTGAGGAAGCCTCCATAAAATCCCAGTAGTAGGGGGTTCAGAGAGCTTCCAGGTGGGCGAACACATCCACGCCAGGAGGATGATGCACCCTAACTCTACGGGGGCAGAAGCTCCTGCGCTCGGGACCCTCCCAGACCTTGCCCTATGTATCACTTCATCTGGCTGTTCATCTGAATCCTTTATCATATCCCCTGATAAACTAATAAGTGTACGTAAGTGTTTCCCTAAGTTCTGTGAGCCACTCTAGAAAATTAATCGCACCTGAGGAGGGGGTCATGGGAACCTCTGATTTGTAGGCAAATCAGACAGAAGTTGTAGGTAAGCTGGGGACCTACTACTTGTGACTGGCATCTCAAGAGGGGTGGAAGCTATTTTGTGGGACTGAACCTTTAACTTGTGGGATTTAACACTATTTCCAGGTAGATATTGTTAGAATTGAGTTAAATTATAGGACACCTAGCTAGTGTCACAGAATTGCTCAGTGTGGGGAAACCTCCACACATTTGGTGGTCAGAGGTGTTGGAAGTGAAGTGTTCCGTGTGAGTATGGTGTATTGCAAAAACACCCAGGGCTATTGAAGCGTTAATATCTGCTCACTGTTCTGCTACCAGCTTTTTTTTTTTTTTTTTTTTGACTTCTGGAGATTTCCTCTTCTCTCTTGCTGGCTGAGTTATGTTGCATGTCAAAAAAGATTAAAAATAAAACTACAGAATTTCTAGGTATTTTGTAGCACGAGATTTTTTAGGAGATCTAGTCCTCCATATTCCTGGAAATGGAAGTCCAAAGATCTTTCCATCCCTTCATTTGTCTCTGAGACTGTATGTATGGCTTTATTCTAGGTAACATTTAAGAGTTAAGTTTAAGATAAAGTTAAGCGTTACTACAGTTGAAGGCTCAGTGAGAATATTAGGCTGGAGACAACTGGCGCTCCTGGTCCCCTGAAGATAAGCCCTGGGGTTGAGGACTGGAGAGAGGTGGTAAGGAGTAAGGTGAGCAGAGTTTGCCTTCCCTTCAGTTTTTTGATTTCCCTTGTTTCCTTTCTGACCTTTGATAGCTGTGTAAATGTTGGGCACATTTTTAAGATGTCTTTTAGCCTGAGTTTCATCATCTGTCCAATGAGGATAATAGTCTGATAGGATAATAATAATTTTGTAGTGATGTTGTAGAATTAGGTGAGATGACGTGTATAAAATGCTTGGCCCAGTGCGTAGCACAAAAAAAGGTGTTAAAGAAATGTTAGTTCCTTCCTTTCTCTTTTGTAGCATCCTTTTCTTTTCCCATTTCCATTTGCCAGCCAGCACTTAGGCAAGATGGGACTGGGACTGGGTGGAAGAGATACTAGGTATTGGTAGGCAATGTAGAAGTGGACAAAGGGGAGCTAGAAGAGGAGGGCCTCAGTGATACAGGAAAGGAAAGGGAACTGTTGACTTCCACCCTAATATAATAGGGCAGCCGTTCATATGTGATTTGGGGGCATAGAATCAAAGACCACCTCCTTCTGTGGCATCTGAAATAGTCTGGTAATTCTTCTGTTTTTCAATCTCATGCAATTTCAGCTTATCTATGATTCTTAGAAAACATGCATCAAAGGGAAAAAGGAGAGGATGGGAAAGAAAAGAGTCAGACTTAAATCACAACTAAAAGATAAGAGGATATAATTCCTATTACTTAGAATAAATGGAGTGTAGATTTGATGACATAAAAATGCTTTCTGGAATTTCATTAATTGGAAAAATAGTTTTCAGAGGAATAACTTGTCAGCTTCAAATTATTGGCTTTTAGTTTAGATCAAAAAAATCTTACTCTATGTAACAGGCAATATAAATGAAAACAAAATATACATCTGTTTAGCATGATATGTATTGTATTAAGGTATAATACTAAGGATTAAAAGTAGAGTTTCAATCTCATTTTTTAATTTATGAGTTTCTGGGTTAGAGTTAGATTTTATAGTAATTTATATAAGCTTGCTTCATGGTTTAATTTTAACTGTATATTACTGATCCTAATTCTCAAATGTGAGAGACTTAGATTAGAAACCCAAAGAGGATTTAAATTATGGGCTTCTGCTGGTTTTCACTTGCCTGATTTACCAATTGCAGTAAAGCATGAATTATAGCCTTGCTATTCTCTGGAAGACCATGACTAATAGTAGAAATAATAATAATTGTAACCACCTCTAAATCAAGAGAAACAGCATAAAAGCAGTAACTGATTTGGGATGTGGAAGGGAGATTTATTTCTTTTGGATTAAGAGTGAGAAATAGGTAATTGGCATATAGTTTAGGAGAAAAGATGTAGAACTAGTTTTTTGATAATCTGTCAATTATTAAAGAGGGACTTTGAGAGACCTTATAGAGAAGAGAGATTATTTTGGAAAGGGGGTAGTGGTGGGAAGGACCTGTGTGTAATTCAGAGGAGGTTAGGATTCAGTTCAATTGGCTAGTATATATATATTTTTTAGTATATCACTCAAAAAGGAGTCAAGGATCATTGTTGTAGAATCTCTATTCTCTAATATGACTTCTCAACTATAAACAATAATCTGCAATATCAGTATTAGGTGTATTAATATATTTAGTTACAATTATGTTCTATTGAATATAGTATAGAATGAGGATTGCTATTCTTAGCTGTGTGAGAAATTTTTTTAAATTTTATTTATTTATTTATTTATTTATTTATTTATTTATTTTGGTGTGGAAGATTGGCCCTGAGCTAACATCTGTGCCAATCTTCCTCTATTTTGTATGTGGGACACCACCACAGCATGGCTTGATGAGCGATGTACAGGTCCGCACCCAGGATCTGAACTTGTGAACCCTGGGGTGCTGAAGCAGAGCATGGGAACTTAACCACTATGCCACTGGGCTGGCCCTCTGTGTGAGAATTTTTAATAATTTATATACAAAAGAGAGTCGAGTCTTAAGAGCATTGGACTAATGTGCTCCTAGTAAATGTACCTACAGCTCTTTCCTGCCAGACTCTTCAGTCAAGCCTCAGGGAAACCATCTTTCCCATTTCTCTTCCCAGCCCTTCTCTATAGCAATGTACTTATCCTAAAGCCATCAAAGCTACAATGTTGAGGGGTGGGGGTGAAGTTCAATTGCAGTCTAATTAAAAGCCATTTACAGATACATAGAATATTGACAGAGTCCAACTTAAGTAGTTAGGTGTCTCTCATTGTCATTGATTGATTTAGAGAAACTTCCAAATCAAGAAATTAATTTAGTAAGATATAAACAGCAACCTCGTTCTTTTAAAAAACGAGGTTGCTGCTATTGTATCTACTCCCCCATCCATCATAAACAGAAATACCAAATTCCTTTCCCAGTGTAGTGATTGAGTTAAGGCTCTGCAATTAGTCTGGCTTCGTATTAGATTCTACCCCTTATTGGCTGTGTGATCTTTGTGTGTGTGTGTGTGTGTGTGTGTGTGTGTGTGTGTGTGTGTGTGTGTAAGATTAGCTGACATCCAATGCCACTCCTCCTCTTTTTTGCTGAGGAAGATTGGCCCTGGGCTAACATCTGTGCCCATCTTCCTCTACTTTATGTGGGACGCCGCCACAGCATGGCTTGACAAGTGGTTTGTTGGTGCGCGCCCGGGATCCAAACCTGCGAACGAACCCTGGGCCTCCCAAGCGGAGTGCGCGCACTTCACCGCTACGCCACCAGGCTGGCCCCTTGGCTATGTGATCTTGATCAAATTACTTAGCTCCTCTGTGCCTCAATTTTTTCTATAAAATGGAGATAACAATGCTTTCTACCTTATAGGGTTGTTGTCAGCCTTAAATGTGATCATACATGTAAAACAGTTTCCCCTGTATCTGGTATATAGTGAATGCTCAGTAAAAGTTAGATGTTATTACTCTATCCTGGAATGGTAAAGGACAGCAAAGAGTTAATATCTAACTATGATCAGCATTTTGTCAATCTCAACAAACACTATTTTGATACAATAACATACCTTAATGAGAGCAGCACCACCATTTTAATGGTTAGGTTGGGAATAGTATAGTCACAATTTAATTCACTAATCATTTTTTGGACATTAACCAGCTGCCAGTCAACTGCATATCTAGACAGACCTACTTTATGCATTGTTATCTTCTCCTATCAAAACAAATCCTTTAACAAACCATACAAACTTCTTCTGATGTAGAGGTCTGAAGAGGGGATGGTGACTCTAAAATGGGGAAATATTAGAAATAGTGCAAAACCGAGCTTTCACAGTGGAACAAAATGTGAGGCAAGATTAGCTCAGTCATCCTATTATTAGAATCTCTGACGTTCTATTATGTTTTTGCTTTTAGTCATTCTATTCTGTGACATTTTGAGTAAAACATGTTATTTATTATTTTAGTGTTAATCACATTTTTTCCTCTAAAATATGTAATTGAAAATTCTACTGCATTGGTAAGAGTAATTTTTTTTTTAATGACCAGGGGACAAAATTCTTTGCAGGGCACTGTGGCTCCAATTTGGTAGGGCAAGTCAATAAAAAAATGAATTCCTTGTTCAGTAAATTCTGCTATACAGTAAACTTTTCAGAAGCTTAGCAACTGTGTTCAGTTAGGATTACCTATGTAAACACTCAATGCCGTAGTGTGTGATTACAGGGGAAACCAGAAAATATGTTCTTCCAACACTTTGGCTATAGCTTGTGTGTTGTAGCTAGAAATAGAGCAAGGGTTTGTTCCAGAGAGTGCTCCTTTGGTAATTCCCTGTGGCATGCATTTAGCTCCCTTCGCCCCATGGCTAGAGCTGTCTGTCCTTTTGCCAGTTGCTGTGCTCAGTTGTCTGGGTTATTTTGGGTGGCAGTGGGTTGATTCCAGTGGGGAAATGGTTGTATATCCGTGCTTTTTAAAATGTCTTGTTCAAATGTGTTATGAAAAATTTAGGGGTGGAAATCATAGTCTTTCTGAAACGGTTTATGTTTGAGTTCTGGGGAATTGCCCAAGTCATAAACTTCAGAAGCCTGCAGACCGTAGTAAAGAAACCAATTGTTTCTTAATTTTAAATACCTACTGTAAAAGGAGTTTCAGAGAAGCTTAGCAAGCAAGGGAATTCCATGGACACTTTGCAGTAAAACATTTGGATCTTCAGATATCCTATGGGCAAGGGGAAATGGAGGGGGGTGCGAGTGGAATGATAGATGGTACAATCACTTGGATTCGTAGCTCATCCAAAGAGATGGATTGATGTGATCCTGGAGGGATACTAGTCTCATTGGCAGGGCTCTGCTTAAGTTCTGTCATGTGTTAAACATTTTCATCAATAACTTGGATGGAAACATGGAAAGCACGCTTGCTAGATTTAAGTGTGTCATAAAGATGAATGCAATGGATCCAGAATCATGATACGAAAAGAGCCTGGCCGAGTGGTCCTATGGGTTAAAATGATGAAATTTAAAAAGGACACATTGAAAGGTCTATGCTTAGGAACGGCGATATATTATTGATTGGCTGAATAGTTGTTCATATATGTATGCTGTGCTAATGGTTTCTTTACTATGTGTGTAACTTTGGGCAAGTTACTTAACCCTGTTTGGAGCCTCAGTTTCCTCATCTGTAAATATATGCTCATGGTAAAAAAAAAAATACAATAGTGCAAAGGGACATACAATGAAAACAAGTCCCCCAAGCCCCCAATTCCCCAGTCCCATTCTCTAGACATTTTTTTAAGTTCTTCGAGAGATATGGGCCGGCCCCGTGGCTTGGCGGTTGAGTGCGCGCGCTCCACTGCTGGCGGCTGGGGTTCGGATCCCGGGCACGCACCGACGCACCGTTTCTCTGGCCATGCTGAGGCCGCGTCCCAAATACAGCAACTAAGAAGGATGTGCAGCTATGACATGCAACTATCTACGGGGGCTTTGGGGGGGAAAAATAAATTATAAGTTCTTCGAGAGATAATGCATGTGTGTGTGTATAAACCTTCTTTTCAAAAAACAGATAACATGTACACTATTTTCCCTCCTGATTTTTTCACTTAGTTTATTTTGTAGGTAATTCCATGTCAGCACATATATAACTACATAATTTCCTACCTGTGATTTGCTTTATTTATCTAGCATACAGATTAAAAGCACAGATTCTGAAGCCATACCATCTGGGTTCAAATTCCAGCTCTGCCGCTTACTGGCTGTGTGACCTTGGGCAAGTTACTTAACCTCTGTGTGCCTGAAGGCTGACTTATCCATTAGGCACCGTAGGCACAGTGCCTACGACCTGTTCTACTTTTAGGAGCCCATGAAAATGTTTTAAGTTTAATTTCTTTTAAAATCAGAAGAAAAAAGGAATATAAAACTAATGAATATGTAATAATGAATCCATCCTGGATTATATTTGTCTTTATGCACCAAAGCAGTTCTTAAATATTGTTTTCAATATTTTGTTTATGGCGGAAGGGTCTCACAATGACCAAAGTGCCCAGGGCCCATGGAAGTCACAAGGTGCCCCTGTGTGTCTGGGTTTCATCATTGTGAAATGGAAATAACAATAGCGCCTACCTGATAGGGTTGTTGTGAAAAATACCTGAGTTGATATTTGGAAAGCTGAGGAGTGTTTGGCAATACTTAATTTCGACATGTTTATTAAGTAAATAAAATAAGTTTAAAAAAATAGGTACATTATGCACATAGTAAAAAACTCAAGGAGTACAAAAAAGTATACAATGAAAAGTAAATCTCTTTCTAATCTTACATGATATCCAGTCCCTCAGTTTCCTTCCTCAGAAATAGCCACTGTTACCATTTTTCATGTAGCTTCTAGAGATCACTTGTATAATCATATAGATCTTTTATTTATTTAAACTGTCGCCTATCTGATGGGAATTCAGTTGTTTCCAGCCTTTGCTATTCCAAACAATGTTGCAATAAATACCTCTGTACATATGTCATTTTGCAAATGTGGGAGTTTAACAGTAGGATAAATTATCTGAAATATGATTGCTGGGTCAATTTTAAATTTTGATAGATATTGTTAAATTGATCTCCATGCTGGTTGCACCAATTTACACTCCCATCAGAATCGTAACAGAGTGCTTGTTTACCCACATGCTCATCGAAAATAATGTTAGCAAACTTTTAGATCTTGGATGATTTGAATAGGCGGAAATGATATCTCATTGTAAGTGTGCATCTCTTTCGTTATGAGTGAGCTTCAGCAATTTTGACATTCTAAAAGCAATTTCCTTTTTTGTTGTGAACTGTCAGTCCATATCCTTTGCCTATTTTTCTATTTATCTTTTTCTTTTTGAGTGGGAAGAGCTCTTTATATATTAAGGAAACTAGTACTGTGTCTGTGATATGAATTGCCAACATTTGTCCAGCTTGTCTTTTGACTTTATAGTGTTTTTTCCTTGCAGATCTTTTAAATTTTTATGCATTCAAGTTTGTCAGTATTTTCTTTATGGCTTCTGGATTTTATGCCCTGTTTGGAAAGTCCTTCCTTGCTTTAGGATTATATTTTTCAAACTCTCATGTGATTTTTTATAATTTTTAAAAATGTTTAAGTCTTTGATCCATCTAGAATTATTTTGAGGTAAGGAATATTTTTCCCTGCATAAAATTTTAATTTTTAATGTAGTCAAATATATCAGTTTTTTCCTTGTGGCTTTTGTTTATTGTGTCTTGTTTAAATGGACCTTTCCTATCCCAAGGTCATAAACATATTCAACTAATTTTTTTATAATATGTTTTAGTTTCTTAAAAACTATTCTCATCTGGAATTTCTTTTGGTGCAAGGAATGTGGTAGGGATATAGTGTATGTCTAGCCAGTTGTCGCTACACCATTTGTTGAATACAGTCATTTCCTCCGCTGACTTGAAATGTGGCTTTTATTCCTATACTAAAGTTCCATATATATTTGGCTCTATTTCTGGACTGTATTCTTTCCGTTGCTATGTCTGGTTGTCTGTTTATATATCAGTGTCAAACTGTTTTAAATACCATAATGTTAAGCAAGTATATATCTATCCCTAGTTTATTAAGAGTGTTTTAAATTGGCAATGAATGTTGAATTTTGTCAAATACATTTTCAGCATCTATGAAAATGATCATATTTTTCTCCCTTGATCTACTAATATAGTGAATTACATTAATGGATTTCCTAACATTAAAAAAGTTTTCCTTCTAGAAATAAACACACTTGGTCATTGGTGTGTTATTTTTTCAATGGGCTATCTAATTCTATTTGTTTATATTTTGTATAGGATTTTTGCATTGATATTCATAAGTACGTTTGAGCTAAAGCTGTCTTTGAAATTTGAAGACAATAATTTGGATTCTTTGTGCTATGAAATAGGTGAAATAACATTGGAGTTATTCAGTACTTGAAGATTTGGTAGAGTTTGTCTGAAACTTCTGAGCCTCATAAATTGTAGGGGTTACTCTTTGACGAGATTTTCAATTTCTTTCATAGTAATTGCTTTATTTTCAATCTCTACTTGGGTTAATTTTGGTGATAGAAATTTTCCTAGGAAATAATCCATTTCACCCAGGTTTTCAAATTTATTTGTATAGAGTTAAGTAAATTATTATACAATAATTCTTTTGATTTCATCTGTCTATGGTTACTTCTCTATTTTCAATTTTGTGATTTTCTTCTTTATTTCTATAAAATGAGTTTTTGAAAAGAGCTTTCATGAAATATAATTCACAAGCTATACAATTCACTCATTTAAAGTGTACACTTTAATGGTTTTAGTATGTTTACAGAAATGTACAGCCAGCACCACCATCAATTTTAGTTCACGTACTACACCCCCAGAAGAAACCCTGTAGCCATTAGCAGTCATTCCTAATTTCCCTCCAAGGCCCTCAGGCCTAGCCACCCTCTAATCTAATTCTGTCTGTATAGATTAGCTTATTTTGAACATTTCATATAAATGGAATCATATAATAAGTGGTCTTTTGTGAATGGCTTTCACTTAGCATAATGTTTTCAAGGGTCATCCATGTTGTTATAATAAGTAAGTTTTAAAATGTAGATCTATAGTGGTTTTTACAATTTCCCTTGTTAGTTTAGCATCTGTGTTAGTCAGCTAGGGCTGCCATAACAAGATACCACAGACTGGGTAGCATTTTAAGCAACAGAAATTTATTTTCTCACAAATCTGGAGGCCAGAAGTCCGAGATCAAGGTGTCAGCAGGGTTGGTTTCTTCTGAGGCCTCTCTCCTTGGCTTGCGGATGGCCACCTTCTCACTGTGTCCTCATGTGGTTGTCGCTCTGTCTGTGTGTCTGTGTCCTCATCTCTTCTTGTAAAGACACCAGGTCATATTGGATTCTGGCCCACCCTAATGACCTCATTTTAATTTGATTAGCTCTTTAAAGGCCTGATCTCCAAATACAGTCACATTCTGAAGTATTGGGGATTAGGGTTTCAAAATATGAATTTTGACGGGACACAATTTAGTCCATAACACCATCTTAAAGGAAAAAAAAATCAAGCCTATGTAGCTTAGTCTATTTCTTTTTTTTTTTTTTTAATTTATTTATTTTTCCCCCAACGCCCCAGTAGATAGTTGTCTGTCATAGCTGCACATCCTTCTAGTTGCTGTATGTGGGACACGGCCTCAGCGTGGCCGGAGAAGCGGTGCGTCGGTGCGATCCCGGGATCCGAACCCGGGCCGCCAGCAGCAGAGCGCGCGCACTTAACCGCTAAGCCACGGGGCCGGCCCGCTTAGTCTATTTCTATATATATTTTTGATCAATTTGATCTGTCAGTCAAAATGTTCAAACCAGTTTGTGTGTACATGTGTGTGTACAAATTGTCACTCTCATCAACCAAGCAGGTCTAATTTTTTTTTTTTATTGCGCAAGATTGGCCCTGAGCTAACATCTGTTGCCAATCTTCCTCTTTTTTTTCCTCCCCCAAGGCCCAAGTACATAGTTGTATATCCTAGCTGTAGGTCCTTCTAGTTCTTCTATGTGGGGCCCCGCCTCAGCATGGCTTGATGAGCAGTGAGTAGGTGTGTGCCCAGGGTCCAAACCAGTATACCCCAGGCCACCAAAGTGGAACACGTGAACTTAACTGCTGTGCCACTGGGCCAGCCCTAAAGCAGGTCTAATTTTTAAACTATTTTTTCTTTTTTTTTTTTAATAATTTTATTTATTTATTTATTTTTCCCCCAAAGCCCCAGTGGATAGTTGTATGTCACAGTTGCACATCCTTCTAGTTGCTGTATGTGGGACGCGGCCTCAGCATGGCCGGAGAAGCGGTGCGTCGGTGCGTGCCCGGGATCCGAACCCTGGCCGTCAGCAGCAGAGCACGTGCACTTAACCACTAAGCCATGGGGCTGGCCCTAAACTATTTTTTCTGATTACAAAATTAATATATGTACATTATACAAGATTCAAATGCTGCAGAAATACATAAACTGAAAAATCAAACTCTTCCATAGCCTCCACTGTTAACAGTGTATTTACAGCCTATTCCTCTTAATTCTTCTTCCTTACATACAGAAATCAACAATAAAAAAGATCATATTCAACATAGCATTTTACAGAATACTTTTTTCACTTAAAATATCATAGATATACTTCCATGGTGGTACCTATGAATCTGTGTCATTTAAAAAATGTATATATATGTATATAATTTTGTCACGCTCATATACCATGATTTATTTAAATACCTCCCTATTGATGAACATTTGGATTGCTACCAACTTTTAGCTACTGCAAAAAACCAAAACAATACTGCAATGAATATCCTTTTGCATTCATCTTTGTGCTCTTATGGGATTCTGTAGAATAGTTTCTTAGAAGCTGAAAAGCTATAGTCAAAGGTTATGAACATTTAAAATTTGAACAAATACTGCCAAATTTCACAGCAGTTTTTAACGTGGAAGCGGTTCCTGCAGAAGGTGGGGCAAGTTGGCAGAGACTGCTTTTCCTCCAGGTGAATTAAGTTGTTTAAAGGTTCATGGTAGACCCTATTCTGTCCTGTCATTTGGAGGGGCACATTTTGGGTAATTTTCATATCCATTTTTGGGAAATGCTGATCTAAAATTATCTTTTAAACTTTGGCCATTAGGCTTTCAAAAAAATTTAATGAGAAATTCACTACCCATGTCGGAAAGACCTATGTATTTGACAATTGCATTGTTTGATACAAAGTCTTTTATTTTTTTCCTTTTTGGTCTTCAAACAGCTAGCATATGACTCATTTCCATCTCAGCAATGGGATTATGAATTATGATTATGGCAATTCTCCTTTTCCATTAAAGATAATGAACCCACTTGTGGGTACATATTATAAAGTATGTTCACAATGATATTGCTGCATAGTACTGAAAGAGTGTAATTATCCTGTATCCCTGTTATGTACGATATATTCCTGTTCAAAATATGTTCACATAGCACAAAGGTTACATCTCAGAACTAGGATTTCTGTTTGAAATTAGCCTCACGCACAACATGCATTATTGTATATTCATTCATGATCTATGGTAAGATTTTTATACTTGCAAATATATAATATTTATATTAAATATAAACATACTTGCAGCTCAATGTATAATAAATGATACCTGCAACTGGCATGAGACACAGGCAAGGAAACTGTTCCAACTTCTCAGGACATTTGTTTTTTTCTTTTCCTGTTACTATGCCAGCAATCTAACAGTTTTGTTGTCACTATGAACTGCCTAGATTAGCCTTCTACTTCAAATCAACAAAGCCAGCATTATCCAATTACAGCCTAAGAATGGCCTAATCTTCAACAGCAGCTGCCATAGGATAGCATAGGCATCCCTTTAATCAAAATTATAACTTCTTACTCTTTCAATTTTCCCATTACGGTAATGGAAATGCTGAGCGAGAATATAAGAAAATATCTACATTTTGCGTTGATTTGTTAATAGTTCCTCCCAGTGTTTTGACATAAGGTACCATAACACTAAATTCCAGTATGTTCTTTTTCTTTTAACTGTTGTTGCTTTGAGTTTTCCTAATGAAGACTAAAGTTGTCTTCAGACTCCCTTGATTTCTTTTTTATTGTCCCTACTTTTAAAAAATTATTTTTACTGCTTACCATAGTAATGCATGCTCATTGTAAAACAAAACAAAATAAAAAATAGCAGTATATAACAGATTGTGGAAGTAGATTGTCCTCCAGAGACAATCACTGTTAAGACTTAAGTGTATATTTTCCAGAAACTTTTGGCATGCTTATTCTGACATATATATGCTATTTTAATTATTCATATAAAGTATATACGTATACATGATTTTTTAATGCCTTTCTCTTCTCTCTTTTTTAACTTATTTTTTAAAGTAGGAATTATTTCAGACATAGAGACAAGAATAGAAAATAATGAATGCCTGGACACCCACCACCCACCTTCGTAAAATCTTAATATCATGTTTTAATATTTTATTTTTTATTTTTTTTATAATTTTTTTATTTATAATTTTATTTATTTTTTTCCCCCCAAAGCCCCAGTAGATAGTTGTATGTCATAGCTGCACATCGTTCTAGTTGCTGTATGTGGGACGCGGCCTCAGCATGGCCGGAGAAGTGGTGCGTCAGTGCGCACCCGGGATCCGAACCCGGGCCGCCAACAGCGGAGCGCGCGCACTTAACCACTAAGCCACGGAGCCGGCCCTCTCCTTCACTTTTGAAGGATAATTTCATAGAGTACAAAATTTTAGGTTGGTGGGTTTTTTTCTCCCAACACTTTAAATATTTCCCTACACTCTCTTCTTGCATGCAAGGTTTCTGAGAAGTTGGATGTAATTCTTATCTTTGCTCCTCTATATATAAGATTTTTTTTTCCCTCTGGCTTATTTCAAGAATTTTTTCCTTGTCTTTGATTTTCTGCAGTTTGAATATGATATACCTAGGTGTAGTTTTTTTGGCATTTATCCTGCTTGGTGTTCTATGAGCTTCCTGAATCTGTGGTTTGGTGTCTGACGTTAATTTAGAGAAATTCTCAGTTATTACTGCTTCAAATATTTCTTCTGTTCCTGTTTCTCTTTCTTCTCCTTTTGGTATTCCCATTACACATATGTTACACCTTTTCTAGTTGTCCCACAGTTCTTGGATATTCAGTTCTGTTTTCTTTTCAACCTTTTTTCCCCCTTTGCTTTTCAGTTTTAGAAGTTTCTATTGAGATATCCTCAAGCTCAGAGATTCTTTCTTTAGCCTTGTCCAGTCTTCTAATGAGTCTATCAAAGGCATTCTTCATTTCTGTTACAATGTTTTTTATCTCTAGCATTTTCTTTTTTTTTTTTTGTGAGGAAGATCAGCCCTGAGCCAACATCCATGCCAATCCTCCTCTTTTTGCTGAGGAAGACTGGCCCTGAGCCAACATCTATTGCCAATATTCCTCCTTTTTTTTCCCTTTTTCTCCCCAAATCCCCAGTAGATAGTTGTATGTTGTAGTTGCACATCCTGCTAGTTGCTGTATGTGGGACGCGGCCTCAGCATGGCCGGACAAGTGATGCGTCGGTGTGCGCCTGGCATCTGAACCCGGGCCGCCAGCAACAGAGTGCGCACAGCGAACCGCTAAGCCATGGGGCCAGCCCTCTAGCATTTTCTTTTGATTCTTTCTTAGAATTTCCATCTCTGTGCTTATATTATCATGATCTTGCATGTTGCCTGCTTTTTCCATTAAGGCACTTATCGTATTTATCATAGTTTTTTTTAATTCCTGATCTGTTAATTTTAACATCCCTGCCATATCTGAATCTGGTTCTGATGCTTGTTCTGTCTGTTCAAACTGTGTCTTTGCCATTTAGTATACCTTGTAATTTTTTGCTAAAAGCTGGACATGATGTATTGCGTAAAAGGATTTCTGGTAAATAGGCTTTTAGTTTGTTGCTAAGGTTTGGGGGTAGGGGAAGTGTTGTATGGAACTATGATTAAGTCTCAGGCTTTTAATGAGCCAGTCCCCCTGGGCTGTGAACTTCACAAGTGCTTCTCAGTTTTTTTCCTTCTTAAGTGGTACAGTATGTCTAGTGTGGGCTGGAGTTGGGTTTTTCCCTTCCCCTGGGTTGGTTAGACTCTGATAGGACTCCAATAGGTTAGGCTCTGGTAAAATAGTTTATTTTGAGGGCAGGCCTTATTATTTTTTTTTTTTTTATTTTTCCCCCCAAAGCCCCAGTAGATAGTTGTGTGTCATAGCTGCACATCCTTCTAGTTGCTGTATGTGGGACGCGGCCTCAGCATGGCCGGAGAAGCAGCGCGTCGGTGCGAGCCCGGGATCCGAACCCGGGTCGCCAGCAGTGGAGCGCGCTCACTTAACCACTAAGCCATGGGGCCGGCCCAAGGGCAGGCCTTATTAAGAAGAGAATTTTCTGGTGCATTTCAAAATGGTTCTTTTTCTCCTCCTGCTGGAAGTACAAGGGGATTTTTTTCAGATATTTACTGTGAGAACCTGCTAGAGCTTCTGGAGGTAAAATTCATGAAAGTGTGGGGGCCTCTCTGTGACTGGGCCCCCCTGGAGTTTTTAACTCTTAGACTTGTCCACACTTGAACCTCCACCCACTTGTCAGTTATAGTACAGGTTTTCCTACCCTGGTACTGGTTCCCATGGAGATTTCCGCCAATGAGTTCCTGCCACAGTAAGTTGTGATTCTCTGTATTGGCCTGTCAGTCTATCCAATTTTGGGGCAGCGGTTTGCCCTTTGACCTCACTTCTCTGATGGGTCTAAGAAGAGTTGATTTTTCAGGTTGGTCAGCTTTTTACTTGTTGTTAGGTTTGAGTGATGACTTCCAAGCTCCTTACATGCCTGACTGGAAACTGGAAGTCTCTACCCATTTTAAAATTGGGTTATTTGTCTTTTTATTATTGAGTTGTAAGAGTTTTCCACACACTCTAGATATAAGTCCTAGTTTATTTTTGATTTTGTGGTTCTTTTAGCCCTGTGTGTTGGTTTGTTTATTTTTGGGTGGTCTTTTGTGTTATGGCTTCACGTTTTGTGCCATGTTTAGAAAGATCTTTCCCACTCAAAATTATAAAAAATATTCACCCACATTTTCTTCTAGTACTCATTTGATTTCAATTTTTTTACATTTTAATCTTGCCCAATCTTACTGAGCTAAAGATAAAAATGATTCCAGTACCAAGAACATCTTTAGGAAAAGTGTGTAGAATTGTTCTAATTAGGCAGTAATTTGTCCATTTTGTGTGTCTGGAAGCAGGCTGGCCTTTAGCAAAATTGTGAAACTAGTATGTGGCCTCCTCTCCTCCCACTAGATGACTTTTGGTCCAGGTACCCAATACTTGTATGCTGTCATCTAGCTTTCTTAAGAGCTCTACATGATCCCAAACTCTCTCCCATCCCTGTTAGTAAGTCATATCTGTTTCAAGTATTCATTCTCACTCAGCTGCCTATCATGTTCAAAAGAAACTGATTTCTATTGATAATAGCTAATGTATTACTCCTCCAAGAGGTATTTGCCTTTCACTTCTTAGAAATGCAATGCCTTAAATCAAGGCAAGGAATTCCTAAAGAGTCTTGGAGGTTTGTTTCCAGGGAGAATGTTTTTAAAGTAAGGAACCTTTCGGTGACCCCGAAAGTACTCCATATCAAGCAATCACCTACTTTCCAGGATGGCCCAATCTGGAAGATTTTGCTCCTCATGAGGGATTGATGTTGAAGTCATGCTCATCCTCTGCCCAGTGACTAATCTCTTGTCCTCCCTTAATGGACTCGTAATGTCCTTGGTTTGTTCCTTTAATAGAGGATATTGATGCACTGGAGGGTTTTTGTATTTTCAAGCATATGTCATGTTATTCTTCAAATAGCAGTCATTTATTTCCACCCTGAAATCTAATGAGACTTTGTACTTCTTATAAAGGAGGCACTTATTTTGTATTGTAGTCATCTATGTATATATTTACTCTCCCACTGGTAAATGGGAGAAGGGACTATGTCTTGTTCACCTCAACTTCCTTCCAGCACTAAGTGTAGTCTGGCCCCTCAATAATACATTTTTGATTGATGAAAAATAAAGATCAAATAATTATTAAGAAACCTCTCATCTCACACTGTCTCTCTGTCCATGCTGACATTACCTATTATTTTGACTTCATTTTATTCATCCCAAAATGAAAATCAAAGGAATAAGAGTTCCTTTTCTACAGGTGAGGGCACAAGCAATGTGAAAAAGAAGATTGCCTACCATGAGACACAGATAGAGGGTTTATCCACCACTCATATCACTCGTTAAATCTGTTGGTTGACCTAAAAGTTTCAAGTGTTGGAAACAGCTTCTACAACCTCAGACCATACTACACTACTGATCTCTTAGGTGCAAGATAAATTTCTATGCAGCTAATCTTAAAGAAATCTCAGAAAACTGGTAAGCAACAGGCACACTAGGGCTCAATGTTCAGAGATGTGTCTTTTCTTACATTTAAGAAGAAGAAAGTTTAAAATAGTTAATAATGTGCATTAACATGTACAGAAAATTCATAGGTCATGCTTTGTATTTTTATTTGATTTTCAATTTTCTAATAATTTAAATGATTTTCTGACCATCCTAGAGTTAGTATTAAACAATGAAAATACTCCTCTTTTATATCTCTTTATTTTAAATGGCAGTTGATTATGATCCTATCTTGTTGGATTGGGCATAGCCTTGCTCTATTTTGCACTGGAGTGATCAAGGAAAATGTGCTAGCTGATCTTATTTTTTAAAATTTAAATTGAAATTATTTCTTATCAATATCCAGATGGTGTTCTTAAACTGAATCTCATACTGATTTATTGTAGATAATTTAAAATATGTTGGAGGGCCGGCCCCGTGGCTTAGTGGTTAAGTGAGCGCGCTCCACTGCTGGCGACCCGGGTTCGGATCCCGGGCTCACACCGATGCACCGCTTCTCTGGCCATGCTGAGGCCGCGTCCCACATACAGCAACTAGAAGGATGTGCAGCTATGACACACAACTATCTACTGGGGCTTTGGGGGGAAAAAATAAATAAATAAAATCTTTAAAAAAATAATAATAAAAAAAATAAAATAAAATATGTTGGAGACTTTTAGATATCATGTATAAGTTACAGCTGAGGTAAAAAAAAATATGTTCCAATACTTTTATTAAATTTTGTCTCAGAAGTACAAGACATTTTGTTTTGGTGAATTATGGATATTTCTTTCCTAATTCTAATTATCTTCTTAGTCTTATTAGTTTATCAAATTGGTTTCCTAGTAACTATTAAAATAAAAGCTTATAATCTTTGGCTATGAGATTGTCTACCATTCTTTTTTTCCACCCCTACATTCTATATTCTAATTATAGTACCTATCGACCATTGGTGGTAGGATTAAAATGAGAAGTCAAGTTATATATAGGGACAAATGAGTACAATTTCTTTCCCTATATAAGTAACTAAAGCTGGAGTTAATTGGCCAAAGATCATTAAAAATATTTTCTTATTAGTTTTTGTCAGATCTAGAGGTACAACTAGCACACACTTTTCAGAGCTACACTTGTGAAAGCTGTGTAAGCCTTTAGACAGATTATTTTTTGAAATCTTGTAATTCTATTCCAAAATGAGAGCCTAATGAAGAGTAATTTGCAAAGTAAGGCATGGACAATCTAGGAAATAGTCATCCTCTATTACTGGCAGTGCGCTAGTAAATAGCCCCAAATTTTAGTGCTCAAAGCAAAGGGGACACTTCAGACCTTTATGCTGAAGTGGCAAAGGACCTCTCTTTAAAAATTTAAACCATCAAAAGAGTGACCTGTAGTAATATCAGTTTCATTATCGGTTATTGTGATGTTCTGAACTTATTCCAAATATGGCCATCTGTCCCCCAATGCTAGCTGAGGATTCCCCATTTAGATTCTGCTGGACAAGGGATTAAGTGTGAAGAAGTGAGGCAGGTGTAGTTGACTGGGCTGGGCTGATTACCTCATTTCTGGATTCCTAAAATAGGCTTCTAATAGACTTCCTTGCTTCCAGTTTTCCTCCTCAGTCAATCTTCACTACTACCTACTCTTGTTCTACCAGATTCTAAAAGATGGCTTTTGTTTTCATGCTCTTACTTTCCTGCTTAAAAATTTCACAGACTCCTCCCTTCCTATACATTTAAGTCCATGTTTCACAATCTGGTATTCAAGGCTCTTCATAATCTTGCCTAACCACCCATTTCACCCACTTCTTCTTGAATGTCCACCATTGGGTTGGTACAGCTAGGTCAGAACCTTGCTGGGACCAGTAGCAGAGTTTTAACTGGAAAGTGCCAAAACCATGACTTGGGATTCAACTATCTGTATCCAGTTCCAGGATAAAATACAGAGAAAGATACTTCAGCTGACTTTAGTGGTGACAGGAGGAGTCCAAGACTTTTTTGTATGAACATTTCTGGCTCCCGGTGCTCAAATCCTCCCCTGGTGGAGGAATTTAAAGGGTAGCCAAAATGGAAGGGGCCAGGAACAAATATCAAGTGCTGGAGTATGGTGAGCCAGAGAGACCAGAGCAAGCATCTAGAACACTGTATGGCATAGAGTAGATGCTTAAATATTAATTGTTGAATAAAATGTAAAGTGTAATGGGGGAGAACAGACATTATCTCAGATAGGTTTTATGGGCAAGATTAGTGTGGAGGAGGTTAGGAAGATAATGAGTTCAGGTTTTAATATGTTGAGTGTGAGGTGCCTGTTGGAAGTACTCACCAAGCAGCTGGATATATCCACCAAAGCAATATATATCCAGCTGCTTGGTGGGCATGTACAAGATGACTGCACAGGAAGAGGTCTGGCTGGAGATACGAATTTGGAAGTCATCAGCACATAGTGATACTTGAAATCCAGGGAATGGTTGATATCCTCCAAGGAGAGTGTGTGGGGTAAGAGGAGAGGGGAGCTGAGGAAAGAACTCTCGGGAACACCAACATTTAAGGACAGGATAGAGGCTGAGAGAAGAGAGGCCAGCAGAAGAATTAGGACAAGTGGCAAATAACGGTGGCATGGTAACTGAACCAAGAAAGAGTTTCAGTAAAGATGGAGGGGTCAACAGGACCAAATGCTGCAGAGAAACCAAGATAGATATGGCTAGAATTATGTCTATTGGATATGGCTGTATGGAGGTCAGTAGTGGCCTCAGCAAAGGTGTTTGGGTAGAATGATGAGATCAGTTCATGTGGTTCCGAGGTGAGCAAGTAGATATAGTAAATCTGGATTACTCATTGAAGATATTTTGCAGAGAAAGAAAGGAAACAGAAAAGGGAAGTAGCTAGAAGCTTGTGCAAAGTAAAGGAAGGATATTTTAAGGAAAAAAAAGACCTAAGCAGGTATATAGGTAGAAGGAAGGGATCAGTAGAGTGAGAGAGGTTGAAGGTAAAAGTTCCTGGGGGAGATGGGAAAGATTGAAATTGAGAGCACAGGTGTGGGTAGTGTGGGTGAAGGAGGTGGAGGGGTGAGTGTTGGCCCTCAACAAGAGAAGGGATATCCCTTCCTCTGACCAAAAGAAAGAGTGGATTACAGTTACAGGAAAGTGCAAAGTGAAAAGAAATCGAGGGCGTTCACATTTTCTATCAGCCACCTCTTACTCAGCAGTTCAGACCTTCAAACCTTCTAGGCCTTATTGTCTCAGGGGCCTTTGGCTATTGCCTCTGTCCCAGCCCCTTGTCTGAGTGGGCTCTGATGGACTTAGACCGGTGCAACCCGTCAGATTCTCACCACACACCGTGGCACTTTCCTGCAGGTGCTGAGGCTTGAGACTCCTGGGGACCGACTGGGGCACCCACAACTGGGGCACCCATGCACAGTGTAGCTTGGAAATGCAGAGGAGTTAACACAGCCCAGTGGTGCAAAGCTTCGATCAAGAAAAGGTGAGAGCTAGCTGTCAAATTTTATTTCCATCCTCCTTGTCGATTGATTTGAGATGCAAGTCATGTATTTACAATCTCTCTGAAAATGGTCCCACGAGCTCAATGATACCAGCCTACCTTCATATTGACTCTCATTCCTTCATTTTCCCCTTTTCCCTCCCACTTCCCTGGGATTGCACTCTCTAATAACCTATTAGGCTGAACCATATGGTTTCTATGTGTCAAAATGGTTGAATTTCCCCACTTTCATATGGTTCAACCCAACAGCAAATAAACCATTGCTCTGCCTTCTGAGGAATTCAAGCTAAGAAACACTTAATGGTCTTAGCGAAGGAGGAGGCAGTCACCTGCTGAATGTGAGCTCTTATTAATAGCTGTCATTTAATGAGGACCTGCTGGGTGACAGGAACTGTGTTAATTGTCTCATGTACATAATCTTATTTAACGTATAAAGTAGGTATTATTATTCCCATTTTACTCATGAGGAAACTGAGAGAAAAAGAGGCTCAATAACTTGCTCAAGACCATACAGCTAGTAAATGGTGGAACCATATTTTAAACCCAGATCTGTCTGGTTTCCAAGCCTACAATCTTTTTATAGCATCATGTTGTCTTGCCAAAGATACATGTGATAGGGAGTTAAACAAAGTCCATTAAAAAGGATAGACTAGATGTAGTGAGGGCCCAGCTAAGATTAAAAATCATTAGTTTAGGGCCGGCCCGGTGGCGCAAGCGGTTAAGTGCGGGCACCCCCCTGCGGCGGCCCGGGGTTCGCCGGTTCGGATCCCGGGTGCGCACTGACGCACTGCTTGTCAGGCCACGCTGTGAAGGCGTCCCATATAAAGTGGAGGAAGAAGGGCACGGATGTTAGCCCAGGGCCAGTCTTCCTCAGCAAAAAAAGAGGAGGATTGGCAGATGTTAGCAGAGGGCTGATCTCCTCACACACACACACACACACACACACACAAAAAATAAATAAATCATTAGTTTACAGTGGCTCAAATTCATACAGTGGTACAGTTTTCTCCAGCTATATTCAGCCATTTGGCTATATGATCAGAGAAGTCTGGTAATTGAATTGATTCAGGAGTGAGGTATGGTTTTGTCAGTCAAAGAGGTACAATGGAAAGAAAAGGGAGCAAGAGGATTGAGGATGCAACAGGAGAGTGAAAGTACAGTGATTGACCATAATGTCCAGACTGGGTGGGGAAAAGTGAGGTCAGGTGGGGGCTAACTAACTGGGCGAAAGTGGAGGAGTTCTGAGATCAAAGAGCAGGTTTATTGGGGAGTGAAGAGTTGGAAAGTCTGTAGGATAGGAGTTGTGGTAGCAAGAGATACTGGTTTGAAAGTATCAAAGTTGTAATATTTCCCAAAGGAGTGGGTTGTCAAAATGGAAAGGAAGTGAAAGTCATTGGAATTGAGGAAGTCAAGGCACTGTGAGGCCATGGTGTTATATTGATCATCCTTATAGATTTAGAAATCAGGATGGTAGTGGGACTAGAGATGGACTGTGAACCAGATGCCAGAATCCTTAATAAACATGGCTGAACCAGCAGTTGGGTACATGACAAGAGCAAGGAGAGGTAAGATGGGGTATACAGTTAGTGTGATTTTCAAATAAGAAGGAATCTTTTGTTTTGTTTTGCATGAGTGTGAAAGAGTAGCAGTTTAGAGTAGAGGTCAGCAAACCACCCTTGGGTCAATTCTGGTCTTGCTGCCTGTTTTTGTAAATGAAGTTTTATTGGGACACAGCCATTCCCATTTATTTACATATTGTCTATGACTGCTTTCAAGCTAGAGGACTAAGAGTCAGGTAGTTGTGACAGAGCCAGTATGTCCCACAAAGCCTAAAATATTTGCTATCTGGTACTTTAAAGAAAACATTTGCCTACCCCTGGATTAGAAAATGCAGTGGGCGTAGGTTGGGGAGTAAGGAGAATAGCGACACAGCTCTCCCTAACCCTGACCCCAGCCCAGTATGCAAGCTGTGGACGAAAGAACAGCCTTGAGATGGCTATGTGGGATGGCATTGTAGGGTAGAGAGACAGCTTTCAATCAGCAACAGGAGGTGGAGTGAGTATTCAGGGAAGAAGTGGCAGACATAGGAGTGGACCTTGTTTACCATAGAAAGAGAGTTCAGACTGTGCAGGGGAAATGTTGGGAGAGAAAGGAGTAGCAAGAAATTGTATAGAGAAGTGAGGAAGAGAGGCATGGCATTGAGAAAATTGTTGGATTGTCGATGTCCAGCCAGAATTTGCAATTTGGGTGGTGCCCAAGGATCACAGGCATAAAAAGGCAAGGAGGAATTTACCCGAGGTTCTCATTTGGGTCAGGCTGAGATACTTCCAGATTGCCTCTAGCTTAGCAAGGAATTCCAAATTCCAAAGGCAAGATGCCCATGGCGTGATGGCTTCCAGGGAAGCCCTAGGCCTCTCTAATTTCCTTGTTTTGGCAGTGCAAGAAAAATGTCATCTGGTAATTTTCAAATACAGAGTACAATCCTATTTTCCCCCTATTTGAATATTCATGGGTTTTACTTTCTGTCAGTGGAATAACAAAGATTGTAAATTTACTTTTTGTCGCCTACCTAGAGAATATGAATGCTGGTAACTCCTGTTTGAAAGTAGTACCTTATTTTTAAAAATATATCTAGAAGGCATCCCTGGATCAGAGTCATCTCCTTTTTTTTCTTTTTTTCTATCTTGAATAATATTCAGAACCATAAGTGCCATCAGGGCAGGGACCATATTTGGCTTTTTCATTATTGTGTCCCCAGAGCCTAGTAGTAGTAAAAGCTCAATAAATTTTTGTTGGATGAATGAATAAGAAATGGTTTTTCCCTTAATGGAATGTGACTTTGGTATTAATGTTGAAAGTACTGGAAAATACCATTTCAGATTTTGCATGTTTGCATGAAAACTAGGACTTGCTCAAACTGGAAAAAAAAAATACCCTATAGATTTTACCAAATTTTTAAAAAAGAGCACAGGAGACCACTTTTTGATTTTTATTTTTTTGGTGAGGAAGATTGGCCCTGAGCTAACATCTGTGCCAGTGTTCCTCTATTTTGTATGTGGGTCACTGCCACAGCACGGCTTGAGGAGTGGAGTAGGTGTGCACCCGGGATCTGAACTCTCAAACCCCAGGCCGCCGCAGCAGAGCAGCCCAAACTTAACCACTATGCCACCGGGCTGGCCCCAAGACCACATTTTTAAGAAATAAATGCTTTAGGAAAATTTCTGATTTGAGTTGTATTAACATTGGTGGATTTTTAGAAATCTGTCATTTTCAACGTGATTTTAAATGAATGATGTTTAAGGGGCCTGAGATGGGGGTATAGGAGAAGGTACAAGATAATGGTGAAGGGACACAAAATCTAGGCTGTCAGTGTCTTAGTCCATTCAGGCCGTTATAACAGAAATACCATAGACTGGGTGGCTTAAACCACAGACATTTCTTTCTTACTGTTCTGGAGGCTGGGAAGTCCAAGATCCAGGTGCTGGCAGCTTCACTGTCTGGTGAGGGCCTGCTCCCTGGTTCATAGAAGGCCGACTTCTGGCTGTGTCCTCACGTGGTGGAAGGGGCCGGGGAGCTCTCTGGAGTCTCTTTTATATAAGGACACTAATCCCGTTCACGAGGGCTCCTCCCTCATGACCTAATCACCTCCCAAAAGCCCCACCTCCAAATACCATCACATGGGAGATTAGGTTTCAACATAGGAATTTTGGAGGGACACAACATTCAGTTTATAGCACTCTGCTACAATACTTGATGCTCAAAATCACAAACAGAATCATCGCCAGAGTAAAGAACATAGGAGGTAAGCCAAAGAATTACAAATCTGTGATGGCCGTGAGAGGAATAGAAATGAAACCAGAGGACTTGTCTTGCCTTTGCCTATTTTGAGAAAGACTGTGGACAAGACGGTGGTTTCAAGTTGTTTATTTTGAGAAAGACCATATCGAATATGAGCCATAGAGAGAGGCAGTATGGCGCGGTGTTCTATGACATGTAACCTGGTGGATAATAAGTACTCAATAATCTTTAGCAATGATGATGATGATGATGATGATGATGATGTTTGGTATCAGGTAAAAAAGGCTTCAGTTGTTTTACTGATTTAGGTGTAGCTTCCTATCCAGTATGCAGTCCAATAGTGAAGTGAAAGGTTTTGCTTAATCCTAACTCAGTCTTGGCCATTTTGGCACTTTGAGCATATCATTGAAGAGGATTTACAGTTTGTTGGAGGATGTGGTCTGCATTTTTTTTTTTTTTTATCCCTTTCGCCTATGAGCTTCTAGGACAGGTGTAAAACTTGTAGGTGGAGTGAGAGAGAGAGAGGACAGAAAATTGGGTTCAGAAAGCTACTGGTCTTTTCTTTGATGTACTTCAAAACATTACCATAAGGTGGAGCTCATCCCTTACTCTAGAATCACAAGTGGTTTGAAATTCAACTTTTTAAGACTTGAGTAGGTGGAAGGAGAGTAATGAAAGCAACTTAAAACTGATTGTGATCTTGGTACATTAAAAATAGTCTTGGAGCCGGCCTGGTGGCATATTGGTTAAGTGTGCACGCTCCGCTTTGGCAGCCCGGGGTTGCCGGGTTCAGATCCCAGGCGCGGACATATGCACTGCTTATCAAGCCATGCTGTGGCGGGTGTCCCATATAAAGTGGAGGAAAATGGGCACAGATGTTAGCCCAGGGCCAGTCTTCCTGAGCAAAAAGAGGAGGATTGGCAACAGATGTTAGCTCAGGACTAATCTTCCTCACCAAAATAAATAAATAAATTAATTAATTAAATAAAAGTAGTCTTGTTTTTTAAAAGAATAAAGCTGTAAAAAAGTTTTAACCTTAAATATATTGTGATAGACAAAAACTTGCTTCTAGAAAAATGAAAACATCTATTTGAAGATTTTAGATTCAAATCAGAACATGAGAAATTCTAAAAAAAATCAGGAAATCTAAAATGAGTTGTGCAATATAAACCATTTTACACATGAGTATCTAATTTGTGTGTGTGTATGCGTGCGTGCGCACACATGCACACATATACACACATCTCAGTCTCCCAAGGGCTGTGACAGGGTCTCAAGTTGACGTCTGAATGTGCTTGCTCTTGGGAGGACTGGGGAGATCCAGGTCTGTTGCCTGAAGTCATTTGCTTACATATCGCAAGTGTCTGCCCCAGGTATCTAACATAGCTCTAGGCCTTAAATGCTGATGAGGATGATGGATCCACCTATATACCTTGTGTATACACCTTGCATACAACGAGAGAGAGAATTCCAAATATTTTCACCATGTTCATGACCAAAGTTCTGGATCCTCTCATTCTGTGCCTAGTGGACCAAATCTAATTGCAAGGAGTATCAGAGGCTGGTACAACTTGGATGGATGGGGTTCTTCAGGGCTGAATCAGGAAATTCTTAGCTGAGTCAGGAGAGGGCATCATCTGGGTGGTGGGATCATGGATAATTTATTTCATCTTTATACCATTCTCTATTAGCTGATCTTTTAAAAAAAATCTTTATAGTGAGTATATGGTATTTTTGTAATAAAAATAAAAAAACCCAATTTCAAGTTTGGGAGAACAATCAAATGAAATAAGCAAAGTAGAAAACTAGATGTGAGCCAAACCTCCGGTCTTGAAGGGAGCCCAAAGTATCACCAAAACTGAAGGGGGCTAAATATGAGTGTTGACGTTGGGTTGTGGAGCCAAGAGTCCAGGTTCTGGGTGATGAGAACAAACATAAATTGATTTGACAACAATGGGGATGGTGGTGGGGGGTAATCCTGAACAGGTGCTTAGAGAAAAAGGAATCCACCCCTTCAGCTTGAGCAAGGCCAAGCCTTCCCAGGGTTACCTGGGTACCTGACAAGTTCTGTGGTGTGCTGGAGGTGGAAGGCAAGCTCCCCAGCTCGGCTCCTGGTCCATACCCCCTGCGTTGAGGGTAGGAGGCCAGTACTCAAGTTCTTGGTCTGAGCTTTTGGGGTGGGTCAGAGCTGGGGAGTGGCAGGCAGGGTCTTGATGGGTGTCATGTAGGCCCTTCCCTTTTCCTGGAGTACTGGGCCATTCCTAACAGGTGACACTCTAGGGTTATGGGTTTATCAGCAGCATTCCTGCATTCTCCATCTTCTGGCATGCAGTGATGTTATACCCATGATATATAACAGCTGGGAATGCTGCGTAGCACTGCAGAGGGGCTCTCCGGTTGGTGAAGAAGAATCACTTTGGTTAAAGGAGAACTGAGAATATTCATCTGCCCAGTCCTCCCCCACCCCACCCTCGTGCCCTGGGCCAGTTGTGAATCCTGGGGTCTCTGACCAGCTATCATTGTAGCAGAAAACCTGGAATTTTGCTGGAGTCCCCTAGATTTTGAGGGAGCTAATGGGGGATGGAGAAGCAGAGTCAAATAGGTGTGCTCATAGTCGTTCTAGCAACTTTTCTTTGGCTTTAGTCAGCTTTGCCTTGCGAAAAGCTACTTGGTCCCATCACTGCATTTTTTCCTCACAGCACTTTAGTCCCAGGAGTAAGAAAAATTGGGCCTCTTCCATATTCCCCAGGTGTCTGATGGAAGGCCCTGGAAAGCTGCCTAACCTGCCAGAGTTCCCCCTTCCTGTGTGTGTGTATGTGTTAGAGAGAGACAGACAGACAGAACAAAAGTCAAAAGAACCAGCAGAATTGATATCTGGGACAGAAAGCCAAGATTCAAAAAATTATTATGAATGGGGCACCATGATTTATGGGATTAGAGGCAGCTGTCAAAGTTGGAGTACAAATTTAGGAATCTAAAGTTAAAGAAACAAGAGAAGAAATTGGTGGAAAACAATATAGATGACCAGGAATCTAAAGGACAGATACTAACAACTAATATTTTAAAAATCTGTCTTTGGCATTAGGCATGTTTTGTTCTGTATATACACCTTTTTTACTTAGTTGGATCTTTATAGCTGTGTTGTGTTAGCCAATTACTTAACTTGTTTGTTTCCCTAACTCTACTAAAATCTTGCAAGAATTGGAGCTTCATCAGATAAAAAAATTGACAACAATGGTAGATCCATAATTTTGCCCATTGCACCATTGAAAAATGCCTCTGTATATCCATTGGAAAAGAAAGATGTTACAGGCCGAACTTATTTTTCTGTTTAGATGAGAAATGTCATGTCTTTGTGTAATTGGCTTTATTTTGAAACAGATTTTTTCAGGCCAACTTTGTTTCTCTGACCCAGTTTTCCCTCTCCTCTGTCACTTGGCTTATTTAAAATATGAAACTGGGAACCAGGCACTTGAGGCCTCATGATGACTGTGTCACTGATCTGGTATGTGTTCTTGGCCAGCAGATGAGGCACAGAAAGGTTAAATAGGGTTCAAAGGACTGTAAATACTGACCTACCTTATTAAGATATTGTTTAGGTCCAGTACCTTATTTTTTACCCAGAACCAAAGTAAAGCAAAGCAAAGCAAAACACAAAATAAGCCCCTTTTTCCTACTCCCTGTCCCTTTCTTACTCCTGTTCACCTCCCTTCCCATATCTGCTGATCAAGTCCAGAGTAGAGACAGTCCCTTTTCAAGATGTCTCTCATCCCTCTTGGTCTGGGTTCTTGAACAGTCCAGCAGCATCTTTTGGATATACTTTTAAATAATTTTATTTATTTATTTTTCCCCCAAAGCCCCAGTAGATAGTTGTATGTCATAGTTGCACATCCTTCTAGTTGCTGTACGTGGGACGCGGCCTCAGCATGGCCGGAGAAGCGGTGCATCGGTGTGCGCCCGGGATCCGAACCCAGGCCGCCAGCAGCGGAGCGCGCACACTTAACCGCTAAGCCACGGGGCCGGCCCTTGGATATACTTTTGAGTGCTTGGTCTTTGCAAATGGGGAGTTCTATTTGGGAAAACATAAAAATCTGTTTTGAATCATCTTACTTGGCCCATGTAGATCTATACTGGATGTGTTGAGGATCTAGGCCTAATCTCAGTCCTATCAGTGGCAAACGGTGTGTACCCAGGCCCCTTTTGAGAGGTAATAGAAGGGAAAGCTGGGGTCACTAGCCCCTTTTGAGAGGTAATAGAAGGGAAGGTTGGGGTCACTAACCTGCTCGGAAGAAACAAGCTATCTTGGGAGAAAGCCCAGAAGAGGACTTGGTGCTTGAAGCCATTTGAGAAACCCCATGACCATAAGCATCAATTTATTACTGACCCTATCAATAAAATGAGTGTTAAATTACCTGTCTCTTATGTAGCTCATATGCCTATCATGTATATCAGATTAAAAATTATAAGAAGCAGTAATGTATTTGAACTCCTTGGAAATATAATTTCAAGGCATAATCATAATAAAACATGCTTATTGTATTATAACATCTGTTTGAAGGTCTGGTGATATAGATGGTGATTCCTGCTAATGCAGTCTATAATAGCCAGGACTCCAAATGGCTCTTTTCTAGTTCTAATTTATATGTATGGCTATAACCAAATCCGTAGTGGGACTCTATTAGAGTAGTGTCTTCTGAGTTGCTCCAAATGGGAAAACTATTAAAGCTCTTCTTTAAAATACATAAATCTACTCAGGAGTATATTGGGATTAAGTTCAGTTGAAAATAAGAGAAAAACCCTTCTCCCAAGCACCCAGGCTGGAAAACTTGCCATCCTTGACACCTCCTCCTCTCCTTTGCTCTCCCAGTCAATCTTATAGATTTCACCTTCTATGGCAGACACTGCCAGTAACCTCCCAATATCCATTCTTCCATTCTTCCTTTGTTTTTGTTTTTGTTTTTTTTAGTAAGAGAAACTGGATTTTTAGCTGGGCACATTGTCACTCAACTGAAAGACACTATTTCTCAACTTTTCTTGCACATGTCCACATGACTAAGTTGTGGTTAATGAGATAAAAGTGGATGTATGTGATACTTCCAGGAAGTCTCTTTGAAAAGGTAGAGACCACACATTTCTTCTCTTCTTTCTCCAGCACACTGTCTGGAACAAGGATGTGATGGCTGGAATTCCAGCATTCATATTGGACCATGAAGACTCATACCCTAAAAATGACAGAGTATACACCTAGAAGTCCAGATCCCTGGAGCTTTCATGGTGTTGCCATATTAGCTCTGGACTGCCTACCTCTGAAATTCTTATTTAAGCCACCCTTATTTTGCAGTAGTACCCAGAGAGCAAATAGTTTTGAGGGAAAAGATAATGGTTTGATTTTGGACATGTGAATATGAAGCATTGGCAGATTACCCAGGGAGAAATGTAGAAGAGTCAGAGCTAGGGAGAGATGGTAGGGCTGAATTAAGCCATGCAACTTTCTCTGCTTCTGCTCTCCTGCTGTCCGGTGTTGTCATTAAAATCCAGAAGAAGGGCCAGCCCAGTGGCGTAGTGGTTAAGTTTGTGCACTCCACTTCAGTGGCCTGGGGTTCGAGGGTTTGGACCCTGGGCACGGACCTACACACTGCTTGCTTATCAAGCCAGGCTGTGGCAGACGTCCCACATATAAAGTAGAGGAAGATGGGCACGGATGTTAGCCCAGGGCCAATCTTCCTCAGCAAAAAGAGGAGGATTGGCAATAAATGTTAGCTCAGGGCTAATCTTCCTCACCAAAAAAAAAAAAAAAAAACGCAGAAGAAATAGAGTTAGTTTCACAAGCCACTTTGGGAAATATTGGCCTACACTAGAAGGCCGATAACTTTCTAACTGGTCTCCCCATTTCTAGTCCTTGCCTTTCGAAACTATTTTATATATTGTTCCCAAGGTAACTTCTTGAAACCATTTTGACCCTTGCCTACTGATTAGAGTCTGATTTTCTCATGCTGACACTCAAGGCCCTCCACAATCTGGTCTGAATCCACTTTTCCAGTTTTTTTCATTGTGTCCTCTCCTGCACCCCATGCTTTAGTCAGACTCGTGTATTCTCTGTCTTACTTATGCTCCACAATTTTCTCTTTTATGCCTTTTTAGATACTCAGGATCATTGCTAGCCTGTATGGAATCTTGGTGCAAAGTAGAAAAAGGTGTCTCTTCCTCAAAACACTTTTTTATTTCCATCTGTCAGAAAATTCTTGTAATATACTGACTATTATTAGAAAATGGCATTTTCTGCCACCTATTAGAAAATTTTTGTAATAAATATACATCACCCATCTTTGGAGTAACAAAAAAATTATCAAAATGTGGAAATTTTCAAATAATCAAGATGTCAACAGTGTGAACAGTGCCTACTTAGATGTGGCACTCCTTTGCAGGACGGAAACTGAAGAACCATGAATGGGGCCCTGCTCATACTATACTGTTCCCTCTACTTGCAACTCCCACCCGCCACCATCTTCATACGTCTGAGGGCTACTCGACTGCCATTTTCACAAAGCTTTTCCTGATTTTTCAAGGTGAAAGTAAAACTCCTCTTACCTTGAAAATCCAGTATAATTTATCAGGACCTTTCTCGGGATATTTATCACTTTCTGATAGTATTCTGTTTATTTATGTTCATGTCTTATCACTCTACTAGACTTAATGCTCTTTGACGGCAGGATGTGTTTATGATTTACTTTTGTAGCTTCACAACACTTGGCAGACTGCCTTATACTTAGGGTTACCCTATGTCTCAGTTTGCCCAAGACAGTTTGGGTTCATGCCTTTGCTCTGATGTAAGTATTAATAGTGCCCTCTTTTATACTCAAAATGTCCCGGTTAGAATGATAAATTGAACAGTCACTACTTATTTACTGAATGCATGCTGCATAATTGGTGGATGAATACATGAGTGAATGATAGGGATTGGGTAGCCATCCACATGGAGAAGGTCATTGAACCTATGGAATTAGTAAGTTCATGAAAAGAGAGAATAGAAAAGTTGAGGGCCAAGGACAGGACCTCTGGGGAATGCTTACATTTAAGGGATAGATAGAGGAAAAAGAGTCAACAAGGGAGACAAACTGGAAATAGTCAAGGAGATAGGAGGCAAGTCAGGGTAATTGCACTGAATCCAGGGACAGTTTTAAGAAGCGTGAAGTGGTCAACATTGGTAAAAGCTGCAGCTAGATCAAGCAGGGTGAAGTCTAAGAAAAAGCCCTCTAACCTGCCAATTATTAGGTCATTGCGGACTTTCAAGACAGCAGTTTCAATAGAGTGTAATGGAGTGGTGGGGTGGCAGCTAGACTGCAAGGGGTTGGGGAGTGAACTATGCTGAGAAAGGAGTCTGAGCATTGACTGTGTTTGTGAGAAGTTTGACTTCTGAAAGGAAGGTGAGAAAGAGGATGGTAACTTGGGTCAAAGTCAGAGGAGCTCTGAATGTGTTTATAGATCATGGGGAAGGAACCACTAAAAACAGCGTATGGAACAGTTTCTCTCAGGAGTGGAAAGGGGACGGGGTCACGTGTCCGAGTAGAGGACATAGCCTTGGCAAGAGCAAGAGAGACATGTCTTCTTGGAGACAGAAGCGTTGTGGTAGAGTACAGGCAAAGACGCCTGTTTGAAGAAAGCTGGGGAGTGAGGGAGCCTACATGGCCACAGTCTGTGCAGTGAAGTAGATGGTGAGGTCATCTGTGAGAGGAGGGACAGCTGGGGTAGGACTGGGGACTTGAGAGCAGTGGAAACAGTTTGGATTTGGAACAACTGTTCTAAGAAATTCCCGAGGGAGTCAACAAGAGGCCTGCCAAGCTGCAGTGCAAGCCCAGCTGAGGTTCAACTTCCCACACCGAATGAGAGAGTTGTTTCCACAGAATCCATCGAAAATGTATTTCTCAAGCTTATTATCGAAATATAGGTTTTTTTTTTTTTTCCACCAGGAAGGGAATAAAGGAAAACATGCTGGCAGTTTACAATGTGGCAGAGAGTTATGAGCATTTAGTCTTTCCCAAAAGACTGCTGCTGCTTGGTCATCCAGAAGCCTTATAGCACGCTTAGTGAAAATGAACGCTTCACACAGGTTGTTTGTGGGCGGTTAAGAACACACACCTAAAGCCAAAGATCTTCTATTTTCAGAGCTCCTCAGAGACAAACCTTGAGTTGCTATGCCCCGTTCAGAGCAAACGCAAACACTGACATTTCTGTGAGACAGAGCATAAAGTTGCAAATGGCCTCTGTGATAAAACCCGACTTAACCAGGCAAAACCTTTAAGCTTACAAACGGCCTGTTAAATCCACCAAAGACCAAATGTCAGGCATTGCCCTTTAAAGCCCAAGTAAATGACCACAGTTCTGGTGGCTTAAAAGGAGAAGAGTTAAACATCTTACACGCGCACAGGTAATCTTTCCAAATGTCGTTTAATCATATATTTGTAATTATTACAGTGTTCTTTAAGGAGGAGAACATTTGGAGACAACTGTTTGGCCAAAGTGTTAGGCGTTATTTTCTTGAAAACAGAGTTTGCTTCCTTTGTTTCAGTGGGGAATCGGAGTGGCATTGGTCCAACAGCACAGCTGCCCAAGTGCATAAACAAGTGACTCCAATTCTTTTTCCTCCACCTCTCTAAGCAAGTGCAGGATCTACACATATGCACTTGATTAAGGGTATTTTAATGTTTGTGTTGCCAAACTCTTCCAATGACACGTATCTGAGAGGTGAGCACTAAAACAGAATACAGTAGAGGTCTTAAGATACACATGCATAAGGCCCCATCCGCGATTTCACTTAGATGCCTGTAAACCATTCACAGTTTCCCTCTTTTGTTTACTCAGTGAAAGGGTTGTTTATTAAGCACCACCTGCATTGAATTATGAGTATTCATTTCCTTTGGAAATAATTAACTTCTTGTTTATGCGCCATTTTCTTTAACCTCATCAACTGTACCACTTCAGGGGCATTATGGAGGGAGGAAATAAGCGCACCATTTGGGAATAGCCTTTCTCAACCTCAAGGAGGAGCATGGCTCTCTCATTTCAGCCTGAAAGAGTTTTCTTTATTTACTCTGCCATGTAATTCTAATTAGCAATTGGATGGGGATGACAGGACATGTAGACAAAGGTTTGCCCTTCTCTCCTAGAGAGCCCAGAAAACCTATTTACTTCAATAATAGAAATTATTATTATTACCAAGCATTTATTAAGTCCCATTACTCTACCAAGGGTAGTGCTAAATGTTCTTTCTGTTACTTCGTTTGATTTTCACAACTGCCCTGTGGTGTGATTAGGAAGGTTTTTTTTTTCCTATGAGAAACCTGATGATCACAGAGGTTAAATGATTTCCCCTAATGTCACACAGCCAGAAAATCAGTCGAAGAGTTGAGATTTGAATCCAGGTTTTCTGATAGCTATCTTTAACCCCATATTCTCATTGGTTAATTGGAGGAACACATTTTGAAGTTTTGATATTCCGAAATTAGAAGTACCCCTAAAGGCATGTCTTTTTGCCTCATGAAAGGTTGTCGAGCAAGTGTATACCTTCTCTCTACAATGAATACTCCTTTTTCCTGCCTGTGGCTAGCTCTCTTCATTTTGCACATTTGTTAATTCACTCACAAATTTGCTTTTCCTTAACTATTACTTGTTCAGCTCTGAGTTCTCATAGAAGTATGATAGGACAAGTTTACAGTCTAAAAATACTGAGGCAGTATACACAAATGGCTGCTAAATTCCAGAAGAGCTCTGATTTAACCAGCAAGTAGCTATAGACTTAGCTATGCCCTGGGCCCGATCACAGCTGCTGAAACATAACTTCCTACTGCATAAGCCTTATCAAAGATGATTAGAGGAGAGCACAGGTGGTAAGACTGTCCCCTGGGAGAAGAATTAGAGCTAGTTTCCACCATACAGTACCCAGAAAAATTGTATGCTGGCATACTCCAGGCCAGACTCACAAGGGCCCCGTTCTCTTCTCTACCCTCTGGCTCCTGCTGCCCCCACCTTACTTTTTAATTTCGGTTCTGCAATTATCTGTGCAGTGGAGGGCAGTACTCCTTGGTGGATTATGGTGAGCTAGTAGGCAAAGACTGGCGGGTACGTGATGCATTCCCCATCAGCTTGCTCTTTTCCCAGGGACTGACTCAGCACCTGCAGCATGCTCTGGGTCATGTCTGGACCCCTGGCCATGTTATTGATACAGAGGATGTGTTGACATGATTGTTCATTGTGTGCTCCTGCTGAATTGTATTTGCCCATGCAGGTTATTAAACTTTTAGATCTCTGCAGCCATTTTGCAGCTCCAAATCCTAATAGGTTTCCCATGGAATGTGAACCAAATATATGTAGTCCAATATCAGAAAAAAACCTTTGCAGAAGGCATGAATTCTAATACCAATTCCATAAACTCTCTAGACCTACATGTGATTGGCACACGTAGACCTTAAAGGGATGCAAGACCAAGAATAACAAACCAGTAGTTTCTAGAATCATTTTATTACTTACAATTTGTAGAAAATTAACAAACATGGAGCCAAGTTATATAAACAAAGGGCAGCCTTGGAAAAGACTCTGTGGAAACAAATATTCATAATTCTGAAGCATACATTTGGTCCTCAACTATTGAAACACAGAGCACAGGTTTCTCTTCCATCCGATTTCCCATTCACCCACTAATGATTGTTTTATTTTCCTCCATTGTAATACATTAGATAAAAAGAATAACCATGTTTTAACCCTATCACTCACTACCTATTTTATGCTAATTTATACTGACATAAAGCCAGGCAAAATGCAAAGACTAAAAGGGACACTTCAAGTCTAATAATCACAACTACTTTGAAACTGAAAAGTGTCTGAATTTACATCCTCACAAATACGGAGACAACACAAATATTGGAGCTAAGTGTATGCATCTTAATTACAATTCAGTGTTCACAATCAAAAGAAGCAATTAGGAGTCTAATTCAAGTGTTTGTTCCTGTACATATAATAGAGACTACAAACATATATGCTTGGAAATGAATATGAAAGGAAAATACATTTTTCCTTTCATTGATTTATATGCTAGAGCGAAGAATTGCTAATTCATACATGTACATCAATTAAATTTATTTTGCAAAAAGCAATATTCATCTAGAAAATCTCATTTAGTTCTAGTTGCTTCTATATCTAGATGAAATCAATACTTAATTGTTGAAAAGACTATTTAAACATTGGATTTAAATTATATTTATAAAAATTCCTTTTGCAACATAGTTTGCTTATGCTTTTCATGCATTTTATTCCCTGAGTTACAGCCCTTTTCCTATTTCTTAGCATATTTTTAAAAGTTTTATTATTGGAATATTAAAACATGTACAAAAGAATTCAAAACAGGATTTCGAAGAGATATCTGCACACTCATGTTCATTACAGCATTATTCACCATAGCCAAGAGGTGGAAGCAACCAAATGTTCATGGATGGATGAATGGGTAAAGAAAATGTGTTATATACACACAATAAAATATTACTCAGCCTTAAAAGAGAAGGAAATCCTGTCACATGCTACACCATGGATGAACCTTGAGGACATCATGCTAAGTGAGATAAGCCAGTCACAATAAGATAAATACTAAATGATTCCACTCATATGAGATATCTAAAGTAGAAACAGAGGGTAGAATGATGGTTGCCAGGGGCTGAGGGAAAGGAAAACTTGATATAGAGTTTCACTTTTGCAAGATGAAAAGTTTGAGATCTGTTGCACAACAATGTATATAAACTTAAGTCTACTGAACAGTACACTTAAAAGTGCTTAAGAAAGGGGCCGACCCGGTGGCGGAGTGGTTAAGTTTGCATGCTCCACTTCGGTGGCCTGGGGTTTGCAGGTTCGGATCCCAGACCCAGACCTACGCACCACTTATCAAGCCATGCTGAGGCGGCATTCCACATATAGAATAGAGGGAGATGGGCACAGCTGTTAGTGCAGGGCCAAGCTTCTTCAGCAAAATGAGGAGGATTGGCAATGGATGTTAGCTCAGGGCTAATCTTCCTCACCAAAAAAAAAAAAAAGTGCTTAAGATGGTAAATTTTATGTTATGTATTTTTTACCACAATTAAAAATTTAAGAAAATAAAAAAAGGTGAAGTCATACTAGAATAGGGTGGGCCCCTAATCCACTATGAGTCGTGTCCTTGTAAGAAGATGGCCACGTGAAGACACAGACACATAAGGAAAACACTGTGTGGTGATGGAGGCAGAGATGGAGTTAATGCAGCTGCAAACCAAGGAACACCAGATTGCCAGCCAACCACCAGAAGCTAGGAGGAGGCAAGAAAGGATTCCCCTACAGGTTTCAGAGAGAGCATGGCCCTGCCAACACCGTGATTTTGGACTTCTAGCTTCCAGAATTGTGAGAATAAATCTCTATTGTTTCAAGCCACCCGGTTTATGGTACTTTGTTACAGCAGCTCTACGAAATTAATACAAGCAGGGATGATGTCTTTTTTGTTCACTGCTATATTCTCAGCATCTAACCCAGTGCCTGGCACATAGTAGGTGCTCAATAAATATTTGTTGAATGAAAAAAAGTACAAAAATAGAATAGCAGTGGTGTGCTGGTAAACGTTTTAACATCTGGCTCTTGGGGAGGGAGCTGATTGGTAGCATGTGCTGATTTTCATGATGTAAATACTCCCACCATGGCCAATTTCAAGCTACCAATGTGATGTCAGAATTCCTGAAAATTCAATAATGAGCCTTCTTGAGCAGGTGCTAGCCATATCCAGCACACCACTGCTAGTGTAATGAGTCCTTGTGTACTCATCACCCAGCTGCAACAATTATCAAATCATGCCCAATCTTGCTTCATCTCTACCCTCATCCATTTCTCCCCACCTATATTTGAGGCAAATAGTATTTTGATGAATTTAAATTTGATGAAAGAAATTTCCTCGGCTATATTTCAGTATGTATCCTAAAAGATAAGGATGCTTAAAATAACCACAATACTGTATTGCACCTAAAAATTGATAGTTTCTTAATATGATCAAATTTCAGGTCAGTGTTCATATTTCCACCTGTCTCATAAGTCCCCTTTTTTTCCATTGCTTATTTGACTCAGGATCCAAAAAAGGACCACACTTTGTGACTATTTCCCAAGTGTCTTAATTCTTTTAATCTGTAGTTTTCCTTTCCATCTCTTAATTTATTGTATTTATTTGTTGAAGAAACCAGACCCTTTGTCCTGAAGAGTTTCCCACTGTGATTTTGTTGATTTTTCCATCAGGAAGCATACAAGTTCTGGTTGTCTCATTCTAAAAGTTAGCCACCCACCGTTGATGATCAATATCTAGATACTCTAACTCATTAAGGGTTGCAAAACAGTGATGTTCTAATTCTAACATCCCTTCTTCATTTATCAGCTGGAATACTCCTATAAAGAGTACAACTTCCTTATATCTACTATTTGGTTACCCTCAGGACTGGTGTATGTAGGAAAGACAGGATAAAATGCTTGAGTTCTTCCTCTTGTTTACCATCTTTCAAAATAATGAGTTGGTTTACTAGCATCCTTGAACAGGGACCAATTTTTTTCTCCTTTAGCCTAATTATAAACTCATGGATTTAAATATATTTGATGGATTTCAGTCCACTACAGCTAATATTTTCATTGGTACTGTAATTGTCCTGTCTCTGGCCATTGGGACCTTCCAATCTGGCATCTAAGTCCTTTGATACAGTCCTAGTAGTCTTAGATAGCTTTCTTCCTGTCGAGTGACAAGATGTTCAAACAATTAAAATTCAGGACAAGGTGTTAATGTCTTCAATCTTATATATTTTTACTTTGCTTATGGTTTTTTGACATGCAAAAGTTTAAAAAGTTTTTATGTAATTAAATTTATCTTTTTGCCTTTGGATTTTGAGTCCTAGTTAGGAGAGATTTCCTCACTCTCAGGTTATAGAGGAATTCACCCGTAGTTTCTAGTGCTGATATCATTTGTTTGCTTCATTTAAATCTCTGATCCAGTTGTTTATGGATGAGGAATAGATCCAATTTTATCTTTTTACATTATGGCTACCTAGTTATCCCAATATCATTTATTAACAAGCCCATATTTTCCTCTCTGATTCGAGGTGCTGCTTTTATTTTAAACTAAACTTGCACATGTAATTGGGTCTATTTCTAGATTATTAAATTCTGTTATTAGTCTGTCTTATCATTTTATTTTATTTATAGAGGCTTTATGGTATATTTTCTTGTCAGGTGGGGCTAGTGTCCCCCTCCCTTGGGGTCTTATTTTTCAGGCTTTTCTTGCATATTCTTACTTGTTTGTTCTTCCAAATTAGCTTTGTAATTGTTAATTACAGTTTTTAATCAAGTATATTTAACCATCTTACAGGCAATCTAATGTTAGTTTTCTTTATTAGAAAAAGAAGGTAAAGTTATAACACACTTTCAGATAAGGGGATAAGAAAGAGTTCATTTTTAATAAATGGTTTCAATTTTTACGTTGAAATCTCTGATCCATTTGGAATTTATCCTGGTTTGTGGTGTGAGGAATGGACCCGATTATATCTTCTATTTGGAAGATTGAAAGGCAAGGTAGGATATAGGAATGAAGCTTCAAACTATTGCTGGAGATATGAGTTAACATAATCGTTAATTTTCATTCACAGAAGACAAAATTAGACCCACCCCTGTACCATCTGTTTGTTGTACTACTGCTATTTATACTCTCTACTCTACTCTCATTGATAGGAAACACTGCTCAACAGGAAGCCCTGCAGTCAAGTCACTTCTCAAGGTCAAGCTGACTATATATTACTAAGGTAGGGAATGTTGACTCGAAGATTCTCCTAGTTTATCTAACTTAGAGTTAGGATGTTGATAGTACTTTTACTGTGTGGTAATTCATTGGAATCTACTTTCTGGAGATACTCACTTTTTTTTTAAATTTTATTTATTTATTTTTTCCCCCAAAGCCCCAGTAGATAGTTGTACATCATAGTTGCACATCCTTCTAGTTGCTGTATGTGGGACGCGGCCTCAGCATGGTCGGAGAAACGGCGCGTCCGTGCACGCCTGGGATCCGAACCAGGGCCGCCAGCAGCGGAGCGCGCACACTCAACCGCCAAGCCACGGGGCCGGCCCCTGGAGATACTGATTAATAGTTATCTGTTTATTTGAATCTTTACTGGACAACTAAAACTTTTTACAGGATATTCTGTTAATAAGCAGAGCTGCACTAACAGAAATAGGACAGGCAAAATTTGATGGAAAAGAGAGGTAGGAAAGTTCTGGAGAATGGAGTCCTGGGGGCACACAGTCTTGCTCTGGGAGGTTCTAGCTACTCTTAACATTTTGAGAATTATTGCTCTTGCTAAAAAAGTAGGGCCGGCTCCGTGGTTTAGCGGTTAAGTGCGCGCGCTCTGATGCTGGCGGCCCGGGTTCGGATCCCGGGCGCGCCCCAAGGCACCACTTCTCCGTCCAGCGCGAGGCCGAGTCCCACGTACAGCAACTAGAAGGATGTGAACCTATGACATACAACTATCTGCTGGGGCTTTGGGGGGAAAAAAATGAATAAATAAAATCTTTAAAAATAAATAAATAAATAAATAAATAAATAAATAAATAAAAAAGTAAAAAATACACACACACATACACATACAAGTTGGTCCTGCCAACCAGCAGTGTCAGTGATCAAATACATATCATGTTCCTTGATTTTTTTACCAGCCTGTCCCCACATTTCTGTTATATAAAGCATACCAAACTCCCCACCCCCGCACCAATAGTGTGTTTGAGTCCTTCACCAGAGAACTCCATCTTGAAATGGCTTCTAGTCAGCTTATGTCAAAAAATAGTTGAAGATATTTGAGAGACAGTCACCAAAATGTTAACCATACACTCTCTCAGGTTCTCTAAATACAGCTGGACACAATACCTGTGACTTTTATTGAGAAGTATTAAGAAATGTTCACATAAAGCAATTCTGCATCTTTCAGAGAATTATTTGTTGAAAATAATGGCGATACTCATTGTCTTTTAACTAAGAACTCTTAAGAAAAATGCCATCTAGAATTTAGTGCCAGGAAAAAGCTTGTTTCTATAGAGGAAGTGGAGTTGTTGAGACAGCAAGAGCTATAGATTTTTGGGGGGGACTTGGCTTGCCTGGTCTTGGTTCTCAGGATGCTCAGAAGTAAACTGAATGCTCGATTATGGTAATCATTTCATCCCTGGTTCCTGATAAATTCTCTTTTCCTATCTCTATTAGAGGTTTAATATATGTTATTTATATCTTTATTTTCACCATTTGGGTGCATGTATCCTTGCATTATATATATTTTTTACTATATATTGTAGCAAATTCATTCAGAAGCAGGTAAACTATAAAGAGTAAATAAGTAAATTAAAAATAAACAGTAAATAGAAAATAAACAAACCAGGCCTTTTTAGGGTGAAGTGATGTTTACTTAAGCATTTATCATATGTATTTGACACTTGGCTGCACTGCGACTCTTGCCTTCGGCATCCCAAACTGCAGAAGGCTATTTTTATCCTTACTGAGTTTTTACAGGCTTCTGAGTCTGGAATGCAGCAAGGACTTTTCCTCTATTTTTTTTTTCTTTTTTTGAGGTGGTAGATTGTTGTTGCATTGTTAAACGTGGACTCTTTCGTTAACAACTCATCTTCAGTTGTGGAAAATTTATCTAATGCAAGAAGACCAGGATCCTGTTCGAGTGGAGCGTTGGGTGTTGATATAAGCAGCTTGCTTCACGTATCATCCTAATGTGCCAAAGAGTTACTGTTGCAACAGGTGATTTTAAGCACCAGAAAAAGATAGGAGGGATGTGAAGGGGGTGAGAGCCAGGGAATCTGGTAGTAATAGTGAGCAGGTGGGAACAGACTAAAGGGAGGAGAGCTGAAGGCTCTAAGATGTGTGTGTAGCAGAGTGGTCCAGGTATTGGGGCTGGGTCAGAACTACATTCACTAAGTAAGCAAGTAAAATAACAAAAGAGAATAAGTAATCCTATTCACACAGAGTAAGTACTCCCACCTTTTAATTTTCCAGCTCCAAAGCAACCTTCTCCTGAGTTAAGCTTCTCCAGCTCTCTCCTCTTCTTCCCAAGGCAGAAATCGTCTCTGCTTTGTCTGACATTGTGTAGCGCATCGTTTGTACTGCTTTTATGGGGCTTGCCACTTTTTACTGTATTTGTGGATGTCTGTCCTTCGCTCCCTGATGGCAGTTTGTTCACCTTTATCACCTTGAGGCCTGGCTCTTTTCCTGGACTGTAGAGTCATTAAGAGTTTGTTGAATAAGTGTGTCACGAGGAGTAATGGTGCAGACTGAATCTATACTGCCTATTCAGCCTTGATTGGGTTCTCACACTAATCGGCCTGACTGTTGGCCTATAAAAGAGTTGGGTACACTGAAACCACAATTTCTCCCATTTAAATTGTCCCAGAACCCAAGTCCCAGTCGGTCTCGAAACCTTTTAGACTGTGTACGAAATGGAGCCACCTTGGGGTGGCTCAAGATCTCTTGATGCTTTGGAAGCTGTGACCCTTGTGCCTTTGTAGGAATTAGGCTTTGGGGAAAGAATATTGCTTTTCAGGCCATTGCCACACTTATTTACTAAATAGCATGCCAAGGAAAGACTGAAACGCCTCTCTTCTCCCCACCTCCAAGTTGACTTCACTTCAGAAGGGGTGACAGCTTTTGTTTTGATTAAACTTGGCCAAAAAGCTCTATTCAGCAAAAGCCTCCTGTCCTGCAGAAGTCAGCTTTTTCTTAAAATGGGACCGGTAACTTGGCCTTCCTGATTGTCATTCTCCAACTTTGCCATAAACTCTGGCTCTCTCTGTGTGACCACTCTGGCGGCCTTGAGCGAGCCTAGTCCACATTTCTTTCTCCTTTGGGTGAAGGGAACAGCATTTTTTTTTTAATCCCCAGTACTGCTTCACTGGAAAGGTGCAGAAGTGGAGGTTTAGATGGCTGTAGTCTTGTGAAAGGGACTTCCTTGAGAGGCAAGTAAATGTCTTCTCACATGACATTCATCCTCAGAGTCACTGTCTCAGGAGCAGTAAGGTTTTTGTCACAATATTTGTCATAATATTTCTGAAGATCTTAAAAACCCCCATTTCCTCACACTGGGCTAGCCATCTGCACCTTGATCAAGTAGACTAGGCAGTGGGTGTTCCTGGTGTCTCCCCTACCAGAACTTTGTGCCCCCAGCTCCTAAGGCACTCAGACTGTCTCTTTCTTCTGGCTTATCAAAATGTGTTTGCAGGAAAGGATCTTGTACAGATCATTCATTTCTTATTTGCATTAAGGTATCAATGTCATCTTTTTACAGGATTATTTTCATATTAAGTCTTATCTCCATTTGTTGAATAAATGGCTTCCCGTTCCCTGCCTTTTTTTTTTTTCTTTCAAAATCAGGCATCAAGAAATAATTAGAGGAGAGATTGGGAGGTAGGTAGCAATTTTCTGGGCATCTTTGTCATCTCAGTGAGGCCATTGCATATTTCATCTAAGTGTCCTGTTAAGAAGAAGATCTAGAACTAGTAGCCAAATTTCCCAAACTCCAGTATAATGCCCTATATACCTCAAAAACTTACTGAGTAAAAAACACAGCTTTTAGGGGCTAAAGATCATGTTCTCTTGTAGAGTCTGCCCCCTCAGGAATATCCTCATAATTTAATTGATCACTGCAAGCTGGACATTCATCCAAAACAAGCAAATGCTGCCATGTCATTGAAGATTGGGTCACTGACTAGGATATGTATCCTGAAATATGAAAATGGAGCAATGGAGTCATGAGCCAAGGAATGTGCACGGCCTCTAGAAGCTGGAAAGGGTAAGAAAATGGATTATCCCCTAGAACCTCCAGAAGGAATTAGCCCCTGCTGACACCTTGATTTTAGGATTTCTGACCTCCAGAACTGTAAGATAATAAATGTGCATTGTTTTAAGCTGCTAAGTTTGTGATGATTTGTTACAGCAACCACAGAAGATGAATACAGAACCCATGCATTTGATTACTAGGCCTTGGTGTCTTGGATACCTATAAAAGGAGAGCTTGTGGAATTACTGGGCCATCCTAAGGAAAAACAGAAAAACTTGGCTGTTTGGTAGGTACAAAATTAATTACTATATATGTGTAACTCAGACCCATCAGTAGGAGATACTTAGTTTTGCTTTTCACCTTGAAATATGATTAGAAGATTTTAGATCATCTTTAGAAAGTATACGAGAGAGAGATTGATTCACTTTACCCAAAACTGATCCTTTGAAAATATTATAGTTACTGTGGTATCTGGTATCCATCCACTAGATGTCAGGAGAGACATTGTCAAGGCTCCTTCCTATTGCTTCAACCTTCTACTCAGGAAGCATTCATGATGAAACTGAAAAGCGAACAATTGCAGAAACTGTATAGTAATTGACATGTAAAATGTGGACAGGATACAATAAATATTCTAAAATTTTTTTTTTGGAATATGTACAACAACATATACTGATAGTCTGTGTTCTCATGAGGCCAAATGAAATATTGCCAGCTCCTTTAAACAGTTTGTGGTAGCTCACAGAGGGTATTCTGGGCATTACCCAGTGGCCTGAGGCTTAACCTGTACTTTTTGCACTTTCAAACAACACTTCACCTAGAAAGCTTTTCAGCAGCCTAGCACAAGGGAATTTTATTTACTGGTTTTGTGTAAGTTAGATCATTTTTGTGGCTCTTCTTCATACCTTTTTCTGGCTGCCTTAGTATTCACGTGAATGAAGCCATTGTGTCTTCAGTAATATTGAATTTGGTGATTTAGATGGTTTAAGCAATTTGCCCTAGATTCCGTCTGGTCTCTGTTCTCAAACTGACCAGCTTGGTTCTGATTAACTCGTTTTCCTTTTAAGTTCCACTTCTTTTGCTTTGCTCCTGGATCAGACTGGGTGGGTCTGGTAGAGGGGCAAAGAAGGATTAGACTCTAATAAGGATCATAAATAAAGCAGGTTAAAGGCAGTGATGTTGTGAGGTGACTCATCAGCATGGCATTGGGGTCAAGAGAGCAGAAGCAAAAACAACAAAGAAAGTAAAACACTTCTTGCTGAACTGTGGTGGTGGGGGTGTGTATTTGTGTGTGTGCGCACGCGTGTGCTGGGTTGACTCCCAGGGGAAAAACAAAGTTACAGATTCTTCCATGGCATACCTGACCACAAATTGCCCAAGAACTGCCCACTGGTTGTAGAAACAGGCTGGATCAATACATTGGATCAGAGCTCCTGACCAGGTTATGTCTATACCAAATACAGTGGGAAGCTACCTCTTTAATTTCGCTTATCACACCTCAGTGTCATTAGTATCATGCGGTTTTTTCAGATAACATACTTTTAGTCCTTTTTATGGTATAGTATAACTTTCTAAGTTTATTTTTTCTATTCATGAGTCTTGCTGAATATTTCTTACCTTATGTCTGTAGAGATTTCTGGATTTTCTTCCCTCCTAACTTGAACATGCTCTCAGACCATCTTTGTTTAACTTTCTTAACTCATCTATGATAGCTTAACATTCTTTACCTGTATTCTAAGGAGTCAGTGACCCTGTCCCTCATCTGCAGGCTTAAGCTTTCATACATTCATCCAAAGCTTGTCAAAACATGGATATTTTGAGCTATTATCCTCCCCATATCTACTTTTTTTAGTGATCTTTAACTTTTGTTCATATTTAAGTAATTTTTGAATAAGTAATACGCGCACATGGTGCAAAACCCAGACAGTAAAAAGAAATAAGTTTTTAAAAAACCTCAAAAACTGAAAAGTTTTCCTTCTATCCTAACCCCAGCCATTCAATTCCCTTCCCCAGAAGCAATAACCACTACCAATTTCTTGTTTATTCTCCAGAGATATTCTAGGCACTTATACAATACAAACAATAACATACTGGGTAAACAACAAGTGTTGGAGAGGATGTGGAGAAACAGGAACCCTCATACACAGCTGGTGGGAATGCAAACTGGTGCAACCTCTATGGAAAACGGTATGGAGATTCCTCAAAGAATTAAAAATAGAGATGCCCTATGACCCAGCCATCCCACTACTGGGAATCTATCCAACGAACCTGAAATCAACAATCCAAAGAGGCTTATGCACCCCTATGTTCATTGCAGCATTATTCACCATAGCCAAGAAGTGGAAGCAACCTAAGTGTCCCTCGACTGATGATTGGATCAAGAAAATGTGGTATATATACAATGGAATACTACTCAGCCATAAAAAAAGACAAAATCGTCCCATTTGCAACAACATGGATGGGCCTGGAGCGTATTATGTTAAGTGAAGTAAGCCAGAAAGAGAAAGACAAACACTGTATGATCTCACTCATATGTGGAATATAAACCGACACATGGACAGAGAAAACTGTATTGTAGTTACCAGGGGCAATGGGAGTGAGGGGTGGGCACAAGGGTTGAAGTGAGTCATATATATGGTGATGGACAAACAAAAATGTACAATCGAAAATTTCACAATGTTAAAAGCCATTAAAACATCAATTTAAAAAAAAATAACATACTGGGTATACTTGTCTACACCCAACTTTTTTCATTTAACATGATTTTGGAGGTAGTTCATATTAGTACACGTAGAAATGCCTGATTCATTGCTTGGATGAACCATAATTTGTTGATGGACATCTAGATGGTTTCCAATCATCTACTACTACATTGTTCTTTTTTTTTTTTTATGATTTTATTTATTTTTTTGCCCCCAAAGCCCCAGTAGATAGTTGTATGTCATAGCTGCACATCCTTCTAGTTGCTGTATGTGGGACGCGGCCTCAGCATGGCCGGAGAAGCGGTGTGTCGGTGCGCGCCCGGAATCGAACCTGGGACGCCAGCAGTGGAGTGCACGCACTTAACCGCTAAGCCACGGGGCCGGCCCTACTACATTGTTCTAATGCATATATTTGTAAGGTCTTTTTGCACATGTGGGAGTATATTGGTAGCATAAATCCCCAGAAAGGGAATTGCTGGGTCAAAGGGTAGGTGCATTTTTAGTTTTGACAGAAATTGCCAAATTGTCTCCACTGAGATCAAAATAATTATTAATCCCATCAGCAATGTATGGAAGTGCCTATTTCCTCACACTCGTGCAAGAGAACGTGTTATCAAAATTTTTATCTTTCTTTATCTGATATGTATTATAGATCTATATATTCTAGATTTAGTTTGCATTTCCCTTGTGAGTGACATTGAACATATTTCATATGTTTAAAAGAAATTTGTATTACCTTTTTTATAAATTATACTAATCCATTGCCTGATTTTTAATTGGGTTTAATTAGACTTATTGATTTGTAGGAACACTTTATATATTAAGGAAAGTATCCTTTGTCTTTGGTGTGTGTTGCTATTTTTTCCAGTTTGTCTTTTGATTTCTTGCTAATGATTTTTTGTGATGCAGTATTATTAGATTACATAGTCAAATTAATCAATCCTTGCTTTTATGGTTTCTGGGTTATGTGGCATCTTAGGTCTTTCCCTCCCTGGAATCATTAAAAATTTTGACCATACTTTCTTTCAGTATTTTTATGGTTCTGTCATTTCAGATTTAAATATTTAATCCATTTGGTTTATGAAATGACATCGTGATTTAATTTTCCAAATACACTTTTTAACCATCACTTCCCCTGATTATGTAAATAAGTAGCTGCTTATTTAAAAAAATTTTTTTCTTCTGTAAAGATAGAGGAAAGCAAAAGAAAAATAACCTATCATTCTGTCACCTAGAGCTAACTACTGTTAACATATTGTATTTTCTTTTTCTTTTTTCCCTATGTATATAGAGAAACATAGCTTTTTTCCTTACAAAGTTGGGATCATATTATATATACAGTTCAATATCCTGTTCTATTTTTCAACTTAATATTATATCATGAGAAAATTTTCCATGTCAAATGTGTTTACTTTTGAAATATGAGTGCTTTTGTTGTCTATCTGAGTGTGTCCTGTCTGCATCTATTTTGAGGCTTTGTCTGAAAGCTCTGGAGTGATAGAAACTGTTTCTGTACAAATGGTTCTGACTTGTCTTTGGAAAGTCTCACTTTTGGATGGGCATCTAGTACAGGCTCATTAATAATATCATGTTTTCCCTTCCATCATTCAAATTCTTGATTAAAAGTTAAGTGCAAGCATACTTAATTTGGGACCAAATTCTATTCTTTGTATGAATCACAGTGCTGTATGTCAGGTTACTATTCAGTAATATTTTGGTATAATACCATTTTGACACTGAACCACATCAAATCATTATTTTCTGTGAACAATTTACTATTAAGTTTATATATCACTTAATGTGGTAATCATTTAATAATTACTTAAACAGAAAATGCAAAGGGGATATGGTAGGGAGAGATTTGATTTCTGATGGGTGATAATGAAAGTCTTCATGGAACAAGTGATATTTGATATGGGACTGGATGGAATTTGACAAGTAGAGATAGAGATGGAAAGGGCAAGACATTTCTGGCAGAGGGTATAATATGTGCTAAAATTCACAAGTGGGGATGTACCAGGTATGTTCAGTGAATTGTCAGGAGTCCAATTTGGTTGGTGCATGGGTTACATGAGTGGGAATAGGGAGAGATTAGGTTTAAAAATTAACTTTGTAAATGCAAACCTTAATGAAGGCTTTAAAAGGCGAGGCTTTTATATGGTGACTGACAAACAATAATGTACAACTGAAATTTCACAATGTTATAAACTATTAAGACATCAATTAAAAAAAGGCAGTCTGAAGAGTTGCTACTTCTCTAGGCGTTAGAGGAATGAAAGGTTTTTGACTTTTTACTATGGAAAATGTTAAACATATACAAAAGTAAACAGGACAATATGACAACTCCTCATGTGGCCGTCACCCTGTTTTATCTACATGCCCTATTTCCACCATATTATTTTGAGGGAAATCCCAGACCTCCTATCATTTCATACATCAATATTTCAGTATGTGTCTCTAAAATATAAGGATTCTTTACAAAAACATAACTATGATACCAAAACAAAACCACACCTAAAAGAAGTGACAGTATTTGCTTAAAATGATTTAAGGGCTTTGAAGAAGCCATGCCATGGCCAGTGCAGTGCTCAGCCCAGAAAAGAAGATGGTTACTCCTCCAAGTACTAAATATTGTGTAATTTAATTGGATAAACTTGATGTTATGTAGAGAGTCACCTAAATGCAGATAACAGAAATGAAACATTTTTGATGAGTGGTGAATGCTGTAAGTCACTTCACTGACACAAAGTCATTTAGAGATTTTTTTTTTAAAGCATGCAATTACGTCAGAAGCAGAGCTTGGAAATGATGTTTCTCAGAGGGGAAAATGGCATAGTCAATTTTCATTAAAATAAAACTGACAAAATAATTTTCCCAACCTTTTAAAGTCTTTCCCAGAAATAACAGGGGTTCATTTCTTTCAGTCTTCTGCACCTTTGCCTGGAACTGCCCAAGAAAGAGACTGATTTTTTTTTTTTAAAGACTAGGGTTAAAGAGAGATAATTAAAGGAAAGGAAGAAAATAAATAGCTCAGTATCCCAATAAATTATGTCCTTCTAAAGAAACTGCATTATATTAAAATGGATTGTTATCTAGGGGTTGGTTGGAAATGTGGTGCTATCACGGTGGAAATGCAATTACGTCGTGTTGGATGTTGATGAGAAAGCCATTGAAACCCAGAAGCCTCCTTATTCCCCTGGGTGCCTTCATCCCTGTGACATTAGCCACCTGGAGCCCTGTTTGTTCAGTTGCCCATCTGATAGAATATCCAGTCTCCTCATTTCCTGTGCTATGGAAAATTATTTTATTTAGTAAGTGACTGAACCCTTCTTTGGAATGGAAATTGCTGATGTATTTTAGACAATCTATTTGGCTCAAAGCAAAGATGATTCTTAGGTTCCTTTTTCTAGCAGACCTTGCCCAAATCCTGCTGATTTTTTTTTTAAGACAACAGAAGGTCTGAGTGGGTTTGGTAGAGCAGAGGTTGTTTTAGAAGGTAAATGGTTTCTTTATTTTAACTTTATTTTCTGAAGACTTATTCTTCTCTAACAAGAAGGGAGAGGGGAAAAAAAGCATCTATTAGAACAACAGTCTCTACTGGTAAATTTTGGTTATAATTCAGCCGCTCTGTGAAGTCACAAAGCCATTCAAATCTAAGAGGACAATTGCACATTACGGTGAGATGCTGATAGTTGTGCTGAATGACTTTCAATTCAAGATAGATAAAAGATGGGATATGCACACTTTTTTTTTTTTATTTGTACTTTCTTCAAAATATAGTAGTCCCAATGAGAAATAGAGGCTTCTGAGTGTAGGAGGCAGAACTTGGCATATATTCTGTCTTTCCTCATTTTCTTGTTCTAACAGATCTTGCTTTTGCTCTTTGGGTTATGGCTTGTTCTCTATTGTTCTGTTGCTAACTATGTTAAGTTTATGCGAACCCGGTTCCCCTAGATTATAAGGCTCACTCGTCCTTCTGGCTAGCATGGAGATAGAGCAAACATTTTAATAGATTAGATTAGATAGATCTAAAATTTGCTGAATCTGTAGTTTAGACTTCCAGCAATCTTAACTGGCCTCTTTGGAAGATGGCCAGAACGTGGAAGGAAACAAAGAAGACCTTTGAGAGTTTAAAAGAACTTTCACAAAGACCATGGACTTTACTCTGTAGGAGAAGCATCAGAAGAGGCAGTCAGATCTTCACTTTAAGCAGTAACCTTAATTTGTACACAATTCTAATAGACTTCATTATCTGGCTTGCTGGCCCACAGCAAATTAGATGAGAGGCTATTAGCAGCAGGACCACTAAGAGCCAGGAAAAATAACAGCCAAAAGTTTGAATGCAAAGGACGAGTAAAATTTTAAAAGACATATACCAAAACTGACAAAAGCTCGCAGCCTGAGGCCATTGAGTGAAGGGGCAAACAGCCCTGTGGGCCACAGTAGCTTTGAGCACATCTCCCCCTTTGAGAATAGGATCTTTCTTACCTCTCTATATGTATGCCCAGCACTTAGCCCATAAAGTAGTATAACAGACACCTAGGTTTTTTTGAAAGGTAGACATGGAAGCAAGATCCCAGTATAATCCAATAGTGCTTCTAATGCTAAACTCAAGTCATCAAAAACTAATTAGATTATATTCCTTCTACTCTGATTAAGAAGGGGGAAAAAAATTCCATCCTAAAAAATTTGATTAAAAACACTTGGGTAAATACCTAGGAGTAGGATTGCTGGATCATATGGTAGGTTTATGTTTAACTTTATAAGAAACTGCTAAACTGTTTTCTAAAGCAGCTGTACCACTTTGCTTTTCCGTCAGCAATGTTTGAGAATTTCTGTTGGTCTGCACTGGGTATTGTCAGTTTTTAAACATTTCCCTTATATAAAGTGGCATAGTATTTGCATATAACCCATGCACGTCCTCCTGTATACTTTAATCATCTCTAGATTACTTATAATACATAATACAATGTAAATGCTATGTAAATAGTTGTTATACTGTATTGTTTCGGGAATGATGACAAGAAAAGTCTGTGCATGTTCAGTACATATGCAACCATCATAGGCTTTCCATTCTTGGCTGGTTTAATCCACGGATGCAGAACCTACAGATACAGAGGGCCAATTGTACTGTATGATTCTGGAAAAGGCAAAACGATAGAGATAGAAAACAGATCAGTGGTTGCCAGGAGCTGCAGGATGGGGGCAGGTGTTGACCACAAAGGGGGCAGGCATGAGGGAAATTTGGAAGTTGGTGGAACTGTTCTACATCTTGATTTTGTTGGCAGTTTCTCAACACTCATAAAACTAACATAACAAAAGGAGAATTTTACTCTATGTAAATTATACCTCAGTTTTTTAAAAAGGAAGAAAAAAGAGTTAGGGTTATCAAAAGAAAGTAGGCTTTAAAATTGTGGAAAATACACTGCTGTGGCTACATTTCAGAGGGTGTTCAATAAACTAGAACATTGAATTAGTCATTAGAATTCTATATGAAGTTTAATCCTGTTTTTAGGGGAACACAAATAAAAACTGTTAATCACCTGAATTTTATAATTTTATTTATTTGTTTATTCCCCCCCCCCAAAAGCCCCAGTAGATAGTTGTATGCCATAGCTGCACATCCTTCTAGTTGCTGTATGTGGGATGCCGCCTCAGCATGGCTGGAGAAGCGGTGCGTCGGTGCGTGCCCGGGATCCGAACCCCGGGCCGCCAGCAGCGGAGCGTGTGCACTTAACCGCTAAGCCACAGGGCCGGCCCAATCACCTGAATTTTAAATTGCAGAGAATTATAAATGCAGCAGCATCAGGCCTTTGCTTAGCAGTGAGTTATTCATGGGATGGACAGATAGAGTCATGGCGGGAGAAGGGGGAGAGAAAAGCAATTGGGAATAAATGACCATTGGCTTCTCTGGTTCCTCCTTATTTTACGTGCACACAGAAACACACACACAAATGGACACTCTACCTTTTCCTCCTGCTGCTCATCATCATCACCAGGCTATCGGTCCATCCCTCACATTGGGGCCAAATCTTTTTGTGATCCAGGCACACAACCAATAGTCCAGCCTCACAGCTTTACTTATTTCCTATGATCATTCCTACCTGTGTGTGAATTTGCTCACACTGGTCCCTTTGCCTGATTTGCCCTACCCCCTCTGACTCCCCTAATCTCTGATAGGCAAAATTGAACCCATCTTTCAACTTCCAACTCAAAACCTGCCTACTCCATGAAGCCATCTTCGATCACCCAATTAAGAAGTGAATTTTCCCTCCTTGTACTTAGTAGAGTTGCAAAAAATGCTTATTGCAAGGCAGCAAGTAGAACAGAAGAACAAATATGTGCACATTACAGATGCTGGATAAATGTTGACTGATGGGCCTGGAACATTAGCTTTGTTTGAGGCAGTGTAGTGTAGTAGGTAAAAGCATGGAGGTGCAATGTTGCCTAGGTTTGAATACCAGCTCTGCTGTACACTGGCTGTGTGATATTGGATAAATTATTTAATCTTGAAGTCTCAGTTTCCTTAACTGTAAAATGGCGATAATAATAGCACGTACCTGGGGGCTGGCCCCGTGGCTTAGCGGTTAAGTGCGCGTGCTCCGATACTGGCAGCAGGGGTTTGGATCCCAGGCGCGCACCGACCCACCGCTTGTCTGGCCATGCTGAGGCCGCGTCCCACATAGAGCAAGTAGCAGGATGTGCAGCTATAACGTACAACTATCTACTGGGGCTTTGGGGAGAAAAAGGGAAAAAAAAAAGGAGGAGGATTGGCAATAGATGTTAGCTCAGGGCTGGTCTTCCTCAGCAAAAAGAGGAGGATTGGCATAGATGTTAGCTCAGGGCTGGTCTTCCTCACAAAAAAGAAATAAACAAACAAAAATAATAGCACCTACCTGGGGTTGCTGTGAGGAGTAAATGATTAATCTATATAAAGTGCCTGGCACATAGGGAGCCCCATGTGTTAGCTGTCATTATTTTGGAATCAGCCCTTAATAGTTCCAACTAATTCTGATCAGATGGGCTAAATATATTTATATATATATATATATATATATATATATATATAAATTCAAAGGGTATGTTGGTTTCAAGGGGATATTACCATTAGGAGAGACAGAAATAGAACATAGCATTTACATTCATCCCATCCAGGCGTGTCAGAAAGATCAGCAACATTGGTTCCATTATGGATTCTAACCTAACTCTGTGAAAATATATCATTGCAGCCTTCATAATAGGACTTGAAAGGGTGCTGCATTGCCAGGGGCTGGAGGAGGGGGAGTCAGCTGCTGTATGGGCCTTTCTGAACAGAGCTCTTATAGCTGGCCTGTTCCACTAGCAGCCATTTGATATTCTAGGCAGCTGCCTGACACTGCACTTTGGTGCCCCACAGTGTAATTAACAGGCACACACACAGCTGCCTTGTCAAACAATTGGCCACATTTGGCAGTGTGTGCTGCAGAGGCGGGGTGGGGGCAGGGAGCACCCAGGGTATGTTCACCACCTTGGGTACTGCTTTCCCAACAGCCCTGTAACAACACTGCAGCTGCACCCCGAGCACTTCTAAAAGCAGTGTCCCTGCTAGTTTCTTAGAGGAATCCAGATTCCTCCATTCATAACGAGTTTCCATTCTCTGGCTTATACAACAACAATACCAGTAGCTTGAACTCCGCTTTGATGCTGTCAGAGTCAGCTGCAACTGGCCCACTCAGGTTTTTGTTTTTTACTTCTCCTCTAAAGCACACAAAGACTTTTTTATCCTTGTTACCACTGGCCAATAAATCTTTTTCAGGGAAGGAAGTGTGAGAGGAAGTGTGATGTCAGGAAAAAAGCACGGGACTGGGAGTCAGGAGACCGCCCTTTTTGTTCTAGCTCATTAGTTGTGTGACCTTGAGAAAGTCGTTTGTTCTTTCTGTAACATTGAGACTTATGTGTAATTGAGAAGGTTAGGTTAGAGAGGGCCTTTCTGGGATATTTGTGGCTTTGGGGATCTAATACTCATAAGCCATTTCAGAGAATCTGAATCTTGGATCCTGGATTCAATAGAACCCTGTGTAAGAATCTCCAAACTGTCCCTAGCCTCAAATTGCTCGTTGCCAAATAACCAACTCTCATGCAGAGTAGGATCTCTGTCCTTGAAACTTCCAGGCTACCTTGCTTTCCAGCCTTTCTTGATGGTGCTGCATATACTCCTACCCTGGACTTGCTCATCTAGGTTATGTTTTTCACATTTTATCTGTGTCAGCCATAAGGCTGCCAGTTTGAGAAACACTATTGGTTTTAGCTTGGCAGATTTCGCTCATTTCCCTTGTGGGGAAATGTTGTCTCACACCTAGGGGCCTCCCCTAGAGCGGGAGGGACTGGGCCCTGGCAGTCTCACTGTATGCCCTCTGCACGTGCTTATCCATCAGAAATCAGGTTGAGGAGAACCCCAGGGACAGCTCAGATGGGGTTGCGGCGAGTGCCTCAAGCAGTTCCCTGGGAGTTGTGGTCAGATCATTGAGACTTGGTAGACTCCAGTACTGCTGGTTTTGCCTTGAGGGATGAGAGATATTTGCACATAAGAGCCAATTATGTGCATCTCTCCCCAACTCTGCATCCAGTGATGTCCAGTTGGTATCTTGACATTGGCCACTGTGGCTGTATTTTCACTATGGAAATTGGCAAACATGAAATCAGGGATGTTTATTTTTTCAATCATTTTTCTTTTTCTTGTTCAGATTGGATAATTTCTATTGATCTATCTTTAAGTTCATTAGCTCTTTCCTCTGTCATCTCTAATCTGCTATTGATCCCATAGAGTGAGCTTTTAATTTTGGTTATTGTATTTTTCAATTCTAAACTTTACATTTGGTTCTTCTTTAGATCTTCTATTTTTTTTTTTTTTTTTTGAGACTTTCCATTTTTCCAGTTGTTTCAAGAATGTTCATGATTGCTTGCAGGAGCATTTTTATTATAGCTGTTTTAAAGTTATTGTCAGATAATTACAACATCCATGTCATTTTGACTCTGGCATCTGTTGATTGTCTATTCTCATGGGAATTGAGATTTTCCTGGTTCTTTGTATGCTGAGTATTTTTTGGATTGCATCCTGGACATTTTGACTATTATAAGACTCTGGGTCTTGTTTAAGTCCTGTGAAAGATGTTAATGTTTTAGCAGGCAATCAATCAGGTTAGGTTTGGACGGTAACTTCCAACCCACCTCTGTGGGCTGTAGTTCCAGTTTCAGTTCTCTTTTCAAAGCCTTCGAATTGCTCTTTGGATCTGTCCCAGTTCTGTGCCACCCAGTGGTCAGTGTAGGACCTAGACAGTGATCTCTCTTGTGGTTCAGTTCTCAAAGTTTTTGGCCTGGTCATTAGGTTCAGGGTGATTAAGATCAGATCCAGGGCCGGCCGTGGCTTAGCGGTTAAGTGCGCGCACTCCACTGCTGGCGGCCCGGGTTCGGATCCCGGGCGCGCACAGATGCACCGCTTCTCCGGCCTCGGCCATGTCCCACATACAGCAACTAGAAGGATGTGCAGCTATGACATACAACTATCTACTGGGGCTTTGGGGGGAAAAAATAAATAAATAAGAATCTTTAAAAAAAAAAAAAAAGATCAGATCCACATATGCACAGCTTGGGGATGAGCCCAGGAGTTCATGAACAACCTTATGGGGTCACTTTGCTGAGCTGCTCCCTGTCTGCAGTCTCTTCAATACTTTGTTTCCCTGGGGCTCCTTTTTTTGGTTCTTCAGCCAGAAATGTGGGCTTTAGTTCCTCTCCTGTGCCATGCACTTCTGTGCCTCTGCCCACTTCCAGGACCAAGCAGTGGGAGGACAGAGGAACATAACAACAAGAAAAGAGCAATGGGGCTTTGCCCCACCCTCTTGGGGTCACAGCTCCACTGATCAAAAAGGAAGGTTTGGGCCCATGCAGCCTCCTCTGCCACCACTCTCACTGGGTTGCTTAGGGTCTGGGCCGTGAGAGAATGAAGAGACATAAAAGAAAACCTCTTTGGCCATCAGGAGTTTCTTTTCCCCGTCCTTGAGCCAGGACTGGAGAGTTTCTCCTAGAGCTTTCTCTGTTCTCGCTGATGCTTCCTTTTGGGTTCAGGCTGTGTTGTGTTTAGGCTGGGGGATACTGCAGGGGGAAAGTGGTTAACTCACCATCAATTTGATGATACTTTGGATTCTGGTTTTCTTCCTCAATCTGCCTGCTATTGTTTACTTTTCAGCATCTTCAAATAGCTGCACCATGAATCTGTCCAGGTTTTATAGCAGCATTAAGTGGGAGAGACAGAGTGGAATGTACTCACTCTATCTTGCCTGCCTGCAGCTGAGGGCCCTTTCTTTGTTCCCTGGAGATCCAGTTGTTAAACATTCATCAGCACACTACTGGCTGATTGTAGCAAGTGTGGCTATAAGTAAGGAGACTCCTTATGCAATCTCTCACATTACTTTCAGGCAGGCCTACCATTTGCTCTCTGTGTGACTCGGAACAATTAGTTCCTCTACCAGTCCAGGCCTCAGTATCCTCATTTGTCACTTGGGGATGATAATAGTCCATACCTCATTGAGTTGTTGTAAGGGTTAGATGAAATAATGCAGTACCTAGAACAGTGCCGGGCATATCGTGTATGCTCAATAAATGGAAGCTCTACTATTAAAAAATAAACAAACAACTCTTTGTGTTTCAGTCTCTCTCAGAAGCAGTGAGGTATGTATTTAGCTAGAAATAAAACCCGGAGATGGAGAGGCCTTCTGCCAGAGTGGTTTAGAGCTTCAGCTTTGGAGCCGGTGGGTGAATCTCCAACTCAGCTACTTACTAGCTGTGTGACATTGAGCAAGTCACTTCACCTTTCTGTGCCAGCAGTAAAATGAGTAGAGTGACAGTGCACACTTCACATAGTTGTTGGGAGGGCTAAAAGAGATAATACATGAAGATGCTCAATAAATATTGGCTATTACTAATATTGTGTCAACTTAATTTACTGTCTAATGTGAACTGGGCCCTGCAGAGCTATTTAATAGATATTTAATGCCTATTAAAGGCCTATGTAGGGCCGGCCCCGTGGCTTAGCGGTTGAGTGCGCGCGCTCCACTGCTGGCGGCCCGGGTTCGGATCCCGGACGCGCACCGACACACCGCTTCTCCGGCCATGCTGAGGCCGCGTCCCACATACAGCAACTAGAAGGATGTGCAACTATGACATACAACTATCTACTGGGGCTTTGGGGGGGAAAATAAATTAATTAATTAATTAAAGGCCTATGTAAATTCCATTTACATTTTAATGTAAAATGCCTATAGATGCTTATATGTATATATACATATATATACACACACGTAGTATATTGTATATTGTATTGTGTATATACACACGCACATATTATATATCATATATTGTATTATCTGTATATATACGTATGTATATATATCTATACACATATACAAACACACAATCATCTATAGGAATTATATCTATAAAATATCCATTAAATAACCATGCAGGCTATTTATACTATGAGATACACGCATGCGCGCACGCACACACACACACACGCACACACACACACACACATATTGGGGGTATTTTGGAACTAGCTGTCAGCGCTACCTTCTCTTTCTGAGACACTGCCCAGCCACCTGGTCTCTGGAGCATTACAGGGCCCAGAGCCACTGTCATGATCTACTTTAAAACACTTGACAATGCTTACTGGACTATAACGAAGAGAAATTAATGAGGACCCAGTTAATCTCTCCAGATTGACTAAGGGCTCTGTCACTTCCTGCTCAGCGCTGTAGTCCTCAGTTCTCTTCAAGTTAACAGCCTGCCCTTTCTGGGAGCTGGGCTGACTGCTCCCCCGGGCTCTCCACGGGAGTGGCATGTGTATTGTTTCTGTTGCAAATGGTTGCGGGAGCTAGAATTAAGAGAAGTGGTTTTGCTGATACATTATTTTGTGGTTTGTCTAACACCCTGTTTCCAGAGCAGCACATTGCCTCTAATTTTCCTCTTTGGGTGTCTGGTTGTATTTTTAATTTTTTTTTTATACAGTCCTTTTGATTTTAAAATTTCTCCATGCTCTAAGGATGTTGAGATTCCACTTTACAGCTTTGACAAAAAGTGGCATATTTGAATATTTGATATTCAAAGCAGCAGTGGCAAAAGCTCTTAATGTGATAAGATACTGTTTGATGTGTCCCCAGCGTCTGTTCCCTTTTTGGAGACAGCATGGTGTAGTAGATAGAACTCTGCGCTGGCGGTCCAAAAACTGATATCAAGTCCTGGATCTGCCCATCACTTCCTTGGAGTCGAAGGGCAAGTCCCATCACTGCTCTGAGTGTCAGTTTCTGTCATCTGAATACACTGAGGCTAGGGACTACAGCAGCAGAGCTGAGCTAAGGCCACGAGTGGAGCAGATGGCTAACCAGCAACAGCAGAGGAAAACCTCCGTGGCCAGCAAGAGCACGTGATGCCCCCGGGCCCCGCTGGGGAAACCAAGGGATTTAAGGAGCTGGTCTCTAGCCAATCCCCTTTGCTCGTCCTCCCTCAGGCTGGTGAAAGCTCTGGAAACATGAGTTCTCTGTGAAACACGGAGGCTTGAGCCAGATAATTTCTGAGGCCTTTTAGCTCCAAAATTTGGGGATTAGCATGGGAGGGACTGAGTTAAAGCAGGTGCAGGAATATTGCTGAAGCTGCTGCTGTTATGCCCGGGGGCCCTGAGCAGGAAGGGAAAGTCTAGTCATTTAACCTTGCAGTTTTTGTTTCCTCATTTCTGAAGCAGGGATGATAATACCTACCCTGCTTGGTGCTCAGGGCAGCTGCGAGGAGCAAATGTGAGGCTGGCTGTGGATGTGCTCCTGGTAGCACTCTCAAGCAGAAATAAGCCGCGCTGAGCCCCCTTTTGGGAAAATCTGCTTTTTCCCTGGCCTTCCCACTGTGGGCACCAAAATCTTAACTGCGTTTGCCAGGTGGGGTCCATGCAGCCCGGCTAACAGTACTTGAAGACAACAAAAAGACTTAGCTGAAATGACACAATGTAGGCAAGGATTATACAGAATTTAGTGTAATCTAAACTGAAGCATAATTATCTATGTCAAACTACAGATCTTATATTGTTGGGTTCTAATGTAATTTCCAATTTCCTCTTCACGAGGGAATTGGGGGAAACATTTAGCTCAGTGTGGTTTAGAAATTGTTGCTGTTCTGGTCCATTCTGGGTTTCTATACTTTTCTCCTTGTCTAAGTCCTACAGATCCTCTTCTGTGTCTCTCATGCTCTTTTTGTCTCATGCCACACTGCTCTGACAAGACTGCTTTTTTTGAATTAGGGCCCTCATTAATCAATACAGGAAATTCACAGTCATTCAGCAAATATTTATTAAGTGTTGGCTCTGTGTCATGCAAAAAACTAAGCTGGAGAGGGAGGATACAGAGTTTTAAAAAATAAGTTCCCATGCTTTAGGAACTTACAGTTCAGCAGAGGAGCCAGACAATTACAGTGGTGAAGTAAGTGCTCTGATAGTTTCGCGGAGGGTACCAGGGGAGCACCCAGGATAGTTGGGGCTGTCGGTGGGACTGGTTCAAGAAAGACTGCCATCTGAGCTAAAGGTGACAGGAGTAGTCAGAGTTTCCCTGGAGAAGGGGACGGGAAGTAGCATTTTCCAGGCAGAGGAAGCAATATGTGCCAAGGCATTGGGGCGTTGGAGGGCATGGCATTTATAAAGAGCTGCAATAACTTGGTTGACTGAAGAATAGGGATTAAGTGGTGGAGTGATGGGAGATTAGGCTGGAGAGATAAGCAGAGGCTGGATCATGAAGGGCCTTGGACATCATGCTGGAAGAGAGCAGGAAACTAGTGAAAGGTTTTAAATAGGGAACTAACATGATCAGGTTTTCGTTTTTGAGAATACAGTATTGAAAGAGGATTCAGGATGCTCAAGCAAGATGCAGGGAGACCAGTTAGGAAATGTAGCAGAAACCCACAGTTTCCATCCAGGAGATGGCGAGGTGGTTGGATATATGGCAGTAGCAGTGGAGACAGAGACTCAAACTTGGCACTGCTGAGGCAGTAGAAACTGGGGTCTAAAGGCAGTATTGGCCAAGCGCTATAGAGGTTAAGGCATATAAGGAGTGCAAAAAGGTTGTGGATTTGTCTCAAAGGGAGTCACTAGTGCTAGGGCTAAGGGTACTGATGATGGCTTTCATGTGCAGAGTCCAAGATCAGCAGGAACTGATGATGGCTTTCACGTGCAGAGTCCAAGAGAGCTCCAGTAGGTGCAGCATACTGAGGTTAAGTCCAGGACAGTTAATTTTTTATGTTGCTTTGCTTGTATTAAACAGTACAAACTGGGGCTGGCCCTGTGGCCTAGTGGTTAAGTTCAGCACTTCGCTTCGGCAGCCTGGGTTCAGATCCTGGATGTGGACCTATACCACTCATCAGCAACCATGCTGTGGCAGTGACCCACATACAAAATAGCGGAAGACTGGCACAGATGTTAGCTCAGGGCTAATCTTCCTCATGCAGAAAGAGTAAGATTGGCAACCGATGTTAGCTCAGGGTGAATCTTCCTCAGCAAAAAAAAAAAAAAAAAAGAGCCCAAACATATTTGTGTTTTGTTTGGCCTATACAACGTTCTAAGCATTTCAAGTCAACAATGAAAAATCAGGAGCTTTTACATTTTGAAAATCCAAATTTCTGGTTTCTTTTGAGAATCCAGAAGCTCTGGTGACGCTGGGCCTGCGTTCGTTCATGGTCTCGGTCAGCTGGGGCTGAGTAGCTACTGCTCCCTTTAGATGTAGTGCGTGTTCTCCAGTCCCGCACGAACCTGCCCTCATACTCATGTGGCCCGCTTGGCCTGTGTAAGCTTTCGATTTGTGATCCCCAGGTTATCTCAGGCCTGGCTTTAAAGGGGACTTAAGGCAGCTAGATTGCTCATACAGGATGGTCTTTATCATCATAATGAAGAGACTAGCTCATCAGCTGAGAATAAAGGAAATGGAGGAAGGATAGGATTTTAGGAAGAGTGACTGGACTTTTAAATGTTGCTTTGATAACAAGCATACTAGGCTTTTTTAAAAAAATTCTTAAGTGTGGAATTTTCTCAAAGGCCTTTCATAAAATATTTTCTTATTGCTCTGTATTGTGATTGTCTGTTTACACGGATATCTTTACCACTCATCTTGTGAACCTCTCATGGTTCTGTGCCTTTTCCTTGGCTGTGCGTCTGAAATAATAGAAGATGCTGAATATACACATCTGTTAAAAGGAAAAAAAAATGGGAGGAGGTAAGACTGCTCCTCTTTGTTGTCAGGGGAATCAGATGAGAGAATTATGTCAAAATACATAGCCCAGAGCCTAGCACATAGTAGACACACAAATCGGTTTTTCCTTTCTGCATATGAAAGTGCTTAAAGAGCAGATACTCAACAAAAGCTGGTTTCCTTCCTTCCCTCTTCCCCTTCTCAGATATCTGTGTAAGGGGGAGATTCACCTTTGACCCTGATAGCAGGGCTTTTACATACAATCTCTTCCACTCAGCAGGGCACTTGTGTATAAGATGAATCCGTTGATTGTATATTACAAGCCTATTATGTGCACAGCCCTGTACTAGGCACTGCAGGCATGCCAGCGGTAAGATCTAGTTCCTGCCTGTTGCTCTTTGCCTGGTAAGGGGATTAGACACATTTTCAAGGAGCTCTATATATGTAAAGAAAGCAACTCTGTGTGCCACAAGAGAGAACAGGCAGAACGTCCCTGCCGTTCAAAGGAGGGAGGAGCCCCATGAAGTTGGAGGAATCAGAAAAGGCTTCCGTGGGCCGGCCCCGTGGCTTAGCGGTTAAGTGCGTGCGCTCCGCTGCTGGCGGCCCAGGTTCGGATCCCGGGCGTGCACCGAGGCACTGCTTCTCCAGCATGCTGAGGCCGTGTCCCACATACAGCAACTGGAAGGATGTGCAGCTATGACATACAACTATCTACTGGGGCTTTGGAGGGGAAAAAAATAAATAAATAAAATCTTTAAAAAAAAAAAAAAAAAAAAAGGCTTCCTGAAGGAGGTGATACCAAAGCCACACTGAAAAGGGTAGAATTCAGCAAGTGGAGGTGAAGAGGCTGCGGAGGCAGTTCTCTGCCTGCAGGGAATGTTTCCCTTGGAATTGTGCCTAGTTGTCAAAGGCCTTTTGAAAGTCTAAATAAACTAGACACACTGGTTCCTCTTTTGCCAAGAGGTCTATTTACCCTCTTCGAGAACTCTGTAGATGAATGATGCAAAAGCAAACGAAAACCCCAAAGTATGACACTTAACTAGGTCATGACACCAGTTATTTGGACTGTTGAACTGATACAATTTCTTTACTTATAGCTGAACACTCATCCAGCAAATATTTATTGAGCATCTATTATATGCCAGGCACTGGCACTGTTACAAGATACTGGGGCACATTCAAGTGAATACGATCTAGGCCATGCCCTCAAAAAGCTACTAATCTATTGAGACAGGTATGAAAACTATTTAGTGTGGTAAGTAGTCTAAAGGGGGTCTGATAAGTGTGCTATGTGTATGCAGAGGACGGAGTGATTAACTAAACCTGTAGAGAGGGTGAGGGAAGGTGTGGTGACATTTTTAGTGGGCCTTGAAGAATAACTAGGATTTCTCAAGGCAGAGAACGGGGAAGAGAGTGAATTAGCATTAATCAGAGCCACAAGCTTTGCACTTAACCCTCAGTGTACTTGTGATCTAGGTATTACCATTTCCACTTTGCAGTTGAGGAAACTGAGGCTTAGAGAGACTAAGTGACTCATCTGAGACCACACAGCTAGACAAGGTCTAGTCAATGTCAGAGTTAGGCTTTGAACTCAGGCCTCTCTGGCTATTACGTCAAGCTGCCTTCATGAGGAAGAAGCCGGAGCCGGTGGGGACGCAGAAAGGCACGCTAGGCAGAAGTAAAAGTTCTGCTGGAGATTGACAGGATTGGGGTCAGCAAAGTCTCACTTCACCTATGACCGCGATTGCCTGACTTTGGAGCACTTAGGGCAATTATCCCCTTTTAGACCTGCTTTTGAAGTGGGATTTGCTCGGTGTCTGCTCACGTTGACTATAACACTCAGTCCTGCAGGCATTTATTGACTGAATTGGCTGAGGCACAAGGGATTGGGGCTGTGTGACCATCTTCACCATCACTTGTTCAGTGATAGATGGGAACGATTCTCAGAAGACTCACTTTAGCTCTTCAGTTGGCCAAAGTCACCAGATGGATGATGCTATTTCCCGGTCCTTACAGGCAGAGAGACGTGGCTTGAAAGGAAAGGCTGAAAGAACTTATTTTTCAAGAAGTAGCTCTCTTGGGCCGGCCCCGTGGCTTAGCGGTTAAGTGCGCGCACTCTGCTACTGGCGGCCCGGGTTCGGAAACCCCGGGCACGCACCGACGCACCGCTTCTCCGGCCATGCTGAGGCCGCGTCCCACATACAGCAACTAGATGGATGTGCAGCTATGACATACAACTATCTACTGGGCTTTGGGGGAAAAAAATAAATAAATAAAATTATTAAAAGAAAAAAGAAGTAGCTCTCTTGAAAGTACAAAATGTTATGTATTTAATAACCACTTTAAATCCTTTCTTGAACAAGCGATGGTTTAAATAAATAGGTAGGTATACAGATAGATAAGCTGGTAGAAAAAGCATATATCTATAAACCCACATACATTTATATTTGCATACATAAATAGTTAACTAATTAGAATATGTACAAGCGTTTAATTGATAAAAATGACCCCAAAGCAAAATTTGCTGTAGTAGCTCCCTACCTCTCTTAACAGAAACAAAAACTTTCCCCTTTTGTCCTTTGAGCAGAGGAAATACGTTTAACTAAGGACTGATGAGGTTGTTAGTGAAAAGAAAAACGACGTAACCCTGTCCACTTTGCTGAGAGGAACAAACTTACCAAATATTAGGAGGCAGAAACCTCAGTGCCACCAGCAACAGTACCATAGACCACACAACTTAAGAACTTCCTGCATCTCTCCATGGAGAGATGTTAGTCAAAGGGTACAAAGTTTCAATAATGCAAGGTGAATGAGTTCTGGAGGCCTAAAGTCCACCATGGTGACTATAGTTGACAATACTGTATTGTATACTTGACATTTGCTAAGAAGGTAGACCTTAAGTGTTCTCACCACACACGCACACACACACGCACACACACAAAAGAAAGCAGTAACTATGTGAGGTGATGAGTATGTTCATTAGCGTGATTGTGGCAATCATTTTATAATGTACATGTTTATCAAAACAGCAAGTTGTACACCTTAAATATATATAATTTTTATTTGTCAATTACACTTTGATAAAGCTGAAAAAAAACCTCCCCCATATGCTACTGGTTTAAAGCTTTGGAGTGGTGTGTGTGCACGTTATGCACCTCCAAATTGCCAAGCCTTCTCAGTCCCTTATCTAAAATAATTTTTAACTATATCCCCTCCTTTCTGTTTTATTGGCCATAATCCTAGCCCAGATCATCACCATAGCACCCCAGGACTATTGCAATAGATTTTACATTATTATCTCTGTTTCTAGCTGTTTTCAAATCCATCCACGCATAGGTGTTCAAAAACTGAACACTACTTTTTTCTTCCCAACTGTCCTTTATTCAATGAAAATAGATTTATTCTTTTTCCGATTAGATAACTAACACATGTTTATTGTTAAAAGTGCAAAAGTAAAATACAGAAAAATATAAAGAATAAAGTAAAACGTCACCTGAAATTTCACAACCATGAGATAACCACCATTAATAAGTTGATTACCATCTTGTATGTATTGACACATGAATTCAATTTTACAATTTTTGGTTGTTTGCTTGTTACCCCGTACTACATAACCAGTATTAACAACTAAGTGTGTATATATCCTTCATCTCTTTCTTCAGTTTCATATAACTATGTTAAAAATAAATAGACGGGCCGGCCCGGTGGCATAGCAGTTAAGTTTGCGTGCTCTGCTTTGGCAGCCTGGGGTTCACTGGTTTGGATCCTGGGTGCGGACCTACGCACTGCTCATCAAGCCATGCTGAGGCAGTGTCCCACATACAAAAAATAGAGGAAGATTGGCACAGATGTTAGCTCAAGGCCAATCTTCCTCAAAAAAAAAAAAAAAAGAAAAATAAATAAATAAATAAATAAATAGACAAATACACACATAGGGGTTTAAAAACCACAATTAATTTTTAAAGAAGTTTCACAGTACACACTTTTCTTTGCCGCTTGCTCTTCTTACTCAACAGTGAAATCTCTCCAAGTTAGCTGGTATAGATCTAATTAATTCCCTTTAATGTCTGCACAATATTCTGTGGTATGGATATATAATTTATTCACTTATTCCTTTGTAGAAGGGTATTCTTTTTGCTACTAGTTTTCTTCCACTATAGAAACAATGCTGCCGTAAATGTCTTTGTGTCTTTATTTGTTTAAGTCTCCTTATACTGGTATTTTTATTTCTTTGAGATAGATTCACAACAGTGGAATTGCTGGGACAAATGGTATGGGCAATTTAAATTTTAATAGATATTTCCAGATTGCTTTCCCAAAAGGATGTAAATAGTCACATTAACATAAGCAGTGTTATTGATACTGAACCTCTTAATCTCAAGTTCATGTGCCCAACGTTCAGTAAGCCAAATACTGAGACATCGGTGCTTGGAGATGGGAGAAAGGTTTATTCCAATTGACCAAAATGAGGAGGCGGGAACACAAGGTCAATCGAATCTGCCGTAACAAGAGCAGAAAATGGAGTTTTATAGAGCTAAGGGGCTTGGCAGGAGGAGCTTGGAGAAACAAAGGGGTCACTCCAATAAGCCTCTGGGTGATCTGACTTCTGGGTGTCAACAGCTGCTGGGGGCTGGCCATCTGGTGATCACAACCTCCCTGAAGGCATTCTCTCTCTTCTGCAAAACGAGCTCACGAATCCTCGAGACCCCTGAGTCACCCCTCAAGTTAAACGAGAAACCAGCAAATTGACAAGATTCATCTATGGCTGTGTTGGGAACAAGGTTGAAAGGCAATCATGTTCTTACTGAATATCTACAGTAAATCTCGGGTACCCAGCTTCATTAGCAAAGTACACTCTTCTTCCTCATCCCGCCAGCAGTAGATGTTAGTACTTAAGTATTTGCCAATCTAATGGGTGAGAAATAGCTTGTTATGTATTTTTTTAAATTTGCATTTCTCAAACTGCTATTGTTTAATGACCATTTGGATTTGCACTTCATATTCTTTGTTCATTTTCCTACTGTGTTTTTTGTCTTTTCAGTTTGAAGGTGTTATTTGAGTATTATAGATATTAACTTCTTACCTGACATATGTATTCTAAGTTTTATTTCTCAATGTATCATTTGTTTTTTGAACTTGTTTATGGTATTTTTTTCCAGAGAAATATTTAAAAAGAAAATTATATGGTCAATATGTTTACATTTTCCTTTATAGTTTCTGGGTGTTCTATCTCACTTAAAATATTTCCAAAACCACTAAGTTACACATATTTGCCTAAAAGTTCTTGTAATTTTTCTTGTTTTATCATGTAAACTTATGTTTTTACTATGTCTCAAATTTACTTTTAAAAGTGGGGTATTGTAGAGAGTTGAAATTAATTTTATTCTAGATGGATAGTCAATTGTGCCAGACTTTCTTTCTTTCTTTTTTTTTTTTAGAAAATTGGTTCATATTTTAAATTTTTTGATTTTTTTAATTTTTATTTTAGTGCAGTCACATTGGTTTATAGCATTGTATAAATTCCAGGTGTACATCACATATTATTATTATTATTATTATTACTTGCTGATGAAGATTTGCCCTGAGCTAACATCTGTGCCAGTCTTCCTCTATTTTGTATGTGAGTTGCTGCCACGGCATGGCTGCCGACGAGTGGTATAGGTCCACGCTTGGGGAACCAAAGCCGGGCCACCGAAGCAGAGCATGCCAAACTTAACCACTAGGCCATGGGGCTGGCCCCCAGACTTTCTTTTTAAATAAATTGCCCCCTTCCTACTGAATTGAATTATCACCTTTGTTATATATCAAAGTCCCATATATACTGGTCTCTATGTCTACACTTTGTTTTGTTTCACTGATCTATTTGTCTATCCTTATGCCAGTAACATACTATTTTGTTTACAATGGCTTTATGATATATTTAAAATCTGGCAAGGCAGATATCACATACTGTTTTTCTTTTCTATAACTTTATTAGCTATTCTTAGACATTTATTTTTTTCATCTAAGCATTAAGATCATGTACTCTGTTACAAAACAAAGCAATACAAAAATTATGGGATTGTAAATTGCATTCAATTTATATATTCGTTTTAGGAGAATTAAAGTTTTTATTATAGTTAGGCTTTCCATCCAAGAACATGGTATGTGTTTTATTTATTTAAGAAAACTAAGTTTAATAGGGCTTACGTTATAGCCAATGTTATAAGCCAAGAGTCAGAATAAAAGATCTAGCTATTGAAAAAAGTGGAGGCAAAAGTGGTCATTATTTGCTGACGCTTTGATTTCTCTCTGTGAATTATAAGGGAATGAAATGAAAATCAATTAATACTAATTGTAGATATTAGAAATGTGGTAAATACAAAATAATACAGGTAGCCCTCACTATCACTATCCAAATAGTTGCTAGACTGACATGAAATAATTATACCCAAACTTCACTATGTGCACACCATTGAAAAAATTTGCCACTAGGTTTATTTTATTTTGCTGAATGTAATTTGTAACAATTACATAACTTTAACATATTATTTCATTGTTTATTTGCATTAAAGTATGTGGTTGCTACAGCATAAAAGGAAAATAATTGCATCTGATAGTGTATAGTATCACTGCATGTTGCATGCAAACATACTCACTAATGAGGTCATTAAAGGTTAAGTAATTACTGTTTTCAGTGCCGTATATTATGTTGTAATCTTTGGTGGATGGTTTCATAGGCGTCTAAGTGTGCTTTAGTGATATTTGAGGAAATCAGTTGGAGTTATCAGGAAGGCTGGGAACACAGTGTTTTTTCTTTTAAAACAGTGAACTGTAGGCTCTTGCTTTTAGAAAATTTGTTAGCCAACATGTTTTCAGGCATTGAATAGATTCTGATAATGAATGATATCTGTACTCAAAAAACAGATTTTCTCTATTATACCAGCAAAAACAAGTTTCAGATAAATGGGAAATGATACATCCACAACGGCCAGTGATTTTTGGGGGAGCCAGAGTAGTGTTTGACTCTACCTAAGGTTAGGCAGTCTCTAAGATGGCTCGCAATGACCCCAGCTTCCAGATATTCATGCCCTTGTGTAAAGTCTTACTGTTGCATGTTGCTCAACCTAGGGACTTACTTCTAATGAACAGAATCTCACAAAAGTGATGGATGTAACTTTTGAGATTAGGTTACAAAAAGACTGTGACTTCCTTCTTGCCTCTTTTCCTGTCTGAGCTTGCCCTCTGGGGGAAGCCAGCTGCCATCATTTTTGTAGCCCTATGGAGAGGTCCATGTGGCAGGGGAATGATGTCTCTGGCCAACAGCCAAGGAGGATCTGAAGCCTTGCCAGTAGCCATATGAGTGAGCTTGGAAGCAGATCTTCCCCTAACCAAGCCTTGAGATGACTGTGGCCCTGGCTGACACCTTGATTGCAGCCTTCTGAGAGACGAGTCAGAGGCATCCAGCTACGCCACAATCAGATTTCTGATCCACAGAAACTGTGAGATAATACATGTGTGTTGTTTTAAGCCACTAACTTTTGGGGTAACTTGTTATGCAGCAATAGATGAAGAATACACCACCAGAATGTAAGGGATGTGAAGAGAGGCACCGAGACTATCTGGTTCACCACTCTATCTCTTTAGTACTTAGCACAGAGTATAGTGCAAAGTGGGTTTTCAATAAATATTTGTTGAATGAAAAGACCAAGAGAATTGTCCTTTTCACAACTCAGTCACATTTTGTCATCTAGGCCCCAAAGCAGCTCATCTTATGCATAGAATCTTAGAAAATCTCTTCTGAAAAGAGTTGCAATATACTTCTGACCCACTCATCTAAACACAAGCCCTAGAATGCATCCAGAGAACCAGGCAGGGATGCCACACTGTGCCACCTGTCCCCCTTCTGCCAGAGATGCATTATCTCCCCAAGCATCCTGGTCTACAGAGCTGCAGCTCTGCTTCCAATAGAGGGTACCTTTAACACTATCACCCCTAGATGAGGAAATTGAATTTCCATCTCCGTTTCAGAAGAGCGTCTTGGTTTAACATCTACATAAAGGTTCCATTTGAGTGTTTTTTCCCAGAACAATGGGAGAGTTTGCTTTAAAGAAGCATTGGCAACTCCACCAATTACTAGAAAGAAACTGCTTGCAGCTTGGAAATGACATTTTGTTGTTGCTGTTTTTCTTTTTTCCCAGCTTTATTCACCAAGGTTTTAAAAAATACCTTAAGGGTTTGGATTTTCACATAGGCCCTCTTGGAACGCTGTAACACGTAGACCCTCATGTATCAGTAGATCAACTGCCCTGGCTCAGTTTCTCCCCTGGATTTGTACGATTATATCATAAAAGCTTTTTTGCTCTTAAAGCCTTGTGAGAGGAAAGGTGCATTGACAATGCCAAATATAAAAAAAGAGATGTTAAAAATGGAGGCTAATTCATGTTACCAGATCTGGTCATAGATTACCTGGAAAAGACTATTGAAATTTCAAGTGATCATATTTTCTCCTGTGAAAATGAAGCTCAAATAAAACAACCCAGTGAATTGTTATTTCAACACTTTTCATTGGTCCTCTGTGTGAATAGCAAAAATGACATGAATAATTCCAACCTATTTTATTTGTTGGCTACGTAGTATTGTAGTTTAAATTTGTTCTTATCTAAAAAATTGTACCTCTCTGTTCTAACTTTATACAGATGAAAACATGTTTTTGTTTTCAAGATACATGTGGCTGTAAGCATTTCAAGTTTATTTACATCAAAATTCAAAGCTCAATTCAAAAAACTTTTATAGAGTCTACTATGTGCACATATTTCCTGTCCTCAAGGAGTTTATAATCTACTAAGAATTATAAGAAATCTGATGATAATGGCATCTTTTATTGAGTGCTCAGTAGTGCCAAACACCCTTTCCCTAGATGACTTCCTTTAGTGCTCATAGGAACCTCTTTTTTTTTTTATAATTTTATTTATTTATTTCTTTTCCCCCAAATCCCCAGTAGATAGTTGTATGTCGTAGTTGCACATCCTTCTAGTTGCTGTACGTGGGACGCGGCCTCAGCATGACCGGAGAAGCGGTGCGTCGGGGCGCGCCCGGGATCCGAACCCGGGCCGCCAGCAGCGGAGCGCGCGCACTTAACCGCTAAGCCACGGGGCCGGCCCTCATAGGAACCTCTTAAGTAGTAGTAGTATTATCTTAATTTTACAGATAAGTAAAGTGAATCCTAGAGGGGTCAAATAATTTGCCCAAGGTCAGTCACACAGCTTACAATAGTGGCACTGGGCAGAAAGCCCAGGTCTGTCCAATGCTGGAGTTCTTAACTGACAAAGAACTATAATACAAAGTTTCTTAAAGTGAGTCTGGTATGAAAAGCTGCTGGGTAGCCTCCAAGAAACCAAAGCCTGTGGGTCCCTTGGGATGGGGAAATAGAGAGTAGGGTTGCAGAGTTGACACTCAAAGAGACTGACGAAAGTCATCACCAGGTGTGGAGCCTAAGGCTGAATTTTACTCATGGGCGGAAACCTCACTTGGCCCGGATACAGCAAGGACTGACAGATTGATAGCTCTCTTTTGATTCTGCAGGAGCTGGTAAATGATTAAGTTAGTAGTGATTTGACTGATTAATCCCATTAACAAACAAGGTAAGACAGAATGTGGTAGGTGGCATAAGAGAGCTTTATATAAAATGCCATTGAGGTTTAGTTAATAAAAAATAGTAAAATCTTGCATTTCCAGAATGCTCTGTCTGTGCCAAGCACTGTGCTAAGTGCCTTACATGCATCAATCCTCACAAGGCTTACCTTACGTAGTGGGTAACTTTCCTCATGCCCATGGATAACTCTGAGAAGTTCAGCATCTTGTCCAAGTCCACACAGGCTAGTAAGCAGTGGGACGAGATTCGAGCCCAGATCTTTCAGAGTGACCTCAGGGAGTATCTAGGTGGATGACTCAGGATGGTCTTTATGGAGCAGGTGGCATTCGAGGTGGACCCTAAAGCATAGGTAGATGGTCACAGGCAGAGCTTGTTCTAAGTGAGAGGGCAGAGCCTGAGCACAGGCATGCACGTGGAAGGGCATGGAGCCAAGGGCAGGAACAGCAAGTAGTGCAGTCTGCCTGGAGCTTTGGGTGGTTGAAGAGCCACAGGGAAAGAGAAGACTGAAGAGAGCGGTTGGGACCATGTTTTGGAGGTCACTGAATTCCAAGCTGAAGAATTTATACTATGTAGTTGTATTAGTTTGTTAGGGCTGCCAAAACAAAGTACCACAAACTGAATGGCTTAAAGAACAGAAATTTATTGTCTCATAGTTCTGGAGGCCAGGAGTCCAAGATCAAGGTGTTGGCAGGGTTGTTTCCTTTTGAGGGCTGTGAGAAGGATCTGCACCAGGCCTCTCTCTTTGGCTTGTAGCTAATCTTCTCTCTGTGTCTTTACATCTTCCTTCTGTCTGTGTCTGTGTCCAAATCTCCTCTTCCTATAAGGACCCGAGTCAGATTGGATTAGGGCCCACCCTAGTGACATCACTTTTAACCTGATTAACCTCTCTAAAGACCCTATCTCCAAATAAGGTCACATTCTGAGGTACTAGGAGTTAGGACTTCACCATATGAATTTGGGGGGGCATAGAATTCAACCTATAGCAGTAGTCAGGCAGATGGTTCAGCGGTTTTATGGAGTCTGCTTTATTTTGAGAAAACTGTTGTTTAATGTCGGACTTTCAAATCAGGTACTTAAAATCAAATGATGCAAATCATATGAAATAAAGGGGGTAATAAATCTCAGAAGCATCAGCGTGGTGAGAACAAAAAGAAAACCTTTCTGTTTAAAACAAGAACCGGGGGCCAGCCCGGTGGCTTAGCGGTTAAGTGCTCGCGCTCTGCTCCTGGCGGCCCGGGTTCGGATCCCTGGCGCACACCAACATACCGCTTCTCCTGCCATGCTGAGGCTGCGTCCCACATACAGCAACTAGAAGGATGTGCAACTATGACATACAACTATCTACTGGGGCTTTGGGGGAAAAAATAAATAAATAAATAAAATTAAAACAAACAAACAAAAAAAACCAAATTTTTTTTTTTTTTTAAAGATTTTATTTATTTTATTTTTTCCCCCCAAAGCCCCAGTAGATAGTTGTATGTCATAGCTGCACATCCTTCTAGTTGCTGTATGTGGGACTCAGCCTCAGGATGGACGGAGAAGTGGTGCCTCGATGCGCACCCGGGATCCGAACCCGGGCCGCCAGCATCGCAGCGCGCGCACTTAACCACCAAGCCACAGGGCCGGCCCAAAAAAACCAAATTTAAAAAAAAAAAAAAAACAAGAACCGACTACAGACATTTTTGCATCAAGAAAAGGGGCATCATTCATGTCTAGGGAGATGCCTTTTTGTTTAGGAAAATGTCTTGATGGCATATTTGAGTTTGAATGGTGAACCACACATTCCTCACCGCAGCCCTTGGCATTGTTTGAAAGAGGAGAATAAAACTAAGATTTAAATTTCTCATTATACTGAAGGTTGACTTTGAAAAATGGAGATTGGGTGGGGATGTCGAAAGGAAGAAGGAAGGTGAGAATAATGGGGGAGGGGAAGGGGGGGAAGAAAGAGGTCACTGAATTCCAAGCTGAAGAAATTATACAATTTGGTGTAATGGGAGTGGACAAGGATGTATAATAGTCAATTTTAAGTTGTTTGTTATATTGTTACTAATGTGATTCCTTCCTTTGAAAAGGCTTCTATGTGTAACATCCTTTTGATAGTGGTGTTTAGTTGGGATTAATGGAAACAGAGCTGCGTTCTATGGTTAGGTAGGTCTGTATGAGACAGAGAAGAATTGCAGACAGAGAAAAGAATGACTACAGAAGGCAGAGATGTTCCTGAGATCAATAGCTTATTGGAAATAAGAAACTGAAGTCCTGGAGTTCTGAAATTAAACCAATAGGGGCCGCTACTTATTTGCAGTGTGGCCTTGAGGAAGTCGACTAATCTCTTAAACCTCAATTTCCTCATCTTGAAAGTGGGGACAAAAATGGAACCTGTCTCATAAGGTTGCTATGTGTAAGGATTAAATGAGATAATGGTTGTAAAACGTTTGGAACTGTGCCAGACACATAATTAAGTACACAGTAAATATTAGCTGTGGGAAAGTGCAAGGGACTTCCAGCAGTACTTGGAATGGAGGCCCAAAACACTTTTTTCTAACTATTGAAAGGAAGGAGGAGGCCAGAAGAAGGGAGGTCTTCGGAACACCCAGGCTGGAAACATGTGAGTTGCTCTGGGGGGTTAGGGTAGGTCTGCAGGAGTGTAGTATGCGGAGGAAGAATGAAATTCACAAGGTTCCCCGAAGAAAATCAAGGAAAAATAGCTCTTTTAATTAATTGAATCAACAATGAGTGCTCCCCATCTCACTGTTGCTCTTTCTTTCTGTCTCTCTCACAGTTTGGCCCTATTTTTAGCAATTGTGCTACTGGATGAGCGCCTCCTCCCATACCCATTTATATTTTATTATGACAAATTGCAAGAATGCATAAAAGCATACAGAAAAACATCATGAACACCTGTGTGCCCACCATCCAGTTCTATCAAATCTTGCTTTGTTTTCTTCACTTCTTTTATTTTTTAGAAATAAAACATTTAGATACAATTGAAGCCCCCTAGATACTTCTCCTTCCTCCCTTCCAGTCCGTGAATGCCTCTTCCTTGAATATAATTTTTTGGAATACAATGTGAATTATGCTCCCTGGAGTTGTGCCAAAGCAGCCCAGGATCCTGATTAGGTGTTTACCATTCTTATGTATATTTTAGTACTTTTAACACCTATGACTGTATCCATAAACAATATTTCTTTTACAAGTTTTAAACCTTACTAATGATACCACCCTGTATTTAATCTTCTGCAACTTGATTTTTTTTTTTTGATCACCACTCTGTTATTGAACTCATCTAGGCAGTTAAATGAAGCTTTATTCATTCATTTCACAGTGAAATTCCATTGTATGAAAATAGCACGATTAGTCTTTTATCCTATTGAGGGACATTTAGGTTTTTTCTTTTTTCTCTTTGCTTTTGCTGCAACGATCATTCTTAGACATTGTGCATTGTGCAAGAGTTTCTCTAGGGAATATACAGGAGTGGAATTGTGTATCTTCAACTCTATCAGCTATTGACAAATTGCTGTCCAAAGTAATTGTAGTAATTTAAAGTAACCGTAGGGCCGGCCCCCTGGCTTAGCGGTTGGGTGCGCACGCTCCGCTACTGACGGCCCGGGGTTCGGATCCCAGGTGCGCGCTGCCGCACCGCTTCTCCGGCCACGCTGAGGCCGCGTCCCACATACAGCAACTAGAAGGATGTGCAACTATGACATACAACTATCTACTGGGGCTTTGGGGCGGGGGGAAGGAGGAGGATTGGCAATAGATGTTAGCTCAGAGCCGGTTTTCCTCAGCAAAAAGAGGAGGATTAGCACGGATGTTAGCTCAGGGCTGATCTTCCTCAAAAAATAAATAAATAAATAAAGTAACCGTACTGGTGTACTAAATCCACCAGCAGTGTATGAGTTAATACTGTTTCACATCCTCAGCAGTGTATGAATTAATACTGTTTCACATCCTCATCAATGGTTGGTATTGTCACATTTTATAATGTTTGTCAATCTAATGTCTAGGAAATATCTTTTTAATTTAGTTATTCTGTTATTTTAATCTTGTTATTTTAATAATTATTGGTGGTGGTGAGTATGTTTTCATAAATAATTTGACCATTTGGGTTTCCACTTCTGTGAATTACTTATTCACGTCCTTCAAGGATTAAATGAGGTAATATGCGTAAAGCAATTAAAACAGTGCCTGATACAAAGTACACAATACATGTTAGCTATTATTTGCCTGTTTTCCTATTGGATTGCTATTGATTTGTAGTTCTTATATATTTTTACATAAACCCTTTGTTATATGAGTTGGAAATATTTTCTCCCACTCTGTAGTTTGTATTTTCATTTTTTATAGTGTGCATACATTTTAGATTTCAATGAGTCACATTTATCATTCTTTTTCTCTATGTTTTTTTACCTTTTGTGTCCTTTTGTACCTTTTGTACCTTTTGTGTCCCTACCCCGATAACATAAAGACAGTCTCCTCTCTTTTCTCATAAAAAGTTTTAGGTTTTCTTTTCTTTTTTTTCTTTTTGTGAGAAAGATCAGCCCTGAGCTAACATCTGTGCTAATCCTCCTCTTTTTGCTGAGAAAGACCGGCTCTGAGCTAACATCTATTGCCAATCCTCCTCCTTTTTTCTCCCCAAAGCCCCAGCAGACAGTTGTATGTCATAGTTGCACATCCTTCTAGTTGCTGTACGTGGGACGCCACCTCAGCATGGCCGGAGAAGCGGTGCGTTGGTGCGCACCTGGGATCCGAACCCGGGCCGCCAGCAGCGGAGGGTGCGCACTTAACCGCTAAGCCATGGGGGCCGGCCCCTTAGGTTTTATTTTCACATTTACATTTCCAAATCTACATGGACTTTATTTTTGTGTATGGCACAAGGCAGGAATTGAATTTTCTTTTGTTTTGTTTTCCAAAAGGTAACTGGCTCCATTTACTGAATAGTCCGTCCTTTCCCCATTGATATGTAATGTGAGGTCTGTTGTGTATCAACTATGTGTGGGTCTATTTTGTAGTTTTCCATTTGGTTACATTGGGCTATTTGTCTGTGCCTGCACCTTTACTGCACTATCATGGCTACTCCAGTTCTAGAGTAAAATCTGTAAAGAAAGTTCCTGCTGTTTTGTTTTTCTTCATAAGTGTCCTCACACTCTTCTTGGCTCTTTGCTCTTCCATATGAATTTTAGAATCAATTTATAAAATCCCACAAAAAATCTTGATGGGATTTTGATTCGAATTGCATTGACTGTAAAGACTAATTTGGGAGAATTGCCATCTTTATGACACTGAGCCTTCCCATTCATGGATATGGAATAGTACTCTCTTTCTGAAGTTCTTTTTCTTTTCAGTAGAGTTTCATTATTTTCTCCCCTAAGGTCTTGTACATATTTTGTTTAATAGACACTGTATTAGTCACAGTTCTCCAGAGAATAGAACCAATGGGATATATATAGATATGTATAAGAGATTTAAATAGGAATTGGCTCACATGGTTATGGAGGCTGACAAGTCCTATAGTCTGGAGAGCCAGGAAAGCTGGTGGTATAATTTAGTCTGAGTCCAAAGGCCTGAGAACCAAGAGAGTCTATGGTGTAACTCCCAATCCTAGGCTGAAGGCCTGAGAACTGGGTGGCCGCTGGTCTAAGTCCTGGCGTCCAAACGTCCAAGAACCAGGAGCTCTGATGTCTGAGGGCAGGAGTAGATGGATAGTCCAACTCAAGATGAGAGAATTTGCCCTTTAGCATTTTTGTTCTATTTGAGTCAGTGGATTAGAGGGTCCTCAACGGATTGGATGATGCCCACCCACATTGATGGGGATGAATCTCTTTACTCAGTCTACCAATTCAAATGCTATCGGGGTGTCCTTTAGCCCAGTGAAGTTGACACATAAAATTAACCATCACAGATATCTCATAATATTGTTGGTATTTTAAAAGTTTTATCTTCTTTTTAATTCATATACTCTATTTGCTGCTGGTGTATAGGACTGCAACAGATATTTTTATATTAAATCTCTTATCCAACAATGTTGCTGATATCTCTTACTAGTTCCTTCTGTGCCGACAATCCAATCATGTCATATGAATATAATGACAGTTCTATTTTGTTCTCTCCTTCCCTTATATCTTTTAGTTTCAGATATTATATTTTTCAGTTTTAGAATTATCATTTAAAGATGTTTGTGTGTATCAATTTTCTGATGAAATTCTCCATCTTTTCATCTATTTTTCCATCGTGTTTTCTATTTACTGAATGTATTCACCATAGATATTCTTGGATCCTCTCCTGGGCAGGTCCCAAACTCTAATCTTTATATAGTGAGCTTTTTGCTACTTTTTACAGGCTTGACAGATACTATAAAATGTCCTGAAAGCAAAATCAGCTTGAGTAGCCCAAAGTTTCTGCGAAGTCTCTTCCTAAAGTTCATTAGTCTTTTTAAAGGATAAGCTTTAGTTTTCTTATTCATCTTTTTGTTTTTTAAAAATTATTTTATTAGCTTCTGCAATCGTTATACTTATTTTTGTAACTTCTTGAGTTGTACAACATGGTCACTAATTTTTTAAATCTTTCTTTCTCAGACAAGTATCTGAGGAATAAATTCACTTAACTACTGGATTAGCTATATCCCTCTGGTTTGTGATAACATAGCGTTTTCACCTTCAGTTTTGCGCATTGCCTAATTTCCATTATGGTTTCTTCTTTTTGACCAATGAGTCATTTAGAAATGTTCTTCATTTCCAATGTATGTTTTTAAGTTATTTTTATTATTATTTTCTAATGAGGTCAGTAAGATATTGATTCTTTGGTGTGTTCTGAAACTTGCTTTATTGCCTATTACAGGGCCAATTTTTTGTGTGTTCCATATGTACTTGAAATAAATGGGTACCTGTAAATTGTTATGTGCAAGATTATATAACTATCCATTAGAAAAAGTATAATTTTTTGTTCAACTCTTCAATATAATTACCAGATTCTAACGTTCTGGTTTTGAAGCCTTCTTTATATTTTTATATAAATATCATGTAACTTCTATTGATCACAAAATACGTAATTTATTTAAGTTACTAAATGTTTTTCTTTTAATGCATGGATGAGATTTTATGTATTAGAAATCTTATATTATTAAGCATACGTGCCAAATAGTCTTTTAGGTATCTACATTTACGTATTATTTGCTATAATAACATGCTAAGAAAGGGAGAGCATAACATATTTATATTTCCATCCTAGCATTTTCTCCTGGACTGTCTGGTATTCCCACAGCAAATTTTGAATCTTCCTAGCTTTGATAAAGTCTTTTGCTCCCTTCTCACGTTACAAGAGTATTAAACAGAGCCAGAACTTGAAGTGAAAATTTAGTAAAATAGAAACCTCCAGAACATCTCCCGAGTCTTATTAAAATAAGATAGCAGGTGCTGTTGCTGTAGTACTCAAAGGCAATACTGCTTTAAATTGCAGCTCTGTTACATGAGGCTCAAACCTCAGTAGACCCCTTATTTAACCATTACTGCATTGTGTGGAACATATATTATCAAATCAGAGTGACCTAGAAATCTGAATATGAATGAGGCTTGGCTGAATACCCTTATTTGGCTTATTTGAAAGGTCTTAAAAAATGAGTTGGTGTTCTTGGACCCAATTTAATTTGTAATGAGTCTAAGAAACTAAAGAATCATTACCATGGGGCTCCAGAAGGAAATCAATCTTTTTTCGTTATTATTACATTTTGCCTCTATCTTTGATGTGATGCTTTTAAAGTGAAACAGAGACTATTAACCGGATGCAAGCAAATGGAGACTATCACATTTCAAAATCTAAAAACCTCCCAGCTGCCACTGATTCACATTTAAGTCCTAAATAATTCCATATATTGCTTGGAAATTTAGAAGGTTTGGATATGGTGTTGTTTCCCCTGGAGAGATGCTCAGTTTTTATAATAATAGTGTTGGCTTGTAGACTTTTTAGGGGGTTGGTGAGTGTTTCAACTTTCTCTGTGGTGGTCAGATTTTGGACATTAGCTGCCTGAAGCAATAATCTTCTTGGCCTCCTTTTACATCACAGAAAAAGAATCATTATATTCTGTTATTTGGATATAGACAAAGAAATGATGTTAAGTCATTTGAGGAGATGCTTAGGCGTAAGAATATGTAAGCTCTCTTTAGGAAAAGACTTCAAGAGGTTAATTTCAGGTTCCAGCTTGCATAAGATGGAATCTAAAATGTTCTAGTTGTCCACATGGGTAACTCAAATTTATAAAAGGGATCTATTCCTATATTTTGTAACTTGCATGTTTGGAATTTGGCATTTGCTTTCCCATAGAAACAATGCTATATTTGATTAGGGTTTGAGGTGAGCCTACAAAAAAATTCAACCCAGAGCATGACTGAGAAATTGTTACATTGATGATTTTAAACTTTTTTTTCTTTTAAGCTTTGTAAAGTATATTTAAACATACAAAATACTTTTAAAAGATACCACACATCCAGGATTCTACCCAGCCTGGCCCATATTTAGGAACTCAGCTGGGGTTTTGTGCATTGCTTAATCCTCCAAATGCACCCCTAGAAATTGGACAGGAATAGGAGAGAATGATGTTTCCGGAACCCCAAGGTTCAATGACACTCTGGATGTTTCCATTTCTACTTTCTAGGTCTCAGGAGTCCAAATGCACCTCTCACTGAGAGGAAGGGAAAGAATGAGGTGGACACTGGCGGCACGTGGATGCACTCTGAGTGCACTAGCAGGAGCACTATCACGTCTGGTGTCATCTAGCCACCCAAACAGCCAGATGGAGCCCTAGCTGGCAGCAGCTGGGAGCAGGGACACTGGCTTCTTTCAATCAGTCTGGCTGGAGAGCAGAGTGAGGAGAGCACCCGCAGAGCTCCTGTAGCTGTAAGCTTGCCCTAGCAAGATGAGAGTGACGTGGGGAGGGCCAAGTTAAGTTCATTAAAATACCAATTAATTGGCCTGCAAAATCCAGACTGGGAAACTCTATTAGTCGATTTCAACTAATAAATTTATTTCAACAGATAAATTATAAGGAAAAGAGAGGAATGGAGGGAGAACGTATAGATTAAAAGAAACTTAAAAGATGTGTAATTTTTTTTTTTTTTTGGTGAGGGAGATTACCCTGAGCTAACATCAGTTGCCAATTCTCCTCTTTTTGCTGAGGAAGATTGGCCCTGAACTAACATCTGTGCCCATCTTCCTCTACTTTATATGTGGCCCGCCTGCCACAGCATGACTTGATAAGTGATGTGTAGGTCTGCACCTAGGATCTGAACCAGGGAACCCTGGGTCGCTGAAGCGGAGCTCGAACTTAACCACTACGCCACCGGGCCAGCCCCGAGACGTGTAATTTTTTAAATGGGCAGGACTAAAATATAATGTCAAGTTGATAAAACTTTTTTTAAAAAGGCAAGGAAGTGATTACTATAAAAGACTTTAGACAATAATTACGTATGAGTAAAGGGAGGGGCTTGTGACTTGGGCAGTGCATATGGAAGGGGCTTCTGGGGTAACTCACAAAGATCTATTTTTTGACCTGATAATAGTTACAAGAGTGTTGCTTTATATGAATTCATTAAGCCATATGTCTGTGTGGTTTTCCTTATCCGTTTTACTTTACAACAAAAAATAGAAGAAGATGGACCAGCCCCAGTGGCCTAGTGGTTAGGCTCAGCACATTCCACTGTGGCAGCCCAGGTTCAGTTCCTGGGTGCAGACCTACACCACTCGTCTGTCAGGGGCCATGCTGTGGCAGCAGCTCACATACAAAAAGAGGGAGATTGGCAGTGGATGTTAGCTCAAGGTGAATCTTCCTCAGCAAAAAAAAGAAAAAAGAAAAAGAAAAAAAAATAGAAGAAGGGCATCCTCACAGAGTCAAAGCACTAAGCAGCCACTGGGGGACTGACCTGGTTGCTGGAGACTTTAAAGGAAAAAAGCATTCCCATGAGAGCATGGGTAGAGTGGACTGGAGAAGGAAGAGGTGGCTGGGCTTGCCCAGCAGTGGCAGAGAGAAGAAGGGAAGGACTCAAGGCTTACAGAGAATGGGAGCACTTGCTAAGGAGTTTGCAGCAGAATTCCAGGCTGAGTCTATTGTTTCTCATTTAAGGAACATGGATTGAGGTTACTTGTGGTGGGGCTGCCCCGAATATTATTTGGGGCTAGGAACAAGTGTTTCACGTGTTGTTTTTGTTCCATTTCAAAACAAGAATAATGTTACCAACCTGCCTCAAGATGTTATGAATTAGCAATACATGGTCTTATAGTTAATCCAAATTTTAACAGTTTGGGTCAAATTAATACAAGATTTCTAGGACAGGAAACACCTAATAAGCTGGCAAGAAGTGAAACACAGGCAGCCCTGGAGCAGGCAGGACAGAGGGTGCAAGTAGGTGGTCAGCAATAGGGGGTGGGGGCCCCAGTGGCTGGGTTTGGATTCAAGGTCAAGGCCCTAGTTTTTAGTAACGCTGGGAAAAGCAAAGCAAAGCCCAGTTTCAGAGCCACTGAGGCAGCTGGCAAATTAACCAGATAGAAACTTAGGCACAGGGACTCAGGCAGGCAACAATAATTGGATCCGGGGTACAAGGCACAAAGTTATAGCAGGGTGAATGGCCGGGTTGACCGTATGCAGTCATGTGAGTTATGGAACTCGGACTCCTTAATTTCCCCTTAATCAGTAAACAGGATTTGTTCCATACCTTAGGGCATTCTGAATCTACAGGAGTGGAATTGGGGGCAGTCAGGCGGCCCCAGCTGTGAGAATTGTTTGGCTCTTTTGCTCCTTAATCAAATACAAATAAAACTCTGTTTTCATGATTATCACTTTTTTCTAGAGATTTGATTAGATTCCGGTTCACTTCTTAAGTTAAGAATCCCTTATGACTGGTGTAGTTTATCCTGTATTGCGTCACATCAGGAGGCCTACAATGTCTGGATGTCTCATTTTTTATAGTATTAAGATTGATCAGTGGGGTTCAGGTGGTGTCAACCTGATGCTTGCATTATAAAGTGTCCCATCAACCTTTATCCTAATGATATTAGCATCCATTGATGATCATTGCTTAGATCCCTTATTTCATTAGAGGTAGGAATTTGGTAAAGAAGAAATTTCCCTGATCAACTGTGTTGCCATTCGGAAATATAGTTCTTATAGGAAAGGTAGGACAACTGCTTCATTCTTGCCTTTTAGTTATCAATTGTCAGAATGGCTTGGTGTCCTAGTAAGCTCCAATGATGACTAATGTGTTTTTATTAGCTCATTATGAATTCCTGGATGTTTATATATTTGATATGTCTCAATAAATCACAGTGATTTTTCACTTTAATACCCAAATTGTCCTATATTAGTCCAATGGGAGCCCCTTTAAAGTGGGATCCTGAGGCCTTTGATGTGAGTGCAGTAGTTGCTGATAGCTTCCTTGCTTTCTAGCTCTAGAAGACATCCCAGGCTCATCTAGTATAGCCCTGCCCCAGACCTGGAGTCAGTCATTTCTCTAAGGAATCTTGGTTTTATTTAGTGGGGAATGATGTTCAGAGATTACAATTAGTGTGTCAAGGTGCTCATTGCTATTAGGTGCATTGTTTCTAGGACTTTTCAGTGGTCAGGGCTAAAAATTAGCTTTTTATTATTTTTTTTAAAAGAAAAAATGAGTTTATAGTGATATTTCCAATTTAAATTTAAGATTACAGAGTTTTTACCTAACTTTGAATTTATATTTGTATCTCCTTTCTCTTATTTTGAACATCTTGGTTCTTAATAGCATTAACATAGTTACCTATAGTAGTTCCCAAATAAAAAGAACAATATTACCATTAACAATAAAACTACTGAATGCAGTTTAGAATTTCTTTGTGGTTCTCTACATCCTGAGAGTATATCCAATTAGGGGTGTACAGTCAACATTCTATGTTTTAAAGTCAAGTTGAAATCATTCTTTTCTCTATATGGGTTTGTCACCAATTTAGTATAAAGTTCAGTTCATTTGTTTTGGTTTGCTTTCTACTTTTAGGGATTTTTTCTTTCTGACTAATTTTGTTCCAAAGTCAAAGTATATAACAAGGTATATTTAAAGAAGTCTCAAGGCCATCCCTGTCTCCTCTATCCTATCCCTTCCCTCCCCTTATAGATAAGCATCTTTATAGTTATTGTTTATTTTTCCTTTGTTTCTTTTTGAAAATATAAGTGAATGTATGTGTTTGGTGGTGTATGTGTGTTTCCCTTTAAAGCAGACTACTCAAAAGTTGGCATATTACAAGCGTTGTTTTACCCTTGCTTTTTTCCCTAATAATAGATCCTGTTGATACACCATATATGTATATGGTATATAGAAATCTCCCTCATTCTTTTATTTTTTTAAATAGCAATATAGTGCCCATTGTGTGAATGTACCGTAGTTTATTCAAGCAGTCCCTGATTGATGGACATTTGAGTCTTTCCAGTCCTTTGCAATTACAAATAATGCTGCATTGAATGGGCTTATATATATGCTAATTTTGTATTTGGTCTGTTTATCTTTGTGATGACATGGATGTTATTTTTTATGTGAGCTTCAGTAGAGCAAGACTATTTCCGTTTCCTACTGACTGGTCAATAGTAAGAGCTCTTTGCTAATCTAGTGTTGATGAATGCTGCCAAAGGAGAAATCCTGAAGATAGCAGATATATTCACAAGTCACTTATGACTCACTGTCCCTCAACATTCCCCAAACACATCATACCCACTCTAGTCTCTGGACCTTTGCTCTTCTACAACACTAGCCCCAGAATACTTACCCTCCTCCATGAATTCTAATTTGAATGTTTCCTATCTTTATGTCTCTGTTTCCTCTGACTTTTGAAAGTATTTTAAAACCTTTGAGTTTGTAGTTTGAATATTCAAGAGGTCTTTGAAATGATGCTTACCCTCCCCCTACAATTAGGATATACTGCTGCTAGATGGCAGAAGTATCTTGATTTTGTTCTCATAGTCCAAACTCCAAATCTTGGGCAACTTGGGCAAGTTTCTCTGAGCCTGTTTCCTTATCTGTAAATTGAAGGGAAAGGGTTGGGTGATTTCTAAAATCTCTGACCGCAAATTCTGTGAATCTAAATAATTTCCTAAATGTTTTCAATATCCTCTGACCGCCTCTTTGATTTCCTCTTGGCAGGAGAGGAAAATGAACTACAGGCCGTTCCTAGACTGAAGTCATAGTACTTAGCAGTTACCCCTAATTGAAAAGAAAAATTAGGAAAGAAAAGCCATTTTGCGTGTTATTCTGACCGAAGAGTGAAAATCCTCCTCTTGCTTATCAGTCTTTTTTTTTTTGTTTTTTTTCAGTAGCTGTTGGCTAGGTATTATTTAAATCTATATTTGTTTCATTTGATAATTTATTTACCTATTCAATAAATGTTTACTGAAGATCTTCTACGTGCCAGGCACCATTTGGTCATTATTAGCTTTGTTTCTTTTGTTGTTGTTTTGTTTTTAGCAGTAGCTTGAGCTCAAAATCTGTTTTATTTTTTTGGAGCTTCTGTTTATAAATACAAAAAATTCCCAGAAAAGGAACTTCTAAACAACAAATTTAAAGCAATTTTCTTGACTATGGTATAAACTAGATTAATCATATTCCTTGAGTATGTGGTAAGTGATTTAGTGGTTCTCATACATTTTGAGTTAACAGACCAACAAGATTAAAAGAAAAAAATGGACTGACCTAGCGTTGACATTTTTTTCTTCTGCTAAGTGAGGATGTTAAAAAGAGACAAATGCCACCATCCAATAGAGAATATTTCAGTGCCAGGAAAAAAAGGGGGACTGGAAATAGTCATAAGAAACTTGTAATAAAGGAAATTCTTTTAAATTGAATATAAATTTAGAATTGTGAAACATTCTCTTTCATATCCTCTTTGTTTTGTTTTAAATTTTGTCATGGACCTGTGAAAACATTGTCACCGACTAGTCCAAATCTGTGGACTAGTATTTGGGAATCACCGTTTTGGGACAGGAACTGTATTTTATTCTCACTTGTGTTCCCATTGTGCTAGGCCCCGAGAAATAATCGTCAAATGCAATTGAACTCTATAGTTGGAGTTAATGTGTTTTACACAAATATTATTTTTTTGACTGTGGTGTGTTATGCTGTGGATGACACTGATGAAGTAAAAATGGCTTTGTACACAGTTAAGTATTTGTAGGCCAGATTTTACAGATGATGAAAGAGACATGGAAATGTTAAGTGAGTTAGCACCCTCAAATCAATGTCGGTGAAATAGACAAGAATAGAACAAGACTCTGGACTTTTAGGACCGTATAACTACTCAACTGTAATCAGAAATTAGAACGGATTATTTACATGATATTCAACAGCTTTGGCTGACTCATTACCCTAATAATAGAGTGTGACTTTTCTGACAAATATGCATTAGTTTATACCCTAGTCCCAGGCTGAAATTAGCTTTATCCCTGTTATACTTGGCTGTGGAATAAATTCACATTTTGCTTTAGCTAGCTAGTAGCCAGTCAGTTCTAACAACGGTCTTCCCAAGTTCCACTTCATAAAATTCTGTGACAATGCACAGACATATGGGATCTTGACAATCAGTGATTTTTCCCAGCTTTCTCAGAGCTCACTAATGCAAACTGAACTAATCTTGAAGGACCCCTTCAGCTTAGAGACCCTAGACTTCTGTGATTTTCTACATCTTCTGGCCTAGAGGCCAATACTGAGTCAACTAGATCAGGGATTGTCAATTTTAACAAGATTTTCTAAAGATTTTGTGTATACTGTGTATCCAAAGCCATTTGTTTTCATTAGTGGAATCACAGGGAAGATTTTGCTTTGCGTTAATTTTATTTGTTGGTGTAAAAGTACTGAGTGTCTGCAAGGAATCATGTTAGACCCCATTGCGTATTATTATAAGTAATCTCATATTATTCTCTCTAATCCTAATCATCCTATGAGGTTAAATTTTATCCCTCTTTTTGAAAAGAGAAAGTCAAGGTTTAGAAGGTAAAATTCCAAGTGGTCCTGGAGGACTGTAGGGCTGTCAATAGGTGCAGCTGCTAAGCAATGATTACCACCCCATAACCGCAGCCCTCATCATAAGAGGATGTGGCCCCTTTAAGAGGAGGAGCGGCTACCTAAGAAGACCTGAGCTAAAAACCTGGCCAAGATCCACAGACTTTGTGGACACAACCTCACTTCTCAGGAGAACTCCTCTAGGCTATTGCTGAGGCTATTGCTGCGGGTGACTGGGCTCCTGCCTTGCTACGGTTTCCGCTTCCCTGGCTCCTTGTGTGTCTGCTGCAGCCCTGATTCCACATTTCCTGGACCAGCCTGCGTGATCAAGTAAGGCGATGCTCAATTGGTTTACATTCATGATCTCTCTCACTCCCCACTCTTTCTTTTTTACCTTTATTTCTCTGACATGAATCTCAGTCAGTTTGGCCCAGCAGGCACCAGCCACATCTTGTATTTGCTCATGTCTGTTTAAGAATCCTGTCGCTATCTTTACCTTGAACCTACCTATTCACTTAACCTTTTCGAGCTATGTTTCCTTTATCCTAGCCCTGGGCTTTGTATAGTTTCCAGTAGGCTTGGGATTAGAATTGATTCTATAACTCATATCTATTCTTTGACATTTATTCATTCACATCCATTCATTCAAAGTATATTCACTGAGTGACTATTGTTAGTCACTGTGGTAGGCACTGAGGATAAAGCAGTGAACGAGATAGTCATGTTCTCTGCTCTCTTGGAGTGTAAAATTTAGCGAGAGAGAGAGTCATTAATCTAATAATCACACTAATGATATATAAGTACAAACTGAGAGAAGTTCTCTGAAGGAAGGGAACGTGCTTTTATGAGAGCATTTAAAAAAGTAAGTTTAGGGCCGGCCCCGTGGCTTAGCGGTTAAGTGCTTGCGCTCCACTGCTGGCGGCCCGGGTTCAGATCCCGGGTGCGCACCGACGTACCGCTTCTCCGGCTATGCTGAGGCCGCGTCCCGCATACAGCAACTAGAAGGGTGTGCAGCTGTGACATACAACTATCTACTGGGGCTTTGGGGGGAAAAAAATAAATAAATAAAATCTTTAAAAAAAAAATAAATAAATAAAAAAGTAAGTTTACCTCAACTAGGGATAGAGTTGGGATCAGGAAAGATTTCCCTTAGAAAATGATGCTTTACTATTTTAATGAGATACTTAAAAAAATCAAGGGGCCGGCCCCGTGGCTTAGCGGTTAAGTGCACGCGCTCCGCTGCTGGCGGCCCGGGGTTCGGATCCCGGGCGCGCACTGCCGCATAGCTTGTCAGGCTGTGCTGTGGTGGCATCCCATATAAAGTGGAGGAAGATTGGCACAGATGTTAGCCCAGGGCCAGTCTTCCACAGCAAAAAAGAGGAGGATTGGCATGGATGTTAGCTCAGGGCTGATCTTCTTCGCAAAAAATAAAAAAAATAAAAAATAAAAAAAATAAAAAAATGCCAAAAATCCATGATGAACAAAATAGCAAAATTTTGAATAAAGACCAGTAACATGCCAAGACATACTGGAACCTGACGTGAAAGGAAAAAATGTGCACGCTTATAAATATGTTCTTATGTATTTTTTTTTGTGTGTGTGTGAGGAAGATCAGCCCTGAGCTAACATCCATGCTGATCCTCCTCTTTTTGCTGAGGAAGACCGGCTCTGAGCTAACATCTATTGCCAATCCTCCTCCCTTTTTTTTTTTTCCCCAAAGCCCCAGTAGATAGTTGCATGTCATAGTTGCACATCCTTCTAGCTGCTGTATGTGGGACTCGGCCTCAGCATGGCTGGAGAAACGGTGAGTAGGTGCGCACCTGGGATCCGAACCCGGGCCACCAGTAGCGGAGCGCGCGCACTTAACCACTAAGCCACGGGGCGGCCCCTTATGTATTTTTTAGTGATTCATTTTCTCTAGAACATTAAAATTGTTTAAAAATATTGAAAGAAAAGAAAATGATGCTCGAGCTGAGATCTGCAGGAGTAGTTATGAACAGAGGAAGCAGGAGCTGTGTGGAGGCCCATTAGAGTGTGCCTGGCAGACCATCTACGACAGTGAGCGTAATTGACTGAGGGCCTCAGCTCTGTATTCTGGCGCTTCCCATGGGCTCTTCCCTCCCATGACTGAGTCCTGTGGGGATTCTAAGGCAGACTCACTCCTGGGAGATATGTGGACTCCTTTGTTGGCCGACTTTGGCTCAAGGACTTGCAGAAGCTTCCTTAGACCACTCGGGAATCTAGACTGCTGTCATCCAACCTTCTCTCCTCTCTCCCTCACTCAGGGTCAGGCATCTATCATTGCTCCCTCTCTATTTTCTTTCACACAGTCATTTCTTTTAGTAAAATCTTTCATGTTTAATCCCATTTTGACATTTGCTTCTTGGAGGACCCGAAATAACACAAATGGAGTGGGTATTTGAGCTTCAGGGAACAGTGTTTACTCCCTAGGCCTAGATTTGACTTGCATGACTTTTTTTTTTTTTTTTTAAAGATTTTATTTATTCAGTTTTTTCCCCCCAAAGCCCCAGTAGATAGTTGTATGTCATAGGTTCACATCCTTCTAGTTGCTGTACGTGGGACTCGGCCTCACGTTGGACGGAGAAGTGGTGCCTCGGGGCGCTCCCGGGATCCGAACCGGGGCCGCCAGCATCAGAGCGCGTGCACTTAACCGCTAAGCCACAGAGCCGGCCCTTTTTTTTTTTTTTTTTTTAAAGATTTATTTATTTATTTTTCCCCCAAAGCCCCAGTAGATAGTTGTATGTCATAGTTGCACATCCTTCTAGTTGCTGTATGTGGGACGCGGCCTCAGCATGGCCGGAGAAGCGGTGCGTCGGTGTGCGCCCGGGATCCGAACCCGGGCCGCCAGTATCAGAGAGCACGCACTTAACCGCTAAGCCACGGGGCCGGCCCTAACTTGCATGACTTAAAGGAAGACCGAAAGCTGTGAGGCTTCAAAAAACTAATTGTTGGTAGCCGTATATGCAAGACCAGATTATCAGGAATATCGTCAAGAGGGGTGAGGAGGGAGATTCTGGGGGCTGGCAGCAAGGTCTGCCATTCCCTTCTGCCATACAAAGCCGGGAGAAAGATCTCTGAGCAGGGGTCTTGGCAACACTGTTATCTTTATTCCCCACCATCCTACATTGCTGGCTCTGGTCTGTCTTCCTGGCTACAAATGTCACTCTTTTGCTCCAGATTGAGTTGCTACAATTACCATGTGAGGAAATATGGGTAACATGGTAGAGAATTTAGAATCCAGGCTTCACCACTTTCGTAAAGATTATCTCATTCAGTCAAGGCCTGTCTTTCAGCTTCCTAAAATCTCGTTTCTCTTGGTTTGGGCCTTTCCACAAGTTCTTCACCATATTTTTTATCTTTCTAAATCTGAAAGCTTTTCTTTTCCTCATGCAATTAAAATGCTCTTCTGTTTTCAATTCTCTAATTGAAGAGGCAATGAGTGTTCTAGAGTCAGACCAGAGATGGAACCTTAGCAGCATCACTTCCTACATGTGAGACTTTGGGCAAGTTACTTACCTTATGAGCCTCAATTTTCTTATTTACAAAATGGAGGTAATATGCCTGCCTCCCAGGATAGTTGTGAGGATTAAATGAGTTGTGGTATATAAAAGGACCTGGTACATAGTAGGTCCAGAAAATGTTGGTTCCCTTTTAGCTCCAATACCACCCTTCCTCCTGGCGTTCTTCACTCTTCTTCCTTCCCTGGATGGCTGGTCCCCACAGCCAGTTTCCCCTTCCCAAGACTATGAGAGCCTTGGGAGAGCTATTTCCTTTTAGATTTTTCCACATTCTATTTATCTAAGCACAAGTAAGTCCTTTCTCTTATTCATTACCTTTCATTATTCAAAACTTTGGTGCATTCAAAACTCATATGAAAGGATTCAACTCATCAGAGACATGGAGCTTACAGGCCACGGAATGAAAAAATGAAAACTACTGATTAGACTCCATTCATTTATTTATTTATTCACCAAATTTCTTGACTCTCTATTATGTTTCCACTGCATAAGGCATTAAGTGTCCCAAGGGTTACTTTTCCAGGATAGATCAAAGCATAGAATAGGGAGCAATGTAAAATTTGTTCATCAAATATCAAAGTTCCAAAGGATTCTGGGCCACATCCCATTAGAGGGAATGTCCTACTGGTGGCTCACTCTCTCCTTAGGCCCTGGTGTCCCACTATGTTACTCCACAAATTTTCCATTTCCTACATATGTAACCTTGGGCAATTTACTTAACCTCCAAGACTGCATTTCTTCATTTGTAAAATAAAGTGAATAAAAGTATTTTCCCCCAAAAGTTGTTATGATTCAATGAACTGATTTGTGTACAGTGCTTAGCACAATGCAATAAGTACCCATTATCTGTCACCTTTTACCAGCATTACCAATGTCATTATTATTTAGGTTAAGTGAGCCTAAGAGCTTCTAGGCCCAGATTTTAAATATTCACACCATTTTACCCTTTCATTGGGAGGAGGACAGAGATGACAAATATTAATGCCAACTCTGCCACTTAGTAGCTATGAGAACTTTGGTAAGTCATTTAGTAATGCTAAACCACAATTTTCAGATCTCTAAATGAGGAGACTAATCGTCCCTGTTTCATAGGACTGTTGGGAAGATTACATGAGACACTGGGGCAAGGCACTTAGCCCGGTGCCTGGAGGAACCCAGTAAGCCCGCATTAGAAGTTAGCTATGAGGGCCGGCCCCGTGGCTTAGCAGTTAAGTGCGTGTGCTCTGATACTGGCGGTCCGGGGTTCGAATCCTGGGTGTGCACCGACGCACCGCTTGTCCGGCCATGCTGAGGCTATGTCCCACATACAACAATTAGAAGGATGTGCAGCTATGACATACAACTATCTACTGGGGCTTTGGGGGAAAAATAAATAAATAAAATTATTAAAAAAAAAAAAGTTAGCTATGAGAATTATAAAGTTAGTTTTCTACCATCTCCTTCCTTTCTTCTTGCTCCCCCTTTCCATCTCCTATTTCTGGGGTAGGACTCTGTTCAGAGGAAGCAAAAAATAATTGTGCACAGGAATAATCTCTTTATCCTTAGAAAGACCTCTTGTCTACTTTTTTAGGTAGGCAATTAGACCTCCTTTGACTAAATCTCCCCATTTCACGCTGGGACCTTGGCTTTGGCTTTTATCCACAAAGCGTCAATAAAGGTGTTTTACTAAGCAGAAAAACAGCATCCTCCCACCCCCACCCCCACCCACCCACACACACTCCCCAGGTAAATCCTGCTGTCCCCTCCTCCATGTGGATTCTATACTTTTAAAAAAGCAATTTTCCCTTCATGCAATACAATGGGTCAGTGAGTATGAGATTTCAGCCATCAGTCTCAGACCAAGAGGCCTCATTGAATATACTGTGTGTCCTCCTCACCTTCACCAATTTCAATCTAGAAGCGCCTCTGACCCATTAACGTCAAATGCAATGTGCTCGGCCTCCAACAATCTTGGCCAGTCCATGTGAGGGACACTTTGGCCTACAGGTGCATTAATGACATTCTGATCTGCAGAAACCTTCAAGCCAGGCTGTGTGGGGAGAGAGGAGAAAAGTGTGTGTGGTGGTGGGGGTGGGGAGGGAGAAGAGAAATCGACTGAATTATAAAGCACATACTTGCTAGGTTATAAGAAACATTAAACTAAACAGCCTGAACAGTCCATTTGCTGAAAAGACATTTAATTATTTCTGTGAGAACTAGTTAGCGATGAGAGCCCATAAAATAAACAAAAAGACACTAGCATTTGATTTTAATGTCTTTCTATTTTGCCACTGGCCACAATTTAATTAAAATTCTGAATAGAAATTTTAAGATGACACCTCCTCCTCCCTAGCAGCCAGACAACAGAGATAAAACATCCCCCATATCCTCATGGCATTTTGGACGTTTTAGCTAAATGTCCAAAGCTAGGCGATTTTTGCCAGCTGCCCCCACCCCCACCTGCCACTGACGAAAGATGTTTGCAATCCTTAAACTCCATGTTTTAAATCTGGGCCAAGTGCCCATAGGTCATAGAAACTTCGCTATTTATTTTAGAGAAAAATGCAGAACTGATTATTGAAAAACTGATCGAAAGAGGTGGATGCGAGTGTGGGTGTTGGGGAGAGATGTGGTTTTATTGATGTGATTTTCATCGGTAGAGTAAGCACTGAATCAGAATTAAGGAATTCTGGGTTCTAGCCCTGGCTCTAATTGTTAAAAAATTATTTTAACCTTCTCAACATTTCAACTTTGCCATCTGTGAATGGGATAGGATAGGCTGGTGAACTTTTGTGTCCCTCCAGCTCTAATAGTGCATGTTTTTAATATAGTAAGGGACATGTGGTTTTACAATAGAAATGGCCACAAATCCAAAGTTTGGAAATGATGGCAGTTCTTCCAACTGTATTGATCAGGTTCCAGGAGGAATCACACAAATAGACACATTTATTTTTTGTTAATGTCCAGTGATTAGAGCAATGCCTGGCTCATAGTAGGTACTCAACAAATATTTATTGGCTGAGCATATGACTCTTCCGTGAGTGTCGTAGCTCTCAGTTTTAATTACCTAGCTTCCTAACCCAGGTTCTACTGATGTTTAAGATGTTTTGATGTACCTGGGGGGAAAATTTGCTTAATAAGTAATATGTTAACTGATAGGCCTTTATAATTGACTTGTTTTTTCTCTGTTAGTAAACTGCTACCATGACGAATTAAAAAAAAATATTATCTAGGGGCCGGCCCGGTGGCATAGTGATTAAGAGCACGTGCTCCACTTCAGCGGCCTGGGGTTTGCAGGTTCAGATCCCGGTCGCGCACTGATGTACCACTTGTCAAGCTGTGCTGTGGCAGCGTCCCATATAAAATAGAGGAAGATGGGCTTGGATGTTAGCCCCTGGCTAATCTTCCTCACACACTCACACAAAAATTATCCGTACAGTAATGAGGTAAAATTCTAGGGACAGCAATAATTTGTATCCTACCTTAGCATAGGTTGTGTGTTTTTGTTTAATCTTATAGATATAAAAACCAAAGGCCTAAAAAATGATTTCTGTCACATTCCCATTTTCCACTCATTTCTCTATACTTATAGCAAAAGATAAATGCATTATTCAAGTATTTAATTTTTCTGTTCCACCTAGAGAGTTCGGGAAGCTCCGCAGAACCTGAGAAAAACCTTTGTGTTGGAAGCTCCACCCCTTATAATCAGGAATAATAAAATCTCTGAGTTTAAGCCTTAAAAGTTATTTTGGCCAATCTCTCATCTCATGCTTGACTCCCTTTTACAATACTTCCAATGGAGCAATATTTTCTGGCAATGGTTCAGGTCTCTCTTGTCTTTTGCATGACTTCTCTTAACTATGATTCTGTCTTAGTCAAGAAACACCGAGCAGTCTTTCTTGTTAGGTGAGTGCACCTTTAGAGCAAGACACAGATTCGCAGCCTATGGACAGAGGACAAGCAAGCTTTAATAATAACTTCCATTCTCCTGACTTCCTGCGGGGAAGATAAGGGAACATTCCCTAACCAAGAGAAGGAGTAAGAGTGACATTTTCTTTCTGCTCCAAGTTAAGGCGTGCTCTTAGCAGAGTAACAGATTAAGTGAAGTTGTCCTGGGCTCTTGAAAAAGCTGAGCACTTTCTTGGCCATCTAGTAAAATGATAACCCTTTGTCAGTGGGTTCCAAAAATGGTATGGGCCCTATTTGTGTCGTGTTGCTCTAGCTGTCCCTCCTTTTGGTAACAGCTAGCTTAATTGTTATGGGGGAGAAGGGATAGCCAGCCAGGCAATTAGTGCTTGGGTAGCCTAAGCACATTGAGGATGACAAACTATTTAGGGGTTGGGCTGCCCAAGTATATCAAGGGAGATCCAGCATTTAGAGGCTAGAGTTCTCTGAAAAAATATAACTCATTAGTGCTTAAAATATATATATATATATATATATATATATATATATATATATATATACACACACATATATAAAGCCTATTATATGAAAATCAAAATAGTGGTTACCTCGTCATGGGAGGGATGGGATTGATCTGTGACACAAAGGATGCTTCCGGTGTTGGTAGATTGTTTCATCTCACTGAACCACTCTGAACCAACAATAGGTCAATCTAGTTAAATTCATTTCAAGTGGTGATGTAGGTGAGTTCCCAAAGTTAGGCCTATGTTGTGTAAGGAGCAATCAGGTATTTAATAAAAGACATTTCTATGGCAACAAAAAAAAACAAGGTTAATGGTTGGAGAAAATTATAAACCAGTTTCTGAGCCCAGGGGACAGCCAGCCAAGAAGATTTCTAGATCAGGGTTGAAGCATCTTTTGCAGTTTGAAATGTCTCTGATGATGTCATTGGCTGTTAAGTATCTTTCTGAATGGCTTACACAGCAACAGGCACAAAGATTGTCTAAACATAGGGTATTGTGGTGATTTCTCTTAAGTTCATGTCAAGTTATTCAGCTTTAGTTTCCAGGGCTTCAGGAAAAAGGGTGGTTTCAGGCCTCAATGATTCCTAATCAAAAGATGGGAGAAAATTGAAAACATTAGTTTGGAGACTTTTAGCCAGATATTTGGGGAAACTACAAGATTTCAGGATCCAGTCCAGTTTACAGGTAGAAAACAAAAACCTCAAAGACAATTAACAGAACTAGAATCTAATATCCACAAAGGTATGCTACTGAAACATAATTTTTCTCTCTAAATCACCCTCATTTCTACCAAAGATAGCCAAATTAAGAGTAACTTGTTCCCAAAATAAGTCTAGTTTCAATAACCTTCACCTGCCTATTTGCATAAGTACATTAAGAATAGTGATTGATCATATAGGCTCTTTTAAATCTGCTTTGCAGTAATTTTTCATAAGGAATCTCAGATTGAACTTTTAAAGGCCTATCAAGGCCAGGAAACCCAAGCCAAGGACTTGTCATCAGACTTCACTTGCAATACCTATAGATTTGAGTGATTTCCTCTCTTCTCGAGGTCCCCCAAATATCCTGAGGTTCTTGTACTTGGCAGGAAGTGACCTTCTTTACTCATCTGGTAAGGTTGCTAGGAACCCTGTAAGCAAGGTACTAAGCCAATATTTCCAAGGGGCTTTATTTGTTCCATAAAGTCAACCTTTGTTCCTTAAAGCTGTCTGGTCATATTTGAGTCTATGCACATTCTTTCTCAAATATGGCATTCTAGTCAAAGCCTTGGTAGTATAACCAGTGCTTCCAATTGTGTCCTGTTATAAGTAGAACAGATTCTTATTGAACTTATGCAAATATTGTCATGAAAATAAGAATACCCACTCACTAAGAGGTTCCAAATTCCAGAGGGATCATTTCCAAATGTTTCAATTCTGTTTACAAAGCTATACCAAATTGCTATAATTCATAGTTATATTAAGAGAAAAGAGAAAAAAGTTTCCTTAAATCTAGAAAAATAAAACATTAAAAAAATAAGCAATATTTCAAACAAAATCATAAAAATTATAATCATCCTCATCAGTTCATTTAGTCCCATGTAATCAACTCTTGATCTTTTGTTAGCAGTTTTATGAAGCCATCGGTTTCTCCATTAGACTTCTGTAATTTCTTACCCAGTTCAGTTTTATGATCTGAAAGTTTATTAGAAACCCGTATTCTAGAGTAAGTATCAGAGTCCTTTCCATGAATCTCTCTGAAGATGAAACATATTTACATCTGAGTAAAACAATAACTCTCTGTAAGTGAGAAAAGACTTAAAAAAGGGTTCTTTATAATCAATTGACAAAGAAATTTGATTATTTCTGTGACATAACACTTTAAGATAATAATTAGAATTATGATTGATAACATTATACCAGGACATATCAGGTTATCAAAAATTTCATGCAATTTCTTAGAACATTTATATTAATAGCATATATGCACACAAGGATATCCATAAAGGAGGTTTAGCATCACTTATTTGACAATGCATCCCATGCAATTTAACATACCAAACAAGCCTAATTAGTTTAACAAAACTTTGGAATGTTCCCGGAGCCCTGTGGAAAACTCCCAAAGTTATTTCCAGGTCAAAAAGACTTCAGTTTTAGAATTTGATTTTGAGAAGTTTGTTAAAGATATCAAAGGTTTAGACATTGGACCAAATAGGATAACAGATCGATATGAAACAATGCTTAATTATCTATTTCACAAAAGTGACAATAAAAGATTAAAAGCAAATACAGGTTACATAGCTGTTAGCTAAACTTAGCTCTTTTAGTATTATAAAGACTAGTTTTCCTAAGTAATCAAGGACCTGATAAAGACAGCAAGCACTGGAAATTATTTTGATAAAACATAGAATCTTCATCTTCTAGGCAGATCACTTTAAAAGGTACAGAAAGTTTTCTTTTTAGCAAAGGAAAGGAAAGTAAGTTCTAGTCTTTCGTAAGCACACTATTGATATTAAAGCTTAATTTTATTCTATTTTTTTAAATTTTATTTATTTATTTATTTTTTCCCCCAAAGCCCCAGCAGATAGCTGCATGTCATAGCTGCACATCCTTCTAGTTGCTGTATGTGGGATGCGGCCTCAGCATGGCCAGAGAAGCGGTGCATCGGTGCACACCCGGGATCCGAACCTGGGCTGCCAGCAGCAGAGCACGCGCACTTAACCGCCAAGCCACGGGGCTGGCCCTAAAGCTTAATTTTAAAACCCTTATAATAACAATTCAATTTTTTACCAACTTGATTACACAAAGTAAATTTCTCTCTTTTTCTCTCGTCAACCTTTATATACATTTAGTTTTGTCCTTCATAGCCAAAAGTTCTAGTTTGGGTAAATTACTCTCATTTCCCTTAAGAAATGTATCTTCATATTAAAATTTTTAGAAATTTTAATTTCTAGTGAAAAATAAACAATTATGAACTGCCTTTTACATCAGCATTCTATGGCTTGGCAAATGTATAAATATTATTCATAATTTCTAGAAACATATGCTACTTCATAGTACAATCTTTAAATAAAGCACAAGACATGTTTACTAATAGACCCAAACATGTTTAGTTTCTCTGTAATAAGAAGACAAAAGTAGGTAAATTTAGACTTGCTTAGCAATTACAGTTTCAGTATTTTATCCTATTTGAAAAGGATCTAGATATTCAATGATTTTTCTGTCATCTAATTTAACTTAGCAAAACTTTAAAGTTTCGAGTTACCAAAGAGGTTTTGGAAGATATTTTTGGAAGATATTTTTAAGTAATATTTTGTTTTAGTAGTTGGAAAGAGTTAGGTTCACCTGCTAAAGCTTTTTAATAATATTTGTGTAGCTTTTTACTAATATTTTACCAATAAGATTTTTTTGTTTGCCAAATTTCCAAATACTGCCCCCCCGCTTTTTAGGTTCTACTGATTGAGCTAACCAAGATCAGTCTCAGGCAATTGCGGGCTGTGTTTACATTTCTGATTCTGTAGAGATTTGCAAGACAAAGATAGTTGCTTTTAATTTCTCAAATACTTGGGTTGTAGCCTGAATGGTATCAAAAAGCTGATCCCCCATCCAACTACATTTTCTTTAATTTGCTTCTTTATATCGGAGAGATTTCTAACTAAGAGGTAAATAAAAAGATGTTTGTTTTCTAAATCTTCAGGACAATGTACTACATGTTTTAAAAGTCTGCACAAAACGTTTAACGAAGGCCTATTTTCCACGTGCACAATTTAACCTTAGACCAATTCACCTTGTGGGGGTCGGAGAGGGACTTCCATTATCCTCCTGTTAGCCCCTGAATACCAGCCTCCAGTTTCCATCTCACACTGTGTGGGCTCAGGCAACCCTATTGATTCCCTTTAGCATGTTTAATTAACATTGACTGAAGGGCAGAGTTATACTTTGTTTTGCAATATTAGGCAGGGGAAACATTATCCAGTGAGACACAATGTCCATTCACATAATACAACCCATAATACAATCAGGCAGAAGAGATGCAATCACTTCACATAAAGCCCGTTCAAATACTCCACTTCTATAAACTCTCATCCTAATCCATTGACTCTTACACCTCTAACCATAGGTTCCACTAGTACACCATCAACAAGTCTTGGTCTTATAATACTAGGTGGGGGAAGCTTTTATAAAACTCTCAGGCAAAGTTGACATAACGTCTTCATATAATACTAGGTCAAACATTCCAACTTTATAATCATATCAACCCTTATGCTTTTATGTTTTCTCAATCTAATTGTAGCCTAAGTTTCTACCAATGGGTTTTGGTACCATAGCTTATGGGATTCCTACATCAAGGGGTCTCGGAAATTTCTCCTCTCCATCCTCCAGGCATCCTACCTATTTCTGTGCAAAAGGCTTTGAGTTCCCAGCGAGAGGTCCAGCTGACCATGGCTTTTTTGTCGATCATTAACTTGATTAACCGGCCTAAGTGTTGCCCCAAGCAGTCGTTGGCCAGGTTTCTCATTGTGATCTCTGCCTTCCAGATTTTAAAGTTTCTCCAAATGACTAAATAGAGAGGACTGTTTGAGGCCCTTTAATGTTGTGGGGCCCAGTAGGAGGTCCCTTTGGCCCATCCAGCCTTAAGTAGTGCTGTATTAAATCCTTTGTTTTAACCCTGTCAGTGTCCGTTTTATTCATTCCATTTTTTAAATAACCATCTAAATATTTCTATCCTGCTGGGATGAGTCCCTTGACTCTTCCCTTTCTGATTCCTCTTTATTTTCCACCCTTTCAATATTTGGTTTATTTATTTTATTTCTTAATAACCCTTTAAAAAATTTCCACCTTGTTTGGGAAGAGTCCCTTGACTCTTCCCTGGCTTCTTCTCATTCTTTTGTTAAGTAACGTAATGTTTTCATTAGCATCCGTAAGACCGTGAGGGGAAGCTGAGACTCCAAATTCCATTAAGTTCTTAAGGCTAGTCCTTTATTTCTTTGTAATTTGGTCTTTCCATAGGTACCAATATAGGTACCAATAAAATCGCTGTTTATGATGAGAGCTCTCTAAAAATTTTTCCAATTTAGAAGTTTTTCAAATTTAAAGGATCCATCATCTGGCCATTGATGAGTAAGATCTTAACACTGACTCAAACCAATAAGCCTTTTATAGCTTAACCATGGACGTAAGAAGCATTCCCAAAAGAGAGTGCCAAAGAATCAGCCTTCACAAGATTCAGAAAGTTCACTCCCAATAATAGTCGAAGAAAGAAAGGCCTTTGTTGCACAGGTGTTAAGGATGGTGTAGTGAAAATGGTATCTCTGGTCTTCCCTGAGATCGTGGGACACCTTCAGTTACAAACCTAGTAATCTGTGACACCAGGTAATCATTACTGGAATGGAATTTTTTTCAGCACTAACAAGCAATGAAGGTTGAAATGACAAAGGCCTCTTGTGGACTGGAACCCATTATGACAAACTCCCCTGAGAGCGGACACAACCGGACAAAGTGTGTCTTGGAACCCTAGTCTATTCAACTTGCCACCAAGGTGCACTCCCATAAATGCATGTTCTGGATGGTAGAGACCAGGGAGAATATTCTCACTGGTCAAAAAGTCAAGGTGTCAAGACACGGAACAAGACAAAAGGAAAAATCTCATTCTGTTTTTTTCTTGTATACACATTAACAGCTTTATCTGAGCCTTGGGGTCTCTTAGAGCCATACCTAATACCTAAGAGGGCTGTGCCACAGGGCTGGGGATTGTGTGTTGTTTTTACAGAGTACCTGGTTGCCTGGAAATTTTCTTGAGGTTAGTGGGTTACTGAGTGTTGATCTAACTCATTCCATGACCAACTTATCCTATCACAGGAGTCTTCTTGAGGTGGCGAGCACCCTAATTCTTGTTAAATGCTCGACCTGTGCCCAGCAATTTTGTAGTCTTGGCTTCCAAGATGTCTCTTAGCAACAGCTTTTACCTCATATACATATTAACCTACAGCAAAGTTTGTGACCAGACTGTGGGGCCGGCACAGACAACAGGTTTATAGGGCCCACACCTGTGTCCTCCCCTATGGATTTTCCCTTTTATGACAAATGACACAAAGGACAGAGACAAGGAAAAACAGTGACCATCTCTGGGAGGAGAAGGATCAATAAAAACCAAAGAATACTCTACCAAATTACCCAGAGTCTCTAAGTCCAAGAAACTAATTTCCCAAATACTTTCTCCTGCTAATCTAAATTTAGTAAAGGAAAAAACTCACCACTCTCACTTCCATTGGACCCTGCAGGCAGAGATCTGGGAGAGTGTTGTGGTAAGAGCTCTTACCTCCTGTCAGCTCTTGTCAGAGGTCCAGGGTGTCAGCTGTGGTAGTCCCAGAGTGAGCAGTGTTTAGCCAGTTAAGTTTTCTCCCATCCTCATCACCATCTATAGGGGAGGAAGAAATTTTCCTCTACCCTTCTAGGTTCTTCTGGTTGGTCTAAGAATTAAATTGACATGAGACAGAATAATAGGAGAAAATTAAACCAAGTTTAATAACATGTATATGTGGGAGAAACTCAGGAAAACTGAGTATAACTCACCAAAATGGCTGAAGCCATCACTATAAATACCATCTTCAGCTAAAGGCAAGAGGATGTTGGGGGTAGTGGTTTGGGACTTCAAAGGAGAGGAAGGCAATTCACATGGAGAGGGAAAAGCAAATGTTTGGTAAACAAATGTTTGCCATGCCTTGCAGAGACAATGGGACATGGAGAGGACTCTGATCAAATGGGCCTTGCTAGGCCCTGTCTACCACACCTAGTTCATATTATACTGTAGTGATCTGTGGTGATAGCTCCTTCCGGGAACAGGCCTTCTCTCTTAAATTCTTTTAGGAATTTAGCAGGAAGGTCAAAGTTTCTTCCCGGGTCTTTTATTCTTAAAAATAATCAAGCCAAAGAGACATATTTTGGGGTAGCAAATTTTCCTCGCCTACAGTTCCAAATACGTAGCATAGAGTAGGTGCTTAATGAAGTTACCTCTACAACAGTTTTATACTCTTTTCTGCAAAGGAGTGAAGCAGACAAAAACTTTTTACCTTTTGTCCTACTTTTTCATGTTCCTCTCCTCTATCCTGGTGCCCCTGTGCCTTGCCTATCACTTCCAGGTCCCTGCCGTTGTATGTGCAGGAACGACTTGCCTGGTAGAGGGGACCACTGTGACTGTCACATAGTAAGCACTTAATAGATGCTGATTGAGTGAGGTAGAAAAGCAAGGTTCCAGGGTGCTGATATAATGGGGGGGCTGAGTGAGTTGAGTAAGTCAGCAGGAAGGTGTGTGGGGTCACAGGTAGAGACGGAGTGGTGTGAGCTGCTGCCAGGAGCAACACACTGGAAGAGAAAGTCAAGAAATAGTACTAGGGCCCAGAAGGTAGAGCCAAGCCTGGGGCTCTGGAGCCTGAAATGCTGAGTTAAAGAGTGTCCAGGTACAGGAGCCAAAACCAAGAAGAGCCGGGGCAATCCAGTGGAGATTCATGGTAAGATATGAGCATCCTGAAAAAAACTTAGTCAGGTGGCAGCCATTTTTGCATAGGCTGATAGTTTTGAATTGCCTGGGCCATAATTCTTTTTGGACTATGCCTTGTCTGTCTGTCCATCTTAAACTGGCTGCCTACATTTTTCTGGTTGTCAACTAATTTGTCTAATCCTTACAGATGTTTAGCTGATCATATTAATATCTTATAATTGTATAATCCTTTAAAGTCTGCAATAATGCTTTTGCAACCATTAAATTCCTGCAACAATCCTATGAGGTAGTTGCAGCAGGTATTAGCATTGCCATTTAATAGATAAAGAAACCAAGACCCAGATAAGTTAAATGTCTTGCCCAAGGTCACACAGGTAGTATTGGCAGTCAGAGCTAGAACCCTTCTTTTTTTTTTTTTTTTTTGGTGAGGAAGATTAGCCCTGAGCTAACAGCTGTTACCAATCCTCCTCTTTTTGCTGTGGAAGATTGGCCCTGAGCTAACATCTGTGCCCATCTTCCTCTACTTTATATGTGGTACGCCTGCTGCAGAATGGCTTGATAAGTAGTGCATAGGTCCGCACCCAGGATCCGAACCTGCAAACCCTTGGCTGCCAAAGTGGAGTGTGTGAACTTAACCACGTCGCCACCGGGCCAGCCCCCCTAGAACCCAATTCTTATGAGTGCAAGTTCAATGAACTTTTTTAATCACACTGTAGATGACTGATAATGATTTAAGGGATTACCTTGCCTGGTGATATTTACCTTTTCATAGGGGATTCTTGAAAGTGGAAAAGCCTGTAAGAAGTAGAGAGGTGACTTTCTTTTTTTTTTTTTTTTTTTTTTTAACCAGATGGTTTTTTTTTTTTAAAGATTTTATTTATTTTATTTTTCCCCCCAAAGCCCCAGTGGATAGTTGTGTGTCGTAGCTGCACATCCTTCTAGTTGCTGTATGTGGGACTCGGCCTCAGGATGAACGGAGAAGTGGTGCCTCGATGCGCACCCGGGATCCGAACCCGGGCCACCAGCATCGCAGTGCACGCACTTAACCACCAAGCCACAGGGCCGACCCGAGAGGTGACTTTCTAACAGTGGAAATTTTGGATATTTTTGCAGGACGTGGGAACTAGTTTTGGGCAGGAGATTCTGCCTAGTTCTTCTGAAATGATACCGTGTAGTTGGCAGCCTAATCTGTGTTCTCCTGAGAATAGCCCTGCTATCTAGGCTATTTGTTGCATGCTACTTTGGCCAACGTGGGTGATACAGGATAGTCCTTTGCCTCTTGCTCTACAGATCAGGCAGTACCACATAATGGTTAAAAGCAAAGACTTGGAGCCAGATAGTTTGGGTTGGAATTGTAGCTTTGCCATGTCCTAATTGTGAAACTCAGGGCAAGTTCCTTTACTTCTCTGCTTCAGTTTCCTCATCTGTGAAATGGGCAATAATCGCAGTATTTACCTCATGAGGCTTAAATGATTTAATCTAGATAAATAGCATAGAATATTCTTGGCATATAATAAGTGCTACAGAAGCGTTACCTATTTTTTTAATTATTGGCAATATTTATTATTATATGTCCTTATGGTGAGAACTGTGCTGGATACGTGTGTAAATATGAGTGGCCTCAGGGAGGCTAAATCAGGTAGGGTGAGAGATGGAGTCTTTAGACAGATACACTGATTGGGCAGGGAACCCAGCCTATGACCCCAAATGCACCTCAGGACTCTTGAATATCAGTTCTGCCAAGAGTCAGTGCACCTGAGCAAGTTACAAGTGTAGTTTACCTGGGCCACAGACAACAGTAGCTTATTTCAGGGGCAGTCCCCGCCCCCCGGCCCCCAGTGATAAATGTGTAATTATAATCACCAAATTACATGATAGAGCAATGCTCCTCTGGACCCCAAATGACCAAATGTTGCACCTTTCATGTGTAAAGATTTATCTTTAATTCCCTGAAATTTTCAGGAGAGTGGATGTTCATTCATTCCCTGGGTAAGTGGATGGGAATCAGGCCCTCTTTTTGCCAAGGCTCTGGGAGGGTGGGGGTGATCACTGAGAAACAGTGGTAGAAAATAAGAGAGGTTCTCTTTTCATTGTCAGAGAAATTGAGACTTGCAGAATCCCAGCCTCTTCCCTGGCTGCTCCAGGAACCCTTCGCAGTCGCTACAGCTGCCACTGATATCTCCGCCCCTGATCAGCCGTTAGCACTGACTGCCACTCACTTTGGCACTTAATTATATACCGCCTAAGATGACATCTCCTTCCCCAATTACAGGCCCATTCCAAGTATACCCCTGTTCTCCCATCAAAAGGCTGACGGAGACAGTTGATATTTCAGAAGGAGAGTCCAAGCCGTAAATTATCTGTTTATTCCCCAGGATCCTCTAAGCTATAGCCCTGTATCCAGTCTGATTACCAAAAAAGCTACATAGCTGAGCCATATTGCTTTGGTCTCCCCCCTCACTCCCTACCCCTTAAAATTGCCATTATAAAATTGTGTTTCACCAAGTGTTAGTTGATGTTTATGTTTTCCTTCTGTTGTATCATGGCTTTAAGTGAAAGCTACCCCAAATCCTTGATGGGAGGAGGGAGCGTATACATAAATACTGAAAGTGTATTCCTGTTGAGAGTAGACCAAATTATCCCCATAATTTGAGTGGTGTACATGTTACTGAAGATGAGGAAACTGAAGGCTTTGTTCATTGGGTAGGCTGGGAGCAGGCAGCGAGAGAGTTGTGGGGAAATGTGGGACATTTGGATATCTGTGGCTTAGGACATGTTAAGAAGTATAAAGGAGTTGTGAAAAATAGAAAAGCTTAGACCTGTGAGTGTTGTAAGATAGTGGCTGCCTTGGAAAGGGGGTGAAAATTCTTCCCTCCATCTTGTCCCTTCTAAATGTCCCCCAGCTCAGCAGCCCTAAATTGGGCTTCCACTCTCTCCCTACTAGCTCCAGGACACCTTCTATAGACATATTGGCCACAGTTTCCTGGGGACTCTGTCGTATGTTTGCCTGTTCACACATGATTGATTGCACTAACATGTGAGTGTCCCACAGTATTTTGGATGCCAGCTTTGCCACATGTGCCTGGCATTTTATCTCCTGGGTTAAAACATATACCTTTATCTGGTACATGATCTGTGATCTGTGTGCTTGGAATTAGGCGTAAAAATATCTTTGTGGCCAGCTTGGTCATTTTTTGTGATCTTGACCACGGGGTGGAAACTTATTTTAGATGTGTCATAGAGTGGCATCCTGATCTCCAAGGCTTTTTCAGACTCTATGGCATTATGAGTCAGTGACAAGGAATTGAGACAGATCTTTCAGTTGATTGTAGCCAGAATGTAGAGATGGTAAGATTCTGGCGTGATCTATTGGTCATGACTTAGTGCTTCTGGGAATCAGTAAAATATGTTACCATTTTTCTCTTAAATTAAAAGGAACATATGGAAATCACATTTCACAAATAAATTAATGGGTGGTTATTTGCCCTGCAAAATGACTCACAGAGGTTCCTTTAAATAGCAAGCTCCTCTGGTGTACTTAAAATATGGGTCAATTTATTTTTAAAAAGACTTCTCACGTGCAGCACATTTAGAAACAAGTCTGTTATATAAAGCAAGATACATGTGCATGATGGTTTGGGGTTAGGTTTTGGATTTAACAGACTTCACTTGTCCAAATGAATTCACTTCTATCTTTGTCCAGGAAAGTCTTATTTTGACTTTGGGAACTGAGGTTAATTGGATTAGGATTCTTAAAAAGAAATCAACAGAGAAGTACCATTCATTCTGCCTCCTGTGGTGGTCTCAGACAAGCAGATTCTTGTTGCAGGGAAGTCATAATGGTCTCAATGGTCCTTTCTATGCACTTCTTCCCTGGGGGTGTTAGCAGAAAGTGTGGTATTTAAAATTTTTTGCTGGACTATCTAGACTGTCAGAAAGAAGTCAGAAACCTGGCGGTATGTGAATCATATGGGGAAGATCCGCGATTTTGTAGACAAAAGTTCACCTTGAACATACCAGGAAGATTAGTACATAGTTTTAAATTCTTTTTGAAGTCAATATTAAGACCTTTTGGAGTGTAAGTCTCTCTGAAAGTCATGAGACGCCATTACCTTATTGTCTTGTTCTGCCTTTTAAGTCAAACCCATATGTACTCAGCTGTGAGGCATGCTGAGACTCAGCAGGAAAGCGGAGGTGGCCAAGATCGAGCTGAATCAACGTTAAAGTTCTCATCCAGGGAGGATGGCCAGCTATTCAAATTCCAGCATCTGAGAAGATGGGACAAATTTCACCTTGAATTAGGCAGGTGTTTATGTCCAGAGGGTTTGATCTGATGGTTTGGACCTAGTAGCACAGGTAGCATAGAAGACTTAGGCTCATGACAATATCATGCTTTGGGGTTGATGGATGAGTATGGATATTGTGGGAGATCAAGATTTGGTCACCCTGAAATCTATCTCTTTACCTTGATTTTTTTCTCTGAGGGACATTTGACCTCCCCCACTAACTGCCTAAAGAATTTGACATGGTGGCTCCTTCCTGGAACAGATCTTCTATCATGATGGCTGTAAAGATAATGTAGGATAAATGTTACAATAGGAAAGGCACCAACAAGCCCATCTTATGGAAGTTCTGTCTCTCTGGCCACATTCTCTGGATGGCCCAAGGAGTTGCCAGACAAACATTTACATTTATAAGGGAAATCTCCATTTGTAAAGGTATCTCCCTCTCTGTTTTGGGAAGAGGTGGGGAGGGCCTCATTTCTAGAGACTTATCAATGTAGAAGGTGAGGCCTTAAATCTGCATAATAACCTTACTCTTGTTTACTGTGCTTTAGTGGTAATCTCCTGTAACTGACTCCTCCTACCCCCAACATCCTCCTTTGTCGTTGGCCGAACATGGTATTTAAGACGAGAATTTCTGCTATTGTGTTGAGAAACGCAGTGTCCCTGCTTTCTCCCATGTATACATGTTATTAAACTTGGTATTATTTTCTCCTGCTAACCTGTCTTGTTAATTATTCGGCCAGCCATAAGAACCTTAAGGAAGAGGCCAGAGGGAGATTCTCCCTCTTCCCCCACAATATCTACCCAGTTCCAGCAGGATTTCAGGTAGTAGCTACGGAGAGAGGGATAGATGCAGTCCAAGTGGAAGGGGAGTGGATAGAGTTAGATGGGGACTGAGGGACCTAGCCAAGTTGATTGGGGTTCCAGTCAGGATTCTAGATCCAGCAAAAGACATCAGGTGTGATTCAGGAGCTAAGGAAGAAGCACAGTCATGCAAGTAATAGTAATAGCTGCTTTTTATTAATCACTTACTGTGTCACAGATTATTTTATTTAATCCTCACAACAACTCTATGAGGTAGTCTGTTGTTTTTTCCTTTTGGCATCAAATATGCGGTGTCTTTTCCAACACCAACTAATTCTCCAATTGTCTAACACCAACTGGGTGTCCAACAATTCAATTCAATTCTGACACTCCCTACCCAGAGTTAGCCCAGACTTCACAGGTTTAGGGCCCAGTGCCACAAGACTGCCCTCACCTCAGACACCAGCTACCCACCCCTCCCCAACCCCAGTTTGATAGTTCACTAGAATGATTTACAGAACTAAGGAAAGCACTTTACTTATGATTATTGGTTTATTATAATGGATACAACTCAGGCACAGCCAAATGGAAGAGACACATAGGGCAAGGCGTGGGACGGGGAGCACGGATCTTCCATGCCCTCTCTGGGTGTGCCACCCTCCAGGCATGTCGTGTTCACCAACCAGGCAGGTCTCTGAGTCTCCTTTGTCAAGAGTTTTTATAGAACTCAATCTCCAGTACCCCTCCCCTTCCTGGAGTCCAGGGAGTAAGACTGAAAGTTCCAACCCTCTCATTACATGCTTGGTCTTTCTAGTGACAAGCCTCCATCCTCTAGCTACATAGGGGCCCCACCTTGAGTTACTATTTGCATAAACTCAGGTGTTGAAAAGGGCTCATTACAAAAGACACTACTACCACTCAGAAAATTCCAAGGGTTTTAGGAGCTTTGTGACAGGAATCAGAGACAAAGACCAAATGTATTTTTATTATATCACTGATAGGTATTATAATTCTTATTTTACAGATAAGGAATCTTAGGCACAAAGAGGCAAAGTAACTTGCTTAAAGTCACATTCTAGGAATTGAACCCATGTCTGGCTGCTGTCAAAACCCTGAACTTAACTATCATCCTGCTTATACAGTACCACTACAGTGGATGTCATGGCTGAGGTTGGAGGGAAGGATTGCTGAAACTCAGATGGCTCCCTGCACATATACTCTTAGGACAGACAAGGCCTTAGGTATCTAGACAATGGAGAAAATAAAATTCCCAAGTCAACAAAGGAAAAATTGAAGCTCAGCTCTGCTAAAAAATCCAACATACCAAAGGTAGTAATACTGAAGACCATTTTTCTTTTTCTTTTTAATTTAGGGATAACTGGAGTCCATATGATTCACAGTCACATGTTTGTTTGCATGTGTGTTGGGGGAGGTTCGGGGAGCAGATTTCAAATAGCAAGGGGAAGTTGGGTTCCTCATACCTTTGCGGAGTGCATGCCTGCTATTTGCCAGGCACTCTGCTAACAATGCCCAGAGAAGAAAAGGTAGAATGAGGAAGAGATCAAGCAGAAGTTAAACTTGTAAAAAGACTCTAGTCTAGTGATGATCTGGTCAAAATGGGTCAACTCGTTAGGATCAAAACAAGTATCTTAGGAGCTCTATCACCCAACCACCAGTCATCAGTTTATAGAATCAGCCTTGCTTGCCCTAAGCAATGAGCTCCATGAGTCTCATCTTCCCAGGCCCTGTGGTTGCCCAAGTGGGAGGACGGTCCTAAGGATTGGGTTAGTCTAGACTGGTAGTTATCCAAGGAGGCACGAGGCTCCAGTTCCAATATGGAGAGGCAAAGTTGTAGCTATTCATTTGGCTGCTTAGTCTGCAGTTATTCACTGAACACTTACTGAGGGCCAGATACTGTGAGGGCCAGGTACATTTGTGAGAAAATCATAGGTTATTATTAGTATCAAGAAGAAAATAATACTGTGTAAATGTAAAGGACTAGGTGGGTGCAGAATGCGAGGAGTAGAAGAAACAGTGGCCAGCACAGTTTAGAGCTGAATAGGGTAAGGTCCTGGTGCAAATGAGTCAAGCAGTTGAGAATTTTATCCTTTTGAGGAGGGCATGGCTCCTTAAAAGAGGCTTAACGGTATGAACATGCATCTCCAGTTGTTAGACCAGCCATACTAAGCATTTTTTACAGTCTTGAGCTCAATAGAGCTCAATTCAAGTATAAGGATATGCCTGGAGGCAGCAGGGTGTAGCTGGAAGAGCACCGGAGCACAGGATTGGATGCCAGGAGATTTGGATACTAATTCAAGCTCTGCCACTACCTTTTTGTATGATTTTTTGCAAATCACTTAACCTCCCTGGCTCCTAGATTCCCCGTCCGTAATAAGAAGAGGTTGGGCTTGATCCATCTTTCCCAACAGCCAATCCATAAGGAAGCAAAGCAGAAATTGAAACTGATTTCTGACTTCTGTCTTGCCCTTCTCTCACCTTCTCTCTCTTATTTCTGTTACTCTTTGCTAAAGAATTACAACACTATCCTGGACCACATTACAATCTGAGGTGGGAAATCTTCAGGTCCCTTCCAGCTCTAAAATTCCGTGATTTTGTGTCAGTGTAAATAAGGGCTTTAGATGCATTAATTTCATCCTGTAAAGACTGATTGGCAGTCAGCCAGAAGGTATATTCAGGACAGATATCAGGAATAAGGCTGGCCAAGTGAAAAACTGCAGAAAAAACTGGAATTAGAGAGACGAATGATTGTATCGAAGTTGATGAAAACACAGCAAGTGTGGGGATCTCATCGGTCCAAAAGGAGATAACTTAAATGGAGAAAACTCATGATTATTCCTGTTGTTATTGTTGTTAGTCATCTTTTTACAATCACCCACAGTTTGACAGGCGCCCAATCATGTTCTCCATGTTAGTTACATCTTTCGTTCTCAGAATAAACCTATGAGATATTATTGTTGTTTTCTTATCCTCGTTTTTCAACCGAGGAAATTGAGGCTTAGAGAGGATGGAGACTTGCCCCACACAGCAGGAGACAGGAGACTTGTTAAAGAAGTGCTGGCAGCTCCTGGAACCCTGGTTGCTTAGGCTTAAGGTGATTGAAGAGAGTACACCTCGGATTTGAAGCAAGGATAGTACCTGGAACTCACGAAGGAGAGATTGGGTGGCTCCAATGACTGGGTCAAGTGGTAGCTGATTGACTTGGAGGAGAAACAATAAGAATGTTTCTTTTTTTTTTGTGAGGAAGATCAGCCCTGAGCTAACATCCATGCGAATCCGCCTCTTTTTGCTGAGGAAGGCCGGCTCTGAGCTAACATCTATTGCCAATCCTCCCCCTTTTTTTCCCCAAAGCCCCAGTAGATAGTTGTATGTCATAGTTGCACATCCTCCTAGTTGCTGTATGTGGGACGCAGCCTCAGCATGGCCGGAGAAGCAGTTTGTCGGTGCACGCCCGGGATCTGAACCCGGGCTGCCAGTAGCGGAGCACGCGCACTTAACCGCTAAGCCACGGGGCCAGCACCAGAAACAATAAGAATTTGATGTTTGAGAATCAGACATAGGTGCGAAGATATCAAATTTGTTTTGTTTGGAGGCCCTGTCATTTTCTGCAAAAGATTATTTTTTTGTTTTCATTGTGAATTCTTTGTTAGTAATGGAATACATAAGCTGGATTTCTATGCTTTGCCTGTTGAGAGGAATGCACCATTTCTGCACGGACACGTTTGCCCACAGAGATCAAGTCTTGAGTTTGATGATAATTCCCCTTTAGGGAGGCACTTTACTAAATTTACTGGCTGATTTGATGTTCACTACAGTTGGTGCCATTTAAATTCATTGATCTTTAGAGCTATGCTTTGTAGTTTGTATCAGGGCAGCAATCAATAATTTTATATTCAGTGCGAATTTAACTGTAACTGAAAGATGGAGTGCTTCTTTTTCATGGCTCTTTATTGTAAATAGAATTTATGCTTTCTTTGTAGTAATCAGAATAAATGCAAATGAAAGTTTTCAGTATTCCTACTATGCTCTCAGAAAAGTCACAACAACTCATTCACAATCAGGTTAGGAGGCATAGAATTCAATTTGTCGTGACCATGAGATCTATGGATTCCAGTTAAATGTGATGGAAATTACTTAGGAATATGGTACTCACCATGCTACTGTATTTCAAAAGATCTTTAAAAAAAATCTCTTATTAAATATCATTAAAAGTGTATCTGTTTTAATAAGACCTTAATTATATCATTTGATTCACTATCCATGAATATAAGTCGCTTCCCTTATGTGTTTTATGTGTGTTTCCTGCTGAAACGTATCTATTTCCTCAGATCTTTAATGGATGCTAGTAGGAAAGTATATACTATTTATTAGTTTGTTCATATGTTGATTGTAGTGTACTCTATATTCCACCTGTATAAAGTAATTTTTAGAATTCTCAACAAGATTATACAATCCTGTTAATCAACTCAGCCTCTGTCACTTTGGCTCATCCTGAGAACTCCAGTCTGGCCCACGTCTTCCCTGTGTTCCTTCTATTGACCCTCTCTTCTTGATCTGCTCTGAAATTTCCATGATTAAAGTCACTCTGGAAGGTCATGCTAAAATATACAGATATTGTCTGAAACAGGGAGGAGGATCCTGATCATCATCTTCTAGCCATTTAAAGAGGGTTTATCAGATTGGCTCATTGCTACCTTGGAAGACACAGAGCTTAATGCTGGAAAGATTGGCTGTGCAGTGAATGGTGGTCAGAAAGTTAAAAGATGTAGGGTCCAGGCTCTGCCCTGCCACTAAAGAGGTATGTGACCTGGGCCAGGTCACTATCCCTTTCTGGGCCCCAATCTCCTCATCTACTGCAGCAGGCTGAATAATGCTCCCCTCCCCAATATGTCCATACTGGAAGCTGTGAATGTTACTTTATATGGCAAAGGGGACTTTGCAGATGTGATTAAGTTAAGGCTCTTGATGGGAGGCAATAAACCAGAATTATATGTGTGAATCTGGTGTATTTACAACATCATTATAAGAGGATGCATGAAGAGTCAGAGGAGGAGGAGGTGGCGCTATGATGATGGAAGCAGAGGTTGGAGTGATGTGCTTTGAAGATGGAGGAAGGGGCTACAAGCCAAGGAATACAGGCAGTAGAAGCTGAAAAAGGTAAGGACAAGGATTGTCCCCTAGAGCTTCCAGAAGGAAACAGCCCTGCCAATGCCTCAGCCAGTCCAGTGAGACTGATTTTGGACTTCTGGCCTCAAGAGCTGTAAGAGAATAAATCTGTGTTGCTTGAAGTCACTGAGTTTGTAGTAATTTGTTATAGCAGCAATAGGAAACTGACACATTGTAAAATGAGGTAGTTGGACGAGGCAATCTCTAAGGTTATTTCCAGCTCTAGTGGTCTGTGATCTAGGATAAATCTAGAATAAATGTTTCAGTGGAGAGGAACAGGACTATCTGAATAGATTGGAAAGAAATATGATATGTAAACTAGGTTTAATCTTGGTGACTGCTTATAGTTTTGTTCACCCATGGAAGAATTGACTAATAATAAAAAAAGATTATAGAGGAGATGAAGTAATTTTTTTGTGTGTGTGGAAGATTAGCCCTGAGGCAACATCCACTGCCAATCCTCCTCATTTTGCTGAGGATGATTGGCCCTGGGCTAGCATCTGTGCCCATCTTCCTCTACTTTATATGGGACGAGGCCACAGCATGGCTTGACAAGCCGTGTGTGAGTCGGCACCCAGGGCTCGAACCCATGAACCCCAGGCTGCACCAACCCAACTGCTATGCCACCCGGCCGGCCCTCTGAAGTAATTTTTGAAAAATAAGCATATGTTAGTATCAGTAAACTTTATAGTGGCCAGTTCTCAAAGGAATCACAGGACAGAAGATGAACACTATCAAACTGTGTTCTTTCCAAAGTTTGTGTCCTCAATTGAATTATAAGTCTGTTGGGACTTAGCTGGGTCAAGTAGGAGGTGGAGCCTAGAATTCCGGGCAGTGACTTTTAGGACTGACGTTCACAGGAGACCTTCTTGAGGTTGACCTAGCCAAGAGGGCAGTCACTGATCAAATAGTCTGCTGGGGTGAGGGCAGGCCTCAGAGTTGTAGGGTAGCTTTGATCATGACTGAATGGTCTTATGTATCTAGACCCATTTTGAAGTAAGGTACTATATTCATGCCTGATCTAGGTGTCAAAAACTTTTTTTTATTTACTACCTTCACTTCCCTTTATAGCTAGAGGGTTAACTCCACCTGTAGGCCCCCAAAGGAGAAATTGTCAAGAAAGAGAACAAAATGGTTAAGTAGTGAATGGACTATGGGAGAAATTCATTAATTCTCTCATCCATCCATCCACCCATCCATCCATCCCTCTTTCCCTCCATCCAACTAGCTAGCCAGAACATATGGTTTGAGTACCTGCTCAGGGTAAAGCACTTTTCTACATGCCATGGAACATCAAGATGAACTAGACACAAATTCTATTCTTAGGGAGCTTGAGGTTGAGTGAGAGAGTTACAAAATGTGTCTAATACATAATATAAAGTGATATGTGTCATAAGAGAGGTATGGACAAAGAGTTAAGTATATAGAAATATCAGTTCCTGCCTGGTACTTGTACCCTCTTATCTTGGAAGATTCTCACAAATAGCATCACAGCATCATCTACAATCCTCAGGGTGAGAATTTATTGTACAAATAAAATCAACTAGAGGACATATATTTTATGTGTCTGTGTTCCTTGTGGCATTTCCTAATATGGATTAGATACTTCTATATAAATGGGGCGTTTTAAATAAAAAGGAAAGAGAGTTATTGCCTGATTTCCTGAGTCAGACTCTGTCTAACCAATAGAATGGAAGACGACTCTGGGATCTAATAGGCACTGTCCTCTTAGCTGCAAAGGGCATCAGGACTTGTAGGGGATCAAAATATGCCATCCCAAAATATACCACTTTGGCATAAGGATTATTTTGAGCTAAAGACATTTGAGATTCAACAGATGCAGAAAGAAGTCTTCCCGGAGCTTCCTGTATCTGACTAAAAGCAGAAACTTCTGAGAAATGTGTCGAACTGTAAGTCTTCTCTCCCAGGGAAGTTTATGGCTATGAAGAAGACGGAAAGGTGATGCCAAGAGGGACCTGCACAAACAAACCTTACTCTATTAGTTTTCCCCATATATTTGCCTTCCTATAGTTTGCTTAGATTTCCTTGGAAGTCTAAGACCCTTTTCCTTTGTCTTGTCACTTCTCTACAAATTTATCATTCTTTGTTAAGATGCTATATAAGCCAAAGTTCTAACCACCTCTTTGAGTTACTCATCACTGAGTTTCTCTTTTTGTTTGTGCACTACATGTGTTAATAAACTCTGTTTTTCTCTTGTTGATCTGTCTTTTGTCAGTCTAATTTCCAAGGCCCCAGCTGGAGAACCTAGGAAGGTAGTGGAAAAAGTTTTTTCCCTTCCCTCCCTACAGATTAATGTCTGAATGTCTATTTAAAGCAGAAGTGGTTGGGGCCGGCCCCGTGGCTTAGCCGTTAAGTGCGCACGCTCCGCTACTGGTGACCCGGGTTCGGATCCCGGGTGCGCACCGATGCACCGCTTGTCCGGCCATGCTGAGGCGGTGTCCCACATACAGCAAGTAGAAGGATATGCAACTATGACATACAACTATCTGCTGGGGCTTTGGGGAGAAAAAGGGGAAAAAAAAAGAAGGAGGATTGGTAATAGATGTTAGCTCAGGGCCGGTCTTCCTCAGCAAAAAGAGGAGGATTGGCATGGATGTTCGCTCAGGGCTGATCTTCCTCACAAAAAAATAAAAATAAAAAATAAAATAAAAATAAATAAAGCAGAAGTGGCAACTCAGATACCTGTAGGGGCAGACAGGTGATTTAAATGAGTGAAGCAAATATTTTATTGAAAGACACATTTGTTTTGCATAATGACTACATAGCAATATTCTTCACTTCTGCAAAAAAAGATGCTCTCCTCCATTTTTTCTTCAAACGTGGTCTATATCATTTGTTTTCCTACTTTTGTTAGGAATGGATAAGAGAAATATTTCAGCATATTTACTGGAAGAAAAATAGTAATTCAAATGTAACAATGAATGGCCCCTGCTATCCAGCTGCGAGAGAGGAGGAGAAAAGGCCGCATGGAAGGGTGAGGGAAGGGGCTACCTAGAGAGTGCATGGCCTGTGCCACAGGGCAGCTTCTATTCAGCCCTGGCCAATTATCACCACAGGGGAATATGGGCCCAGGAGTGCCAAATTTTCTGATTATTCAAGAAAAACTAGAAGTATGGATTTTTATGTGAAATTTTCAAATGTTAGTACCTTTTTAAAAAAGATGCGAGACACCGTGTGGACCACACAGAACATGGCTGTAGGCCTCCAGTTGGCATCTTGTGATTTAAAAAGTAATTGATAAACTTTATCTTCTCTGCTCCAGCCTCCATCACTGCCAAGCATAGATTCTAATGTCTTAGTTTGAACCGAGGTTGAGAGCAAAAGCCAGCCCCTTGTTCGAGGTAGGAATGAATCGGAAGGAGAGGAACCTAGAAAGGAAGAAAGAAAAATAGATACTCTTATCTGTCTCCTTGCTGAATAAATATTGCCTGGGCTGTCTCTTTCTCCTCCATAGCACTCAATGTGTTGTATCTCTAAGCATGGTAGTTACATTTTTTGAACAAAAAATTGTGACACATGATCTGACACTGGAACACAGTATTTGAATGTGGAAATTTCCAGGACAATATGGGATACATGACAGACATCCTGATAAAAACACAAATGAAGTGCTTTGGAGACACTCACTGTCTTGCCTTCTTTCCAGGTGGCAGCCTCTTGTCACAGGGTCTCTTGTGGCTTTATTTATTAATACCTTGGTAACTAAAACCCCCCACATGGGCCTGCCTTCTAGTGCATTTCAAATATACAGAGGCTCTGGTGTTCTGACTCTTCTTCAGAGCACCGAAGAACCTAGCTGACCCCACCCTGGCCTGCAGTAGTCCCTGTGTGCATAGTCCCCTCTCTGCAGTGGAGAGAAAAGCCAGTGCTTAGTATGCAGGCCCACTTCAATGTGCTTCCTGGATTGGCTGGGGCAGAAGTGCAGGGGGAAGCACTGTTAGGCCTGGATTAAGAGGTTTTTCATTAAGTGCCTTCTCAGAGAGGCTTCAGACTGATTTGACTTTGGGATTGTTTATTTTGGGGTGGCTGCTGGAGACCAGGCTGAGGCTGAGCCTTGCTAGGGCAGCTGCAAAGGGAGGGAGACTGGAAGGCAGCAGTGGTGTCATGGAAAGGTCTGGTCTCTGAGTCTTAGCTCAAACTCAAAAGTGTTTTGGGGCCGGGCTGCTCTGTGTAAGTCCAGGAGTGGTGGTTCCCTGGAGGAATCGGAGAGTATGTGCTCTCCTTAAAGGTACTTAGAGGGCTAGCCCGGTGGCATAGTGGTTAAGTTTGCGCACTCTGCTTCAGCGGCCCGGGGTTCACAGGTTCTAATCCCGGGAGCTGACTGACACACCACTCATCAAGCCATGCTGTGGTGGTGTCCCACATACAAAATAGAGGAAGATGGGCACAGACATTAGCTCAGAGCCAATCTTCCTCACAAAAGAACAGAGGTACTTAGAAATCAAAATTATTTTATCTGTGCTATTTTCACAAAACGTGCTAAATTAGGCCCATCTACTACCAGTTGGAGCCCTGGCCTAGAGCCTTTCTAAGAGTCCTCCAGCTCTGGCCTTTCATTATTTGGTAATACATTTAAAACCCAAACTGAAAGGAAGTCAAGTGAGTGTGTGGCCAGATGGCATCTAGAAAGAAATGCTGTTGCTCTCAGAGAAGGCTGAAGAGGAACCATAGACCTGACAGGCATGCACTTCTTTTCCCACGTAGGTTTTATTGCCCTCCTCCCTAGGCCCTGTGGTGGTCCTGACCTTTTGTTTAGACTAATACTCACCAAAGTAGCGTTAAATCCGATCATATCTAAATCTTTAAGAGTAATTGTTCACATTCTGTTCAATGCTTTCCCCTAATGTGCCAAGCAGCCAGGTGGGGCTCATTAGATTGGATTTCGATTTGTTGACAACCCCTGACTTGACTTCTAAAGTCCTGAATATATTGGAATGAGATGTGAGGAGGGGTGAGGCAGGATTGTTTCTTGGACTTTGAATTCTTACTCATGTCTGTTGAAATGAGAACAAGGAACAGGGTCCATTTGTTTAATGGGCCTTCCGTGACTACTTAGTCACTCGTTTCTAGTCCTTACATGTTGGGGGTGTTTGTTGACTATTTCAGAATATGTACGTGCACTGAGTGTCTTGGCCGCATGGAAATGTGGGTTTTATAGACTCAAATAATGTCATAGGTTGAAGGAACATCGTCCACCAAAGCTCTTTACAATTGAGGAAACTGAGACCCAGAGAGGGCAAGTGACATAGTGATTTAGTGGCAGAGGTAGTAGAAGAACTCAGGGCCCCTGTTATTTTTTTTCGATCCAGAGCTCTTTATCTTGATTATTTCCTAGTGTGTAGTAGCTCCATAGATCAGTCGTAGAGGTCAACCTCTCTTCATTCATGACTCTGGTACTTTCCTTTCTATGAAGCCAATAAATATTATAAATCCAACATGAGTGAGAGCTACTGTGGAAAATGTTGCCAGTAAAAATTATGCTTCCTAGCTGCAGGCTTATCATATCCAATAGGGGTTCTCAGACTGAGTGATCAGTGGGAGAACTTAAGATGTACATACATTTTGCAATCATCACCATCCCTAATTACTATTAGCACAGTTTTTAGTTGGTTAGATAACTATAATCACAGTAACTGTTATAAAAAAATCTCATATTTAAAAAACAATGTCATATTTTTTAATCTTAGTACTGAATATGGAGTAGGTGCTCAATAAATACGCAGAGAAAACTAAATGGTTCAGTGCACTTCTAAGTTTTTCTGTTCTGTCCATTGGCCCAGGCCTCCCAGGGGAAGCTGTTCTGTCCACTTGCCCTGAGCTACAGGAAATCTGATGCTGTTTACTAGTGCAGCAGCAAAAACAAAGGGCTCCAAGTATGACACATTTCCAGATGGCATCTGTTTAGTGTACAGAGAGGGCTTATAAAATCCTACTTGATCAGCAAAATGTTCGAGGCCAGTGTTAAATGACAGCATTACTGTAAGGAGCCTTCGTAGGTCAGCAGGTCTTGTACTTTTAGGCTGTCTTGATGATACCTCTCTATTTTTCAACTACTCTGTTCCTCCCATGGTATAGAAGATCACTTGAATGTAGTGCTTCTTAAACAATTCGGCTTTTCATAATGGCTGAGAGAAGTATATGTGGATGATCTGGCTAGTCGAGGACTAGTTTGAACTGGCTTCTTGCATATGCACAATTCCTGTTAAAGCTTGTGTTTTATTTTTTAAATTCGTGAGTTTTTATTTTGCCCTATCCTTTTTTTGTGTGTGAGGAAGATTGGCCCTGGGCTAACATCCATGCCCGTCTTCCTCTACTTTATATACGGGACTGCACCGCAGCACGGCTTAATGAGCGGTGCGTGGGTCCACACCCAGGATCTGAACCCATAAACCTCAGGCCAGCAAAGCGCAGTGCGTGAACTTAACCACTATGTCACTGCACTGCTCTAGGCTTTGTTTCAACAGAAAATTAGTATTTGCTCCCAAATTTGGGCTTAAGTTGTTGCGTAGGAAAATGTGCCATGTTTATATCCCGTGGCATTCTCTGGGACACCTGGATTAAATCGTCAGAGCCTAATTTGTGAAAGACGTTAGAGAGTACCAGAGTATCCATCCCCTGAAGTGGGTCATTGTTTTTAGCCTGGGGAGGTTATGGTCTCTGATTTCTTTAGATTTAGGACAATCATTTTCAAACAATTCTTAAAAACCCAGCCAAGTAATATTTTCTTCTAAACAAAGCTGTCATGGAAGGGCAATATGTAAGATTTGGGTCGATCTGGTTAAAGCAGGCGTCTGGGGATCCAGAGCCTTACCCCCAGCCAGGTCTCTTCTCCTTTCCCTTGTAAGGGGTCACTGGGGACTCTGAAAGTAGTTTGAAAATCGTTATACCAGGGTGAATCTATTCTTCATCCAGATCTGGTATCTTTCATTCATTCAACATCCATTCACTTAACACACATTCGTTGAGTGACTGCTATGTGCCAGGCACTATTCTGACACTGCAGACACAGCATGGAATAAAACAGATAAAACTGCCTGCCCTCATGGAACTAACCTAGTGGAGTAGTCAACCAACTAACATGATAAATAAGTAAACAGAATAATTTGTTAGCTACTGATAGTCCCAAGAACAGTAAAATAGGGAAGGGGGGATTGGAGATGTTAGGATATTTGTTTCGCAATTTTAGACAGTGTAGCTAGGGAAGGCCTCAATGAGAAGAGGAATTTTCAGTAAAGACCTCAAGGGAATGAGGAAGCTAGCCCTGTGGAGATCTGGCGGAAAAACCTTTCCGGTGGAGAGAAGAGCAAATTCAAAGCCCTGAGGTGGGAGTGTGCTTAGCACATTCAAGGAACAACAAGGCCTTCACTGTGAGCAAAATGAAAAGTCACTGCAGGGTTTTGAGTAGATTCTCTAAGTTCTAACAATATCACCCTGCTGCTGGATGGAGGATGGACTGCAAGTGAGCATGGGCAAGGTAGGGAAACCTGTTAGGAGGCAATTGTGGTAATTCAGAAGAGAAATGATGGTGACCTGGGACAGAATGGGGCAATGGGATGGCGAACAGTGTTCAAATGCTAACAGAAGGGACATTGGAATTTGCTCTGGGCCAGATGTAGAGCATGAGAAAAAAGAGAAGAGCCAAGAATGACACTAAGGCTTTTGATCTGAACAATTGAAAGAATGGGGGTACCATTTACTGAGACTGGAAGACTGAGGAAGACCAGAGTTTGTGCCTGGGCGAGCAGGTGGGGGCGGAGGGAATATCAGGAGCTCCTTTAGACATGTTAAATTTGAAATATCTGTCCTATTTCTAGGTAAAGATGTCTGGTAGGCAGTTGGCCATATGGATCTTGAATTTAGGGCAAAGTTCAGGCTGGAGATTCACATTTTCCAACATCTCTATAGTAAGGATGTGGTGTATCAGAAATGCATCAGCAAATTGTCTTTCTACAAATGGCACGTATCCAGAGGGTTCATGGCTTCCAGTCCCAGTCACTTGAGGCCACATTCCGGTTGGCATGTGTACAGACAATCCCTTGCTCTCACCCAACCAAGTGGGTTAGATAAACATGTCCACACTTTCTTTCAAGGACCCTTGGGATGACTTCTGAAGCTCTGAAACACAGTTCCATGGAACTTAAGTTTCATAATCTTGGATCCAGAGCATTGCTTTTCAATTCCAATGGCCTCCCTAGGGGGCCACAAAAACTTTGGAATAAAGCAAAGCAAACTTGTTTAGCCACCAAGGTAGCCTTTGTAGAACCCAGAGCATATCACAAAGCTGACATTATCCCACATTGTGAATGACTTTATCAAGAGGAAATCCTCTTCAAAGTAGTGTCAAGGGCATCCTCCAGGGGAAAAGAAGTTAGAAATGCAGCAGGCAGCCCTGGCAGGAGGGGTGGTAGATTGGCTTTGCCTAGATCACAGAAGCAATGATTTTTTTGACTTGTGTGCAGAGGAGCTTCAGTTTCACTTAGTATCAGAGGGCCAAGCCATCTCCGTTTAGCCCAGTCAGTAGCTGCATCCTGGAGTAACTGCTCAGCCCCAGGTCCGAAGTGTGGGAACTGGAGCAGGGCCACTAGTCACTCAGTGCTGACAAATATAGTCAACCTCTGCTGTCTGTGTTGGAGTGTGGGAGGCAGGGAAAGGGGAGGAGGTTGAGTCAGGAGGGAAAAGGAGATGAAGCAGTACAGGAAAGAGATTGAGAGTTCTAGGGAGAGAGCTGAGGGCGGATTACAGACGCTTTGAGGAGTAGGTGGCGTTTGAATGATAAGTAGGATTTAGCTAGGCAGAAATGGGCAAAAGGGCAATCCTAGCAAAGGAAATGGCATGAGCAGAGGAAGATATCTTCACAGACCAGTAAATTATAGCGGGCAGAGTTAAAGTAACCGAAAGAGGGCATGAAAAGTGAGGTGATACAGTGTTGTGGCTAAGTACATAGTCTCTGGAGTTGGGTTGAAGCCCAGCTCTGCCATTTATTATGTGACCTTGGGCAAGTTACTCGACCTATTTTACCTTCTTTTTCCTCAGTGTTAAATGGAAATAATAAAATTAATTACATAATAGGGTGTTTGTGAGTATTAAATGAGATCATCTATTTAAGTGCTTGGCACAGTTCTTCATAACCTAACTATCAGTCTTACTATGACAGGTCAAAGACTGAAAGAAATTACACTACAACATTTATAGTAGTTATCCTTGGATTGAGGGATTATAGGTAATTTTTCTTTATTTCATTCTTTTCTGTATTTAGCAGATTTTCCTCTACAAGCATTCTAATACTAATAATCTGGAAAACATAGCATAACAAGTTATCTTTCTTTTTTAAGAATGTGTGAAAGGCAGGAGAGATCAATTAATTGAACAAAATAGATTGAGACTAGATCACCATGCACTTTATTTTATGGCAAGGGTTTCAAACTACATTTCATGAAGTCAAAGATTCTGCACAAGTGCTTCAGGGATTCCATAGATATTTGGTTTAATTTTCTACTTGAAAAATACATGCTGAGGGGCCGGCCCTGTGGCGTAGTGGTTAAGTGCGGTGCTCTCTACTTCGGCAGCCCGGGTTCAGATCCTGGGCGTGGACCTACACCACTTGTCAACAATGGTATGCGGCAACCCACAGACAAAATAGAGGAAGATGGGCACAAATGTTAGCTCAGAGCAAATCTTCCTCAAGCAAAAAGAGGAAGATTGGCAACTGATGTTAGCTCAGAGTGAATCTTCCTCAACAAAAAAAAATTTATATGTTATGTTGAAATATATATTTTATTTTATTTTTTATTTTTTATTTTTTTAATTTTATTTATTTTATTTTTTCCCCCAAAGCCCCAGTAGATAGTTGTATGTCATAGCTGCACATCCTTCTAGTTGCTGTATGTGGGACGCGGCCTCAGCATGGCCGGAGAAGCGGTGCTTCGGTGCGTGCCCGGGATCCGACCCTGGGCCGCCAGCAGCGGAGCGCACGCACTTAACCGCTAAGCCACGGGGCCGGCCTGAAATATATATTTTAAAACCATAACAAATTACATTTTTAAATATGTAATACACAAAAATTAACATATCAGAGATATTAAAATAATTTATGCTAGCACCTAACTTATTTCTGTGCAGACCTTATAGTAAAGCTACTTTTGCCTTTTTGTGCAAATAAGGTATCTTGCAAGATGAACTGTTAAAACTCTTCGCATTTGTAACTACTTATCTGTATGAGTAAGAATTTTCTCAATACTCTACAACCAAAATAAAAAACAGAAATAAATTGAATATTAATATAAGAATGTACTTCCCTTACCCTTGATTTCAGATTTTTGTGTTTATCAGTAGAGCCTCATTTTTCCTCATTGATTGATTTTGTGATACATAAATGTAATTATTTATAACTTACAAAATAAATTTATATTAATAAAATATCATTTTCATCTGTTTTATACATTGGGGTCTGTGTCAGATTTTTGTCTAAGAAAACACTCATCTGCTTTGGAAAATAAAAACAAGTCTGAAAACCAATATTCTATAGGAATAGGGAGCCTCTGAATGTTTTTGGGTAGAAGAGTATAAATCTTAAATCTGTGTAGTTTATCTGGCAGCTATGTGAGAGATGGATTGAAGGGAAAAGGGTAGAGACTGAAATCAGGGAAACCAGTTAGAAAGCCACTTCAGAAGTATAGCTGGGAGTGATTAGAGTTTAAACTAGGAGATAGGGCAGTGGACACGGGGAGGAGAAGATGGATGAGAGAGATGCTGGACGTGGGATTGCCGTGACTTGACAGAACATGACAACGGATTAGGCATGAGAGAGTGGAGTCAAAGACGACCTGCTGAGGTTCAAAACATAAGCCCCCAAGACAATGGAAGTGCTGGCCTCAAAGATCGTAGACACAGGCAGAAGAGCAGGTTTGGGATGCAGGAGCAGGAGATGGTGTGTTCAGTTTGGGGCACGTTGAGTTTCAGGTGTCCTTGGGCAGAAAAGTGGGAGAGACATCCACTCAGCAGTTGGATATATGAGTCTAGAGCTCAGTAGATTGTTCTGGGCTGGACAGAGACATGGAGATTTGGGAGTGATCCATGAAGAATAGCTGAAGCCAAAAATTTCTACTGAAAACTGTAAATAGAAGTATAATTAGATTATGTGTTATTATTTTGGCCAATACTCTTCATGTCAAAAGGCATCATGATACCAATTAAAATTTTTTGATTCATCTTAAATGAAGTAACAGTTTCTCGCAGTCTGTGCTAGATAGTGAGTTGGTATTATGTTGGGTAGTGTTTTTCTGGCTTAAATTACAGTGTGCTTATGGCAGAACCTAGGTAGACCTTGGTAGACCCATGACAGAGCATTGACCCAGCTTGACCTTGTGGAGTGAGGTAGCCCTAAGAGGATCACAGCTGAACATAATACAGCGATATCCCAAATCTGCTACTGACTACAAGAGGCTTATGTTTCAGTAGTAGGAACATTTATCTAGATGCCAGAATGATGTGAATTACAGACATAATGCAAAAATCCCAGCACTGCTAAAGGAAACTATTTTCTAAGCAAAGAGCTGTTACTTAACATATTGTGATATGCTTACAGTTTGGAATCTGAAAAATAATGGAATTTTAGAACTCAAATGACATACAGAGTTCTTCCAGCTCAACTTTCTAATTGAACATTTAACCCAAAGTCATTCTTGGTAGCAGAGCTCAGACCTCAGGTCAGCCCAGTGTGCTTCCCATGGCATCACAGTTCATCTAATTCCATTCCTTTATTTTAGAACTACAGGAGTCCTCTAATTCAGTGGGATTGGAGGCACATAGGGGAAATGAACTTTATCTGTAAAAGGGTTTATATGCATCAAGCAGTGCTTGACCTGAGGTGAGATGAGGGAACTGCAACCAATATATAACCTTTTCCCTTTGTGGATCAGCTACTTCTTTATTTCTCCATGTATGTAATTGCATGTAGAATGCAGCTGCAGAGTGTGCATTATACAAGTGATAGCTAAATCTGCAAGGAAATGATCTATGTCAGAATATCAAAGTGCTAAAAGTTAAGGGGTGGGTGTATGAGGGGAAGGTGGTAGTCACACTTGGAATGTGTGGAAACTAAGCAGTGTGGCTTTTCTCCTTTTTTCTTGCCCGACCCTCACCAAGGCCATTATTTATAACATCCTAGAAAGGGTACCTACCTCAGACTGGTGAGTGGAACTCAAGACAAACTTAAGTCAGGTGATCTCTATATAAAAGCAATGAGAATGCAATTTTGTCTCAAAAAGAGTACTAATTGGAGCTAGCCCTGATGGTCTAGTGGTTAAAGTTTAGCACTCTCACTGTTTTGTTGGCTGGGGATTGTTTCCCCATTGTAGAACCACAGCACCCATCTGTCAGTTACCATGCCGTGGCGGTGGCTCACACAGAAGTACTTGAAGGGGGCCAGCCCGGTGACACAAGTTGTTAAGTGCATGCACTCTGCTGCGGCGGCCCGGGGTTCGCCGGTTCGGATCCCAGGCATGTACCGACGCACTGCTTGGCAAACCATGCTGTGGCGGCGTCCCATATAAAGTGGAGGAAGATGGGCACGGATGTTAGCCCATGGCCAGTCTTCCTCGGCAAAAAAAGAGGAGGATTGGCAGATATTAGCACAGGGCTGATCTCCTCACAAAAAATAAAAAAATAAATAAACAAAAAAAAGAAGTACTTGAAGGACTTACAACTAGGATATACAATTATGTACTGGGGCTTTGGAGAGGGAAAAGAAAGAGTACTAATTGAAAGAGATTGACCCCTATTAAGAATGGCACCAAGTTAGAAGCAATTAGATAGTATTCTTACACAATTAAAATATTCAGAATGATCACAGTTACTTTTTCAAATAGTGTTTCTTAACTTTCCTTTTACCACAATCCTAAATTGTGTAATACTGAGGCTTTGTAATTCTAAAGAGGTTAAAATAGCTTAAAATGGAAGTTATATTATGTGTTACTTAATATTTTAAACGTTTTTTAAACAATTTTTTAAATTGATTTAAAAAAAGTTTTTTAAACAATATATAATTATTGTAGAACACTTAAAAAATACAGGAAAGCATAAAAAAGAAAATAAAATTCACTAATAATCCCATCCCTTTTGTGGTATCTGTTTTTAATGATGAAATTCACATATAAGAGTAATTACTTTAAAAACGGTAAACAGAGAAATTCACAAAGTAAAACTGTAGGCTAAATTCAAAAAGTATGCTTATCATTTGGCTTTGAGGAGTTCACATGCCATCCATCCCAGGCAGACAGGAAGGAAGCAGAGTCCCTCAGCGGCCAGCAGGAGAGTTGGTGGTCAGAAGGGTGATCTTTAGGGCCTGACAGCTTATAGGACACATTGTCATTGCTGAGGTCACTATGGTGACAGAGCAGGCTGATTCAGGAATGAATCTCTTATTTTGACTGTCTCTGTCATCCCGTTTCACCTTAAAGTTAGTCAGTTGACATCTATTTATTGAGCAGAACTGAGCTAGGCATCGATAGAGATAGAGGATAGAGAAGCCACCAAAATAGGGCAGATTCCCTGCCTTTATGGAGATTAAAGACTAGAGGGAGAGATAAGCATTAAATAGTTACCAATAAATAGAGTCGTAGCATAGGTGCACTTCTGTGATTTCCATTCTGAACACTCTCCTTTTTATGTAATTAAAATACTGAGATATATTTTGCCTATGTAATCTATCATATACAGCATATTCCTGTGCACACAATACATTAATATATACGTATACAAGGTAGTATACACAAACCACCCATATTGTACTTTATGGGAGATTTTTTCCCTTGTGTTGAGAACTCTTAGGATTTACTCTCTTACTTATTGGAGATTTATATGATTGTTAATGGTAATTTTAACTGCTATTTTCACTTCATATGCTGATTTTAGAACCTAAGCCCTGGGTGAGCTGGAGCTTCTGTGATAAGTGTTGAGAGGGAAGGACGTAAGGTGCTAAGAGACAGATAACTCAAGGACCCTATTTGGATGAGGAAAGCAGCAGAGCTCATTGCTTCCACTCTTTGCCAATCCTTGGTAGATTCTCAGACCCTGATTGGGTCATTTCCAAGATCAGGAGCAACTATCTTAAAATATAGCTTCAAGGCAGGAATTCAGCTTTGTAGGAAAAGAAAGAAGGTATGAAAGGAAAATTGCAGAGGTATCTCAAGCAGTGGTTCTGAACTAGTTCAGAATGTTCAACCCCAGTCTTCGTACAGAGCTGCTCTTTGTTCCATGTCTGATTTCTTCTACATGAATAATTCTCATTCTTGTGTTCAGATGCAACAATCCAGCATTCATTGTCATGATAAAAATAGAAAACGACAGGCATTGATTTTTCACAGCAATTAGCCTTATGTCTGTTTTTTGATTTCTTGAGCATATACAGGCAAAACAGGCAACGCAGTAACATGGAAGAGGACGTCTCATGCATTTAATGGGGGACATTGTTTTGGCAGTAAGGAATGAGGAAGGATGCTTTATTTGAGAGAGAGAGTTTTTTTCCATTTCAGGTTTAACCTTTCCTCATGTGTAAGAAACATCTGCTTAGAAGATCAGATTTTATATAGTTAAAATAACAACAACAACTTTATCAGGTTTCCCTTAATCTCTTCTGATACCTGCCCTTTGAGGGACTATTTCTCAACCCCATCTGTTTTGATTGTACCAAAAGGACCTGATAAGATCAATTAAGATAATATGGAGAGCAGCATTTTATACACTGTGAAAATGTTTTAGGAAGATAAGATATTATTATTCTTGATTCATTCCATAAATATTTATTGAGGGACTACTCTGCGCCAGGCACTGTGCTAGATGCTGGGAAAAATACAGACAATAAGGCAGGCAAAGTGACAGTCCAGGCCCTCATGGAACTTAGGTTCCAGAGGGGAGTGACAGTCAGTAACCAAGAATATGAGAAAAGTTCTGGAGACCTTGCTCCATCATCTAGATAACCTGACCTTCAAAACGCCTTTCAAGCATCATTTCCTTCCTCAAGTGTTCCCTCCTTCCCATTCCACCCTTCCCACCATGATGTGTGCACAGCTCCACCACTTATCTCACTCATCTCACTCTCACATGATAGGGCCTGGTTTACCTAGGACCTATCTCTTCTGTTACAGTGTGAGCTCCTCAAAGGCAGTGGACACATCCCATTATCTCCTTGGTATCTATGATGCCTACCTTGCACATAGTATGTACTTAGTTAATGTTTGTAGCAATGGCTCAATTAATGTGCGGTGGTTAATCTTGGCCCTGAAGTCATAGACAATCAGTCCAGACCTATAAAATAGGAAGTGATATCTAAGATCATATGGTCTAGCCCCACTTTATATATGAGGAACTTGAGCCCCACTGATGTGCCATGTGACTTTGGGCAAAGTAAATCATCATTCTGTGTCTCAGTATTCCCAACTGTAAATTGGAGATAAGAGCATTTGAGAACTGAAAGAGAGTTCACAAAGATCCCCTCATCCAAATACTTCATTTGAGAGGCGAATAAAGTGAGACCCAGAAATAGTAAGCAACTCATCTAAAGTCCCACAGCAAGTTAGTAGAAGAACCAAGAGCAGATCTTCTGACACCCATAATAATTCTCTTTTCACAATCTGATGCTCTTTCTCTTTGTAAGCTTTTGTACTATCACAAGATTGCTGTGAAATTACAGGGAAAGAATAGTTATGGATACTGTGGTTGGAATATAAATTAGTGCTACCACTTTGGACAACACTTTGGCGTTATCTAGTAAAGATACACATGCCTTACGACCCAGTGGTTCAACTCTTAGGAATCCACCCTAGAATTCTTGCACATGTACATAAGTAGCCATGTACAAGAATATTCAGAGAAGCTTTGTTCATAATAGTAAAAAAACAAAACAAAATAAAACAAGAAACAACCTTATTGTCCATTGACAGAATGCTAAATAAATTGAGGCATATATGTAAATTGAAATATGATATAGCAAAGAAAAAAATCTCAGAAATATAATGTTGAGTGAAAAACGCAAGCCCAGAGGACTACATATAGTAAATATCATTTATAGAAAGTTCAATTATGAGCAAAGATAAGCAATATATGGGTAAAGCAATAAATAGCAGTAGGAGATTTACAAATACAAAATACTGAGAGGTCTAAGGTAACATCAACATTCGGCCCAAACTTGTGAGATACAAGAACAAACCTGAAACTTCATTTTATTTTCATTGGTTGGGGAGGAAGATTCGCCCTGAGCTAACATCTGTGCCAATCCTCCTCTGTTTTGTATGTGGGTCACTGCCACAGCATGGCTGATGACTTGTATAGGTCCACACCCGGGATCCAAACCCACGAACTCCGGGCTGCCGAAGCAGATTGCGTTGAACTTAACCAGTATGTCACAGGGCCAGCCCCTGAAACTTCATTTTAAAAATTAATTATTGCAACACTTCCATTAGTAAGCATTTTAGTATTCAACTTTTTTAGTTTTGCATTAAGAACAAGAAGAATGATTTTTTTTTTTAAACACTGTCAACTGCTAGATTGCTCCTGCGGACACTGAACTAAACATTTGTGAAACTAAATAGATGCTCACTGTCAACTGAGGTTAGTACAGAAACAAGATATTTTTAGGGTGCCTCCATTTTCTTCAGTATTTTCTTCTTTGTTATATTCTTTATCTTCTCTATTATGTACCAGATTGAATATGGTTTTTCGTGGATGTAGTTATAACTGATTTGAGAGTTTTTCTTCCTTGTGAAATTTTGAGGTGACAAAGTTGATATTCCATTTTTAATTCATCCTCACAAAATGTAAAGCATCCTCAAATAGAAGTTTTCCTTGAAAGGCTTATGGCCTAAATGGAATTAGATACCTGAAAATTAAATTCAGTCCTTAAAGATTATTTTGTTTCATGTTAGAAACACAAGTACACCAAACAATTCAAAAATATTAGAATTATTATATAATCTAATCTATGCTATTTGGCCTTAAATTATTTAATTTTATAATATTTATAAGCTCAAAAAGTATATTATTTTCTTCATAGATTAATCTTATGAACACACTCTTCTTTAGAATTTATACTGTCAATCTATTTCCTTCTTTATTTGATGTTCATAATCGTGCTTGTACATAAATTTAACAGCTTATTTATATAACATTCATTAGTGCAGCATTTTACTCTTGCAATAATAAGGGAATTTTCAATCCAAGTGTCATCTAGAATGGTTACCTGCATTTGAAACAGAATATTTTGCTATTCATAATAATTCCAAATTCAGAAAAGCCTTAAAGATGTTGATGTAGGCATTGGCTCTTCAGGCTTCCAAAGACCTGGACCAAAACCAAAACCAAATAACAGATTTAGCCCAGATACAGAGGCCAAAAGCAGACTTTCAGTATCTCTTTGATGGACCGTGGGTTCATGGGTGTTGTGCTTATGCTTCCTAATTTACATGTACATTACAGAGATTTCCCTGAAGGTATCTAATATTTAATAATTAAAAATTATAATGACCTGGAGACATTTTGAAAAAAAAAATCATATAAGGATAATCCAGGTTGTAGTCCATGCCTCCATTTTCCCTTTTCTTCTTTACATGTCTTAGCCAGTTTCTTTCAAGAGGCCTGATCCTTCATAACCTCTCATATTCAGCTCTTGAGTGCTCCTGGGACTGGCTGTCTAGCCTCGGCAGGAGGTGCCCCACATAGCAGAATTCACACTCAGGCTGTGCTCTGGCTAAGATTTGCCCATTGTTTCTTTAGGCTCCACATAGACCCCTGGCAGACATACAGATGGGCATATGGATGTTAATAGACCCTCCCTTGCTACAAATTATTCCTAAGAAGATTTAATGAGCTAAGCATATTAACATTTAATAACTTAGGGGCCGGCCCCGTGGCTTAGCGGTTAAGTGCACGCGCTCTGCTGCTGGCAGCCCGGGTTTGGATCCCGGGCGTGCACCGTCGCACCGCTTGTCCGGCCATGCTGAAGCCGCGTCCCACATACAGCAACTAGAAGGATGTGCAGCTATGACATACAACTATCTACTGGGGCTTTGGGGGAAAAATAAATTTAAAAAAAAATAAAAAAAAAAACATTTAATAACTTAAACACCATTCATATTTACAGTGAACTCCCTGGAGGTAAAAGAAAATTTATGCAGGAATTAGTTGATTGCCTTTGGGAAAAGTATTAATGTCTTCCTGCTCATGTTAATGGGCCCAAGGACAAAGAATAAGAGTTAACTCTGTGAGGCAGGCAACCAAGGACGTACCACATAGTGATCTCTTCCCTCCTTTTTTGTTTTTGTTTTTACATTGGGAGCTCATGAGGAGAAGTTCTGTTTTAGTGGGAGATCAATTGATTTTGCAACTAACAAGTGCTGTGGGGACCCTTTTTGAGAATTTGCTATGGCCCAAGAACTTAAACGTATCCAACTGGTAATAGGAAGGGTCTACTGTAAATATTTTCTTGGTATTATTAGAAGTAGTAGAAGCAGAAATATTTTTAGTGGGTATTACTAAACAATGGGGCAGGGGCAACTGTCTGATTACAGAGAAGGTAGAGTGCAGTGGTGTCAGAGCATGGGTGTTGGACTCAAATGACATTGCAGTTGAGTCTTGGCTTTGCCACTTAACGAACTGTGGGAACTGGAACAAGTTGCTTAATGTCTCTGAGCCTCCATTTTTTCTTTCCTATCTCATAGTGTTGTTATGACGATTTGATACCAGCTTAACACAAAGTTAGCATAAGGGAAACCATCTTATAGAAGAAAGCCACGTTGGAACTATGAATAAACCTGACTCACCAGCCCCTTTGAATCTTTGCTTTAGTTTGCCCAGATAAGTAAGAGTCTGTCTCTGGTGGATTTGCAGGCTCTGTAGATTTTATGCGCCCCCCCCCCCCCCCAGTTGCGATAAGATGATAATTTTGTTCCTTTGAGTTCTCTGGGAATGTGATGGCCTCTGGACAGAGATTCTTTTTTTTTTTTTTTTTTTTTTTTTTTTCAAAGTCAATTAGGTTTTATTTCAGACATATAAGGATGATGCAACATTAAAAAAATATTATTATTACCATCAGTGAGTAGTTCTCAAAGAAAAATATACAATGATCTATCCAATATTTTTTCTTCTTTGAACATTAGTTTATTTAACAAATATTTATTGAACACTAATTCCAGGTGCTCTACCAGGCACAGGACATAAAATAGTGAAAGTGAGGGATACTGTTCCTGGTTTTGGGTAGTTCACATTATAGTGGGGAAGACAGAGCAGCAATCAAGCAATTGTACCACAGAGTGAAAAGGGCCATGTTAAGGAAGTGCAGGTACTAAGGGGACCATATATCATGATAGGGTATCTCTCGCAGCTTGGTGTGCCTGGGAGGGCTTGCTGAAGGAAGAATAGGAGTTAGCCAGCAAAGAAGGAAAAAGGTGTTTGGGGTAGAAGAAATAATGTGAGCAAAGACTACAAGGTGGGAGAAAATAGACTACCACTGGAGTGTAGAGGTTGACTTGGCTGGTGGCGAAAGATGAAGCTGGAGAGGTAAGCAGGGCCAGATCACTCAGTTCCTTGTAAGTCATATTAAGGAGTTTGAATTTTATTCTAAGAGCAATTACAGAGCCATTGAAAGATTTTAAGTAGGGAGGTGACATAATCAGTTTTGCATTTCAGGAAGTTCATTTGAGCAGCAGTATGAGAATGAATTGGAGGGCTTGGCACTAATGTCAGATAGTTCAAAGTTCATATGATAGAAGGGAAGGAATGGCAGCAGGGACTAAGGCAGTGGCAGAAGAAGAGGAAAGCCAGGGCAGGTTTAAGAGAGATTTTGGAGGTAGAATTGTGAAGTCTTGGTGATGGCTAGATATGGGAGAGAGGAAAGTAAAGGGAAGAGTCAAGAGCTGCGTGGGTGGTGGTGGTGGGAGGATTTGCTAAAAGCTCTCATTAATTGTTATCATGTTTTTCTTTTTTTTTTTTCTTTTTTTTTTTTTTTTTTTAATTTTTTGTTTATTGCAGTAACATTGGTTTATAACATTGCAAAAATTTCAGGTGTACATCATTGTACTTCTATTTCTGCATGGATGGACAGAGATTCTATGCTGATATCCATGACAACTGAAAGATCTGATGTGGCAACTCCCACTCTGCAACACCAGGGGGTTCAATATTTCCTAACCTCCTCCCCTATAACCCACTGGCCTATATAACTGCTTTAAGATTCTGTGCCCCCCTTAAGATGGTTCTTTTGGACATGAGTTGGCCATCTTCCCCCTTGCTTGCAAGTTGTAATAAAGTCCTTTCTCTCCTACCTCCTTGCCTCTTGACTATTGGCACGTCTTGCGGTGGGCAGATGACCCCACCTTGGGCGGTAACAGATTGAATGAGATAGTGCCTGTAAAGTGCTTAGCACATTGCCTGGCTGAAATGCATTCAATTAACATTATAAATGGCATTTTATTATTATAGAGGCTAAATTATTATCTATTATTTTTAAACTTCATTTCTGGTTCTCTTATGACACTTTTTACTGTCTATCCTTTATCAGAGTTATTTACATAAAGGCTAAACCACGGAACTAAGCTCCTTGGAGGAAGAGTGCTTGTCTGATTCATACACTGTTGGGCCCAGCACAATGAAGCAGCACTAAGCTACAGTAGAAGATTAGGCAAAGCTGGTAGCTATCAATGTTTTTGATCATGGCCCAAAGCAAGATATATATATTTACATCATAACTGAATACATGCACACACGATTGAATTTAGAAAGTTTTACAAGACAAACCTTACTATATGCAATGCAGTCTGATATTTTCTTTTCTGTTCTATTTCATTCTATTAAAGAATAGTCTCATCTTGACTCACTAAATTTATTCCAAAACTCACTAGTGGGTTTCAATCTGTTGTTTGAAAATCCGTGGACTAGACCCTGAAGCAGCCCTGAATCTCCCCTCCAAAAGTTGGGGGTGTAGTTAGTGGGGAGCTAACAGAAATGCTGGGCAAGGTCCAAACGGCAGCTGCTTTCAGGAAGCTTAGGAACTAAGTTTAAGTAGCAGAGAAGAGGCAGATCAAGAATACTAGGGACTGGGAGGGGAGGGCTTTGACTTGGAAATGCTGGGTTTTGAAGGTGAAAGCATCCAATACAGAGCTAGGTCATTCCAGCAATTCTATTCAAAAGTAAAGGAAGGAAAAAAAAATAGGAATAGGAACAGGGATCAATTCCCTGGAAATGAGGCCGGCAGGACAGAAGGCCAGGTGGGCATGGGTCTCTCTCCTACCCCAGGAACTCCCCTTTTCTCCAGATTTTTCTTTTCCTATCCAAAATTGCTTGGAAGTGATTTTTTTTAAACGTGGAAAGTGAAGTATGCATGTGTATACACACACACACACTCCCCTAACTTTAAAATCCTATTTAGTTTTCTTGATTCAGTAGATTCAACAACCCTCCCCCTTCCCCACTTCTTTTTCCATTAGTCTAAACTCCACCTTTTATTGTCTTATTTTTCTTTAAACACGATTTTGGTCTAAGAGCTTTTGCTTCCACAGCCTCATAACTGTTTCAAAGTCCAGACCATTTTACAATCTCATCTGCAGACTTATGATTTCCTCTTTCAATTTCTTTTTGCTTCCATTTGGTCCTTTTGCACAACAAGTTAAGTTCATTCATTCTTTCATTCATTTAGTCTATCAATTTGTTGAGCGCTAATTGTGTGCGAGGCACATGCTACCTGCTGCTGAGGTGGCAGGGAACAAAAGCAAGTTCCTAAAGGGCACAGGGCTCACAATCAGGAGAGGAAAGCAGAAACTAATCCTATAATCACACAAAGAAATCAAAAGGGCCACTGCGGTATATGCAATACCAGAGAGAGTTGTGACAATTCCAGAGCATTTATAAATCTTTGAGCAGACAAGGGAGCTTTCTTTGGGGAAGTGAGGTTTGAGCTGAGAACTGAAGGATGAGGAGCAGTTAAGAAAAAAGAATTGAGAGCACTCCAGGCAGGCAGAACAAGGCTCTGGGGTGGGTGGGAGCAGGTTGAGTGTAAGGCACTAAGAGAAGGCCAGTGGAGTAGTCACAAGGTGTGAGAGCGTACAGTGGGAAACTCAATTGTACCATCTGAGAAATTCAGGCATTACCCTGTTCTAGTCTATATCAGGGAGTTGTGCCTTATCCTAAGGGCAATGGCAATCCATCAGAGGGTTCTGTGGGCACTTGTGTATAGTGGTGGTGTGGAGGATATGATCATGTTTATTTTAGAAAATGTCACTTTGACTACAATGTGGAAAGTGAATACGTGGCTGGGTAAGTGTGAATGCAGATAAGATTTTAAAAGCTATCATTTATGTTGCACTTATTGTGTATTAAGCACCATTGTAGGGGTTTTTATACATATAGTCATTGAATCTTCACAGCGATCCTATAAGGTAGCTACTGTTACTATCCCCACTTAACCCATAAGGAAGCTGAAGCTTAAAGATGTGGAGAGGGCCAGCCCCGTGGCTTAGCGGTTAAGTGCGCACGCTCCGCTACTGGCGGCCCGGGGTTCAGATCCCGGGTGCCCACCCACGCACCGCTTATCCTGCCATGTGGAGGCTGCGTCCCACATATAGCAACTAGGAGGGTGTGCAACTATGACATACAACTATCTACCGGGGCTTTGGGGAAAAAAAAAAAAAGGAGGAGGATTGGCAATAGATGTTAGCTCAGAGCCGGTCTTCCTCAGCAAAAAGAGGAGGATTAGCATGGATGTTAGCTCAGGGCTGATCTTCCTCACAGGAAAAAAAAAAAAAAAAGATGTGGAGAGACTTGCCCAAGATCACACAGCAGGAATGTGGCAGAGCCGGGATCCTAGCTCAGGAGGCTGTTCAGTAGTGAAGCCTAGAGGTGATGGTGTCTTGGGCCAGGCTAGTGGTGATGGAGAGAAGTGAACAGATTAAAGAGATATTTAGCAGGTAAAATTGATAGTAATTTATGGTAATTTGGAAATAGAGAGTAGAAGGAAATGTTAAGGAAAATGTCTAAATTTCTGATTTGTACAACCGAGTGGCTGGTGGTGCTATTCATTGAGCTAGGGAACATTGAAAGGCAATAAACAAAGCTTTGAAGAGACAGAGAAGGAGTGGTGGGAGAGGCAGTAGGCAAACCAGGAGATTGTATCATGGAAACCTCGGTGGGGTAGAGGTAGAGATGATTCAAGAAGAAGTGATGGTTGGGCCGGCCCCATGGCTTAGCGGTTAAGTGCGTGCGCTCCGCTGCTGGCGGCCCGGGTTTGGATCCCAGGCGTGCACCGACGCACCACTTCTCTGGCCATGCTGAGGCTGCGTCCCACATACAGCAACTAGAAGGATGTGCAGCTATGACATACAGCTATCTACTGGGGCTTTGCGGGAAAAAAAATAAAAAAAAAAAATGAAGAAGTGATGGTCAACTGCATCAACTGCTCTGGACTTTCTGTTCAGCTTGATTACTCCAAGTTCTGTTGCATTTGCTGTGGTGTGATAATTCTCAAAGGATCAGACCAATTGTCACATTCTCAGAGGTGTCAAACTCAAGATGTACCTTGATATGGATGTCTAGAGTTGCCTGATGTTTTTGAATGCAATTGCCTTTGGGTGCTGCCTATTTCACAGCCTTGTTGCGTTTATTCTCCATAGTCAGGGTCTACCTGGCCTCCCACCTGCAGATTCAACCTCACCTGAGTCCCTGGACCAATTCTGATTTCAGACAGGAGGAAGTCCAGCCTATCCATCTAGGTTTCAGTATTGGATAATCATTGTTGCCCTAACCTTTCCCATTTCTGAAAACTGGGCTTCTTGGCTTACTTCCATGTATCTGAGTCCTTGTCTTTGCCAGATTAAACAGTGCCTATGAAAATGCTTTGGAAATGATAGAACTTAATATATGTAAAGCATCTACCATAGGGGATGAGTACAAAATAGATTTTCAGTAAATAGTAGTTATTGCTACCTGGAAGTTAACTTTGTTACTACAGGTCAACCAAACCAAGTCACAGGAGTAGAGTTGGATTGCAATATCTTTTCAAGAGGTGACATATCCCTCTCCTCCAGAGATCCTTCTTGCCCTGCTGTTAAGAGCGTGCCACTCTCTCCAATTTTCCTCTTAGACTAGTCTGTGCCTCTTCCCCACCTGTTTCATAAGGTGAAGGATGGAATATTCAAAACGAGCATGGATTCTGGAATCAGAGAGATCTGGGTTTAAATCCTAACTGTGTGACCTTAGGCAAGGTAATTAACCTTTCTCCAATTTCCTCATCTGTAAAATCTTGAGTACAACCTACCCCTTGGAGGATTAAATTAAGCAAAATTCACATGCACTGGTATTTACTAAATATGAGGTTCTCTTCCTTTCCCTCCTTCTGTGTGCCACACCACAGCTGTCCTGAGGCTGTCAGACTTCTGAAGCAGTTCTCATTTTACCATCATGGAAAAGTCCCATGGCTTACTCAGTGGTGCACTCTAAACTTTGATCTATTTTATTCCAGCGCATGCTAATGTACCACATTAACTTTCAGACCACCAAGATTGTCTGTAACTAATTATTGCTTGACTAGCTCAGTTAATATTAATGGAGAACTTACTATGTGCAAGGCACCATAGGAAACAGTAGTCCACTCCATTCCCAACTCTTTACACTGGGCTGACTTACCTACCCTGTTCAACACACCCTTGGGGGTCTATGAAGCCAGGCCCAATAGCTAGGAGGCATTCCAGGCAATTGCTGTGGCTTCTCTTGCCCCTAATTAGTTGTGATTTGATTTTGCTTCATCTTGTTTCCCTAGTTCTCTCCTCCGGCTGTATACTCTGATTTTGATCATTCCTATCTCTGACCTTTCCAAGATTTGATCTTTTCCCTAACTTTCCCCTTGGCCTTGGGACTTTGGCTGGCTGGCATCCTTTCTGGCGTAGCTCACCACTTTGGCCCCAGAATTTCCTATTGTCCCTGGTGAGAACACTTCTTTATTCATCTACTTTTTCTCCCCAATGGGCTCCTCACACTTTCTCAAGTCTGAATTCTCTCTAGCTAACTCAGTCATGGTGGCCCAGAGTGAGGGGGGGATGAGAGTAGGGGAGTACTAACCAATCAAAATTATGTGACAAGGCTTGCTGCCCTCAGGAAGCTCACAATCCATTTGGGGAAGATAAAGACATCAACTAAAAAAAATAAGCAAGGAATGAATGGTAAGTATCAAATAATTAGTGATGCAAATACAAGTTAATGTTAAAATTGTCATCCAGTATTTGTTTTTTTATAATTTTATTTATTTATTTTCCCCCCAAAGCCCCAGTAGATAGTTGTATGTCATAGCTGCACATCCTTCTAGTTGCTGTATGTGGGACGCGGCCTCAGCATGGCCAGAGAAGCGGTGCGTCGGTGCGCGCCCAGGACCCAAACCCAGGCCGCCAGCAGCAGAGTGTGCGCACTTAACCGCTAGGCCACGGGGCTGGCCCTGTCATCTAGTATTTTAAAAATATATACATCTGCTGAAAAAAAAATGTATCTTTCAGAGGTACCCGATTTACAAACTGGGTATGTTGGACAATCTGGTTTAATATGCTTTACAGATATTTAAAAAATAATTTTGTGATCAGTTTTTCTTATTTTATTACTTAAAGATATTTTTTGTAGCTCATTTTCCTGTTAAGATCATAATTTTAGAATATATGATTTTGATACAAAACAAGTCCCTGTGCAGTAGGGTTAAAATAACTGAGACTTCTTAGTAGAAAGATCATGACTGTATTGTTGCTTATAGTATATACTTTTCAAAGTTTTGTTCTACAAGATGTAGCTTAATCCTCGCTCAAATCCGGATATACTCAGATCTATGAAAATGATATTCAGGAATCTGACCTTGCAGAACAGATAAGTAGGATCGTTCATTATTTCTAGTGGATCATTTACTTTTACTGTTTTTCCTTTTCATTCACTGCCATAACCTGTGCAAGCTGGCACAGGCTGGTGGGGGAAGCGGTGGAACCTGAGGAAGGACAGGAGGAAATGGGAGAACTAAACAGTCTGTATACCGGCTCCCAAGGATAAGGAAATTGAAAGGGAATGGGTGCTAGGGAAGAAAGCATTCCAAATAGTGTGGTGATGTTGTGATTTATAATAAGAAATAATATATTTGCTCTCAGTCCCCTTTTCTGGCACAGAGCTCCTAAAACCCTTGGAATTTCCTGTGTTGAGAGCAATGAAGGTGTCTTTTGTTATGTTAACGAAGCGACTTTTGGACCATACCTAATGATGGGGGCTGGTTGCCACGAGAACCAACAGTGTGATTAGAGGATTGGAAATTTCAGCCCCACTCCTGGACCTCCCAGAAGAGAGGAGGAACTGGAGGTTGAATCAATCGCCAAGGCCCAAAGATTTTAATCAATCATGACTATGTAATGGTCTCCATAAAAACCCAAAAGGATGGGGTTTGGAGAGCTTCCAGGTTGGTGGACATGTGGAGTTGTGGGGAGAGTGGCACACCTGAATTGGGCATGGATGCTCCTTGCTCTCATACCTTATATGCATCTCTCCCATCAGGCTGTTCCTGAGTTATATCCTTTTATCATAAATGAGAAATCTAGTAAGTAAAATGTTTCTCTGAGTTCTGTGAGCCACTCTAGCAAATTAATCGAACCCAAGGTGAGAGTTGTTGGAAACTCTGATCTATATTGGTCAGAAGTACAGGTAACATGGGCCGGCCCCGTGGCTTAGCGGTTAAGTGCACGCGCTCTGCTGCTGGAGGCCCGGGTTCGGATCCCGGGCGCGCACCGACGCACTGCTTCTCCAGCCATGCTGAGGCCGCGTCCCACATACAGCAACTAGAAGGATGTGCAGCTATGACATACAACTATCTACTGGGGCTTTGGAGGATAAATAAATAAATAAAATTATTAAAAAAAAAGAAGTACAGGTAACAGCCTGGAGTTGTGACTGGCATGTGAAGTGGGGGAGGGGGCAGTCTGTGGGACTGAACCCTCACCCTGTGGGATCTGATGCTATCTCCAGGTAAATAGTGTCAGAATTGAGTTGAATTGTAGGACACTCAGCTGGTATTGGAGAATTGCTCCTTGTTAGTGTGGGGAACCCCCGCCCCCACAAATACACACACATTGCAATTGGGTGCAGAACCCAAATTAAGTGTTCAAAGGGATCGAGCAAACTCCAACGCTGAATAACATCCATGTGGTGATGTTTGGAGTCAGGCAGATAGTTACTGTTGGTAGGCTGAAGCAGCCCCAGTTCATGGGGTAACAGGAGCGATTGGGCTCCGGTCAAATAAGTTGAGGTCAAGGGCAAGGACTGAGCCTCAAATTGAGGAACTGCAGTGCAAAGCAAGAATCCAAGGCAGGAGGCCAGTTTTTCACACTGAGCAACCCAGTGGGGATCAGAAGGGTAACTACTTGTGAGTACACTCAGGCTTCACTTCACGTCTGCCGGTTTAAGAGCAAGACTTCTCTCAACCACCAGGCCTCCAGGTCTCAAGCCCAGGGTAGCTTAACCCACTATTTACTGGGTTACTGTGTGCCTCTGGATTGCCTCGGGGATTAGCACTGTGAAGCTACAGGTTGAAAGCGGCCTTAGTTTGAGAAGCCCCATGAGGCTTCTATCTATAAAAATCCTATCTATGTGCCACTTTCCAGGAACATCTCTCTTGCTCAAGAAATATTTGTTGAGGATTAGTTGTGATGGTTAATTTTATGTGTTAACTTGGCTAGGCCACGGTACCCAAATAGTTGGTCAAACATTATTCTAGATGTTTCTGTGAAGGTATTTTGTAAATGAAATTAACATTTGAATCAGTAGACTCTGAGTAAAGCAGATTACTCTCCATAATGTGGGTGGCCCTCATCCAATCAGTTGAAGGTCTTAATAGTACAAATAGTTCCCCCTTATCTGCAGTTTTGCTTGCTGCTGTTTCGCTTTCTGGGGTTTCAGTTACCCAATGGTCAACTGCAGTCTGAAAATATTAAATTGAAAATTCCATAAATAAACAATTCTAAGTTTTAAGTTGTGCACCATTTTGAGTAGCGTGACGAAACCTGGAGCTGTCCTGCTCCAGTCTGTCCAGAACTTGAATCATCCCTTTGTCCAGCATATACACACTGTATATACTACCTGCTCGTTAGTCGCTTAATAGCTGTCTTGTTACCACATTGCTTGTGTTCAAGTCACCCTAATTTTACTCAATAATGGCCCCAAAACTCAAGAGTCGTGACACTGGAAAATCGGATACGCAAAACAGAAGCTGTAAAGTGCTTCCTTTACGTGAAAAGGTGACAGTTCTCAACTTAATAAGGAAAGAAAAAAAATCGTATGTTGATGTTGCTAAGATGTACAGTAACTTTTATTACAGCACAGTGTCATCATTGCTCTATTTTATTATTAGCTATTGTTGTTAATCTATTACCGTGTCTAATTTATAAATTAAACTTTATCATAGATTTGTCTTTATAGGAAAACACATAGTACAGTCACACATCACCTAAGGACGGGGATATGTTCTGAGAAATGCGTAGTTAGGCGATTTTGTCCTGCAGACATCATGGAGTGTACTTACACAAACCTAGATGGTATAGCCTACTACACACCTAAGCTAAACAGTACTAATCTTTTGGGACCACCATCATATATGTGGTCTGTCTTTGACTGAAATGGTGTTATGTGACATATGACTGTGTATATAGGATTCAGTATTATCCACGGTTTCAGTCATCCACTGGGGGTTTTAGAACGTATCCCCCGTGGATACAGGGGGACTACTGTACAAAGACTGACCTGCCCACAGGAAGGAGGAATTCGGCTGGTAGACTGACTTGAACTTCAACATCAACTCTTTCTTGGGTGTCCCGTCTGCTGGCCTCCACAATTGTGTGAGCCACTTCCTTAAATTTCTCTCTCTCTCTCTCTCTCTCTCTGTGTGTGTGTGTGTGTGTGTGTGTATGTATATATATATATATATATACACATACCCACACACAATTGGGTCTGTTTGTCTGGAGAACCCTGACTAACACATTGTCTAATCTGAAGTTACGTGAATTTCACTCCATTGAAGGGCGTCACTTGCTTATGTCATACGTCTTCCAATCTATTTCATTAATAGCATCTTTAGCCTTTTTTCTCACCTGGTTTTATCATAAAGATAGTAGAAAAAAGTACCAGAGCTGGGAAACTTTATATATTAACTGCATTTTGAAAACATCTACTTTCAAGACTTACTTGCTTTTGATGTGAAAACTTGACCATAATCATAATGCTGTGTGGAAAAGTATTCACTTGAAAATGAAATGCTGAACCCTGAAGGATATTAAAAGACATTGTGGACATATTTGTTTGAACTGATTTCACTTGTGAAAGTTCTTTCAAGTGACTGGGAGAGGGGATACATAAATGCAAGTGGTGATCTCATGGTTGACCAAGCCTGCCTTCTGGCTTTCTATGCAGCATCATGCTGTATAGTTGCTCTGGGTTGTGATTTTTCCCAGGACATACATTAGTTAGTTAGTTTGTTAGCTCAATACAAGGTAATATTAAAATTCTTGTGTGGTCTTTGTTTTAAAATGTGTTTGTGTCCATCACATCACCAATATATTTATAAGCTCGAAAAATGGATTAGCATGAGGTAACTTAAAATAGGAGCAGTTCTCCTGTGAATTAGGTCAGATACTCGCTTAGTAACTAAGCTGCTAAATGTTGAAATTCCTTTTTCCCTGAAGGCATTTAAATCTTAGTTTGGGTTGGACGTCTTCCTGGTGGCTGAAAGCTAGTAACTATTGACTTTCCTAAAGCTGTTTTCTCAAGTTTCTCGTATTTCTTTTTCTTTGACTTCACATTTGCTCTTTCCAGCTGTTTATGTTTTGATCAGTTGTTTTCTAAATATTCAATTTCCTTTAACATATTCAGTAGAAAATTGGGATTTCCTGGTTAGAGAATACTTCCTTTATAAAAATTATTATTTTATTGTGAAATTACAGTCATCGATTAAAACCTACTTTTGGCTTCACCGTAGTATATTGATGATGTTCTTGTGTGGGATACCTATATAGCAACACCTAGAATCATACTTGAGAAGGAGACTCTCAAGAAATGCTTCTTCCATTAAGTTAGTTAATAAAACCCAACCAAAAGTTGACTATAGAGACAAAGGCAAACATACTGTGCAGAAAGAGTTCTTTTAACAGTAGCATGATATCTTCCTTTTTTGCCCCATTTACTACTTTACCATCCATATAAATATGGTTTTGCTGATTTAGTTCTTGAATAAAATGTCATAAAGAAACTCTGGAAGGATACATAAGAAACGAATAACAATGGTCATATGGAATGGATGTACTAAGTGCACAGGATAGAAATGGAAAGACTTTTTTTTTTTTTGTGAGGAACGTTGGCCCTGAGCTAACATCTGTCACCATCTTTCTCTATTTTGTATGTGGGATGCCACCACAGCATGGCTTGATGAGCAGTGCCTCAGTCTGCACCCCAGAATCGAACCTGCAAACTCTGGGCTGCCAAAGCAGAGGGCACCACCTTAACCACTATGCCGCTGGGCCGGCCCCATGGGAAGACTTTTTAAGTGGATATGGTTTTATCATTTTTTGGTTTTGACCCTTGTGAAATTATTCATTACTCAAAAATTAAGTTAAAGAAAAATGGAAATTGTATGAATGATATGGATTTGCAAGCCCCTTCTCTAGAAATAGCCACTAAACTAATACAGATGCATCACATTGGAATGATGTTTATGTATAGTAACTGTATTTTGATATGTGTACAAGATTAACTAGTATTAATAAATTGGGAATGGTTTTTAAAATATTGTATTATTGATATTTTGTGAGTCTATCATTTTAAACTGTTTTAAGCATCTTTGAAACCAATCGAATCATTTCACGAAGTATGACAAAGTAGTTTAGATATGATAGTGCACAAATTTTCATATACCTTTAAGCTTATTAAAATGGAATTGTATTTATATAGCTGCCTCAGTTACTCATTTCTACATAACAAATTACCCCAAGATTTAGTGGCTTAAACCAACGATCTTTGATTTGCTCACTCTCCTGTGAGCTGGTGGTTTTGGCTGGGCTGAGCTGGGACGCCTTGTCTCTGCTCCACTTGATGTCCGAAGGGCCTACTCTTGTGGCTGGGCCTATTCATATGTCTGGTGGTGGTTGGGTGGCTATCAGCAGGGATGATTCCAAGTGGGCCAAGTGTCACTCACGTTCCAGCAGACTAGCCTGGACTTCTTCACGTGGTTGCTGGGATCCACCAGCAGCAAGAGAAAGCAAACTCCAATGCCTAAGCACTTTTCAAGTCTCTGCTTGTGACATGTTTGCTCATGTCCAATTGACTAAAGCAAGTCACAGAGTCAATGTGGGAGGCCAAGCTCAGAGCTGATGTGTTAGAGGAGGACAGGAAGGCAATGGGTACAGAGAAGTGAGATTCAATGGGGACCATTACTATAATAGTATTTGTTATACTTTATACAAATGTCCATTGTTTTCTCAAAGCAATGATTTTAAACAAACTTAACTCATGACCAGGCAATTCTGTAAACAACTGAAAACTAAGGATGAGTTATAGCTATTATTGTTCTCTGATTTGAGGTTTTAGCAACACCTAATATTATCATCTAAAATAATAAAACATCTTATTACTGCCTTGCTCCAAATTTTCTCATGGCTTCTTATTACAATTAGAATAATATCAAAATTCCCTGACAGCCCACAGGCCCTAAATAATTTTGTTTTCATCTAGGTTTTCACAACATCATGCCTTACCCTTCAGCCCATAATTTACTATTTTTCAGCTATCATGACTATTTTTCTATTCCTTTAATGCATCAAATTCATCCCCACCTTAGGGCCTTTCACTTGCCATTCCCTCCTTGGAATGATTTTCCCTCAGATCTCTGCTTCGATGGCTTCCTCTCATCATTCAGGGCTCAGTGAAAATTTTACTTCTTAAGAGCAGTCTTTTCTGGCCATTTCTTCAGAAGTAGATCCTCCCATCCCAGATCACTCACTATCCCATTTCTCTGTCTTATTTTCTTCAAAACACTTCTCATTACCTGGAATTATCTTATTTATTTAATTGTTTATTTGATTATTATCTTACTCCCTCTACTAGTATATAAGCTCTTAAAGACATCACTTTGTGTCTTTTGCACCATGTATAACACTTAATAGGTACTCAATAAATATTTGCAGAATCAACATATTAATTAAGTAACTAAAGGCCTGGCATACCTAGTCTTGACTCAGGAATCTTTGCCTGTAAGATGGAGAGGTTGGATCTTCTCTAAGGTCATTTCCAACTCAAAAGTTTTATGCTTCCTGTTCATATAAATCAATTTTTAAATGAAGTTTGAGAAGAGGAAAAGGTGTCAATAACAAGGAATGTGCGAATGAATAAATATTCTATTGTAGGGGAGGAAGGACTATTCCTGTATCCTTCTAGGTCCTTCTGGCTGGTCTACGAATTAAATTAACATGAGGTAGAATAACAGGAGAAAATAAAACAAAGTTTAATAACCTGTATACATGAGAGAAACCCAGGAAAGCTAAGTAACTCACCAAAATGGTTAAAGCCACTACCTTAAATACCATCTTCAGCTAAAGACAGAAGAGGATGTTGGGGGTAGTGGTTTGGGACTTCAAAGGGGAGGAAGGCAATTCACATGGGGATGGAAAAGCAAATGTTTGGTAAACAAACGTTTGCCATGCCTTGCAGAGACAATGGGACATGGAGAGGACTTTGATCAAATGGGCCTTGCTTGGTTCCCCCCTGTCTACCACACCTAGTTCATATTACACTGTAGTCATCTATGGTGATAGCTCCTTCCTGGAACAGGCTTCTATCTTAAATTCTTTTAGGAATTTAGGGGGAAGGTCACGGTTTCTTCCTCAGTCTTTTGTTCTTAAAAATAATCAAGCCAAAGAGGCACATTTTGGGGTGGCAAATTCTGCTCCTCTACACTATATGTAACTGTTTTATGTTCAAAAAAGTCTGTTGTAGTGATTTTCAAATACACAAGAATGTAGGTGGAGTTTAGGAAGAAGAAATGATGGTACAACGTAAATTGAAAACATTAATATGCATTCTTTTTGACTATATCTGTATCGAAGTATCTTTAAAATTTTCTTTGCCAGCTTTATTGAGACATAATTGACATAACATTCTGGAAGTTTACAGTGTACAATGTGATGATTTGATATATACCCAAGTATCTTGATTAAAAATAATAAAAATTTTCTTTACTCTTCCACTGAAAAGGACAGAGCAAGGCAGAGGGGAGCCCTCCCTTGGGTGGCACCAGACAACATTTTCATCAAAATGCTGTAGCATAGACTCTGGAGCCACCCAGCCCCGAATCAAAACCCAGTTCTGCCTCTTAATGTTTGGGGAAGTTATCTAACCTCATAGGATTGTTTCGAGGATTAAATGAGATGTTTGTAAAGGGCTTAGCACAGTACCTGGTTCGCCATAGCACTCAACACATATTAGCTATCATTATTAAGAATGATCAGGGAAATAGCAATAGATGTCAAATCGAAATAATGGCAAGTAAACATTGGTGAGTAGGTTGGAGTGAGGAGTGAGATGGGAGGCTTGGAAGGTTCAGAACATTTCTGACATGTGGGAGGCTACACTGCTAATTAGCACATTATTGGAGTTGGGCAAGATGCATGTGGCTTCTTAAAGGAGCAGCTCCTGGCTGTAATATTTTATACTGTAAGGAAATAGTTGTTAAAAAGACAATTTTTTCAACAAATTTCAATGCAATTGAAATTCAGTTTCTTATATCTTGAATGTTTGGATGTGGGATTTATACAAAAGCTCTATATTTAGGTGGTTAAAGTATATAGGGCTTGAGTCAAAAAAGAGATACATAGTTTAAAATCATTCATGTTAGGTCGATAAATTACATTCTGAAACTTTAATCCCTGAGATGAAGTTGCTGATAGAAAGTTTCAAGGAGGGCCGGCCCCGTGGCTTGGTGGTTAAGTGCGCGTGCTCCGATGCTGGTGGCCCGGGTTCGGATCCCGGGGGCGCACCGAGGCACCACTTCTCCGTCCATCCTGAGGCTGAGTCCCACATACAGCAACTAGAAGGATGTGCAGCTATGACATACGACTATCTACTGGGGCTTTGGGGGGAAAAAATAAATAAATAAAATCTTTAAAAAAAAAAAAAGAAAGTTTCAAGGATAATCTAATCAGAATTTAGTGTAGCTCATTAAGGTGTACTTTACTAACTGTGAATCTGAGAATATTTGGACAGAAACTGAGATTTTGCCCTTTCTATGGAAAAAGAAAAGCACTGCCAAGTACATCAGTATTATAAAAAAGATTTTATCAGGAGAGTATAAAGTACTTAAAAGAATAAACACTTGATATATTCTTTTAGGTACAATCCATATTCTAATATAGTTAGTCATTTACATAACATGACTACTTAGTGACTTGAGTTAATAAATTAAATCAACAATACTTATTTGTGCCCTGCCAATGCGCCAGGCTTTATGTGAATCACTGGGATGCAGTAACGAGCAAGACAGACCTGGTCCATCCCTTCGTGGGTCTTACTTTCTAGCAAGAAGACAAATAATGGTTTACATTAATGGGATAATATGATTTGAGGAATACAGGGTGCTTTGGGAATGTTACAGAAATGCTCATTCTCGCCTGAGGAAAGGAAGGTCTTCTGGAGAAAAACATTAAGCTGAGACCTGAAGGGTAGTAGAAGTTGTCTAGGAGATGAGGATTGGGGAATGGTATGCGCAGACAGAGGAAACAGCACGTGGAAAGACTTGGATGACTTACCTGGCTGATTATCTTTCTGATGAATAGAGCAGGTCTATCAGGGGTTTCTACTAACTCTTTACTAAACTAATTTGCACTTCTCTATATACTTGAAAATAATACAGTTGTTTCTCTTAAAAATATTCTGTGATTCCATGGGCTGGCCTGGTGGTGTAGCGGTTAAGTGCGTGCACTCCACTTCGGCGTCCTGGGGTTCACAGGTTCGCATCCCAGGTGCTCACCGACGCACTGCTTGTCAAGCCATGCTGTGGTGGCGTCCCATATAAAGTAGAGGAAGATGGGCATGGATGTTAGCCCAGGGCCAATCTTCCTCAGCAAAAAGAGGAGGATTGGCATCGGATGTTAGCTCAGGGCTAATCTTCCTCACACACACACACACAAAATATTCTGTGATTCCAAATCTTCACAGATTCAGACAAAGCATTGCTGTTATTTAAAAAATGTCCTCTATTCTAAACTTCATACCTTCAGTAGGTAATTCCTGTTGCTTACGTCTTTTCTGATTGGTCAGAAACGTAACAGATGGTCTTTCATGTGCAATCCAAATCCTTTATAATTTTCACATTTTCCTATATAACATTTGATATTGTATCATATTACTACATGAAGCCATTGTATTTTATTATTGGTACTTAGAAAAACCTCTTATGTGTAGACAATAAAAAATTATCACATTTTCCATGTCATTTCCTGTACTCATAGGGTGTTGTATGAGGGAAGTATTGTCAGAAACCATTCTCTGGTATATTTTGTATATATATATAATTTCAGGTTACTTCAGGTCAATAAACCAGATCTCTAGACCTGCACTGTCCAATAATACAGTAACCACTAGCCACATATCGCTATTGAGCCGTTGCAACGTGGCTAGTCTGAATTGAGCCGTGTTTTAAGTGTAAAATACACATTGGATTTCAAAGACTTAGTACAAAAAAAAGAGGCATACGAAATAGCTCATTCATTATTTTTTGTAATGATTACATGTTGAAAATATGTTGGTTGTATTGGATTAGATAAAATATATTATTAAATTAATTTCACCTGGTTTTTTTTTTCACTTTTTAAAATACTGCTGCTCAAAAATTTAACGTTGTATATGTGCCTGACATTTGTGGTTCACATTATATTTCTATTGGTGGTACTGCTCTAGACTTTTTTATTTTGTATATGTTAGCAAAGGCTGAGGATAGTCAGAAGACATGCCTAACATGCGCCATGGCTGTAACTGAGCATGAGGAGTCATCAGTGCTGGTTTCGGAATGTTTGGCTTTTGAATAGAATCAGTTGCCGAAACAGGTCAACATCTGCGGATGCAATGGAGACTTTATTGGGGATGAGGGATTGGAGAAAGAAACTTGATCAGATGTTGTTCAGGTCCCACCTAATGATAAGAGGCAGATCCCACAAAGTCAGGTTTATGAAACTGGGACCATTGTTCCCAAGAAGTTCTTGCTGCTTATTCTGCCCTTGAAAACTCTTAGGCAAGCCCACAAGAAGGAAACGTAATGTTACATCAGAAGAAAGTTAACCTGAAGAAATAGAAGCTGAGCCTCCTTATAAACAAAGTTCCTATATTCACATTTACTATCACCAAGAATAAAAAAGGCAAACGTTGTCAAAAATGCTTTGCAATTCTGTAGCACATTTCTTCTTGAAGTACCTTAGTAACATTAATTCATTAATCATCACAATTTGTGAAATGTTGAATAGTGAGTGATATTATCCCATTTATAGTTTGAGGAAGAGTCAGTGAAGGTAAAAGACTTATCCAAGTTATATAGTGTTGAGCAGAGCTCACCTGCCACCATGGAAGACATGAAATGGAAGGCCTTTCCAAAGTAGTTTGGAGATGGTATTAAAGAGGGTGTGGTAGAACAGCACATTCTCACTTTCTACATTTCCTTGACTAACAGACTTGAACAATTATATGAGAGTTTTGTAAATTGACATTGATTAAAGCTTAAAGCAAGGATGTACAGACATTAATTTCTTTGATATATTTGCTTTTGCAACAGTGCTTTTTTTTGGATCTAGTTTGTTTATAGTAGGTATTATTTGTTTGTTAGACACAGTTATTTCTTTATCCCTCCAACATTTATTGAGCACTCAATAAAGGAGACATCATTCCTGAATCAGACATCATTCCTGACCTCAGGAAGCTTCTAGTCTAGTAGGGAGAAGTAGACATGGAAAAAATGCCTGAAAGTGTTTCAGGTGCTCTGATAAGAGGAGATGGTCCAACATAATGATAGTATCTAAGACTTATATAGCTTCCTACGTACCAGGCACTGTTTTAAGTGCTTTTATGTACAATAACTTATTTCATCTTTTAAGAGAATCCTATAGATAAGGAGTTATTAGTATTCCCATTTTATAAAATAGTACAAATGGGCCAAAAGACATTCGGTAATTTGCTCAAGGTCACAGTGAGTGGCAGAGCTCGGATTCAAACCCAGGCAAACTTTGCTCTTCACCACTGCCCAAAGGTGTGTGCATTGCCACCTAGGTGGACACAAAATACTTCTTATGTTGAGTGACACTTGAGCTGAGTCTGATAAAGGAGAAGCTGTTTGCTAGGATGGCAAGAAGGGGGGGGGTTCCTATTATGATGACCCTATGTTCAAAGACCTGGCAAAATGAAGCAGTTATCTCAAAAGAAACAGGTTCAGGAGAAAGGAGAAGGGGAGTTGCAAAGAGGGGGAATAGAGTAGGCAAAGCAGAGGGACAGGGAAGGAAAAGGTTGGAAAAGGAGGAAACTTGAAACTGTTGACAAAGTGAGTTTAGCAGAATATCTAAGGATTCATTTGCCAAAGCTCCTGCATCCCCCTTTAGCACAGACAACTGAAAAATTTTAACTATATTTAAGTCACTGGTTTGTGACCATGGGCAAATCAGTTTAATTCTCTGGGCCTCAGTTTTCTCATCAGTGACATCAAGGGCCAAAACAAAATGGTCTCTGGGTTCTGTTCTAGCACTAGTCTCATGATTTCTTTGAGTTCTAATGTGCAAAGAAGAAGCCAATTTTAAACTGATGAGTGACATATTTATTTAGATTTGCATTTCAGAAAGATGACACTAGTTTATATGATAAAATCATGTTAAATTAAACAAAAAGCTTATGCTGTAAAATCCAACACTTGCTCTGGATACTTCCACTTGGAGAGTATTACCATGTTCCCCACGGGAGTAAGTGTCTCTCACTCTCTCTTCTATGTTTAACACAAGTGCCTCTCCATTGGTTCTGTTGTTTTCTTGTTTCTCATTTGGAGATGACCTCTTTTCTTTTCCATTGTTCTTTTGGAATCTCCTCTGGTAACTAAGTCTTCTATGAGTGGAAGTTCCTTTGAGTTTTCTTGTTTCCATTGTTTTAGATATATGTAAATGTCTTCCAATTAACTGCTCTCATTCTGTATCTCTAGCGGATATAGTCTCATCTAAAAATGACATGGCTGGGGGTTGGAGGGTGGCCAAAATGGGTGAAGGGGGTCAAAAGGTACAAACTTCCAGTTATAAAATAAATAAGTCGTGGGGATGTAATGTACAGCATGGTGACTATAGTTAATAATACTGTACTGCGTATTTAAAAGTTGCTAAGAGAGTAGATCTTACAAGTCCTAATCAGAAGAAAAAAAATTTTTGTAAATATGTATGGTGATGGCTGTTAACTAGACTTATTATAGTAATCATGTCACATTGTACACAAATATCAATCATTATGTTGTACACCTGAAACTAATAAAATGTTATATGTCAATTATACCTCAATAAAAAAATAAGAAAATAAAAAAAATAAAAATGACATGGCTAAAACACGACCGTGCATCAGAATTTCTCTAAAGCCTTTCTTCTTTATTAGAAAAAAATCATACTATTTTTTCCTTCCATTCTCAGTACAGAAAAATCAGAAAGAGCAGACAAGCAAAAGAATATAATCACACCTATAATACTACACACCAAAGGATAATCATTGTTACTATCTTATTGCATAGTTTTCTAAATTATTTTCTCTGGATGTATATATGTGTGTGTGTATTATGCAGGGTATCATAATACTGTTTTGTAACCGATCGCGAACATTTTTCCTTTTCAGTACATAGAATCGTGTATCGTTTTGAAAGACTCTGGAGTATTCAATTATATATTCATATAATATATTTAACCTAATTTCTGATGCTGGGACTTTATTTCCAATTTATTGATATGATAAAGAATGCTTATATGAATTCCCATTGCTTGCATCACACATATGGCACTTACCACACATGGCTGGTATAGTGGTTGCTTGAGCTTTGATATATCTCCCCAAAACGATTTTATACATTTTTAGACCATCTTATATTTTTTTGTGTCTCTCATAGAGCTGAGCATTGGCCTTGCATATGGCAGACATTCAACAAATAATTGTTGAATGAATGGAGAGATGAGGTTCCAAACTTGGATGACAGGGAGAGTGATGGTACTTTTATTGACAGAAAGAGGGGGACTTGGGTTGGGGAAAAGAAAAGATGATGAATCTGGCTTTAAATATGTTAGTTTGAGATGATGGCTGTTATGAGTTTTTTTGTAAATATTTTTTAACAACTCCTGGAAAACTTTAGTCAGTTGCCTTTCAATCTTATTTCAGTAGACCTGAGCTAAAACACAGTTCAAGAGACCTTTGTGTTATGGGGCGTCCCAGATTCCTTACTTCAACAGCTTGGTTACTTATCGTGAGAATGATACTCTTTCTGCTCAATTTGATTAAAAGCTGGCATTTGGGGCTCTATCCTTTCCTATTCTTCTCTACTTAATGGTCCTAACTTCAGAGCATGGTGGAAAACTATGTCGTAGGGTGAAGGTAGGGGATAGGGGCTTCCCTTTTTTAATTTCTGGATGGCCTTATTATGTATTGTACCAATCATGGTGTCATTGGCTTTACAATGAGAACCACGAATACATTTGTGTATCACGTGTGTGCGTGTGGAGGTCCTTTGGTAGGAACTTAGAAATTGGGGTTCCTTACCTAATATCTCTGGCTTTTCTCTGATAGACTCCATTATAAATGTCAGATGATTTAGTTAGAACTCTTGGTTGCAAGTAACAAAACCTTCTTGGAGCTACCTGAGCCTCCAATAGTGACCTAAAGTCATGACCACTCTTTTCCCAAATTCCTAGTGACTAGGCTAAGACTTTCCCCATCTAGTTTATATTCCATCCAGGCCAGAGATTAGTTAATTGATCCTGAAGTGGATGCCTGATACAGAAAGGGCCAATCAGAGACCCTCCAATGGACTATGAAATTGAGTTTTAGAGATCCCAGCTTCAGTCTGGTTGGTCTCTTGAATAGAGGAGATAAAACCTAAGGATTTGTGGACAATGAAGTCCTACCATGCAGCCAGGAAAGCATAAAATGCCAATCAGAGAGAATAATGAAGTAGATTCTCTGATAATGTACAGAAACAAGAGATAGAGATGGTTCTGCCAACATTCTAGTCTCTGATTCCAATCCATTCCTGAGACTTGACTGTATCCCTGTTTTTGTATTCTTATCCACAGAAAGGGAATAAAATAGAGATACTGCAGTTTTTCAAAGCACACACCTGATTTTTTAATAGCTTTATTGAGATATAACTGACATATAATGAACTGCACATATGTAAAGTGTACAGTTTGAGAAATAGTGACATCCATATACACTTGTGAAACCATTACTGTAAAAGTGATAATGACAACCATCAACCCTAAAAGTTTCCTTGTACCCCCTTGTCATTCCTATTTCTCCTCATTCCCTATTCCTATCCCCAGACAATTACTGATTTGCTTTGTCACGGTAGATTCATTCTCACTTTCTAGAATTTTATATAAATGGAATCATATAGTATGTACCCTTTTTGTGTGGCAAATTTCACTTAGAATAATTGTTTTGAGATTCATCCAGGTTGTTATGCATATCATGTTGTAGCATGTTGGTGAGGAGACACACAACAATTATGCACCATTTCTTGTAGAAGCCTGCCAGTGAGCACTCTCCATTGCAGAGACTCTATTCTGAGCCTTTGATGCATACATCCCTGCCTGCTTGATCTCTCCCCTTGAATATCTTACAGACAAATGTAACATGTCTAAAGTGGAACTCTTTATGCACCCCCCAAGAATAAACTCCTCCAAAACCTAGTCACTCCAGTTTTTCCCAACTTAGTAAATGACGTCATCTTTCATCTAGTTGAATGGGTCTTCCTAGTTGCTGGATCATCCTCCTCAATATATCTATAATCCACCCATGTGCCTTTTTTCTGTCTGTACTGCCACCCCACTATTCTAAGCTGCATTGTCATTTGTCTGCCTATTGCAGCCTTCTTACCAGTCTACCTGCTTTTGCTTTTGCCCCCGTCCAACTCAGAGAGGCCATGGTAATTCTAAAACATACATTGCGTCTTATCACTCTCATGCTTAAAACTCATCAATGGTATCCCTTGCACTTAAGTAAATTCCAGACACTTTACTATGGCCTGCAAGGCTCTGCAGGATCTAGCCTTTGCCGGCATCTCCAACTTCATCTCATTCTCCTCTTCTCTCTTGGCCTCCTTTCACTCTTCAAATGCATCAAGCTCTTTCCCACTTCAGGGCCTTTACCCATGATGATCTCTTTGTCTGAATGAAAAGATGGAGAGAGGCTTGCAGCTAGAGGGCTAAAAGGGGGCAAGTTAAAAGGGAGACTTGTGTGCTGTTGAAGACACAGAGAAAGAAGTCAGTTGAGACAGAGATAGTGACGACCCTTTGGGTAGTGGGGGTTTCTGTGGGTGCGCAGTTCTCTGTGTAGTCGGGACATAGGCTGGTCATCTAGGTAGAGAGCCGAGGTCATCCTACAGCTTTATTTTTAGAACCTGTGTTTTGAGAGTGCCCAAGAAATTTTTGATGTCTAACCCTCCAAATTCAAGCTCCTGTAAGTATTAAGTGCATAGGAGCTGTATTGAGAAGTCAGCTCTGAAAAGTTTTGACAGAAGAGGGCAGGGTTAGAATCTTCTCAGAGTCTCCTACACAAAATAGAGTTGGTGTAGTTTATGGCTAGGGTCATCCTTAATGTTAGAAAATCTGTGCACATCCTTTAGATCCTTTCCTCCCTCTAACTCTTCAAGTTTGATCTTGACCTCTCCTTGAAGCCCCCCCACCCCCAGCCCACTGTATATATAAATATATTCTGGCTACTTGTCTTGTCTAGACTAGTTTGTGAGCCTCAAGAGAATAGAAACCTTTCTCCTTATTCTGTTCCTGATTCCACTCTATGGAGTGAGTAAAGGGCTAAGCAGACACCCTGTGGGCTCTCCATAAATACTGGTTCCATTCAATAATGGACCAGATGAGTGTTTCCAAGAAACGTAAATTGAGCAGAGAGGCAAAAAGGTTGTCTTAATACTTTTCAATTTGTTCTTTAATCAGAGTTAATGCAATCGAAATCCTTTGATTTCACATCTATTAGGCACACAGCGGGCTCGCAAATGCTTCTCGATAGACTAGGCATCAGCTGCTGCTTGGTGATCTTTGAGATGTGTGTGTGTGCACATGCGCATGTACATGTGTATCCACATCTGCCTGTATGGTCTCTGTCATGGTGAATCTTTTTTTTTTGCTGAGGAAGATTCGCTCTGAGCTAACATCTGTTGCCAATCTTCCTCTTTTTGCTTGAGGAAGATTCACCTTGAGCTAACATCTGTGTCAATCTTCCTCTACTTTGTATGTGAGTCGCTGCCACAGCATGGCCACTGACAAGTGGTGTGGGTCCACGCCTGGGAACCAAACCTGGGCTGCCAAAATGGAGCATGCTGAACTCAACCACTAGGCCACGGGGCTGACCCCCATGGTGAATGTTTATAAATATATAATTAAACTGGTACCATGAAATCTTTGCGAGGCGTGGTAGGCAGAATTCTAAGATGACCTCCAAGATTCTTGCCCTCTGGTGTACTAGCCCCCTGTACATGTCCTGTATATTCCCCTCTCCTTAAGTGTAGTTGAGACCTGTGAATATGCTGGGAGATCAATCCAATGACTAGGTTACATTATATGTCAAAGGTGAAGAGATTTTGAAGATGTAATGAAAGTCCCTTCCAGAGGAGGGAGAGGTTCTCCTGCTGACCTTGATGAAGCAAACAGCCATGTTGTAAACTGCCTGTGGAGAGGGGCAGTCTCGAGAGCCTGTAGATGCTGAGGATCTCAATCCTATAACTGTAAGGAACTGAATTTAGACAACAACCTGAATGAGCTTGGAAGAGGACTTGGAGCTTCACATGTGAACCCAGCTCAGCTGACACCTTGATTGCAGCCTTGTGAGACCCTGAGCAGTGCACCCAGCTCAGCCACGCCTGGGCTCCTGACCCACTGAAACTGAGATAATCAATGTGTGTGGTTTTAGGCTGGCCACTAGATTTGTGGCAATTTGTTACACAGCACTTAACAATAACTAATCAGAGGATTCTCTAGCTGGCATTTAAAACGTTTGCCATTATACTGTATTAGTTTGTTAGAGCTGCCATAACAAAGTACCACAGGCTGGAGGGCTTAAACAACAATAAACAATAAAGAGAAATTTATTTTCTCATAGTTCTCACAGAGACTATGGGTCCAAGGTGTCAGCAGGTTTGGTTTCTTCTGAGGCCTCTCTCCTTGGCTTGCACATGGCCACCTTCTCGCTGTGTCCTCACTTGGTCTCTCCTCTGTGTGTGTGCATGCCTAATCTCTTCTTATAAGGACAACAGTCATGTTGGATTAGGGCCCACCCCAGAGACCTCATTTTAATTAAATTACCTTTTTAAAGAACTTAGCTCCAAATAAGATTACATTCTGAGGTACTGGGGTTTAAGATTTCAACATATGAATTTTGAGGCGGGGACATAATTCAGCCCACAATAGCCATCATCCTTTTCTGTGTTCTTTTCGCCGTTAATATTTTGTTTTGACTTGTTTTCTTATTCCCTGTACCTCTGTTACATCTCCCCATTCTTCCGATTTTTACTGTACTGCTGTATTCCAAATGCCTTTTCTTGTTTTTGACGTTTTTGGTTCCAGGTTAACATGTAAAATCCTTGATAATTACATCCCTAGCTTCTAGTGGTCAGTCTGATATTAACAAAAACATCGCCTAACATTTGTATATACTTTAAGTTTACAAGGTACTTTTACATGCCTTATTTTATTCAAAACCCAGAATCATGCTGTGAGGCAGATCAGGCCAATATGATTATTATCCCCCCTCTAAATTCAGGAAAACATACTCAGAGAGGTGATGGGGGGGCCAACTTAATGTCATATAGCACATAAACATCTTCTGACTCCAAGTCAGAGCATCCTAACCCCCAAAGCAACTAATTCCTACTGAATACGTGTATTTGCAATATCTTAATCCTACCTGGTTGTTCAAATGCAGATTCTGTAATTGCCCCCATCCTTGCTATGTACCCTGAAGGGTTTTCTCATTGTGTGAATTCGGGCTGCTGGGGCCACACCTGACTATCCCATTTTCCTGTCATTTCTGTTTGAGTCCCATTTTCCTGTCATTTCTGTTTCAGTCCGTATTGTAAAACAACCCCACTTGAACCTTTTTATGGCAGGTATGAAGCAATGACTTGAGTGTATGTCAACTCGGTTTATTTTTACTTATTTTTAACCTGCGTGCCAGGTTTTTCATACATGCTGAAATCAATTGCTTTAAACATATCTCCTCAATGAGATTGTAAACTTCTGTAACAGGTGCTTTCCACGTAATAGACATATTGTGTGTAATGTAGGTATATGATGGTTATTGAATAAGCACGGTGTGGAAGCCAATGTATGCATTCCTGTTAACTAAGATGAATTGTGTGGAATACACTGACAGGTAAAAGATAATGATACAGGGCCGGCTCCGTGGCTTAGGGGTTAGGTGCGCGCACTCCGCTGCTGGCGGCCCAGGGTTCGGATCCCGGGCGCGCACCAACGCACCGCTTCTCCCGCCATGCTGAGGCCGCGTCCCACATACAGCAACTAGAAGGATGTGCAACTATGACATACAACTATCTACTGGGGTTTTGGGGGCAAAATAAATAAATAAATAAAATTATAAAAAAAAAAAGTCATGGAAGCAGACAGAAATTCACTTTAAAAAAAAAAAAGATAATGATACAAATTCCATGTGCATTTGGAGTTTTTCTTATGTTTTCACCAGTTTGATAGAGCCTAACAATGTGGTCGTATCTTTAGTTCTAGCAAGTTTTTGATTAGCTGATTATTTTCAAAGTTACCTAAACCTACTACTGGAATTTAAGTGTATGGAATTTGAAATACCAAGTCAGCAACGTTGAGATGTCAGATCCTTGATCCGTTTACTGGTAGGCAAAGGGAGAAATATTAGGAAACATAAAAAACTCCCCATACTCACCCCATCAACTTCCTTAAAAAGAAAAAAAAAAAAGAAAAGAAAAACAGTGAGTAACCTGGTTGCTGACAGCATGCTCCCATTATTTTTCCAAGGAGGAATCTGGAATTCTAAGTAGAAAAGGCAAAGGAAGAGGTGTAAGAGGGTGGCCCCAGGCTGTAACCGTCAAGAAGGTAAAGAATAAATAGAAGACCTGAAGGGGAAGAACAGGCTTGACTGGGGTTTTTGTTGGGGGCTAGGCTGACAGAACTGGGAGCTGACTCAAGATTCTGACTTAGAATAGCAGTTCCACCAGAGTTTGCAAGCAGTATAGCATAGGGGTTAAGAGCTTGGGCGCTGGAATCACACTGCTTGGGATCCTGGGTCCTGCTCTGCCCCTTCCTAATTGCGTAACCTTGGGCAACTTGTTTGACCTTTCTGCCTCAGTTTTGTCACCTACAAAATGGAGATAATAATAATGTGGACCTCGTGGAGTAGCTGTGAGAGTTGAGTTAATAGTTCAGCGCTTGGTTGATAGCAAACGCTCAGTAAAATGTGTAACTGCCGTATTTGTCGTTACTCTTCCTCTTTCTTAATCCTCTGGACTCCCGTAGGGAGGGGGAGAGACGAAGCGCTCACCGCACTCGCAGAGTGGTGAACAGTCGCGTGCGAGCCTGGGTCAGGCTTATTTTGAGGTGCGCGCCCCACGGGGTGGAGCCGCACGGTTTCCAGGGCACATCCTGGGCCCGGGCCCTCCGTGCCTATGAGGGGCCGAGACACGGCTGGCGGGAGGCACGCGCGGGCCTCCTCTTGGAGCGGCTAACCTGGGGCGGGCGCCTGCTGTCCCTGGATACTTGACAGTTTTCACCTCTGCCGCCTTCTGGGCGCTGGAGGCCATGTGTGCTCGAACCCGAGCGTCCCGGGTCCGGAGGCGTGAGGGCCACTTGGCGCTCATCCCGCCTCCGGGCCCTTCCTAGCCACGCAGAGGCTACGGCGGAGGAGTCCTGCTCGGACCCTACACACGGTCCTAGCCCCAGCTCCCCCGCCTCCCGCGCAGGCGCCGCCAGGGCCCCCCCCGCCGCCATGTTTCCCCCGCCCGCGCGCTCCCTCCCCCCACTCCCCTCCCCTCCTCAACCGGGCTCCCGCCCCCTCCCTCTCCCCCCACCCCCTGGTGAGGTCAGGCGGAGGCTCCGCCGCTGCGGCCGCAGCAGCTCTGCTCCTATTCTGGGGAAGCCTGGAACGGGGACTTTTGAAAAGCAGTGGGGCGGCGTTCGGGTTAGGGTCCGCGCTCTCCGCCCGCGCGAGGACAGGCCAAGTGAGCGGGGCGAGCAGGGGTGCGGAGGTGCGGGGGCTGGTGCCTCGCGGCAGGACGGAGCCCCGGCTGCGCCGCCCGACTCGCTCTTTGGCCCTCGGAGCGCAGCAGCGGGCTGCCGGGAGGCGGGACGCCCGGACGCGGCAAACAAGGTGAGGCAGGGTCCTGAAGTCGCAGGGGCTCCATCAGCCGCCTCCCCGCCTCCCGAGACCCGGCGCGGCGAGGCGGCGCGGTAAGGAGTTGCGGTCTGCACCCGGGGCAGAGGGACAGGGAACCAGCTTCGCTCTTTGCACGCCCCTGCTCCCCCCTTTTCTCTCGGGTGCGCGCCCTCATCCCTGCACCTTCTCATCCCTGCCTCCCCGACTCGCTGGCTCCGCCAGACGCCTGGGTTCTTTTAGGACCCCAGAACCCAGTTTTCCTTTGCGTCTTTGTTGTCCCTCTAAGATCTTCTCGTCCGGGTTTCGCTGTCGCTGCCCTGATGGTCTGGGGTCCCTCTGCCTGCCTTGGCCCCACTGTCTTTTGCCCTCTATCAGTTTCTGCTTTGTGCCTCCAAACCCATCCCTCGCTCAGAATCTTCTAACTTGGGAGACTTCGCTGCTGGCTCCCGAGTCAGGAGCACACTCTCCTTCATCGAAGCTTGACTCTGCTCTGAACGTCTTCATCTCTGAATGTCTTGGCTTTTTTGGTTTAATCACAGTTGACTAATGATTTTCTTGGAAGCTTATAGTCTAGTCTACGGTTTACTGAAAGCGGTGGGAATGATCCTCCAGCTAAGGAACTTAAAAGTTTCTTTCTAGGTTTCAGTAACTTAGTCTGAGAACCACAGCCGCTTAAAATGTATGCATGTGTGTTTGTATGTAATCCTAGCACATGGTCCCTAAATCTGATTCTTCCCCGGCTGCCAGACAGGCCTGAGAGAGAGTAGGGGTGACTTTTGATGCCAGGCTCTATTTCTCCATCTGCACGCTGGGATGTTCATCGTTTTAAGTAGTCAGAGGACTCAAATGGTTTGGGATAAAGTCACTCAAGTTAGCATAGGCTGGTTACTAAGCACATTGAATGGGAACCGAGAGACTCTGGGGTTTAAAACTGTCTCTGTTGGGAGGGCACCTGCCTTTTTTTTTTTTTTTAAAGAAGCCACAGTTTCTTACTGTAGATCTCATATTTGTATAAATCCTCCAGAAGCAGCATTTAAAAACCATGTATTTAAAAAAGAGACTACTGTTCTGTGGATTGGAGATTAGTTTAAGTTGATTTCACACGGCACCGGTTATTCTCTCAGCGATAGCACCTTCTCCCCATGCAGTTGCCCTGTTAGCTCCCATCCGGAGGTTCACTGCCTCACTTCCATGCTGTAATTAGTGCGTGAAGACAATTGAGCAGAGAAGCTGAAAGTGGAGGCAGATAGTGAACTGGCACATGCTGACGTTTGCGAATGTGTTTCTGGAAATGAGCTATATCTAGTGCTCAGATTTGAAAATGGAGAAAAATAAAATAATGAAGCAGTTTGACATCATTTTACATTTAAAAATGCTAGCTACCTTAACTGCGGGTTCTTATTAATATCCTTATGCTAACAGTCATAGAATTGTTTGCTTGATATGTGACCAGGTGTTGCTATAGATAGAATGTGCACTAATCGTCAGTAATCTCAGAAGAAGCCAAGTTGTGAATGAAGATAGCGGCTAAATTGCACCGTCCTGGTAGCACTTCTTTTGGCAGTGAGACAATGAATGTAATTTCTGCTGCAACATCAATGATATCTTTTGAAAATACGTAAATAAGAGCCTCAATTTCCCAAGGTTTTTAATCTGCATTTTTATAAGCACACTTTGAAAAGTGTGGTGTGACTATAGAGAGTTTTAAGTTGATGTTCTGAAGAAGGTGGTTTTTACAAGAACAGTAGAGGCTATTGATTATCAATTTAGTTAGGTGGCTTGTAGATAATTTGTAGTTTTCCCCATTCATTTGGTAAATTCCTGACTTCACTTTAGTTCTATTAAAAAATGGAATGTAGTAGAGAAAGGGGATTTATACCAATACATCCACCCTTCTAAGTCTGTAATTTTCTTGGCAACCCATTCTGGAAACACATACAAACCTGCAAAGTGTTTCAAGGAAAAGAGTTTATATATCATTTTGTTATTTTTGCCTTTTGTGATTATAATTGATAGGAAGTCTAAGCTAAGCTTGCCACTAATGTGAGCTATTTATGTTTGCCAGAGAAAAAGTAAAGATGGCTGTCAGTTTGTCATAAGCGTTTTGCTCTGAATCTTTTCAATATGTCTCAATATGTATTTGATAACCCACCTGGTGCACCTAGAGGTTATCAGACTGTATATTTCTGATAGTACTAAACATAACTGCAGTTTGCTATTGAATTCTCCTCTTTTTCATTTTCTTTACATTTTAAATTACTATTTATGCAATTTGATTTACAGTAGTGAAATGATCCTAACTGATTTTCAAATTGTTTGATTTTATTAATGTTTAATAAACTACTACAACCTCTTCGAAGTATTTTTTCTTGAATCCATTGGTTGAAACCAGTCTCTTTTTATTGCTGTGAAATAACACAATAATTTGTGAGGCATCATCAGATTTCAGAAAATGTTGGAAGAGTATGGAAAAATGAATAGTCCTACCGAAAACATACCAAAATTAGAAAAAAATGGCTTTTTCAAGTTACTGACATTCATAGCAATTAACCTTTAAGTATATCGTTCATTCATTAATAATTTATTTTTCAAAATCTGTTGAGCACCTTCTATTTGCCAAGGCCCTGTATAAACCTTACAAGGCATGATCCTTGCTCTTGTGGAGTCTCACAGAGGCTATATTCCACCAAAGGATAGAGACAATAAACTAGTAAGCAAATGAAGAAGATCCTTATAGATTGTAGAATGAATAATGGAGGAAATAAGTAGCAAATGTGATTTAGAGAATTAGGAAGGCCCTTTTTAGCAAGGGTGGTCAGGAAAGGCCTCTCAGCAAAGGTGACCTTTGAACAGAGACCAGAAAGAGAAGAGAGAATGAGCATACCTTGTGAAGAGCAGAGAGGAGAGTCAGAGCCGAGGCAGAAAAACAGACTTGGGGTGTTTGAGGAACAGAAAGCAAGCCAGTATGGCTGAAGCCTAGTGAACTGGGTGGGGCGAGTGGTTAAAGGTGTTAGTGAGCCAAGTGGGAGGCAGATAGATAAGGCAGGGCCTGGAGATTCTGAGAAAGAATTTGAGGTTGATTCTCAAAGCAATGGGAAGCCATTGAAGAGTCTAACTACTTTTCTGTGGAAGTTTAGTGGCAGAAAATAAAATTAGTGAAAATAAATGAAAATTTATTTTGCAGAGATAAATAGAATATCTAGCCACTCGTTTACATTGAGACCTGAGAATGAAAAACTTGGTTTGATGTATATGCTAAATAAATATGTAATTTTGTTCCTCCGCTCTGTTTAGATAAGGGGATAGGGCCGTGGTTTAGAGGTTAAGTGCGCGCACTCCGCTACTGGCGGCCCGGGTTCGGATCCCGGGCGCGCACCGACGCACAGCTTCCTTGGCCATGCTGAGGCCGCGTCCCACATACAGCAACTAGAAGGATGTACAGCTGTGACGTACAACTATCTACTGGGGCTTTGGGGAAAAAAAGGAGGAGGATTGGCAATAGATGTTAGCCCAGGTCCGGTCTTCCTCGGCAAAAAGAGGAGGATTGGCATGGATGTTAGTTCAGGGCTGATCTTCCTCACACACACAAAAAAATTTCTTTAGATAAGGGGATAGGGGAATGGCAACTGTGAAGTGAGTACTTGAAAAAGCAGTTTACTTTCCACCGTCACATTTTCACCTGTGCCCTGAGGTAAGTTGTCACCAGTTTCTTTAAAAATTAAATCATTGTTCAATTTAAGAATTTGTTTTTTAAAGAACGATTTTTTATTTTCTCATAGAAATATGTTTCCTTTGGAAGGTTGGAAGTTTCATTTGTATACAAAGGAATAATTTAGGTTTTAGAAATGGCCTTTGTGACTTTAAGAGGGATTGGCCATTTTCCTTTAGCTCTTGCCTTCTCCAACATTTTCAAATTGCCATACCTTTATTCTTTGAGAGATTAGAGTTACTCTATTTTTTGAGGTTCAAATGAATTTAGACTTGGCATTTATGTTGTTGCCCTGAGCCTTTGCTTGAAAGCAATCCAGCTTTGAGGTCTTGTTGGCCCCACATTGGAATTCAGATAGTCATTGACATTCCATAGGGGTAAATCCTAATATTTGGGGGCAGTAACCTGCAAAATAACCTTCAGTGACTCCTGCAAGGATCTAGGTCCAATTCCTTAGCGTTCAAAAGTTCTCATGATTTGATCCAGGCTTGCTGTCCCACATGTCCTTATTATTCTCTGACACCAGTCCTCTGTTGGTTTAAACTGATTTTCCCCAGTTTGGGACTTTTGTGCTTAAGATTATTCTTGGCATAGAGTAGGTGCACAATAAATGCTTGTTGAATGGATGCCATGCCATCATCCATTTGAAAAGCCATCCTCTTTCCTTTTGTCATTGCACATCCCAACACTAGTCAAGAAACAGTTCAAATCCCACGTGCTATTTTACACCATAGCCCACTGACATGACCTCTGAACATGAACAACAGTTACACACTTGCCATGGGTATCATAATTATGTTTATTTGATGCCCGGCCATCTCCCCACTAGTCTCGGGCTCCATGAAGGCGACCCGGACCTTGTCTGGTTTGCTCATCGTTCTATCCCCAGCACTTGGCACATGGTGTGCCCTCTGTAAATGATTGTGAGTAATGAGTAAATGCTGCCTTGTGATGTTTCTCCTATTATTGTTTTGGATACTTAAATTGTTTAATATTGTTTTCCTTTGCACACATTTGTCTCGTGTTCTCAAGCAGTTTCTGATTGGTCATAGAGCATAGTTGTTAAGAGCACAAGCTCTGGGCTCGGCTGCCTGGGTTCCAGTCTGGGTAGGAGACTTAGGAACTGTGGGACACGGGGGCAAGTTAACCTCTCAGGACCTCAGATTTTTCACCTGTCAAATAGGAATAATAGAATTTACCTCTTAGGGTACTTACAAGGATTAAATGAGTTAGTTAGGCCTATAATAAGTTGTTTGCAATGTTTAAATTTCAAAAGCTCTGAAAACAGATAAAAAGTTTATTTGGTAAGTTAGGTGCCGAAACTCCAGTGGTGACAAAATCTGACTTGAACTGACGTGAGGGTATTTATAGTCTTTCTTCTACTTAATATTAATCTTTACAGGCATGCCTCGTTTAATTGCACTTCCCTTTATTGTGCTTTGCAGATGTTGCGTTTTTAATAAATTGAAGGTTTGTGGCAACCCTGTGTTAAGTGTCTATTGGTGCCATTTTTCCAACAGCTTTCGCCCACTTAGTGTCTCTGTGTCACATTTTAGTAATTCTTGCAATATTTCAAACTTTTTCACAATTATTATGTTTGTTGCGGTGATCTGTGATCAGTGGTCTTGGATGTTGCTATTGTAAGTGTTTTGGGGCACCACGAACTGCGCCCATATAAGATGGTGAACTTAATTGATAAATGTTGTGTGTGTTCTGACTGCTCCACTGACCGGCTGTTTTCCGTCTCTCTCCCTCTCCTCAGGCCTCCCTATTGCCTGAGACACAACGATATTGAAATTAGGCCAATTAATAGCCCTACAATGGCCTCTAAGTGTTCAAGTGAAAGGAAGAGTTGCAAGTCTCTCACTTCAAATCAAAAGCTAGAAATGATTAAGCTTAGTGAGGAAGTCATGTCAAAAGCAAGATAGGGTGGAAGCTAGGCCAAACAATTAGCCAAGTTGTGAATACAAAGGAAAAGTTCTTGAAGGAAATTAAAAGTGCTACTCTAGTGAACACACGAATGATAAGAAAGCGGAAGCCTTATTTTGATACGGAGAGAGTTTTAGTGGTTTGGATAGAAGATCAAACCAGCCACAACTTTCACTTAAGCCAAAGCCTAATCCAGAGCAAGGCCATAACTCTCTTCAATTCTGTGAAGGCTGAGAGAGGTGAGGAAGCTGTAGAAGAAAAGTTTGAAGCTGGCAGAGGTTGGTTCATGAGGTTTAAGGAAAGAAACCATGTCTGTAACATAAAAGCGCAAGGTGAAGCAGCAAATGCTGATGTAGACGCTACAGCAAGTTATCCAGAAGATCTAGCTAAGCTAATTAATGAAGGTGGCTACACTACACAACAGATTTTCAATGTAGATGAAACAGCCTTCTATTGGAAGAAGATGCCATCTAGGACTTTCATAGCTAGAGAGGAGAAGTCAATGCTTGGCTTCAAAGCTTGAAAGGACAGTCTGACTCTTGTTAGGGGCTAATGCAGCTGGTGACTTTAAGTTGGAGCCAGTGCCATTTACCATTCCAAAAATCCTAGGGCCCTTAAGAATTATACTAAATCTACCCTGCCTGTGCTCTATAAATGGAACAACAAAGCCTGGATGACAGCACATCTGTTTACAGCATGGTTTACTGAATATTTTAAGCCCACTGTTGAGACCTACTGCTCAGAAAAAAAGGATTCCTTTGAAAATATTACTGCTCATTGACAATGCACCTGATCACCCAAGAGCTCTCATGGCGATGTACAATGAGATTAATGTTGTTCTCATGCCTGTTAACACAACATCCATTCTGCAGCTCATGGGTTAAGGAGTCATATCGACTTTCAAGTCTTATTTAAGAAATACGTTTTGTAAGGCTATATATAACTGTCATAGATAGTGACTTTTTAATGGATCTGGGCAAAGTAAATTGAAAACCTTCTGGAAAGGAATCACCGTTCTAGATGCTGTTAAGAACATTCGTGATTCATGGGAAGAGGTCAAAATATCAGTGTTAACAGGAGTTTGGAAGAAGTCGATCCCAACCCTCACAGATGACTTTGACAGGCTCAAAACTTCAGTGGAGGCAGTAACTCTAGATGTGGTAGAAATAGCAAGAGAACTAGAATTCGAAGTGGAGCCTGAAGATGTGACTGAATTGCTGCAGTCACATGATCAAACTTTAATGGATGAGGAGTTGCTTCTTATGGATGAGCAAAGAAAGTGGTTTCTTGAGATGGAATCTACTCCTGGTGAAAATACTGTAAAGATTGAAGTGACAACAAAGGATTTAGAATATTACATAAACTTAGTTGATAAAGCAGCAGCAGGGTTTTGAGAGGATTGACTCCAATTTTGAAAGCAGTTCTACTGTGGGAAAAATGCTATCAATCAGCATCGCATGCTGCAGAGAAATCATTCGTGAAAGGGAGAGTCAATCGATGTGGCAAACTTCATTGTTATCTTATTTTAAGAAATTGCCACGGCCACCCCAACCTCCAGTAACCACCACCCTGATCAGTCAGCAGCCGTCAACATTGAGGCAAGACCCTCCACCAGCAAAAAGATTACGACTCGCTGAAGGCTCAGATGATGGTTACGTTTTTTAGCAATAAAGTATTTTTTTTGTTTTGTGAGGAAGATTTGCTTTGAGCTAACACCCATTGCCAATCCTCCTCTTTTTGCTGAGGAAGATTGGCCCTGGGCTAACATTTGTGCCCATCTTCCTCTTCTTTATATGTGGGACAGCTGCCACAGTATGGCTTGATAAGCGGTGCATAGGTCCGTGCCTGGGATCCAAACCTGCGAACCCTGGGCCGCCAAAGTGGAGCACACAAACTTTACTGCTATGCCATCAGGGTGGCTCCCAGCAATAAAGTTTTTTTTTTTTTTTTAAAGACTTTATTTATTTATTTTTTCCCTCCAAAGCCCCAGTAGATAGTTGTATGTCATAGCTGCACATCCTTCTAGTTGCTGTATGTGGGATGCGACCTCAGCATGGCCGGAGAAGCGGTGCGTCGGTGCACGCCCGGGATCCAAACCCGGGCAGCCAGCAGTGGAGCCCGCGCACTTAACCGCTAAGCCACGGGGCCGGCCCTAAAGTATTTTTAATTAAAGTGTGTACATTGTTTTTTTAGACATAATGCTATCGCACACTTAATAGACTCCAGTATAGTGTAATCATGACTTTTATATGCACTGGGAAACCAAAAAATTCGTGTGACTTGCTTTATTGTGGTGGTCTGGAACTGAACCTGCAATATCTGAGGTATGCCTGTATTTGGTATTATTGTAGAATTAGTAATATGTTTATGAGGTAGTGCCTTAGACCCTACTGGAATATTACATAATATATAGTGTATGCAGGTTATTGCCTGTCCAAAAGTCTGGACATTTCTGGGTTTGGAAACACATCTGGCACCAAGGTTTTCAGATAAGCGATTGTATACCCTACATTAAAATGCTTAAATCAGGGACTTGCATGTAATAAGTTGTTGCTCTTGGTGTTGGAGATTAGAGAGGTAAATATATAATTTTATCCTTCCCAATACCTTGTTCATAATGGTTGGCATGTAAATACATGCTGATTTATTCATGCAGCAACTCTGAATAGACAGCTGGCTGTATCATCCTCATTTTATCATAGGAAAACAGAAATGGCCGGATCACATGATTGAAATGAGCCAAGACCCAGGTCTTTCAATAGTCTCTCATCTAGTACCATTAAGAGTATTTATTTTTCATTTTTCTCTTGTTATTTAAACCAAAGCATGCTTCTTTTGGATGAGTCTTTTTTGGGGGGAGGGATGGGGAGGATTCAGTTAAGCATTTATTTAATGTGATTCGACATTTATCCTTTGCAGTTGCTAAACATTTATTGAACTCCTCATGTGTATAGAAATCTGTATTAAAAGCAGGAGAAAGGTTAAAACTAATGAGGCATGCTTCCTGGCCTTCAGTATTTCCAGTACCATGCATGGTTACACGGGGACATGAGTGTCCATTGCAATTCTTTATTTTCCTTTGTAAGCTTGAAATAATTAACATTAAAAACATACAAAGGAAAACACGGGAGAAAATTGGAAGCTCATCTTAGTGTCCACTATATGGAATTGATTTTTAATCACCCTAAGAACTCTCTGCCTCCTACAGTGTTATCCCTATATGACCTCCTGGCAGCCTTTCTTTTCCAACTAAACTAGGCAAAATATGGTTTTTATTGTTCTGCCTTATCAATATTTGTATATAATAATTGGTATATTTTCTTTGTCCTTTTGCTTTTGTGGGTTTCGGAGTAATTATATGTCTCAAAAGATTTTTCTAGAATGTTTTTGCAGTAAAAAGCTGGGCCTTGAAACCATTCTGCCAATTCATTCAAGAAATATTTATTAAGTCCCTATTATATTCCAGGCATTGCATTAGTTTAAACAAATAGAATCTCTGTCCATTGCTCTTTCCCTCAAACTGGAGCACCATTGGGTGTACTCGGTGGGCAGGGTGGTGACATGATAGTGTGCCCCAGGAGCTATAAAATAAAGCAGCTTGTGTTTTCTTGAAGCATTTATTTTACACAAAGATTTAGGAGAACATTCACTGGTAGCTAATTTAAAATATTTAATAATATTTAAACAAATTCAGATACATTGTGCTTTAGAATGCAATATTCATGTGAAAAATTGAGGTAAAATCTAATACTTCTGAGAAAATCTGCTTGCAAGGGCAGCAGTGGTAACCCTGGGGTGACCCTTTGGAAAGCACCGAGGTGACGCTATACTGTCTGAGTCTGTTCCTTTAGTCAAATACCCATACATCTTCATAGCCTTAAATTCCCATGAAGACTTACTGGAAAGGTAGTAGACAATTTTTTTCCCTATGTTGCCTAATTTTTTTTAGTTCAGGGGAACACTGATAGTGGTCTAAATCTTAAAATGTGTTGAGTCCTAACAGAGTTCTTAATGTTGGTGGCTAATAGCTGCGATTGATAGTGAAGGGCATGCCAAGGGACCGATATCTTCAGGAGAGAGGTTGTTAGGACACAATGACCATGAACGTAAAGCAGCACAACTGATGGGGGCAAAGCTTTGCCCTGGTCTGTGCACATTTGCCTGTGTCACTGATTGAAGTTAACTTTTGGTAGCTTAAAGTTGCTTTCGTTTATAACACATTCAGTATACAAATTCCTTTGTTAATTGTTGGCCACTGAGATATTTAATAGTAGAGGAAAGTTGTCAAGGCTCGTGTGCTTTGAGGTTGATAAAAGGTTTCTAGAGTTTGAGATGGTTTTGAAAAGGGGCAAGCTGCTCATTGGAGGAATGCCCGTTACAAAGCAGTGGTTTAATGTGCTCCAAATTAGAACGATGAAGAAGAGAAAGGCAAGTGAAGAAGGGAGATGAAAGGAAATGGAGTAAGTCAGACAGTAAATCTTTCAAGTGATTTTTATTATTGCTGGCCCCCATTCATTGTTGCTGTCTCTAGACACAGTTCACAGGGCTTGACATTATTGTGTTGTGTTACTGCCCAAAGCTCATAAGGACCTGGGTATAGAGGGTGATTAAGGTATGGTCTTTATATTCTCTGTGTGAAGTGATTTTACAGTCTGGTTAGTAAAGGGTATAATAGAGTTGTAGAGTTTTGCTTCGTGGTCCCACTTTATAAAAATGGTCATACATTTCCAAAGAACATTTAATTTCAACAAAGTTTTCTGTTCCATTCTTGGATATTTCTCAGCAAGAAAGCAGTAGAATTCAATGGCTAGGATATTGGGCTGGGGAATCACAAGCTTGGGTTCAAATCCCGACTCTGCCTCTTATTGGCAGTGTGATTTTTGGGCAATTTCCTTCGCCTCTCTGAGCCTTGTTTGCCTCCTCTGTAAACAATCTCATCTGGTGGTTTTAAGGTTTAAATGAAATAATGCATATAAAATGCTAAGCACAGTTCAAACCAAGCCACACAGTAGATACAGCTATTCTTATTATTTACTCTTTTAGTAGATTTATGGCTTAACTAGTTAAAACTTGGGGCATACACTAGGAGCTTTGCCACTTATATATGAGCCCAAAATGTGAGGGAAAATTGTGTCTTTCCTTTATTTAAATTGCTTTAATCCCAGCTGTAATGCTATTTTTTGAACATATATCTCTTAAATGGTGAGTAGACTGTTTAGAAGTAATGCTAGTTTTCTGGTAGACAAGAAAGATGATAAATGCTTGGCTTATTACTTATTCAAAGATGGCATCACATTGAATGCAAGGAAAATGTCATTTTTTATTAATTTTTTTATTTTATTATTTGTTTATTTATTTATTTATTTATTTTTGTGAGGAAGATCAGCCCTGAGCTAACATCTGTGCTAATCCTCCTCTTTTTTGCTGAGGAAGACTGGCCCTGAGCTAACATCTATTGCCAATCCTCCTCCTTTTTTTTTCCCCCAAAGCCCCAGTAGATAGTTGTATGTCATAGCTGCACATCCTTCTAGTTGCTGTATGTGGGACACGGCCTCAGCATGGCCGGAGAAGCGGTGCGTTGGTGCCCGCCCGGGATCCGAACCTGGGCCGCCAGCAGCGGAGCGCGCGCACTTAACCGCTAAGCCACGGGGCCGGTCCTCATTTTTTAAATATGATTTACCAAGTATATGTTTAAGTACGATACTGTTTATCTTAATAGGATTTAAAATTTTAATCTCCGTTTTGAAAGGAAAGGGAGATGCAGGAAGATGTACACAACAGTGTTTTTTAAATATGAAAACTTTCAGTGTTCTGATAATCAAGGTCATATATTTTCCTGATTTATCTCTTTTCCAGATTTCAAGTCCCCAAAGAAGAAAATATTGAAACATTTGTAATAGTTCAGCCGCTGGGAAGAGGGATAATTCTGTTTAAATAATATCTTCTATAGATTTCAGTTCTTATGGTTACGTTAAGTTTTTATTATAGTTACTCTCGCAGCAAATCAAATAATACCTTAGAGGTGATAAAAGTTCAATAGCAGTTTTGATGAATGAATGGGTAAGTCTAAATAGGTTATTGAGAGCAGTTTCGGATGTCGGAGGGCTCGTCTCACCTTTTGACTGGGAAGTATATGAAGGTAGGTGCCTGCTCTCCCACGTTCCAGTGTTCTCTTTTGGTTGCAATGTCGGATAAATGATGAGACAGATGATCCTTGGGTAGCTGACTTGGTTATAGAATACCACAGGTGCACAGAAGGGAAAAGACCGGGAAACCCATTGCTCAGATACTGTATATTCACAGGGTTTTATGGTGGTGATTATGATAATATACATTCAAGTACTTGAAAAGTGTAGCTCACCATACTAATGAGAATCAGTATTTATTAGTGTTACCTGCATTTATAGTCATCATTATCAGCATCATGTTTGAACATGAAATGACAACATTCAAAAGTATTTTTAGAAAAATTAGACTTACTCTACTCTTAAGTCATGAGCTCAAATGGTAAAGATAATGCCCTTTATTTGTAGAGGAACTTGCTTTTGAAGCATAGTTAATTATCCTTATTTTATTTACGTGAGTGGAGTATGCACAATGAGATTAAGTGACTTGCAGTCACATCGTCGGAGGTGGAGCTAGGAGTAGAATGTAGGGCCCTTGCTTTCTTACCCAGTGCTTTTGCACTAATGATATAAAAGGCTTGTTAGCCTAAAGGATCCTTTCATATCTCTAGTCTTCCAGTTGACGAGGTGAAACCAAACCCTTAGCAGTGGAGATATCAGCCATCATCACGCCTGTACACCTGTACACTTTCTTACACAATTCAGTGTTTATCAGAATGAATTTTGGAGTTATGAAGGAATTTTTTAAGCGCTTTTGGCATCATATAGTTGTGGTTATCATTTAAACATTCATGAGCAAGCATTTGTTGAGTAATTATATGTGAAGCACTCTACTAGGATGGGGAAAATGTATCCACTGTCGTGAAATAGCCTACAATCTAGCAAGGGCAACAGAGAACATGAAGCAAGTTGACATCAGCCAATACTAATACTAATACCAATCAGTAATTAATAAATTACTATAGCCCCATCCATGAGTCTGGCCCCATTTTAAGTGCTTTATATGCATTAACACATTTAAATCACATAACAGTGCTATGAGGTAGAGACTATTATTATCCCCATTTTGCAGATGAGGAAACTGAGACACAGAGAAGTTAGATAACTTACCCAAGGTTGCATACCTAATAAGTGGAATCCATGCAATCTAGTTCTAGAGTCTTTCCTTTTTAACCACAACTTTCCTTTTAGTCTATCTCTGAAGGCACATTGTATAAGAGAGCATGATAGCTAAACAAGGCATGTTAGAAAACATTCTGGAGAAATACAGAGGAATCATCAGGGTAGGGTGTTAAAGTTGGCAAGATGTCAAGTATACCTCAATTAAAAAAAAAGTTGGCAAGACAATTGGAATAAGGCACTTTTAAAGGGGGGGTCTTATTGAAAAGCAAGGAAAATATTTTGAATATTTTAATGCCAAAAGTTATTTGCATGTATGTTGCATGTGTGTACATAGGTGTTCATGTGTGTGCACATGTTTATTTTGAACTGAAACTAAAACCTTCAAGGGTCAATCAAATCGAGAATCCTTTATACTGACAATCAGAACTGTTTTTGTGTACAATCTTTGATTTCACAAATGTGTTTTTTTTTTTAAAAAACATGTAACAGCTTTGTTGGTTTACAATTCACTTACCATACCATTTACTCATTTAAAGTGTACAATTGAATAGTTTTTAGTATATTCACAGAATTGTGCAACCATCACCACAATCAATTTTAGAACACTTTCATCACCCCAAAAAGAGAAATAGGTATTTTGAAACACATGGCCACGAAGGGGATGGAACTAGTGTGCCTGTTGCTACTACTGCTTCCTATCGTAATGTTCATAGATCCCTGCTCAGTATAACTTAGATCTCATGCTGTTTTTTGCAGTCTGGCTCCAAATTGCTGTAGAACACCTTCTTTGAATTTCATTTTGATTAGTGACTAGTCTTTCAATGGATTATGTATCTGATTTTGAATTCTCAATACAAATTGATTATATAAATTTGCTCATTATGTATTTATCACAAATGTATTTTTTTTTTTTTGTGAGGAAGATTGGCTCTGAGCTACCATCCGTTGCTAATCTTCCTCTTTTTGTTGAGGAAGATTAGCCCTGAGCTAACGCCCTTGCCCATCTTTCTCTGTTTTGAACGTGGGACGCCGCCACAGCATGGCTTGATGAGCGATGTATAGGTCCATGCCTGGGATCCGAACCTGTGAACCCCGGGCTGCTGAAGCGGAGCGCACAAACTTAACCACTACACCACCGGGCCAGCCCCTGACAAATGTATTGATATTAGTACTATATAACTAAGCCAGACTTGTATTTAAAAGCAAGACTGCTAAACCCACAAGTGTGAATGGCTACCTTCTTGTTTACACATGCTTCTATAGTGGGCCAAAGCCAGAGATGCCTGAGAAATTTTGTGTATACACAGGCATTTTTAAATATTTCTAAAGGTTATGCCTGTCATAGGTTATTAGTAGATAGATGGTTGAGATAAAAGCAACACTTTTCTTTTGACTGGGTATAGTAGTGGGGTGATGTGTTATGGAAAATGTCTTATAAAATGTATGCCATGATATTGTGTACGGATATGTGAAATTATTAGAATTTTTTGAAAAGTATTTCAGCTACTCAGACTTCACCAAAATATAGAGTCAGTGCTTATAGTCAAGGACGGTGTTTCCATCTTCTGGTAGTTACCAAACCAAATATCTGTGTGTGTGGCATGTGAGGGAGCAGGCTGTTCCCAGTTCTTCATTATAGTAATAAGTTATAGTCAGTGTTATCTTTCAGACTAAAGAATGGCTATTTACTTTTTATTATTAAAAATAATCCTTGGACATAGTTAGATGTCTTAAAGAACATAGGTGTGAAGTTAATTTTGGATTGGTGTCTTGCTACTTGTTATTTCACCTGCTTTTTCTTTCAGAATGATTTTGAAATGTTATTTTATACTTCCTCAGTATTTTTCTATTCTTCTTATATACTTGAGTTGAGTTTCTATTCAGAGGCCAGAGTAGTTTAATTTGAAATTAAAGGGACTTGTTTCACTCAAAATGATTTGCTGTGAATCTCAAGTATATTTTTTATTTGCTTACATGGATTCTCGGCTTGCAGTGTGTGGCAATGGTGTGGTGATCTCGCAGCTAGTGGGGAGGATAGGATTAGACAAGATGGCGCTGGTGTCACTGGAAGAAAACTAAGTGTGCCTTTATATTATTAATTAGGTGGAAGCACAGCTTTATCATGGAGATGAATAGTTCACATTACCTGGAGTCAGGGAATCAGGTGCTGTAGAGGTATAAAAAAGGATGCTTGATTTAGGAATTTTGGTGACTATATTATGATACTGTCTTTTTTCATTGTTAATTTTGTTTATTAAACCATTATGATACTGGGCTATGTGGAAAGGGGTTAGAAATCTGCTCATTTAAGGCAAGCCAGTTTGGTCTGGTTTAAGAGGGCCATTGTGAATGAGAAAGTATCACACCATTTAGAGAAGAGCATCTAGAGTAATATGAATATTGGGTTTTCTATGACTTGAGATATCATTCATTGGTTTTTAGAAATGAACCCATTACAATATAGCCATAAACTATTAGTTTACAATATTTTGATTTTTTGCTTAAGTTAGTGTCAAAAATGGTTTAGACTCTTAAATGGTTTAGAATGGCTCTCTGCATGTGGACTAGGTCCATCTACCTATTTTAAAAACGAATCTGCTTTATCTGCAGATAAATGAGACTCACTGGCTTTAAATAGCCTTACTATGTAGGGCAGCACTTTATTTCTCTGATGAGAGGAAATGAGGTATTTCATATAAATTCATTCAAGAAAAATTAGTGAGCGCCTTCTGAGCCAGGTACTGGGGATGCGGTGGTGAACACGGCAAAGTCCTTCCTTCGTTCTCAGAGGCAGTCACCATATTCTGTTCGCTCTCTTGGTTCTTCTAAAGAGCTGTGGAAAGGCCTTGTTAGGCCCAGTGTGTCTCTCTTGGTACTCTTTGGTTGTTGGAGTCAATCATAGCTTAAGGAGGAAGAGGAAAATTGGTCTCCAGCTCCATCAAGCTGAAGTGCTGCCCTTAATTATAAACCCTCATTCTTTCTTTGTGTGCCCGAAGTACCTTTTGGGCTGTTACCTGTATCCCTTCCCAGCGAATTTGATGGAGATTATAGGATCGCAGTTGTGACCATTGCCATTTAACATTCTATTGGAGAAACGTTATTAATGGAAATACAAGCTGCCCAGGGACTTGTGGAGGAATAGGTAACTTCCATGGCATGATTTGAGGGGCACTTGGTCCTGCCTGTTTTAAAAATATTACTTCCAAAGGTACTGCAGTTTTAGAATTTGCCTGACATTTCCACTATTTTGTTAGACCTATAGCTTCTAAAGATTTTTTTGGGGGGGGTTTGTTTTTGGTTTTTAGTTAATAGAACCACTTTTTTTTTTCTTTATCCAACCAAATGAAAGTTAGGGAGTTTTGTTCTAGCAGATTAAAATAGGTTTATAGAAAGCCTTGGTGCTCTCTCCTGTAAACTTTCATCATTAACAAGGACTAGTTTACTTGAAATGTAATTATCATCTTGAAAGATACTAAGAGCCTGATCATAAAGGTAAATTTCAATATGGTGGGGAAGGAGAGGGATGTCAACTCTGGAAGGTAGCATGGGATACTGGCAATCCAGGGTAAGCCTTGGTGGGGTGTCTCCAAAGGGCTGCTTGGGTTCCTGTGCATAGCTTGCTATGTCGGGATGGTATGTGTACAGCAACCTGAGACTCCTGAAGACCTCTTATACTTAGTCCTTTTCCTTAACTAGCTTGAGAACCTTAGAAATTAATTTCCTTAGTTTGGGGGGGCATAGATACTGCTAAATCCAGGTGTGGATGTTGTTCCTTTCTTTCCTGTCATCTTTGTTAATTAAAACTTTTCTATTAGAAAAAACTCATTCTGAATACTGGAATAGTAATTTTAGGATCATAAATTAACATGAGCTCATTGCTACACTATCCTAACCATATTATTTAGATGATTCATGTTGATAGCTCATTTTTGCCTTCTATTCATGTTTAGTACTTTCAGTTTTAATGCAACTATGTTTTGATAACCTATACACTCTCAAACTTGAAAGATGTGAATTATAGAACTCCTTTTTTTATTCAGTCTAGTTTTCTTGGTAAGTATGAGCAATTCTTGGATCCTTCAGATCCAATTTTAAATTCCACTGTATATTCATGTGGATACAAGTTAAGCTTTGTAACAGAGACTCCCAAATACAGTGCCTTAAACAAGGTATTTCTTTCTCACATAACAGTTCAGTTAGGCATTTCAGGGTTGGATGGCGGCTCTGCTCCTGGGCTGTTCCCAGGCTCCTTCTGTCTTGTTGCTCTGCCATCCTCAATAAGCACCTTCCATCTTGTGATCCTAGATGGCTGTTCTAACTCACTGTTACATTCTTATCCAACCAAATGGATGGGAAAAGAGGCAGGAGAAAAGACATTCCTTCCATTTAAGGATATAACTTAGCAGTTGCACACATCACCTCCACGCATATCCCATTGACCAGACTTTAGTCATATGGTGACACATAGCTGGAAAATGTGGTCCTTAGCTATGTGGCCATGTGCCCAGCTTCCCTTCTAAAGGGAAGAATAGATATCTACCAGTCTTTGCTATACACTGTCTCTAATGTAAAACTTGACTCTTTGGTCAATTTCATGATTTATCTGGAGATATTATTTTCATAACATTAGCTCTACCCAATTGCTTCAGGATAAAAATCCAAACTTGTCAGCTTGACATACAAGCTCATCATGATTTTGACTCCTGCTTGTCCTTCTAGCCCCTCTCTCACCCCTTCTAAAGTTGCATTATAAATTGCATTTCCCCAAACTTGCCATGCTCTCTTATCCTCACACTTTTGTACTTGCTACTCTCCCTGAAATGCTGACTTCTTCTTCTCCTTCAGGGTTCATTTCCATTGTCACCTGTCCTGGGAAGATTTCCTTGAGCCTCCTCTACTTCACAACCACTGCTAGGTGTTTATTCCATGTGTTTCTATAGTATTATTTGTACCTCTCGTTAGCAATCTTGATTATAAGTAGTGCTTTTACTTCTCTGTCTTTCCCTGTGGATTGTGAGTTCCTTGAGGGCAGGGGCCAGGTAAGTCATCTCTGTGTTGTCTGGCAGGATACCTGGCCTTGATGTTTAATTAATGTTTGTTGAATGAGAAAATGAATGAATGAATATTCAGCTTACTAATTATGGCTGCTTGATTAAGCTGGCAGTTCTTTCTATTTGCCATCTGGAAATTGCAATACTTAGAGTATTTTCCAGTAGCTAGGCCTGTGTAATTTTATGATAAGTATTGATAAAATCCGATAGACCATTTGAAATAGTTATCAGATGATTATGATATACAACACAATATACAATACAAAGTACAATAGGAGGTGCAAGAAATAGATGTGTAAAATTTTAGAGTCAGGAGGAACCCTAGGAGTTATTTAATACAACTCTTCTAATTTTAAAAATATATATAATATAATGGAGAGGGAGAAGTTAAATTACTTGCTCAAGGGCCTCTGTCTTCAAGGAGCTTGCAATATCATTGGACAGATGATATGTACAGACATGTAAAAGATGACTGAGAAAAAGTGCCAAAGGAGTAGAAACGGCTGGAGTAGTCAAGGTAGGTTCAACCAAGGACTCTTAGGCTTTGAGGTGAGCCTTGATGGCTGGGTAGGATTTTGATATGAGAGGACATTCCGGGTGTAGGGAATGTATAAATAAAAGTGCAAAGATAAGGATGGACAGGTGACTTTTGGGGTCTGTTCAGTTGAGTGGCACTTAGAAGTAAGAGGGAAAGCAGAAAAATGGAGCCAGAAAATGGAGGGACTTGAATACCAGGCTGCGCAGGGAAACGCTTGGCAGTTTTTGAGTAAATGAGTGATATAATGAAAATGACGTTTTCATGTTTCATTTGACTGATAGGTGGACTGGGTTGAAGGCCAAATGGGTCATGAAACTGGCACACTGTCTAATATGCCAATTAAAAAATATGAACTTAATGGGTTCAAAAGTTTTTGCTCAAAGGCGAAAACATGATACAACACATATTCCCATGATGATTAACATAACAATGTCAGCGTTTTTCTTAATGGAAAAAGTAAGCCCGAGGAGCAAGCTTGTAATAGTAGTATAACGTGCATGTATTAGTCATGACATACTGTAAATAATTGTATAAACTCTCACGTTACGCCAATAAACTGTAAAAATTCCTGGAGTAACTGAGAGCACGGTAGCAGCTGCAGCATCAGGCCTTGCTATTTTGGCAGTCGTTTGGCAAATATAAAGTGGGATGAACCCTCCAAATACATTTGGGAGCCACTTTGTTCAAAAATGTTTTTTTTCAAAACCTGAAATGATTGTATTTTGGTACGAAACGTGGGTGAAAAGAGAATAAATAATAAGCAGAGACCTATACTACATTAAACTTTATCTAAAAATGAAAAACATGAGGGGAGAACCTTTATCTCATGTGCCTCTGAGAAAAGGCTGACATTGTATAGACAGAGAAGACAAAGTGTGCACATGGAGCAAGATTTGTTGTTTAAGTCGTATAGCTCATTTGTATGTATAACTCATTTAAGTAGTCAGAGATGAGTGTATTTCTTTAAGGGCAATAAATGTGTGGATTTGGAAGAGACTCGTGGATGGCTTTAACGTAGGCTTTTGAAAGTCTTTACGGGGGGCCGGCCGGTGGCTTAGCGGTTAAGTGCGCTTGCTCCGGTACTGGCGGCTCGGGTTCGGATCCCGGGCGTGCACCAATGTACTGCTTGTCTGGCCATGCTGAGGCGGCGTCCCACATACAGCAACTAGAAGGATGTGCAACTATGACATACAACTATCTACTGGGGCTTTGGGGAGAAAAAGGAAAAAAAAAGGAGGAAGATTGGCAATAGATGTTAGCTCAGGGCCGGTCTTCCTCAGCAAGAGAAAAAGAGGAGGATTGGCATGGATGTTAGCTCAGGGCTGATCTTCCTCACCAAGAAAAAAAAATTTTTTCTACGTTTACAGCTTCAGAAACATATATTGAATATTTATTTGGTTTTTTTTGGAATCTATGCAAGAACAGTTTGTATTCTTATCATTTATCTTTCTCCTAAAAATTAGGGGGAAATTTCCAATTAAATAAAGGTTCATTTAAGTTGTGTTCATTTGAGCCCGGCATATTTCTAAAACATATTTAGGTAACCTACTCCAAAAGGATTTGTTTCAGATGGTATACGATTAAATGTGTAAATACCTATTCTGTAATATCTTTGTGCTTTAACATAATTTAAGGTTAACTTTATGTTGGCTTTTGAAAATTAAAAGCATTTTAACAAAAACATATAATTTTTCTGTGATTTTTTTTTTTTCCTGCTCTGTTAGAAAATATGGTAAATGTTAGCTCCTCATATGCTTCTTTTGCCTGTATGACAACACGAAAATCTGTAATAACCAGTTTTTGGCATCATACACTGTTATAAGACTTATTGTCATAATATTGTAGGGAAGTCATGCTATTAAATGTACCTTTAAGACATAAAATCAGTTCTCATGATTTCCTAGCTATAATCTATTGAAAAACATTTATTCTAGTTCACAATCTGATTGAAATCCTAATTGAAATACTTAAAATATTTGGCACTGTAGGATTTAATAGGAATCATCCAATAGACATCAGCACATGTCCTGTCTATCGATTACATAAAATAGTACTTAAGCATTGTGGACTTAGAGTTATAGTGTAATTGTGGTTACTCACTCTTTAAGTCTGACTTAAAGGAGACTCTGCTCCTTGCTGCTTGTATGTTAATAAGCATGTTATTTCATTTCATTGAGTCATGGTTTCCTCATCTCAATTGGAGAAAATGAGGAATTTTATAGTAATTAAATAATGTATGAGTGTGTTGAGACAGTACCTAGAATATCATAAGATTCAATGAATGCCAGCTATTATTATTTTATACAAATAGTTTCATTTGATTTTCAAAGGAACTTCGGCAGTTAGGTTCAAATTTATTTTTCCAGCTATTTTATTTAAAGCAAATAACTGCAGAACAAGAAATATCAAAAGAATGAGATAAGTGACATCAGCAATTTAAAAATTATCAAGTAATATGGGGCATTTTTTGCAGGTAAATTACTTGTTTTGTTGTCAATTTTTTGTAAAAATAATTAAAGAAAATGACAAAAAATGACCAGCAGACTATGAATGACTTTGCCTTTACCTCTTACTGGTAAGATTTGTTTTAAATTGTCTCTTTATTACTTAGGGAATAGCCTGGTTTTGAATAGACTTCTAAAAACCTTTATTTTGAAATAATTCCAGATTCACAAGAACTTGCACAGGTAGTACCGAGAGGTCTCGTGTACCCTTCACCCAGTTTTCCCCAAAGTAACTAGAGTACATTATCAATGACCAGAAATTGACATTGTTACAATGTGTGTCTATAGTTCTATGCCATTTTTTATCATGTAATAGATTGGTGTAACCACCTCCACAATCAAGATATAGAACTATTCCATCACCACAAACATAATTTTGAGAACTCAAAAGGAGAAGGAAGGAAAGAAAATCTCTTGTATATTTTTCTTACCATATTCTTTCTTTCTTCCTGATGTTCCAAGATTCCTTCTTTTATCATTTCCTTTCAGTTTAGAGAAGTTCCTTTAGCCATTCTTTTAGAGTAGATCTGCTTGCAATAGCTTCTTACTTTTCCTTCATCTGAGAATGTCTTGATTTCCCCTTTATTCCTGAAAGATATTTTCGCTGGATGAAGGATTCTGGGTTGACAGTTCCTTCCTTTCAGCACTTGAAAAACCTTGTGTGTCCCTTTCTTATGGCGTCCATGGTTTCTGCTGAAAAATCTGCTGTGAATTGAAAAATCTGTCATGTGAATTGTTTTCCCCTATAGGTAAGGTGTCATTTCTCTGTCACTGATTTCAAGACTTTTTCTTTATCAAAAGGTTGACTATGATGTATCTTTGAGTGTTTCTTCGTATTTACCCTGTTTGGAGTTTGCACAGCTTCTTGAATCATGTAGGTTTATTTTTTTTGCCAAATTTGGGAAGTTTTCAGCCATTATTTCTTTGAGTACTTTTTACCTCCACCTTCTTTTTCTCTTCTTCTGGGACTCGGATGACACAGATGTTAGATCTTTTGTTACAGTTCCTCAAATCCCTGATGCTCTGTTCGTTTTTTTTTTTTTTGCCTTTTGTGTTCAGGTTGCGTAATTACTATTGTTCTGTCGTCGTGTTCACTGTTTCTCTCCTCTGTCCCTTCCATTCTGCTGTTGAGCCTATCTTATGAGTGACTGTTTTATTTTGGTTATTGTATTTTTCAGTTTTAAATGTTTCAGTTGGTTCTTCTTTTATCTTTTCTTTCTTTCCTGAGACTTTCTATTTCTTTGCTGACACTGTCTATTTTTTCATTTGTTTCAAGCATGTTCATAATTGCTCCTTTAAGCATTTTTTATGATGGCTGCTTTAGAATCTTTGTCAGATAATTTTAACATCTCTGTCATCTTTGTGTTGACATCTATTGATTCTTTTGTCATGTAGCTTGGTCTTTCTGATTGTTGGTATGGCAAGTGATTTTTTTTGATGGAGACTTTGACATTTTAGGCATTATGTCATGAGATTCTGGATCTTATTGAAACTTTCTGTTTTAGCTGGCTTCTTCTGACACCACTCTGTCAGGGGCAGGGAGGACACTGCCTCATTACTGCCAAGTGCGTTTAGATGTCCAGCTTCCCCAGTTGACCTCTATTGACTCTTAAGCTGGTGGTTCCTTATTACTGATGGGTGAAGGTGGGCGTACTGCTTCCCCACTAGGCCTCCAGTGATACCTCCCTGACTGAAAGTGGTAGGAGTGCCTTCTCACTGCTTCCTACATGGCCTCCACTGACACCGTGAGGGGGGATGACACATTACCTCTGGGCAGTGGTGAAAGTCCTGACTCTCCACTAGGCTTCCTCTTACGCCACCACAGCAGGGAGGGGGAGGAGTGCCTCATTACAGCCTTGTGAGGGTGGAAGTTTAGACTCCCCACTCAGCCTTTGGTGATGAGTGTGTAGTCACATTTTTTCTGTGGTGTTTAGCTGGAGTAAAATAGTTATCTTTATATAGGAAACATTTCTTTAGTGTGTAAGTGAGAGTGCTAAGTCTAAGAAACATGTACCACACACAGGAGTCTGTTATACCTCCAAGAATTTACTTATATTTTAAAAAATAAACCTGTTTGAGATAAGGGCAATAAAAGTGGAGGGATGTATAGATGACATAGCTTTCACAGAGAATAACATCTTTGAGTCAGGATGTGGGGCTATTGTCATACTGAATGTAGTAATGTAATTATAATGCTTAAGTAATGATTAAACTTGCATGTTATTGCAGCATCAGTTAACTAGCAAGCACATAACTCTTGTTAAAATCCTTTAAAGACATATAATATTGGCACACGTTGTTGTTTTACATGCCTTGAAACAGTATAGATTGGCTTGATTGAAAGGCTTTCTGCTCGAGCAATAAATTTCCTCAGTACTTCAGCATCTTACTGTGATTTTACCTTGTCTTTTCTGTTGTATTATGCTGAAGGGAGTTAGAGAGCATGGCTTCAAAATAATAGCAGTGGCAAGTCTTCCCCTTGCTCCTGAGTTGAGGTCCCCTGATAATGGGGTACAAAGGTCCATTCATGGCCGCATAGATAAAATTTAACTTAAGATAATAAGATATTCAGAGGTGAATGCGACCATATCTATCAACCCTCTCAGTTTAGAGGTGAAGAAACTGAAGCTCAGAGATGTTGAGAGACCTGGGAAAGGTAGTAAGCTACTTAGAAAGAACTGGAACTTGAACTCAGATTCCCTGATCCTGGGGCCGTTGTGTTTTTCATTAGCTGATACAGTGAGGGGAGACTCAGACCTGGATCCTGCCCTCAAAGAGTCTAGTTGGGGAGATGGCAAGGATAAAAGTAAACTATAATATGTGGTAGAAAGTGACTGTTCTCATAAAAGAGGGTCAGATAACGTTCTGTGAAATATAATTCTTCAAGCATTTAAAAATATACTTCATTTCTGTACTATGAATACATAAAGAAAAGGAAAGAAGTCAGAAATCTTATTTCCATGCTCTTTTAGAGAAAAAGATCCCCAAATTTATTGATTTTTATTTTGAAAAATGGTACTCCTAGGATAAAAATGTGGATAATGATGCCTGGTTTAGAATTTTTTGTAATTTATTTAACCCAAGATAAGTTTTTTATAAAAATAGATAATAAATGAATAAATGTACACACATATGTTATATACATATAATTTTAGGACTAGGTTGAATAGGCAGAAGCTTCAAAGAGCTAGACATTACCTCATTATGAGGGAGATTCTCTAATAAAGCTATTCAAAAATGGAATGGGCCATCTCAGGGTACAGGGAGTACCCGTCATTGCAATTGATTGAGGAAAGGCTGGTTGCCCTCTTGGCAAGGATGATAGTTTAGAGGGGAATTAAGCCTTGTGTAGGTTGTGGGACCCAGATGATCTATTAAGTTCACATTCAACTTTAACATTTTTTTTTTTTTTTTTGTGAGGAAGATCAGCCCTGAGCTAACATCCATGCTAATCCTCCTCTTTTTGCTGAGGAAGACCGGCTCTGAGCTAACATCTATTGCCAATCCTCCTCCTTTTTTTTTCCCCCAAAGCACCAGTAGATAGTTGTATGTCATAGTTGCACATCCTTCTTGTTGCTGTATGTGGGACGCGGCCTCAGCATGGCCAGAGAAGTGGTTTGTCGGTGCGCGCCCAGGATCCGAAGCCTGGGCCGCCAGTAGCGGAGCGCGCGCACTCAACCGCTAAGCCATGGGGCTGGCCCTCAACTTTAACATTTTATTATTTAAATTATTTCAATTGCTGCCTAAACTTGGGAGACACAGGCATAGTTTAAATATTTTATTTTCCTTCTTTTTCACAGGAGAAATCCTTTATTTCCTGATTTTTAGAGTACTAAAGTGTCAAGTCTAACAGTAAAAAAAAAAAAAAGAGTCTATCCTTGGGGAGTAATATTCTCATTATGTTAGGATTATATTATATTACATTAGGATTTCAACAAATCTGTATTTCATCACAGGTGCATATAAGACTAACACATTTTAGTACATACCTCATGGACTGGAAGACTTTAAGGATAAGGCTGGATTTAGCCTGTGTGCTGTTGATTTCCCACTATAATAGGCTATGAATGCACGTTAATTCACTTTCTGGTAGTAGTCAATGCAGTATTATTCAATGTTCTTTCTCAATATAGATATTTTGGATGCTTTCTAGTCTTTATTATAAGAGTAATGCATACACAGGATAAAACACTTAAAAAACAAAAACTATCCGTGAAAAATGTCTTCTCTCCCTAGTGGCACCCATTGTTAGTTTTTTTTTTTTTGTCTGTATGCTTATAGATGTTTTCTATGCAAATAAAAGCATGTGTGTACATCCTCTTTTAAATACAAATGGAAGCACATGATATAAACTGCTCTATGCCTGCTTTTTTTTTAACACTTAATATATATTATAGATCTTTCCATATCAGGACATAAATACCTACCTCATAATTTTTAAAAATTGAGATCTTGTTCACATACCATAAAATTCCCTGTTTTCAAGTGTACAATTCAGTGGTTTATTTTAGTATGTTTACAGAGTTGTACAATCATTACCACTATCTAATTCCAGAATATTTTCATCAAAAGAAACTCTGTACCCATTAACAGACACTTCCCATCTCCCCTCTCCCTCATTCCCTGGAAATCACTAATCTGCTTTCTGTCTCTATGCATTTGCTTATTCTGGACATTTCATATAAATGGAATCATACAACATGTTGTCTTATTGCCTCTGGCTTCTTTCACTTAGCACAATGTTTTCAAGGTTCCTTTACGTTGTATAATGTGTATCAGTACTTAATTCTTTCTGTGACTGAGTAGTATTCCATTTATGGCTATACTACATTGCATTTATACATTAATCCATTTATGGACAGTTGAGTTGTTTCCACTTTTTGGCTGTTATGAATAATGCTACTATGAACAATAATGTACAAGTTTTTATGTGGCATATTACCTTATTATTATTATTATTATTATTTTTGAGGAAGATTGGCCCTGAGCTAACATCTGTTGCCAATCTTCCTCTTTTTCTTTTTTCTCCCCAAAGCACTAGTACATAGTTGTATATCCTAGTTGTAGGTCCTTCTGGTTCTTCTATGTGGGACGCCGCCTCAGCATGGCTTGATGAGTGGTGAGTAGGTCCATGCCCAGTATCCAAATCGGCAAACCCCAGGCCGCTGAAGCAGAATGTGTGAACTTAACCACTATGCCACTGGGCCGGCTCCTACCTTATTTTAATAATCCATAATAACTCATCACGTGGATGTCCTATGGTTTATCTAAATAGTCTCCTATCTAGAGACATTTAGGTTAGGTCTAGACTGTGTAATTGCTATTGCAAACTGCCATGCACATACATTTCTGTGCACATTTGTGAGATAACATTCTAAGAGGTGGAATTGCTCCATCAAATGGTATGTGTAACTTTTCATTTTGATTTATATGTTGCCTCATTGCCCCCCAAAGAGATTTCATCAATTTATGCTTCTAAGTATCTGTTTCCCCACAACCTTTCCTATTATCTTTTTATCTCTGCATCGTCTGTAATGTTCACTCTTATTCCTAATATATTCATGCTATCTCTCTTTTTGCCAGAAGTTTGGCACTATTACTAGGCTAAAAATACCCGCCAACAACCCAACTTTTGATTTTCTTGATCTTCTTTTGTTTTTGTTTTCTATTTCATTTATTTTTGCTCTTTTTTATTTCAATACTTGTACTTTCTTTTTTATTATGTTTTTTTTTCTAGCTTATTAAACTGGATGCCTAGTGCATCTGTTTTTAGCCTTTATTTTTTAATGTAAGCATTTAAAACTAGAAATATCCCTCTAAGCTTTGCTTTAGCTGCACCTCACAAGTTTTACCGTGTAGTGTGCATTACTGTTCAGTTTTAAGCATTTTCCAATTTTTTTCTTTTGCTGGGAAAGATTCATCCTGAGCTAAACATCTGTTGCTAATCTTCCTCTTTTTTTTTTTTCCCTTCCTCCCCAAAGCCCTGGTACCTAGTTGTATATTCTAGTTGTAGGTCCTTCTAGTTATTCTATGTGAGCCGCCACCACAGCATAGCAACTGGCAGACGGGTGGTGAGGTTCTGCACTTGGGAACCGAACCCGGGCTGCTGAAGCAGAGTGTGCCAAACTTTAACGACTAGGCCATCATGGCTGCCACAACATTTTTCATTTTTTATTATGATTTCTTCTTTGACCTCATGTGTTTGTTGAGAAGTATTTCTTAATATCCAAACACAGCTATTTTTAGTTATCACTTATTAGTGATTTTTAGCATAAGTGCATAGTGATCAAAGAATATATTCTGATTTTCAGTCCTTTTGATATTTGTTGAGACTTACTTTATGATCCTGTATATGGTCCATTTTCATAAATGTTCTGTCTGTGCTTGTGAAAACAAGGTATTTTCTCCATTTGCTGAAATAATGTTCTATGTATACCCAAAAGATTAAACTTGATAATCATATTCAAATTATGTATAACCTTTTGTCTGCTTGTTCTATCAGTTACTGAGAGAGGTAGTTTAAAATATTCCATTCTAAGTGGTGAATTTTTCAGTTTCTTATTGTTGTTCTATCAGTTTTCTTTTATATATTTTGAAGCTATATATTAGGTATATAAAAGTTTAGAATTGTTTTACCTTCCTGTTGAATTGAAACTTTTATCATGATATGGTCAGAAGGCGATAGAAGTTCCCATCCTCTCTTCTTCTCCCTTCTCTTCTTCCCCCCAATAACATCCTCCCTACACACACACTGGGTGTGGAAATGACAATAGATTGACTGGAAGTTCAGCCCCATCTGTTGGGGGTAGCAACCACATTATTTGAAATTCTGTTTTCCCCAAATATGACATAGAATCGTGAGAAAGTCTTAGAAGAATCAAGGAAATAATTCTGAAAGTTGGGGGAAGGAGTGTTTTGAAAATAATGGTTAAAGCTTCCTAACTAACAATATTAATTTTTTTTTTTTTAAATTTTATTTATTTTTCCCCCAAAGCCCCAGTAGATAGTTGTATGTCATAGCTGCACATCCTTCTAGTTGCTGTATGTGGGATGCAGCCTCAGCATGGCGGGAGAAGCGGTGCGTCGGTGCGCACCCGGGATCCGAACCCGGGCCGCCAGCAGCGGAGTGCGCACACTTAACTGCTAAGCCACAGGGCCGGCCCCTAACTAACAATATTAACTTGGCTTCTCAGACTGTATATCCAGCTTTGCTATATAATTTTTCCTTACTTCTACCAGCCATCACTACCTATTTCTCTTCCTTGTTGATAGTTTTCCTGTTTGCCTTCTTCTATTGTACCCCCTTGTGTATCTGTCAGGGAGGTCACTCTAGATCAAATCACATATTTTCAAAGCTGGAAGGGACCTTAAGAGATTTTTTAACCTGTCCCTTCGCACCCCGAAAACACTTTATAGATGAGGAAATTGAGTTCCTTATAGGTGAATTAATTGTTTCAGAGTTATACCTTTTTGCCGAGTGGAGATTAGAAACAAAGCCCCCTTTCTGACTCCCTTGTCCTATTTTTCCTGCTTTTTCAATTTGAGGTTCTCATTATAGTCACAGACCTAGATATCTGCTGAATTACTGGAATGTTCTACCTATATAAACTGCTACAAACTGTTTCTTCTTTGTAGTTTCTGGTGCAAAAGGACACTATGACCTCAGCTGAAATGTGGGTTCTACCTAAGGGTTTGTTTGTGAACTAAAAGCCTCAACCATAAATCTGTCAGCTCTTTTCAGTTTTGCCACTCTTGTAGGTTGAGAAAAAACTGGTTGGGCCCAGAACCTCTTCAAATGCATATTTATGAGTCTTTCCTGGCAGCAAACATTTATACGTATTTCACCTAGTGCGATAAATTTGTTGGCTTCACCCTGCTGTAGTAGTTCCACTGTATTGTTCTTAATAAATTGCTTTTTCTTCACTCATCATGCAAACTGCCAGGGTAATTTCCATGGGTGTTCCCACTTCTTTGGATTATGCCACTGCTTGGTGTGTGAACTGGTTAGGGGCACGTGGATTTACTATTATGTGAAGTACCATATGTCCTTCAAGCAGGCCATTGAATTTATGACTATGGCAAACATTTTCCACTGGTGATTTTGTAAGAACTTCATGTCAGATTGTAAACTCCATGTAAAATCTCTCTGCCCGTAATTATTATATATGTGTGAAGACTGGACTCGAGTACCTCATTTTTGATTTTATGCCCCCCCCCAAAAGCTCAGCATAAGAGTTAGAGAAAATATCCTTGGGTTTGTGTGATTGGTTCTCTTTCTTTCCTTTCTGATCCCCAGCCCCATCATGTACACTTTTATCTCTTTCTAAGTTTCCCCTTCCCTTCTAGAAAGTCACTGCATGTAGTGAGACTTACTGATGGAATGCACTACACATAGGAAACAGTATGTGAGAAGATAATACTTTGAGAACTACTGGTCCATTTCCTTTGGATTGGAGAATTGTTCAGATGGTCTACAAGGCTTTTTTGTTTCATTATCTCCGATCCTTGTTCCCCTGCCAAGCTCAATACACTATAGTTAATATTCTTGCATCCTTAAAGCTTTTCAGAGGTGAGGAAGACTGATTTCAGTCTTTATTATACAATGTGTAGGAGTTACCTAGGCAAAATGGGGGAGAGAGGGGCATTCCAGGCTGAGGGAGCCATATAAGGGAGAGAAAACTTGAACTAGGACAAGGAACTCTGGTTTGTGTGCTTGGGATGGAGGGTGATAAGAATTAGCTAGTGACCAGGTCCTCACTGAAAGGTTTATATATAACTCCAAAGAGTTTTGATTTTATACTGATGACACTGGGGAGCCACTGCGATATTTTTAAGCAGAGCAGTGACTTCAGAATTGCCTTTTAGCAGTATTATGCAGGCTGCAGTTTGTAGAATGAGTTCAAGGAAGGCAAGTCCCGAGATTAATTAGGAGATTAGAACTCTAATAGAGTAATCCAAGCAAAAGATAAAGTGTCTGAACTCAGGCACAATTGGAAAAAGAGAGAGAAGGAAGCATGGATTTGAAAGCCAGTTGTAGGCCTCACAACTTGAAAGGATGAAGGAGTGAGAAAGTGGGGAGGAATAAAGGATGAAGACCAGGTTTCTGGCTTGCACTTACTTGGTGGATGACTGGCTTTTCCCAGTGCCAGAGAATACAGGAGGAGGGGGAAAGGGAAAAAGCGAATCATGTAGATAGGAGGAGGAGTTAAATTCTGGACACAGTAACACCAAGGGACTTGTGTGCCATCCAAGTTATCTATTAGACAGTTGATTATGTGGTTCTGGATCTCAGAAGAGGTCTTGGCTTAAAAAAATAAAACAGTTGTGTTTTTTATCACAGTAAAAAATTATTAAAAAAATGTTTTAAAAAATTTATTTTAGAAATTGTCAGCAAACAGGTGGTAGTTGAAGCCAAGGGGCTGCATAAGATTGATTGCCCAATGAGGGTATATAAAGTGAGAAAGGCAGAAATATGAAACAGAGGTAAGGGAACCACCAACATTGTAGATGGAGGTGTGCAGAGGAAGAAGAGATCCAAAACAGTGGTATTTTAAATATTTAATTTCCTCACCTTAATAGTGAGGAAAACCGGGAGACTAAGGGTCAGTGGATTTAGGAAGCGGAGGAGGAGATGTTTAATCTAGAGAGTAGTCTTCAGTGTCATGCTCCAGAGATGCCTGGTGAAAAAGGGGTGAACGTGCTCATTGACTTGGATTTAGGTAACTGCTAGAGCTTCTTAGTGACCTTGGTTTGTGAGAGCAGTTTCATATAATGCATTCTTTTGCAATTATGCTTTTACCAGTCTTCTCCACTGGAGACATCTTTGCATTGTCCGCAGTACCTAACACATAGTAGACACTCAAAAAATATCTGTTGAATTAATAAATTTGAATGTCATCTTCCTTACTGTCAGGAGAAATTCTAACTGAAGGCTGCTTATGCTTTGCCAAAAGCTCGTTATTTGGTGGATAGAGTAACAGTTTGCTAGATTCTGCCTCTGTGTCACGTTTGTGGAAAAAATCATAAAAATTCTTAATTACAGTAGTTAGGACAGTTACTAATTTTATGTTCTATTGGAGCATTAGAGGATTTTAGCATTCAAGATTATTAATATTTATTTTGCAACAGTTTTTCTCTCTTTTGGTTCTTCTTCCTTGGTGTGTTGAAACCTCAATTTCAGTTGAGGTCACTTGTACCTTATTTAGAAAGAGCAGCATAGGAAGAGAATGTTGTGGTGTGTTCTAGGAGTAAGGTTATTTTGAAATGAACTCTTCTGTGATATTTTTTTAATGTACTGCAATGTAGCAAAATTAACAAATTGCAATATGAATTATTTTTTTTTTAAAGATTTTATTTATTTATTTTTCCCCCAAAGCCCCAGTACATAGTTGTCTGTCATAGCTGCACATCCTTCTAGTTGCTGTATGTGAGACGCAGCCTCAGCATGGCTGGAGGAGTGGTGCCTCGCTGCGCATCCGGGACCTGGGATCTGAACCCGGGCCGCCGACGCACTTAACCGCTAAGCCGCGGGGCCGGCCCGCAATATGAATTATTATACACAATTTGGGTTTATGTGCAACTTTAAAAGCGCTTTTGAACATTTTCATATTTGTATAATTTTATTTATTTATTTATTTTTCCCCCCAAAGCCCCAGTAGATAGTTGTACGTCATAGCTGCACATCTTTCTAGTTGCTGTATGTGGGATGCGGCGTCAGCATGGCCGGAGAAGCGGTGCGTCGGTGCGCGCCCGGGATCCGAACCCGGGCCGCCAGCAGTGGAGCGCGCGCACTTAACTGCTAAGCCATGGCGCCAGCCCATCATATTTGGATAATTTGTTTGGTTTATATGGCCTTAGTCACTTCGGCTTCTGGAGCATTATCATTTAGTTAGAATTTAGTAGGAATTTATGTAGCTTTCTTTAGATAAAACTTTCTTTTTAAAGGAGGTGGCTCCCACCGTAGTGGTGGCAGTGAGGAGAAGGACTGGGAGGGGAGAGGTGTGTAGTACTATGTGGAGAAAAGGCAGTGTTATGGTTAATTTTATGTGTCAATTTGGCTATTTGGTAAAACAGTATTCTAGATATTTCTTTGGAGGTATTTTTTAGATGAGATTAACATTTAAATCAGTAGACTTTGAGTAAAGCAGATTACCCTCCATAATGTGAGTGGGTCTTATCCAGTCATTTGAAGGCCTTAATAGAAAATGACTGACCTACCCCGAAGAAAGAATTCTGCCAGCCAGCCGACTACCTTAGGGCTCAAGCTTCAAAATCAACTCTTCCCTGGGCCTCCAGCCTGCCAGCTGCCACAATCGTGTGAGCCAGTTCCTTAAGATCTGTGTGTGTGTATTTTATACTCTTGCTTCTTTTTCTCTGGAGAACCCTGACTAATACAGAGGGAAAATATACTTTTGCTTTCTTATTTTTAGTATTTTGCTTCCCATGTCTACCTCTGTATTTTCTCTTGGTTTGGTGCTTTCTGGAATCATGCGGCATAGGTGATTACAGATGCAGTTCGGTGAAGGTGCTGAGACCTTCCTGTGTATACAGCAAGGGACATGCTAGCTATTGTGGTGACTCCTACGTGGACAAGGCTAGGCCTCTGCTCTTGAGTTTAAAACTGGAAGTGATCAAACGTCTGTGAGATAAGGCAGATGGTGATCAATTCTTTAAGAGAAAGCTGAACAGCTTGCAGAGGAAATCCGCTGAGAGTGATGACTTCTGCTTGGGCGATTGGGGAAGTTTGGGGCTGGTCCTTAAGGATGGGTGGGGTTTAAATTACTGCGTTGTGGTGGAGGAAGTGGGGTTGTAAAAGCATATCCCAGAAAGAGGGAACACGATGAACAAAGGCCTGCGACTAAGGAAGTAGGGGGTGCATTGGGAATAAGAAAAAATGTTATTATTGTTTTGCAAGCAGCACTCTCTAGGGTGGCATCTTCAGAATTAAATGGACCCTAGAAAAGAGACAGCCTGCTGTTTCTTCTCAGCGGCTATGGGTACGAATGAATGCAAATGTGTGCAAACGCTTGTATACTATTCTCTGTTTTCTTTCTTTCTTTTTTTTTTTTGTGAGGAAGATCAGCCCTGAGCTAACATCCGTGCTAATCCTCCTCTTTTTGCTGAGGAAGACCGGCTCTGAGCTAACATCTATTGCCAATCCTCCTCCTTTTTTTCCCCCAAAGCCCCAGTAGATAGTTGTATATAATGGCTGCACATCCTTCTAGTTGCTGTATGTGGGACGCGGCCTCAGCATGGCCAGAGAAGCGGTGCGTCCCTGTGCGCCTGGGATCCGAACTTGGGCTGCCAGTAGGGAGCGCGTGCACTTAACCGCTAAGCCACCGGGCCGGCCCTATTCTCTGTTTTCTTTCACGAGTTACTTCTGTTGAGGGACACCACAGCCTTATCATCTAATCTGGTCTGTTCTACTAATTGGGACTGACTTAATGTTACCTCTGGGTTAAGTGTCACTCAGGGTTTGGAAAAAAAAATTGAAGCTTGGGGTTTGAGAATCCCTACTTCACAATTGGCCCTGGTGGTCTAGTGGTTGAGGTCTAGTGGTTGAGATCCCGTGCTCTCGCCGCCGTGGCCCGGGTTCGTTTGACCACCCCACCCGTCTGTCGGTTGTCATACTGTGGTGGCTGCATGTTGCTGTGATGCTGAAAGGTGTGCCACAGGAATTTTAAATACCAGCAGGGTCATCCACGGTGGGCAGGTTTCAGGGGAGCTTTCAGACTAAGACAGACTAGGGAGAAGGACCTGGCCACCCACTTCTGAAAAAAATTGGCCATGAAAACCCTATGAACAGCAGTGGAGCATTGTCTGATACAGCGCCGGCAAGTGAGACGATGGTGCAAAAAGACTGGGCAGGGTTCTGTCTGCCGTCCACAGGGGCGCTAGGAGTCAGAATCTGCTAGACAGCACTAACAACAAAAACTTCACAGCTGTGCTCAGGGCTTATCTCATAGCACCCATTGGGGCTTGCAGCTTCTTGGGAACATGGCTGGTGGAGCCCTGTGAGGTATTTTTTCTTTGTTAGTGAGGTATTCTTTGCTTGTGAGGTGTTTTGTAATAACTCAAATGAGATGGCATACATGAAAGTGCTTCTTAAAGTCTAAAGTAGTGAACAGATGCATCCCTTATTTTAAAGTTTTTTTCTAGAAATAGTGAATGTATATTAATGTCATATTTATGTTTTTGAGCAAGGGTCTTTCTCTTAACTTTCTGTAATCGAATATTGGTATTACAGCTTTTGTTTAAAAAAGTTACTGTTGTCTCCCTGCTTGGCCATTTTTGAACTTCATTCAAAGGATTTAATTCACAGAGGCTGTAGAAAGGACTCCTTATAATTTAATGTCACCTATAAGCAGTCCTGTAGCATGTTCGTATTTTATAATCCCTAAATATCGGTCCAATTTGTATTCCAAGTGACATGGATTTCATTTTTAAATATTTTTAGTTAGGTTTATTGAGGTATGAGACCTTTTACATATAGAAAAAATGCACCTGTTTTAGTGTACAGTTCTGAGTTTTGACAAACATATAATAGTCATGTAACCACCACCACAATGAAGATATAGAACAGTTCTATCACCACCCAAATTCACTTGATGTGTATTAAGCCAGTTTATTTACCCCCAGCCTCTGGCAAGCACTGGTCTGTTTTCTGTCCCTAAAGTTTTGCCTTTTCCAGAATGTCATATAAATGGAATCATACAGTATTTAGCCTTGTGAGTCTGGCTCTTTTTACTTAGTTAGCATAATATCTTTGAGATTCATCGAAATTGTTGCATGTATCAGTAGTTTTTGCCTTTTTGTTGCTGAGTAATATTTTTTGGTATGAATGTACCACTGTTTGTTTATCCATTCATCAGTTGAAGAACACTTGGACTGTTTTTAGTTTGGGGTGATTATAAGTAAATTGCCGTAAGCATTTGTTTACAGATTTTTGTGTGAACATAGGTTTTCATTTGTTAGGGTAAATATCTTGGGGTAGGATTGATGGATCATATGGTAAATGTATGTTTAACTTTATAAGAAAATGCCAAGCTATTTTCCAGAGTAGGTGTACCATTTTGCATTTCTACCAGCAATGTATAAGAATTTCAGTTGCTCAACATTCTTGCCAATATCTTGTTACTGTATTTTTTTTTTTTTTAATTTTAGCCATTCTAATAGATATGCAGTGGTATCTCATTGTGTTTATTTTTTTAAGTGAATGAGTCTTATTGTATGTAATTTATTCCTGCCAGCACCTTGGTATTGTCAGTTTTTTTTTTTTTTTAACTTTAGCCATTTTAGTAGTTAGTAATAGTACCTCATTGTATTTTTTTAAATGAATGAATTTTTATTGCATGTAAATTATACCCCAATAGTTGATCATTTAAAAAAAGTACCAGCTGGGCCGGCCCCGTGGCTTGGTGGTTAAGTGAGCGCGCTCCACTGCTGGCGACCCGGGTTCGGATCCCGGGCTCGCACCGACGCGCTGCTTCTCCGGCCATGCTGAGGCCGCGTCCCACATACAGCAACTAGAAGGATGTGCAGCTGTGACACACAACTATCTACTGGGGCTTTGGGGGGAAAAAATAAATAAATAAAATCTTAAAAAAAAAAAAAAAAAGTACCAGCAATCAAGTAGGAGAAACAATAGTAACATAAAGGTGACTAAGAATGAATATCTAAAGTAGAAAAAGATCTTGTAAAATTAAAAAGAAAAGCACAAACAGGGCAAATGATTGAAATGGTAAATTCACAGAAAAAGAAGTGTGAATAGCCAATAAGTGTAAGACTCCCCCTCACTAGCAAAATATCAGGAAATTCAGTGAGGCTTTTTAAAAAAATGTACGTCAGATAAGTCCAGGGGTTGGGCAGATAGTTAAGCTCACTTAGTCTTCCTGGGAGCGTCAGTTAGTATGGCCTTTAGAACAATTTGGCAGTATCTATGAAAACAATACAAATATCCTTCATTCCAGGGATTCCGCTTTGAAGACTGGATCCAATAGAAAGCCTTTCATATGTGTGCAAAAATGTATAAATAAGAATGTTCATATATTACGTGTAATGAGAAACTATTGGAAACTCCCTAAGTATGCACCAATGGGGAGAATAGATAAGGAGTTATCTCATTGCGTTAATTTTCATGTACTTAATGGCTAATGATTGTGAGCATCTTTTCATGTGCTTATTGGTCATTCTTATATCTTTTGCTTAAGTATCAGTTCAGAACTTTTGGTCATTAAAGAAAAATTGGGTTTTTATTGTTGAATTGTGATTGTTCTTTATAGATTCTGGATGCAAATCCTTTATCAGATATGTGGTTTACAGATATTTTTTCCTAGTTTGTGGCTTGTCTTTTCATTCTCTAGATAGTATCTTTCTCCGAACAAGAGATTTTAATTTTGATGAAGACCAATTTATCATTTTTTTCAGAGATTGTACTTTTTTGTGACATAGCTACAAGATCTTTGCCTAATCTAAGATCCTGAAGATTTTCTCCTATCTTTTATTCCAGAAGTCTTATAGTTTTGCGTTTTATATTTAGTTCTGTGATCCATTTTGAGTTAACTTAAAGTTTTATTTCCTAGGAATAATTTCATTTGTTTTAGCTCGAAGAATATTTTTATTTATTTATTTTTTTGTGAGGAAGATCAGCCCTAAGCTAATATCCATGCTAATCCTCCTCTTTTTGCTGAGGAAGACCGGCTCTGAGCTAACATCTATTGCCAATCCTCCTCCTTTTCTTTCCCCAAAGCCCCAGTGGATAGTTGTATGTCATAGCTGCACATCCTTTTAGCTGCTGTATGTGGGACGTGGCCTCAGCATGGCCGGAGAAGCGGTGCGTCGGTGCACGCCCGGGTCCGAACCCGGGCGGCCGGCAGCGGAGCGCGTGCACTTAACCGCTAAGCCACGGGGCCGGCCAAGCTCAAAGAATAAATGTGCTATGGAGGTGTAGTTGTAGGAGCTGTCGTCTTCAGTCCGTGTTTTGGAAGCATGGCTTCGTCAATGACTTGAAGCTCTTTTGACCTTGACCAGCATTAAGAAATATAGTTGACTTCGTGACTTAGTTACTCAAAAGTGTGTGTACCTGTAACAAAAATTTCTTGAAAGAGTACTTATACTTAATACCAGTATTTATCCTTACTATTTTTTTCCTGCAGTTCTGTTTCATTAAAAACAAATGCTTGTCCTGACCCACTAAATAGATTCCATGTCCCACTAATGGATCCTCATTAGTTGAAAAACACACTGGCTTAACTACCTTAGTTGGAACTCACAACCATTACCACCTCCACTCATAAACATTACTTTTTATTACCCTTTTATTTCTGCTAAGTAATAATCCTACTCAGTTTTTCTCTAATTTTTGTTATAACTTAAACATTTTTTTTTTTTTTTTTTTGAGGAAGATCAGCCCTGAGCTAACATCCATGCCAATCCTCCTCTTTTTGCTGAGGAAGTCTGGCCCTGGGCTAACATCTATTGCCAATCCTCCTCCTTTATATGGGACGCGGCCTCAGCATGGCCGGAGAAGCGGTGTGTCGGTGTGCGCCTGGGATCCGAATCCTGGCCGCCAGCAGTGGAGTGCATGCACTTAACCGCTATGCCACGGGGCCGGCCCCTTGAACATTTTTAAATAATACCTCCAGCTATGTTGTCAGAAAATAACAGAAGAGGAGTAATAGAAATAATTTACTGTAAAACTGTAAATTTTGTTTCTTCAAATTATTTTACTTGTGATAGAATTTTAGTAGCTGTTAAAATGGTGATGTGAAGCCGTTGAGGAGGTATAATCCTGTGGTGTTCGTGTTTAATTATCTATCCCTGTCTTAGTCAAGTTTCTTTTACTGCTAAGTAACAGAAACAGCCAGCAGTGGTCTAAGGGATGGGTATGGGGTGGGGGGCAAGGGCAGCAAGCTGGCAGGGCTCAGTAACCTTGGCTGCTGTCCTCCCATTCTGGTAGCATTTGTGTTTTGGGCTACATTGGCTTCGTCTTTGCTTCTTTCTATGTGAGTCCTTTGTCCTTCTCTCTCTGAAGACTGGCTTTCTCAGATTCTCTGTGCACTTGGTTGCCCCAAGACCCTGAGTTTACTTTTAGCCACACTAGAATTGTTCTGCTCCACTTCCCTGGAGAGACAGTATAGTTTAGGCAGATTCCACCACAGCTTTGCCCAAGGGGAGTGGGACCAGAAGACACAACCCAGGTCTATCTCTGTGCATTGAAGATATGAAGTTCTCAGAGACTGAGAAGGGTATTGGGTCTACTGCAATTTCGGAAAGTACTGGTTGGCCTACATTTATCTTCTAAAATGTATTTAATTTGGTTTTCAGAATATACAAGTTCATAAAAAGTTTGTAGGGTATCAAAAAACAAAACTAAAGTAAGTTATTTAGGGGTTGCAAAACCAGAAAAAGTCATAACTGTCAAATGACTTTTTTATTTCCTTCATTTTTCAAATAATTAAACTTACATAACACATAGAAATTTAGTTGAATATATTGACCATAGAGTGCTCTGTATTTTAAAAGGTGGCAGTCATTCACATACAGAATATTTGTGGACCCAACAATTGTGGGAATTGGAGGTTAAAGAAAATAAATATTTAAAATATTAAACATGATTTACAGATTTAAGTTGCAGAAAATTTTTCTTTGTGCTTTGAATGAAAGCACTTCATTTGAAGAGTTTTCATTTACATATATTAAATTCAAAGTTATCATCAAATAGGGAAGGGAAGATGGGAAACTAACATATATTACGGCTCTGCTTAGTTAGGTACTTAACATTATGTTAGTCCATTCAGTCCTTACAACCACCCTTTGAGAAGGAAGTATTGTTATCCCATGGCCATTGAAGAAATTAAAACCCAAGGGAAACAGCTAGCAAATATGTGGGCAGGCTGGGATTTAAGCTCAGGCCTGCGTGACTAGCAAGTCTCTTCTCTCCCTACTCTACTGTTAGGGAGTATGAAAAGTTTATTTTCAGTAGAGGAGACTTTCTAGAGGAGGCTGTAAGTAGGAGTATAGAGAAACTACCCAGCTTGTTTTCTTGTCTATATACTTAAGACTCAGTCTCAGTGTCAAGCATGTGGCAACCATTTTTCCAATATCTGGAGCGGAAAGAGAGCCGTATCAGGTATCTACTGTTAGTCACTTAAGCACCTGGATTTTTCAGAGGTCATTAAGTGATAAATCAATGTTTTAAGATAGCAGTAGCTTCTTCAGTTTGGAAAAAAATGTCTTTTAACCTTACATTCTAAAGATTAATGCATGCTAACTTGGGAATTGGGGGGAGAAAAGGGGAAAGCTGACCTTTCTTTTTCAGTCTGAATAAACAAGAGGAAAGTAAAGACTGGCTAAGCAGTATAAGGCTGTATTTTAAGCTTTCCATTTTTAATGTGAAAAAGCAGAAAAAACATATATGCTTCAGAAATTTTTGTTGAAGACAAATAGTTATAACATAAATGCTTTATGTTTTAGTTAGGTAAAATAAATTTAAATGGTCTGTTATTCATGATGTTGACTTGAGAGAGGCAAAGCCATCCTTCAGATATTCGTGATTTTTACCTGTGAGTTAATGACAGTTTACTCTCTAATTTATCAACCTAAATGGCTTTGGCAAATAAAATTAAAATGAATAACCATTTGGTAACTTCAGACTTAGTCTGAAAAAATTTAAAATCATGGCTAGTGTGTAATTCCTAAAATAATTAATTTTTGTCTTTGGATGGTAAAGAATATGCATTAAAGTTCCAGCAAAAGATAAGAATGCTCTCTTTGTAGATAATCTGATCAAGTGTGGTCTCCCTGGCTTATCACCTAAGATTAATTTGACACAGATTAAATCTAGCCTTAATACTTTGTTTATTAAGAATTCACAATGACCTTTTTAAAATAGAGAGACGAGGGATGTGGATGACCTTGATGTTCCAGAATTTATTGCCGCTGTCCTTCAGGACATGAAAGGAGGAATCAAAATCATTGTTTTAGTTCTTTAATTGTTTAGCTGTTCCTTTAGAAGCTATATTTTCTAGGTAAGGAACAAACTAATATAGCATGACATGCTTTAAGCATCAAACATCAGAGTCTTGACCAAACTGCTTTCATGTTTCTGTTCTAAAAGTACCTAATTAAAAGTAACCCAGAGTTACTGCCTCAGATGTTGGCCCAGGCTTAGGGAAAATGAAGCCCACTTAGAGTTAATGGCTTGAACCAATTGTCCTCCTTAGTTCTCTTCAGTGCCGTGAACATTTTTTCATTGGTATGTTTAGAGCTGTGATGGGAGCCCATTAGTGACAGAATTTTCTTCTTCGGAAGCTAAACCCTTGGTAGTGTGACCTCTTGACCTTTCTTATTTTCTGACCTCTTGACCCCGTTTTCTTATCCCTCTGCAGTTCAGCACATACACAGGCCAGTTGAGGTACAACTTTACTCTAGTGGTGAGGGTGCTATGTGGATCATAGACTTTAAAAGAATTGATTAGTCAAATTCAGCTTCTTGCCACCCATTCAGAATTGAAATTCTAGGTAGTCTTTGTTCTGTTTAAGACTCCTTAATCAACCCTGATGCTATGTCTACTGCTGGGTCAGGTCTAAATTGACCAGAAGTCAGTTTTGCATATTCATGCTCGAATTGTTGGGTTTCTTATAAACCACTTCTCAACTCTTTCTTTAACTTCTTTGCTTCCAGTTTTTGGGCTACTATTTCTTAGTTCTGTTTGCTGAGCTATGAGAGTACCAGTGATGAAGAACATTTTCCTTTTTCTCTTGCCCAGCTTCAGGACTAGTTTTTGAGTTCTTGGTTCAGGTCTCTGCAAGTCACTGTATGTGGCTCTCAGTCCTATCAGACCCCTACCTCCTTCTTTTAAATAAATAATTTGTAACACTTTCTTTAATTACCAGAAATAAATTTCATAGATAATATAACCTATCTATACATGTAATAAAAATATAACACCATGATTATAATATAAAGGACAAATGAATGTAGTTTATAACACAGTATATATTTCAGGATGTAATTGTGAGGCACAGTTGTATTAGAAGATGGAATGAAGTAATTGATGCTTGGACCTACTTCTAAAGAGTCAGTTTGGGTTTGTGAGAAGTAAGAAGATAATTCTGTATAGGATACTAGGAAAATGAAAAATTAATAATGCACATGGGCCGTAATCAGACTTGTTTGTATATGATAAGAGAAAACAGGAAATTCTTGAAGTAGGGAAAACATGCCAGGACAAATGATAGATTGTCACAATGGAGAAAATGAGGAAGTATGATGTTTTCACAAATGACCTGGGCCATAAGTATAGTGACAAAATAATTTCTTATGTTGTGATATGGGACAGGGTACTGACGAAGTGTCACAGAAAGCATATCTCGTATTTTGAAGTATTACTACCTGTTGAGGCATATTTTAGGTTACCAGTACTTCAAAAGACATATCCTTCTCTAGGTGATGAGGAGTAGAGGATGATTTAAAAAGAGAAACAATAAAACAAGAAGCTATGCAGAAGTGGGCAAGAGATGTCTCTACACAGAGAACATTGAAAAACAACAGGCAATCCCCAAACAAATACTTTCAATATGATCTTGCACAGCAGAGGTTTTTTTAGTGTTATAAAATTTTTTTCAAATATATAGTATGACAATCTGAAATATTAAAAGTTACTTTTATTGAGAGCCATGTGGTTTGTGTGTCTACTAATTTAATAATGCTCTGTTTGAAATTTATGAAAAGGAGACTCATATCCTCTGTGACATTTTTGGAGAGGTTTCATTGCTTTTGCAATAATACCACTATTGCACTAAAACTCTTTTGAACAAATAGGTAGTTGAAAATGCTCTAATATATAGAGCATGGAGAGAGTACATCATTTAATTTTGAGACAATATCTTTGATTCAAGCTTCTCTCTCCATAAAGACTTTGTCCTAAATTATTGGGCTTTTCTCTTAGCTTCTTATAAATGCTACCTAGTATTAGTATTTACAAGAGTGCTCCTGATACCTGTTTGTGTTGGGTTTAGTCTGGCAGAACATTCCTCTCTTCTGAGATATGCGGCAATTCTTTGTTGTGTGGGACTGCTCCACACATTCCATGACTATGGCCTCTGCCCTCCAAATGCTAGTGGTTTCCCCCAATAATTATAAGTTGTTAAAGCACCCCAGCACATTTCCCAAATGCTCCCTAGGGAGTGGTAAGCACTGACTCATTGGCTCTACCTTGCTATAAGTACATACCTACATTTCTCAAAACAACCTTCACAAATTTCATTTATGATTTAAAAACATTTACGGTTCTTCCCCATATTGTCTTAGAATGAGGATCTTTTTCACAGTGTGACTGTTATGGGCTGAATTGTGTCCCTGCTAAATTCGATCGTTGAAGTGCTAATCCCCAGTATTTCAGAATTTGACTGTATTTGGAGATATAGGGTATTTTAGGGTGGGCCTTAATCCAATATGACTGATATCCTTATAAGAAGAGGAGATTAAGACACAGAAGGAAGACCACATGAAGGCACAGGGAGATGATGGCCATCTGCGAGCCAAGGAGAGAGGCCTCAGAAGAAACCAACCTTGCCAACACCTTGATCTCATTCTTCTAGCATCCAGAATTGTGAGACAGTTATTTTCTGTTATTTAAGCCTCGCAGTCTGTGGTACTCGGTTATGGCAGCCCCAGCAAACTAACACAGTGACTGACTGATACCCCTTAATGTATGTTACCTCCGTGTTGATATAGTAGGGTAGCAGTGTAATTTAGTGATTGCAGTTCAGATTTTCCAGGTTAGAATCCCAACTCATCCACTTAGTAGTTGTGACATTGGGCACAGTAATTAACTTTGTGAAGTCTCTGTTTCTTTACTTGTAAAGCGAGGATCATAATACCTTTCTCACTGGGTTGTTGTGGGGATTAGGTGAAATAATTAATGTAAAGTGCCTGGCACATAGAGGACTTCTATAAATATTAGTTCCCTTTTCATCTGCCTCCACCTTTAGGTGTCTTTTGCGTTTTCTAAAAGGATATAATGGCATGCCTGGGAGATGAGCCTTTACTGTGGGAATTTCGGGCTGCCTGATTGGTGAATGGGGAGAGTTGGGCTTTTTCAAGACCTTTGTAGTCGACAGTGTGCATATAATGCTTTGCAGTTTAGAAACACAAAGCACCTCACATTCAGTTATATATGATGCACTGGCATTAACCCTAATTGTGTCTCAGGAGATATTATTGTAGCCTTTGTTTTGCTTGTCCACCTTCTTTTAAGACACAGAAGACCTGTCCCTTGGGAATCCATTGGGTTTAGTCTTCCTTCTCTGTGTTCCATAGCACCATAGCATACATACCTTTGTTCATAGTAAGTGTATGCTCTATTTTAATGGTCTGTTTTCCCCATGAGAAGGAGTTCTTTGAAGGTGGTTACTGTTCTTTATTCATTTTTGTATCCTTTTTTTTTTCCTGAGGAAGATTCGCCCTGAGCTAACATCTGTGCCAATCTTCCTCTTTTTGCTTGAGGAAGATTCGCCCTGAGCTAACATCTGTGCCAATCTTCCTTTATTTTGTATGTGAGTCGCCGCCACAGCATGGCTGATGAGTGGTATAGGTCGGTGCCTGGGATCCGAACCTGCAAACCCGGGCCACCATAGTGGAGCTTGCCGAGCTCAATCACTGGGCCACGGGGCCAGCCCTCATCTTCATATCCTTAATGTCCTGCACAGTCCCTGGTTCTTTGTAGGTGTGCTATAAATTACATGTCACTAACATTTTTTGAGTGATGTTAAGTGCTAGCTACTTTTACTGTGCATTTTACATATAAGAATTAGGTACTTAGGATCACACAATTCAGTGATAGAGCTAGTATTTGAACCCGTGCTGGCTATCTGCAGAGTCCATGGTCTTACCCATTATACCATAATGCCTCTTCCCTGAGAATGGAAGGGTTGTCATCTGGGACATTGTAGGCGAGAGAGTGGAGCATTTCATCGAGAGGATCAAGGGCCTGAAACACACCTTACCTGGAGGAAAGTTGTGGTGTGTATGTGTCCTGAAGCTTGGAAAGGAAGTTATATCGTAATGTACACACTTTTTTCCATATTATGTCTACTACTGGTAATGAAGGTACAGACGATAAACTGTATCTCTGAAATGCATTTTCTTCATTAATAAGGGTATTTGTATAGTGATGAGGAGTGAATTTTTCTTGCTGTAAGCTCCCAAATCTCTCAGTATGCATGTTATCATTATCCCCTACTCTTTTATACATTATAAGATTTATCTTAATAGCAGGGTTAAGATAGTTGATATAGCCTCAGTGAATTTGCTATAGTTTTAAATGTGAAAATAAGGTGAAGAAAAGTAAAGATGCTGTTCATAGCAGTTAAGCCTCAGATTTCTTGACTCCTTGAGAAATGAACCATTCTAGAATTTTTCTTTTTAAATAACAGTTAACCTCCTTAACACCAATGTATTTTTCATTTTTAATACTTTGGTTGATATAGTGACGTCAGCAGCATGGCAGTGTGAGTCATTTCATTTGTCTCTTCCCTTTAAGTTACAACCAGTTGGACATCCATAGCCCAACAGAGGATCCTTTGCACACGACATCAGGTTGCCTGAGAGATCCAGACATCTGTACATCTGAAGGTGAGGAGACTGGGTCTAGTGGAGGTGGGAGGAACCATGGGAACAGTGGCTGCAGCTCCCAAGACCAGAGGCTCCAGGAACTGTGGGGGTGCCGGCAACTCTGCCCCCTCCCCACCATAGTAGTGGTGGTGGTGCCTGCGACCCCAGCCCTACTGGCAATGGGGTCTGCGTCCAAGACCCTGGTGCCCCTGGTTTGGTGGCAACACCCATGACCTGAGGCTCCGGAAGCTGCAGTGGTCCCCAAGACCAGAGGCTTCAGAAACCTTGGTGGCATCTGCCATCAGAGGCTCTAGGAACCGTGGCAGCACCTGTGACCCAGGTACAACCCCCCTATGGCAACACATGATCCCAGCCTGCCCAACAGTGGCAACGACTCCTGCAAATCCAGTGCCCCTGGCAGTGGCGATGCTAGCACCCCCAGAAAACCCAGTAGCAGCAAGAGCTGCCACACATGTGACTCTGGCCCCCTGGCCACAATGGTGCCTGAGGCCACAGGGAACTAAGCAGTAGCAGTGGTGGAGCCTGTGACCCTGGTCTCCCTAGCCGCAGTGGTGCCCACACCCTGGCCCCTCCACCCGCAGCGATGGTGCCTGCAAACCTGACAACCCGAGACTTAGCAGAGGCACCTGTGACACTGACTCCTGTCCCACCCACCCCCTGCCTCCCACAGCAGTGGTGGAACCTACAACCCAGGTGACCCCAGGAGCAGCACATGCACTCACCATCCCAGTGACCCCAGTGGCGATGCCCACAACCGCAGCAATACCTGCAGCATCAAGGCATCAGTGACCTTGGAGTCACAAGGAATGACAATGAGGGCACTGACCACACTTCTGAGGAAGTAGAGAGTGGAAAGTGCTGGCTCTCAAATATAACCAGAGACAGCTCAGAATGAAAGTAAACAAAGCCTTACCTAAACAAGAAAGGCGCTACTACAAATGCACCAGCAGAGGAACAACTCATCAAGCACCAAGAAAAATTACAGTAACATGATATCAAAAAAGGAAAATGATAGAGGCCAGCCCTGTGGTGTAGCAGTTGAGTTCGTACAATCTGCTTCGGTGGCCCAGGGTTTGCTGGTTCGGTTCCTTGGCATGGACCTACTCACTGCTCATCAAACCATGCTGAGGCGGTGTCCCATATAGAAGAGCTACAACTCTACAACTATGATACACAACTACATACAGGGGCTTTAGGGTGAAAAAAGTAAAAAAGAGGAAGATTGGCAACAGATGTTAGCACAGGGCCAATCTTCCTAGAAAAAAAAAGAAAAGAAAATGATAATTCTCCACAAACCAAACTTAAAGTCATGGAAGGTAACACTCTAAGTGATGGAGAATTCAAAACGTTTTCGTGAAGAAACTCAACGAGCTATAAGAAAACTTGGACAGACAGTTCAGTGAACTTAGGAATAAAGTTAATGTACAGAAGGAGAACTTTACCAAAGAGATTGAAAGTCTTAAAAAAAAGCACACGAAAATTCTAGAGTTGAAGAACTCAGTAAATGAGATGAAGAATACAGTAGAAACCATGGGAAATACAGCAGATCATGTGGAAGAAAGAATCAGTGAGTTCAAAGATTAAAATCTAGAAATGATTCAGATGGAAGAAGAGAGAGAACTAAGATGAAAAAGAAATGAAACTCTGTGAGAAATATCTGACTCCATTAGTAAAAGCAACCCAAGGGTAATGGGTTTCCCAGAAGGAGAAGGGAGCAAAGACCTTATTTAAAGAAATAATAGCTGAGAACTTCCCAAACCTGGGGAAGGAACTGGATATACAAGTCCATGAAGCTAATAGAACACCTTATTATCTCAATGCAAAAAGACTTTCTTCAAGATACATTATATTAAAAGTGTCAAAAGTCAATGACAAAGAAATTTAAAGGCAGCCAAGGGAAAAAAAACCCAGTAACCTATAAAGGAACCCCCATTAGGCCATCAGCAGATTTCTCAGCAGAAACTGTATGGACTAGGAGAGAGTAGAATGACATATTCAAAATATAGAAAGATATAAACTGCCTGCCAAGAATACTATATCCAGCAAAGTTATCCTTTAGATATGAAGGAGAAATAAAGGCTTTGCCACACAAACAAAGCTGAAGGAGTTCACCACCACTAGACCTGCCTTACAAGAAATATTGAAAGGAGCTCTTCTACTGGAAACAAAGAGGCGAAAGTATACAAAACTCAGTAAGGTGATAAATAGAGAGAACTAGAAAATTGCCATACTATTACAGAATAGGATATTAAACACTAATAGCATAAAGATTAAAGGGGAAAAAGGCAACACTAAAATAGATAATTTGTGATAATAAAAACATAAAAGGGGAAGAGGAAAAGGACAGAACTTGTATACGCAAATGTAGATAAGACACTATGAGATGTTTTATACAAACCTCATGGTAACCACAAAAGGAAAGTCTAGAGCAGAGATAAGAAACATAAAAAAAGAAGAGACTTAGAAAAACATCATAGAAAACCACCAAACTAAAATGGAAGACAGAAACAGAAGAGAAAAGAAACAATGGAGATATAGAGCAATCAGAAAACAAAAGATAAAATGACAGTAGTAAGTCCTCATACATCAGTAATCACCCTGAATGTAAATGGATTGAACTCACCAATCAAAAGGCACAGAGCGGCTGAATAGATTAAAAAACAAGACCCAACTATGTGCTGCCTTCTCGAGACTCATCTCAGCTCTATTGAGAAACATAAGCTCAAAGTGAAGGGGTAGCATATGACACTCCAAGCAAAAGAAAGCAGGTGTAGTCATACTTACTTCAGAGAAAATAGACTTCATAAGAGACTGCTACAAACACCTATATGCCAACAAATTAGAAAATCTAGAAGAAATGGCTGAAATCTTAGAATCATACAACCTTACAAGATTGAACCATAAAGAAATAGAAAATCTGAATAGATTGATCAGTAGTAAGGAGATGGAAACAGTAATCAAAAACCTCCCCCAAAACAAAAGTCCAGGACCAGATGGCCTCACTAGTAAATTCTACCAAACTTTCACAGATTTAACATGTATCCTTCTCAAACTGTTCCAAAAATTCAAAGGGGATAGGATGCTTCCTAACTGATGTTATGAGGCCAACATTACCCTGATACCAATACCAGACAAGGACAAAACAAGAAAAGAAAACTACAGGCCAATATTTCTTATTAAGTTAGATGCAAAAATCCTCAACAAAATGTTAGCAAAGTGAATACAACAATACATTAAAAGCATCATACACCATGATCAAGTGCAATTTATACCAAGAATGCAAGGATCGTTCAACGTCTGCAAATCAATCACCATGATACATAACATTAACAAATTAAAGGATAAAAATCATATGATCATCTCAAAGATGCAGGAAAAGCATTTGACAAGATTCAACATCCATTTATGATAAGAACTCTCAATAAAATGAGTATAGAGGGAATGGACCTCAACATAATAAAGGCTATATATGACACACTCAAGCTGACATCATACTCAACAGTGAAAAACTGAAAGCTTTTACTGTAAGATTAGGAACAAGAAAAGGCTGTCCACTATTGCCACTTTTATTCAACATAGTACTGGAAGTTCTAGCCAGAGCAATCAGACAAGAAAAAGAAATAAAAGGAGTTCAAATGGGAAAGGAAAAAGTAAAGCTGTCACTATTTGCAGATGACATGATTTTATATATAGAAAACTCTAAAGATTCTACCAAAAATCAACTAGAAATACTAATTGAGTACAGTCAAGTTTCAGAGTACAATATCAATATACAAAAATATGTTGCGTTTCTAACCACTAACAACGAACTATCAGAAAGGGAAATTAAGAAAACAATCCCACTTACAATCGTAACAAGAAAAATAAAATACCTAGGAATAAATCTAACCAAGGAGGTGAAAGACCTGTACACTGAAAAATATAACACATGACTGAAAGAAATTGAAGACATAAAGAAATGGAAAGATATTCCATGCTCATGGATTAGAAGAATTAACATTGTTAAAATGTCCATATTACCTAAAGCAATCTACAGATTCAATACAATCCCTATCACAGAAATTGGCAAAAAATCCTAAAATTTGTATGGCACCACAAATAGCCAGAACAATCCTGAGAAAACAGAACAAAGCCAGAGGTATCACACTCCCTGATTTCAGATTATACTACAAAGTTATAGTAACCAAAATAGCATGGTATTGGCAGAAAAAGACTCACAGATCAATGGAACAAAATTGAGAGCCCAGAAATAAACCCACACCTATATGGACAACTAATTTATGACAAAGGAGTCAAGAACATACAATGGAGAATGGAAAGTCTCTTCAATAAATGGTGTTGGGAAAACTGGAGAGCCACGTGCAAAAGAATTACTTTTGAAGAAACAAAGAATTACAGAAATTAACTGAAAATGGATTAAAGATGTCAACATGAGACCTGATACCATAGAACTCCTAGAAGAAAACATAGACAGTATGCTCCTTGACATTATTCCTAGCAATATGTTTTTGATTATGTCTCCTGAGGCAAGGGAGAGAATCGCAAAAATAAACAAATGGGACTTCATCAAACTAAAATATTCTGCACAGCAAAGGAGACCATCAACAAAATGAAAAGACAACCTAGCGAATGGGAGAAGATACAGTCATGCACTGCATAACAATATTTTGGTCAGTGATGAACTGCACATACGGCAGTGGTCGCATGAGTTCAGTACCATATAGCCTAGGTGTGTAGTAGGCTATACCATCTAGGTTTGTGTAAGTACACTCTATTATGTTTGCACAACAACGAAATCACCTTACAATGCATCTCTCAGAACATATCCTCCTTGTTAAGTGATGCATGACTGTATTTGCAAATCATATATTGGATAAGGGGTTAATATCCAAAATATATAAAGAACTTGTACAACTTAATAACCTGATTAAAAATGGGCAGAGGATCTGAATAGACATTTTTATAAAGAAGATATACAAATGGCCAACAGGCACATGAAAAGATGTTCAAAATCACTAATTATTAGGGAAATACAAAGCAAAACGTCAATGAGCTATCACCTCATGCTCTTTGGAATGGCTATTATCAAAAAGACAAGAAATAACAGGTGTTGGAGAGGATGTGGAGAAAAGGGAACCCTTGTACATTGTTGGTGGGAATGTAAATTGGTGCAACTACTATGGAAAACAGTATAGAGATTCCTCAAAAAATTAACAATAGGACTTCCATATGATCCAGCTATTCCACCCTGGGTATTTATCCAAAGAATACAAAAACACTAATTTGAACAGATATATGCACCCCTATGTTCATTGTAGCATTATTTATAGTAGCCAAGATATGGAACCAACCTAAGTGCCCATCAGTGGATAAATGGATAAAGAAGATGTGGTGTATATATACAAGGGAATGCTACTCAGCCATAAAGAAGATGAAATCTTGCCAGTTGCAGCAACATGGATGGATTTTGAGGGTATTATGCTAAGTGAAATAAGTCAGATGGAGAAAGACAAATGCCGTATGATTTCAGTTATATGTGGAATATGAAACCAAACCAAAGAAAACCAACCCCAACCCCACCCTACTCCAAACCAAAAACCAAAACCAAAATAAAACAAAGACAAACTTATAGAAGTAGACAACAGATTGGTGGTACCAGAGAGCAGGGGGCATGAGGGGGAGGGCAAAGTGCGTAAAGGGAGTCAGTTGTATGGTGATGGATGAAAACTAGACTTTTGGTGGAGAGCTCGCTGTAGTATATACAGATGTTGAATTATAATGTTGTACACCTGAAACTTATATAATGTTATAAACCAATGTTACCTCAATAAAAAAATACTTTGGTTAAATATTTTTCTTGCTGACTCATGGCCATCTTTACAGCTATTACCGTAGAGTGTTTTTGCGATACCCTTAGGATCTGTTGATACTTGTAGAAGTATTTGCTTCTACAGTATATGATCCCAGATTGTTGTGCTCTTCTTTTTTTTTTTTTTTTTGTGAGGGAGATCAGCCCTGAGCTAACATGGTGCTAATCCTCCTCTTTTTGCTGAGGAAGACCGGCTCTGAGCTAACATCTATTGCCAATCCTCCTTTTTTCCCTCAAAGCCCCAGTAGATAGTTGTATGTCATAGTTGCACAGCCTTCTAGTTGCTGTATGTGGGACGCGGCCTCAGCATGGCCGGAGAAGCGGTGCGTCGGTGCGCGCAGGGATCCAAACCCGGGCTGCCAGTAGCAGAGCTCGTGCACTTAACCGCTAAGCCATGGGGCCGGCCCTCTTCTTACCTTTCTTTAACTGGTTTTTATAATTTTCTTCTTTCTCTTGCTGTCAGATGTCTTGTTTTACCATTGTCAGTGTGCCTTCCCATAGCTTTCTCCCTGCCTCCTTCTAATTTGTTGAAGGTTTAAAACCCATTTGCCAAGCTTCTTAAGAATTGTACTCGAAGGACTACAGGGCATGTCAGTTACTAATATGAATGTACATTTGTGCTTGAGCTTTGTGACATTTGTTTTGTCTCTGAGGACTCTTATTTACCTATTTGTTTGCTGCAGTTTGAACAGATGAAGTTCCCACAAAATTGGTTCATTCTACACGTTATATTGTAAAACATTGTAAATTTTTATTTTATATGTTAAAAAGGATTTTTTGGCTTAATATTCAGGTAATTTTCTAGTAGATTGCATTAGTGAGTTTTTGTAATCGGATATTGTTGGAAAGTAAAATTCTTTCTGCTTTATTGAAAGAAATGGTGCTGTAGTTTATCCTGTTTAAAAGGGGCAGAAAAGTCAACAAATATTTTCAGTGGTAGTTTTGTGACCAGCGTTCATTTAGGCCCCTTGTGCATGGGTAACTGAGTTATAGTTCTTGATCCAGAAGAGATTCCTGGGTTAGAGTCCTGGTTTCATTACTTCTGGCTGTTTTGACATTGAGCAGGTTATTTAAGCTCTCTGGGTCCCAGGGTCCCAATGGGTGAATTTCAGATAATTATGTCTACCTTCAAGGGTAGTGAGAATTACTGAAAATATACACACTAGTTGCCTAGGGGAATGCTTGGGAAGCAGTTGGTTTTTATCAAATGCCGACTAATGTATGGTTAATCCTGCACCATGATGTGCATCTAGCAGCTGTTGATAACTAATTACAAATTGAGGAAATAATGTCTTCTATAATACTTTAAATCATACATGCCTTTTTTTGCAATATCTAATTTTATTCTCGTGTTTTCCAGTATTCAAAGCAGTGTTAAATTATCTTGTTGTTGCTGCTGCTGCTGTCACTGTTGTCTTAGTAGTTTATTACATGAATGAATAGACCGCATGGAAATAAGTAGGATAAATATTATTACCTATTTATAGATAAGATTATTGAGGCTTAGAAAGGTAACTGGCCCAAAGTCACACAGCTAGAAACTGGTGCGTGAGGACTAGAACTCAGGTCTTTGGACTCATTTTCCTGGAAATAATGAGTATAGATCACTTATTTGAGGTGTCTCTCAGTGAAAGAGAGACAGAAATGAACCGAATAAACTCAGTGTTAAAAAGTATTTGTATACCTTGGAAGTAAATGTAATGGATCTTATGGAAAAAAGTAGATTCTAGGAAGAAGGGCAATGCCAGCAATTACTTCTTTTCCTATTTTTCCTTATTCCCTAATTGGCCATTGTGCATTTTTTCCTAAGGATAATTTTGAACTTTTTGGAATTTGATGAGAGTATTGGTTTTCCATCATCAATCAACCAAGATACAAAAACTTCAGTGATATTTTTAACTCCTCTCATTCATCCAATTAGTTAATCGAATTTGTCCGTTCCTCTCCATCCTCATTGCCGCTATTTTGTTTCCAGACCTCCCTATCACTCTTCTAAACTATTATGACAGTCTGCAAACTCTTCTTGCCATCACTCTCTCCACTTCCCCCTTGGTCTTCCACACTGTGGTTGGTGTTCCACAATTCCCCGAGTCTGATTTTGACACTCTCCTCACTGATTCCCAAGTTTTTGCATTGACCTTTATTATGGTACACTTGTTCTGAGGTAGAAATCACAAGGAAAAGGCAGGAGGAGTGCTCGATACTTTCCCTTTATTTATTTACCAGTTCCCAAAATAATGAGCTGGTTCTTTATCACCTACCAAAGATGATCTGTGATCATTTTTAGCATTGTTATGAACTCATGCATTTAAACATATATGATGTGCTTCGAATCCTTGCAGTTATTACCCTTATTGATGCTCAGATGATGCCGTATTTGGCCAGTGGAAGTTTGTTTATGTTGCTCCAGAGTCCTTTTGACGTGCCCCTAATACTTTGATGGCTTCCTTGCTTTTCAGAATGCTAAGATATTCCAGGATCCTCTTGTACATTTTCTGCTCTAGACCCCATAATTAGCCATTTTTAAAACTAGTCTTTGTTCCTTTTTTGGCAGGGAAATGGTATTTAGATATCACAGTGTAGTTGCTAGGAGTATTATTGCCACAAGGTTGGTCATTGTTTTAAAGCCTTTCCCTGGTACACAGCTACAATTTTCCTTTAAGTTAAACTATATCATGAGTTCTTATTGATTAATGCCAAGTCAAATTTAAGGCTACAAAGTTTTTACCTAACCTCACTGATATTACATCTGTATCTCCTTTCAACAAATCCATAGATTCAGTGACACATAATTATCATTTTATTTATCCCACCATACATATGCAACAGCCTCAGAATAACATTACCAACACTACCATCAACAACAGTGATTACTGGAGAAGCAATTTAGAGAGAGTGTGTGTGTGTACCTGTGCACACTTGCTCTTGTGGGCAGATCTTTTTGTCCTTAAGGAATATCCCACTAGAAATCTACAGTTAAATTGTATTTTAAAGTCACTTGAAATATAATTCCTTTTTGTGCAGTCATACCACCAACAGGATACACAGTTGGGGGTATTTAATTTTACTTTTGATTTTTAATTTTGGTTTTTAAATTTAGTTTTGTTTTTGAATTAGTTATAATATTTACACAGTTCAAAAGTCAAATCTACAAAGGAAGACATATTCAAAGAAGTCCAACTATTACCTTTCTCTCCATCTTATATAGATAACCATCCCTCCTCCCTTCTTAGACAAACAATCCCTCCTCCCTTCTTAGACAAACAATAGCACACTATACACACTATGAGTTTTTTTTTTCCGCCTAAGAATATATTCTGGAGGTAACCCTGCAGTGATACATGGGGATATTCCTCATTCTGTTCCACAGCTGCTTAGTACTTTGTTGTTTAAATGTATTGTAGTTTATTCAACCAGTCCCAAAGTGATGGATATTTGGTCTGTTTCTGCCTTTGCAAATAGTGCTGCAATGAATATCCTTGTGTGTATAATAATATCTTAAGAGAATTTCTACCTTAATTGAAACTTAAGGAAATCTTGTGCAATCTGGGAATGGAAATGTGAAATGCTGGGTAGTGAGTTAATGCCTATATGATTGGCCTTTTTATCAGGATGTAGGTTATTGTGATAGCAGATGATTTGCTCATGGGTTTTATTCAATTCCCTCATTTGTTATTGGCTATAGCTTGCACCTCTCTGCTTCAGTGAGATGTCATGAAGATTACTTAGGCTTAACAGTAGATAGCAGAAATCTAAGACTAACCTGACCTTATTAAAGACAACATATTTATGTTGCCCCTTGCTGTATTTCCCCTTTCTCATACATGTTGTGAGAAGAAAATTTTAAAAGGTACCTTTTTTTCCGTTTTTCCTCTTACCAACTTTTTTCTCTCTCATAATTTCTAACCACTTTGGTTAAAGCTTTTTTAAGCAAATTATTTTTTGTTCTTGATAAAGCAGAGGATTAAATGCAACTGCCTCTGAACTCTTGCTCAGGTTGGTTATGGAGGTTGGGCCTCTGTGCCGGGGCTCTAGGTTTCTCAGCTGGACTGCTGGCCATCTTCCTGTAGTCTGGAGAAAAGGAGCCTTTCAAGTATGAGTCCTGAACTTTGAATGGAGAAGGAAGTTCTAAATGAAAGCGTTGGTGTTCTGGACACTGCAATTGAACGTTTTTCTTCCTGTTTTAAATACTAACCCAAACCAAATCCGTAACCCTGCCTTTTGTTGTTATTAATATGAAATTTAGGAAAGAAGGGAGAAATATTTTAATTGGAAATATTAGAAAATTTTTTATGTGTGTTTCCGTATGTAAATATGTAAAGAATCGTAAAAGTTTTGTTTTCTAGTCTATTGGGGGTAGATGAAGTAGTGGTTGGAAATGCGATGTAATAAAAATATTTAGCAAAGTGAATTCTTGTTTTTCCAAGTGATCTTTCTTTCTTCACTCTTATTAAGGAATTCATGAATTCCTGCAGTTCATGGGGCAGACTCCCAAATCCTCAGCCACCCTCACTGGCCATTTTTGGTCCCCGTGGTTTGCCCTACTAGATTATTTCCTCGAACTAGAGTTGCCAGGTTTAGCAAATAAAAATACAGATTGCCCAGTTAAATTCGAATTTCAGATAAACAGCAACTAATTTTTTTAGTACAGGAAGTTCCATGCAATATTGGGGACATCCGTATAGTAAAAATTTATTCACCGTTTGTCTGAAATTTAATTGGATTTCTTGTGTTTTACCTGGCAACCATAAGCCAAACCAAGTACATGGGAAGCCCCATTTAACAAGTCAATAGTTTTTGTCATGTTAATTGATGCCGTGACACACTGAATTCTCTTGACTAGGGGTCTCTCCTCTAGTTGTTCCTCCAGTTTTGCTAGCACTGCCCATGGTGTCATGAGTCAGTGGTATGATACCAAACCTCTTTATGTCATTTGTACTAGTTACTGTGATTACATTATTTAAGTGTTACATTTGTCAATCAAACGTGAGTGTGAAAAGAGAGCTGTTTCCAGGAGAACAAAGTTGAATGTATTGGGATGACTCCTGAAAGTTCAAGAATCTGTTTAAATACTTAAAATTTAAAAAGCTGTCACTGGGTATGTGTGAGATAGCTGCAGTGCCCTGCTGAGCCATACTGGAGCTTGAGGCAATAGGAAAAATCAGTAATATTGATGCCGTCTTTATTTAAAATACTGATATTTTGCTCACCATGGGTTTTCTGCATTTAGATTTTTTTAAGACAAGTTTATTGAGATTTAATTCACGTACCAAAGGATTTGTCCATTTGAAATGTGCAATTCCATAATTTTTAGTTTATCCACAGATATGTGCAACTATTACCACAGTCAATTTTGGTATGTTTTTATCACCAGAAAAATAAACCCCCTGCCCTTTAGATAAACCTCCCTAGCCCCCATCTACTCCAGCCCTAAGCAACCACTAATCTACTTCCTGTCTCTATAGATTTCCCTATTGTGGACATTCCATATGAATGTAGTCATACAATATGTTACTTTTTTTTTACTGGCTTCTTTCAGTTAGTGTAATGTTTTCAATGGTGTAATGTTTTCAATGGTCATCTATGTTGTAGCATGAATCTGCAACTTTGTTACTTTTTATGGCTGAATGATTTCCATCGTATGGATATAACACATTTTGTTTATTCATTCATCCATTGATGCACATTAGGGTTATCTACAATTTTTGGCTATTGTGAATAGTGCTGCTATGAACATACGTGTATAAGTTTTTCTTTGATCACCGGTTGTCAAATCTTTTGGGTATATTTCTAGGAGTGGCTGTGTGAGTCATATTATAATTCTATGTTCAACTTATCGAGGAAGTGCCAAAGTATTCCACAGTAGCTGCACCATTTTACATTCCCACCAACAGTGCACAAGGGTTCTAATTTCTCCATATCCTCACCAATTCATTATTATCTGGTTTTGTTTTGTTTTTGATAATAATCATCCTAATGAGTGTGAAGTAGTATCTCAATGAGGATTTGATTTGCATTTTGCTAATGATTAGTGATATTGAGCATCTTTTCATGTGCTTATTGGTCATTTGTATGTCTTTTTTTGAGAAATATCTATTCAAGTTCTTTGTTCATTTTTTAATTTAGTTTTTTTTGTTGTTGAGTTGGAGTTCTGGATAATAATCACTTGTCAGATATATGATTTGCAAATATTTTCTCCCATTCTGTAGGGTGTCTTTTCACTTTTCTTGATAATGTCCTTTGGTACACAAGAGTTTTTAATTTTGATGAAGTCCAAATTATCTATATTTTCTTTTGTTGTTTGTGCTTTGGTGTCATATTTAAGAATCCTTTGCCAAATCCAAGGACATAATGATCTGCCTCTATATTTTCTTCTAAGAATTTTATAGTTTTAGCTCTAACATTTAGGTTTTTGATCCATTTTAGTTAATTTTTGTGTATGGTATGAATTAAGGGTACAACTTCATTCTCTTGCATGTGGTTATCCAGCTGTGCCCATCCAGCTGTGCCCAGTACCACTTTTTGAAGAGACTGTCCTTTCCCTATTGAATGATCTTGGCACCCTTGTCGAAAATCAGCTGACCATAGAAACATGGCTTTATTTCTGGACTGTCAATTCTATTTCATTGATCTATTTGTCTGTTCTTGGGCCAGCATCACACTGTTTTGATTACCATTGCTTTATAGTAAGTTTTGAAATTAGGGAGTGTGAGTCTTCCCACTTTGTTCTTTTTTTTCGAGATTGTTTTGGCTATTCTGGGTCACTTACAATTCCATATGAATTTTAGAATCAGCTAGACAGTTTCTACAAAGAAGTCAGTTAGGATTCTGATAGGAATTATGCAGATCAGTTTGGGGAGCATTGCCATCTTAATGGTATTAAGTCAATCCATGAACATGAGACGCTTTTCCATTTATTTACATCTTATTCAATTTTTTTCAGCAATGTTTTTTAGATTTCAGAATATGTTTGTAGTTCTTTTGTTAAATTTATTCCAAAGTGTTTTATTCTTTTTCTTGCTATTATTAATGGAATTGTTTTCTTAATTCTATTTTCATATTGTGTATTGCAAATGTATATAAGTGCAATTGATTTTTGTATACTGATCTTGTATCCTACAATCTTGCTGAACTCATTTATAAATTCTAATAGTCTTTTACTTGATTCCTTAGGATTTTTTATATGCAAGCTCATGGCTAACAGAGATAGTTTTATTGCCTCCTTTCCTACCTGAATGCCTTTTATTTCTTTTCCTTAACTAATTGCCCTGGCTACCACTTCTAACACATTGTTGAACAGAAGTGGTGAGAGCAGATATCCCACAGCAGATATCCTTGTCTTGTTCCTGATCTTAGAAGGGAAGCATCCAATCTTTCATCATTAAGTATAATGTTAGTTGTGGGTTGCTTTTTTTTTCTTAAATTGCATTAAATTAGCATTTATCTCTATTACTGAGTTTTGGGCACCCCCTTAAAATTTTGAACCTGAGGTCTCACTCAATTCACCTCAGTCCTGGATCCGCAGTCTTAAAAGATTGGGGGAGATTGTAAAAACTCCTAAGGATTTTGAATTCATATTGCTGTGCAAGTGGCTTTATGTTCTCTTTTTGTTTTAAGGAAAACAAATCTATAAATCATAGTTCATGCATTCATTGTGATGGTGAGGTTAATTTATGAAATAAGATGCCAAGATCCAATTAGCAGGCCTACGTACAAAGAAAAAGCCTTGGCTCTAGGTCAAATGATAAAGGGAAATCACAAATGATTTGTACTTTAACTTTTTTGATTCATCAGTGAACTACCAGTCTGAATATATCCCATAATATAACTTCTGTGGATATGAAAGATTGTATATAAGATAGAGCTACCTGCACTTCCCTTCCTCCCTTCTTTCATTTTGTTAAATTTGCTAAACTTATCTGTTATGGACCCAGAAAAACTGTTATCTTTATCCAGACCTGCATGCTGTACTTCCTTGAATCTCTAATTAGTAAAGTGGAGATTTATGTTAGAAAACTTTTTGTCTGGAATGTTGGCTTTCTATGGAGTTCTGATTAGTGAATTGCCACCTAACAGTTTTTACCATATTTGAAAGTCACTTACTAAAAGTCTAGTAAATGGATTGCACTATTTGTGATCAGACCAGGTTTTTAATTGTTGTTTTTCATTTAATTGACTCATGTTGATTATGACTAAATGGGGTGTTAAACAGTATTATATCTTTTTAAAAGGAATTTCTTTGTCTTTTTAATGTTGAAGAATATAAATCTTTAAGAAGGCAGATTACAATTAAATACTCACAGTTTTTTCTAAGATTGATTGTGGTATATAAATTACAGTGGATCTTAATTAAAGAGGGTTCTTAATTCAATATAAATAGCTGATCATGTGGGTAGAACTCAATCCATTTTTCTTGGTCAGAATAACAAGTATTATATATATAATATTTATATAATATATAGTACATTATATATAATATTCATGTAATATATTTATATAATATTTATATATTATATATAAATGAACAGACTTTAAAAAGTCTCATCTGTGTAAATTTTTCAAAATTTTCTCATAAAAATTTTGTCCAAAATATAGTCAAAGGATAAGCATCTTCTATAGACCTAAGTTATTTTGGGGAATGATTAATACTTTTTAAAGAATAGCCATACTGAATTTATCCATGGGAAAGAAATACTTTTATTTCTTTTTACTACTGTTTAGATGTTGCTTAGTATTTAGAGCATGAACTTCAGATTTTAGCTATAGATTTATTCGAAAACCAGAATCCTTCAATTTAAAGGCCTCTTGTGCAAAGACAATAAATGATTCAATCTTTACTTTTATAATACTAGAAAAATATAACGTAATAAAAACTCTGCATTGCATCTAGATTTTTCAAGAGTCACTTGGAACTTGATTATTCCATTATACTGGAGATAGAAGCATTTTTGTTTTAAGATGCCTTGTGAATCTCATTTTTCTTGGATAAACAGCTTTCTGGTAAGGTGATTACTGTAATATAAAGCCACTTAAGAATTTTACCCTTTGGAACATGGAGGGCAAATTGAATTATGGCATGCTAGAATAGAGATGGGGAAAAAAATAACAACTTTCGCCTGCTTGCTTAAACTCACCCCAAATTGGAAGCTTTAATAGATGAGCCCACTTAATTTCCTTCCCCAGGAAAATGCACAATAATTTTTTATCTTCCCTGTATTTCTGTATAGGTTGCATTTAAAAAATTTTTGTGAGCCTTTTTCTTTGTCTTTTTTTTTATTGATGTATAATTGACATATAACATTATATAAGTTTCAGGTGTAGCACATAATGATTTGATATTTGTGTATATTGCGAAATGGTCACCACAATAAGTCTAGTTAACATCTATCACCATATATAGTTATAATTTTTCTTTTTCTTATGATGAGAACTTTTAAGATCTACTTTCTTAGCAACTTTCAAATATGCAATACAGTATTATTAACTATAGTCACCAGGCTGTATATTACATTGTCTTTTTCTTGATTGTAATTTTTAGTGGAGATAGAGGGTTCTGCATGGTAAGGAGGACCCGAAAGGTGTCTTATTATCTTTTGAAGGTGAAAACGTGGAAAAGAACCATAAGGTGTGCTACTAATGTGTCTTTGACATGGCTGTGGATTTTCTCAGTTTCACCTCCCCTACACACAAATTGAGGTTGAACATCTTTTATTATGCTTATTGTCTTTGTTGTTATTCTTCTGTGAAAGGCTTGTTCAAATACTTGCCCACTGGGTTGCTCACCTTTGGTATTGATTTTTTTGGAAACACTTTATGTAGTATTATGAACATTACACTTTTGCCTGTTATATGTGTTGCAGGTTTCCTTCTCCACTGCCCCTCCCCTCATTTTTAAAGTATGTTTATGGTGTGTTGTACCACATGGGATTGTAACTTTTGTTTTTCACTAACAAACTTACAAACCATTTTCATTTTCTTTGTGGCTTCTGAGTTTTGTGTTGGCCCTTAGGAAGATTTTACTTATGCCTCATTAAAAATATATTCTCCTTTATCTTCTACTACTTGTACAATTTAATTTTTTTTCTTCTTTTTTTTTTTTTGTGAGGAAGATCAGCCCTGAGCTAACATCGTGCTAATCCTCCTCTTTTTGCTGAGGAAGACCGGCTCTGAGCTAACATCTATTGCCAATCCTCCTCCTTTTTTTTCCCCCAAAGCCCCAGTAGATAGTTGTATGTCATAGTTGCACATCCTTCTAGTTGCTGTATGTGGGACGCGGCCTCAGCATGGCCGGAGAAGCAGTGCGTTGGTGTGCGCCCGGGATCCGAACCCGGGCCGCCAGCAGCGGAGTGTGTGCACTTAACCACTAAGCCATGGGGCCGGCCCCAGTTTAATTTTTTCATATTTAGATATTTAATCCATCTGGGATGTATATGTATCGTGTAGATAGAATTTCAATTTTTCCCCCTGACATAGGCAGTTTCCCTAAATCTATTTATTGAGAAGTTTATCTTGTTTGCCTGACTGCAACTACCACATTCACCATATAGTTAATAGCCATATTCATTTGGATCTATTTTTGAATTCTGTCCTATTGATCCCTCTGTCTATTCCCATACTAGTACCACACTGTTATAGTTACTGTATCTTTATAGTACATTTTAATATCTATTGGGAAAAGTTGCCTCACCCCTTATTTTTCTTTTTTAAAGATTTTTGGGCAATTTTTATGCGTTCACTTTTCCTGACGAAATATAGATTCAACATGTGAACTGTCCACCACCTCCACAAAAGAATTCTGACCCTTTGCTAATTTGATTGGCGTTGCGTTGAATTGCTATGTGAATTTTAAAGGAAATTTGCGTCTTTATGATTTTGAGTTTTTCTATCCTGCAATATTGTGTGTGTGTGTGTCCATTTATTCATGTCCTTTATTATTTTATGAACTTCAGTAAAATTTTATTTTTTATAAGTCTTTTACATTTCTTTTTAAGCTTATTCCTAGGTATTTTGCAATTTTTCTTGGAATAGAAGACATCTGTATCTTCGTGGAGCTGATATTCCTGCAGTGGGCATCTTACTATGTTAGTTTTCCAGTTGATTCTTCTGGATTTTCTATAAAAACTCTCATGTTATCTGTAAATCATTAGTTTTTAAAGTGTCATCGGTGATCTAGCAGCAGCCACATCCTTTGTGAACTTGTTAGAAAAGCAAATTTTCTGTAACCATCCCACACCAACTGAATGAGTAGCTCTGGGGGTGGGGCCCAGCAATCTTTCTAGAGGATTCTGATACATACTCAAGTTTAAGGACCACTGATGTAAATAATAATTTTTATTTTTTCTTACCCATGTTTTCATTTCTCACTTCTTTTTTCTTGTTTTGTGTATGTGTAACAGCTCAGTGGATTATGTAGAATGGACGTTGACTGAAGAGGCTGAGACAAATTGCTAACTTCTGAGAGTAAGACTGGGGAGGGGAATGATGAGAAGTGCACTATTCCTTAACCAGGTGAATGGGGGAAAACCACCTCCAAGAGAGCAAGATGGAGTGAGATCGGGTATATAATTTAGGTGAAGGATTTTGGTGGGTGGCAAAGGGAGGTATGATTCAAAGTGAGACATACTACAGTGTCACTTCTGTAGATAAGAGTTGTAAACATTATAAAATTGCAAGAAATGAAGACAGCTAAGGTTGGCAATTGACACAGTAAATGTTTGTTAGATGAAGTTTAGCCCTTGTTATGAGAGGACAGCAACAATTAGGAAATCAGGTAGATTTGCATTAATACAAGGGTAATAACTTTGACATTGGTAAAAAAGGCCAATGGCAGTGATACAACAAATGATGCCATTAGTAAACAGTATATGACAAAGGCATTCCTAAAGCCTGTTATGAGTGACAACATGAAAAAGGAGGGACTACCAAGAGATCATATCGAAGAAGGAAGGAGTGGTATTATTGCAAAAAGCAGTGGAACTGCATGGTGAATGGTGGATACCTGTAGTAATAGAGAGCAAGATGATAGTGACCATATGGTGGTGACATGGGCAGATTGCCTCAGTGACTATAGCACGAAAACTGAAATTGTTGAGAAGAGTGTGTCGTGTGTCAGCCACTCGGGCATGTGACCAGTGAAAGGGAGCATCTTGTGGAACATGGTGATCCAGTCTTTTTGGTAGGAGTTTAGATCTAGAAGTAGCTGTTACCATATCTCTCTGGACTCCCTAGTTGTAGCACAAAATGCTGGTTAGGAGGCAACCAGGCAGGCTGATCACTTACATAAAAGGTGTATTCTGAATCAGCTGTAGCTGCAACCTTTAGGACAATGCAACCCGTATCGTTTATAGCATTGCACATTTTGTTAGGGGTGCATATGTGGGAACATACCACATAGTCCTAGCCAGTTTTAGATTTACTCTAGGAAAAAATCACCACCCAGCTCGACATCTGCTGTTCAAGTGTTTTAGGGTAGGACCTCTTCAGTGCCACAGGCGGGAGGGGAGTGTGGTGTCTGTCGTGTGTGAAAGATGAATGATTCAGTAGTCTGACACTCTGTGACATTTTAAAAAATTAACTTTCGTATAACAAACTATTTCCCAGAGAATACAATTCTGTTTCTTAAACTCCAAATTTTGCAATTTCAAGATTATTTTGAATTTTTAGTCATGCTGCTATGTATAACTTGATTTAGAGAAGTGCAATTATGTACAATTTTTCTGTACTTTGCAGTTTTTTGATTTTGTAGTGTTTAGTACTTTTCACAGATCTTTTCTGTGAGCTTTCTTTTCTTATCACGGTACTTATCAAAATTTTATTTGAAGACAGACTATTATAGAAACTCTTAAAATTTCTTTTATGTAACATCAGTTTAGTTCATAAGTAGGGCTTAACTTACATGGTGTGAAATTGGTAAGGCATCTCTCAAATCTCATTATTTTTAAAGCTGTTGGTTCTTGGACAGGGTAGGAAAGCATGAGACAGTGGAGTTTAATTAAATGCTAAGTCATCAACTGGAATGTCTATTTGAAATATTATCTAACTATATGATAGGTGGTTGAGAAATATTAGATTTGTAAATTAAAATAAATTCTGAAGAATAAAATTGGTTGAAGTTATTCAAGACATCTCAACTGTCAGAAACAGTCTTGTCGTTTTTATTTCTGGTGAGCTAAGTAGAATATTTTAAGGGCAAAACCACAATTAGGGCTTTGTCAGGTATGTGCTCTGAGTAATCATTAGTTTCCCTTTTATTCATGAGAGTGTCATGGCTGTGGAGAAGTGTGTCTTTTTAATTATAATGCATGTCCGGTTATATTTTTGTCCTGTCTTTTTTCTTATTTTATTTTATTTTATTTTTTTTTGTGAGGAAGATCAGCCCTGAGCTAACATCCATGCTAATCCTCCTCTTTTTGCTGAGGAAGATTGGCTGTGAGCTAACATCTATTGCCAATCCTCCTCCTTTTTTTTTTTTTTGTTTCCCCCCAAGCCCCAGTAGATAGTTATATGTCATAGTTGCACATGCGTCTAGTTGCTGCATGTGCGATGCAGCCTCATCATGGCCGGAGAAGCGGTGCGTCGGTGCGCGCCTAGGATCCGAACCCCGGGCCGCCAGTAGCGGAGCGCGTGCACTTAACCGCTAAGCCACGGGGTTGGCCCTGTCTTTTTTCTTAATATTTGAAAACATTCTTATTTTTTTTTATCCTGACCTTTATATGTCATGTCTTGTCTGCTCATCTACATAGTCCCTACTTTAGGGCAGAGATAACGTAGTATCTTCTTTTTTCTTTTCTTTTTTTTTTTTTTTAAGATTTTGTTTATTTTATTTTTTCCCCCCAAAGCCCCAGTGGATAGTTGTGTGTCGTAGCTGCACATCCTTCTAGTTGCTGTATGTGGGACTCGGCCTCAGGATGAACGGAGAAGTGGTGCCTCGATGCGCACCCGGGATCCGAACCCAGGCCGCCAGCATCGCAGCGCGCGCACTTAACCACCAAGCCACAGGGCCGGCCCTAGTATCTTCTTTTTTCAATTAAATATTTCAAACATACAGAAAAGTACAGAGACCAGTATAAAAACATTCATCTGACCACCACTTACTGTGTAGTACCTTAACATTTTGCCTTTTTTGTTTCAGATCCTCCCCAATTGTATTACTCTCCCCTCCTGTCCTGAGGTAGCTCTCTCCCAAAGTTGGTGTTTATCATTCCCATGAGTATTTTTATGCTTTTTCTACATATGTTTGTGTGTGTGTATACATATATATATGGTATTGTCTTATGTGCTTTTGAAATTTATTACGTAGTATTGTATTTCTTCAGTTTACATTTTTGTTTAACATCATGCTTTTCAGATTTACCTGCTCTAGTATCTCCTCTTATGAAAACAAAATAAAACAAAACGTTATCTAGTTTTACCCTATATCCCCCTCCAACTACCACCGGTTTCTCTACTCATTAAAGCCCAGCTCTTCATAAGAGTTGTGTGTACTTGTTTTCTCTTTCTTCATTCTCTCTGGAACCCACACTAATCAGCCTTTTTCTCCAGCATTCCATATAAACCACTCTTACCAAGGTGTCCAGTGACCTCCATGTTACCACACCGAGTTATCGTTTCTGAATTCTTCTCGTAACCTCTCAGGTTATCTGACACACTTGATGACTCCTCTCTGCATATAACACTTGATTTTACCTTCTCAGTTACTACACCTTCCTGGTCTTCCTCCTGCCTCATAGCCACTCCTTCTTATGGCTTTTGCTGGATCCTCATTATTTTTTTTATTTTGAAATAAATTGTACAGAAAAGTGTAGAATGGAAAGTGAACATCCACCTCCCTCCACCAAACCATATTCCGTCTCACCAAGAAAAAATATAAACAGACTTCATTGGTGTGTGCATGTGTGTATATGAATTTTATAGTGGACACTGCCTCATTTTAAATTGCATTTATTTATTAATGATTTGTATTTCTTTTATGTAGATTTTCTGTTTATATTATTTGCTCACTTCTACTGTAGTGTTTTATTGATTAATTGTGTGTGTGTGTAAGTTAAAAATCATTAACCCTTTGTTGTCTGTCATGTGTATTGTGAATATTTTTTTCCTAGTTTATCAACTGCCATTTGACTTTGATAATTTTAAGGTACAGAGTTCTAATTTTTTTCTATAATCAGATTTAACTGTTTTTTCCTTTATGGTTCCTGGTTTTTGGGTCCTGCTTACCTTCGCCATTGCATGATTATAAATAATTTCACTTGGATTTTTTTGGTACTATTTCAAAGCTTCATTTTTTATCTTTAAATCTTTGATCTTTCTGGAATTTATTTAGTATATGAAGTGGAGTAGTGTACTCATTTATTTTCTAAATGGCCACCTGATTGTCCCCCAATCATTTAATCATCTGTTTTTCTCTTACTCATTTGAAGGCTGCCTTTACCATAGAATAATTCCCTGATATATTTGAGTTCCTTGAAAGAATTTATTTTTGTTTTATTTTTCAAACTGCTGCTGTGTGGTTCTCCCCACCCATAATGAAATTACCCTACAAAAAAAGTCATCACTGACTTTATAGCTGTCAAAGCAATTAGCTGTATCTTACTTGGTGTGAGCCGAACTTGAAACAGTTGAATACCCTCCAACCACTCTTCTGAACCGCCCTTCTTCCTTAGATTTTATCTCACAATTCTATTCGTTTCCCTCCTACTTATTGTCTCTTTGCTGGCTTGTCTTCCTCTGTTTCTTGCACAACAGTGTTCTTTGAATTCCACCTTCTCCTGGCAAATACACTCCTGAGTAATTTTCCCAGTCTTATCACTTCAGCAATTACTTGACTGGCTAAATATTCCTATATTTTCATTTCTAGTTCCAACCGAAATCTAGATCTTTATTTTCAATTTTCTATTAGATACTATATGGTGTGCCCTAGGTTACTTCAATATGTCTATATCAAACTATTGTTCTCCTTGTTTTCAATATTTTTCCTTCTTTATACCCTACCTCACTTGATATCATCACCATTTCACATTACCTAAATAGATTTTGTCTTTGATGTCTCCTTATCCCTTTAATCTCTGTCAGTGATCTGTCAGTCATAAGTCCTAGTTCTCCCTGGCTATCCCTATAGCCCTTATCTGTGCCCTTATATTTCATGCCTTGAGTATGGAAGTAGTTTCTTACCAGTCTCTTATTTCTGATCTCTCTGATCCACCCCCCACATTGCAGGCAGCATTAATTTTCTAATACATATACTTGATATACAAATTCCGCAATTAAAAACAGTTGGTTTTAGTTAAATCCTGTGTAAATTAATTTCATACATTTACTGCTCTCCATTCCTAATTCCCTTTAAATGAGAGTAAAGAAATGGAAAAATTCAGAGCCAGCCCTCATGGCCTAGTGGTTTAAGTTCGGCGCTCACTGCTTCAGCGACCCAGGTTCGTTTCCCAGTCATGGAACCACACCACCCGTCTGTCAGTTGCCATGCTGTGGCCATGGGTCAGACAGAAGAACTAGAAGGACTTACAAGTAGAATATACAACCATGCACTGGGGCTTTGGGGAAGGAAAAAAAAAAAAGGAAGACTGGCAACAGATACTAGCTCATGGCTGATCTTTCTCTACAAAAAAAAAAAGTGGAAACACTGACAGATGGAAGGTTGAAACTAATGTTTTACTTAGAACAAAGGAAGTTACAACTTAAATACGTCCCCCTACCTGAACTTTCTAGAGAAACCAATTCTTGCCATAGAACTCCTAATTCAAGACTTGGAGGCACCTGGTCTGTGGAAGGCAGTAATGAGTCATGAGATTGAAAACATGAGCTGTTCCCTGAAAGTCTTTATGACAAGTGGCCCGAGCCCCATGTCCCATCACCCACTCTCTGCTACTTGAGACCAGAGGTTTATTATCTGGAGAATTTGAATAGGAGAGCCCCAGACTCAAGAGACCCAGGTGCAGCAGATGGATAATCCCAACAATGGGATTAAGTGGAAGTTTGCATACCTAATTTTGGGGCCTAAATGTTCTACCCTAGATGCAGTTGGTAAAAAGGGGCATGAATTATTGATTTTCACATTCCCAGATTCCTAATAGTAATCTAGATATAGTTGTTTTTCTCTTGGCACGTCTTCTAAGAAATTGCATAGCCTAAACAAAATTAAAATTTCTCAACATCTTAAAACCAGTTCTCTTAACACTTAAACATTTTTAGAAAAGTTAAGTCAAAGGTCAGTTGATCTTGAGAAATTTGCTTAAGAAATTTTTATTTCGTTTAGGCTACTCAATTTCTTTACTTGTAATAACAGGATTATAAGCAGAAAAGTAGGTTTGTACAAATAAATATAAATGCTATATTGTCATTTGATTTGTTTTTCAGAGTTATGAAGACCCAAGAAATAGAGTACTTTTCCCCCTTCTACTTCTTTTGCTTTTGTCCCTAAATTAAAGGGCAGGAAGTGGGCAGGTAACAATGAAGAAAAATTTTTTTTCTCTAGCTCAATTATTTTAGGTCTTCACATCATTTTATAACAAATATAATTTTATGAACAAACTAAGTTGCATACTATACATTTTTATCTTCCCAATGCAATAAATTGATTTTATTAACAAGAAGCATTTAAATAAAATAAACCTTTTTGCTTTCTAATACATTTTAAATTAATAGAGTACATTAAATATCCTCTACATCTCCAATTCAAAGCATTCACATTACTAAAAACATATATATTAGATAGAGTTCAGTTTACTACAACCTCACCTGTTTTTTTCCCCATAAAAAACAACAACCAAAACAAAAATTCAGTCCAGATCAAGAAAACAATACTCCTACCCCCACTACCTATTTTTATATCTTTAAGATTTCAAAATACCTTCTAGCCTTAATTTTGAACAACCACTTGTAAAACTGTGGGCCCTGCTTATGGGCTTCTCGAGTCCTCTTGGTAACATGGGATTTAGTACTGTCTCTGTATCTAACTGACAAAAGTTTGCCTCAACTCTTCGCATCTAACTTCTCTTGTCTAACCCAACTTCACACAAACTCCTCAGGTCTCCTGACTCTCCATTTAATCCAACTTCCTGTATACTTGGTTGTTTTTCCATGGATAACTGTTAGCTAATGATTTCTTATAAAATTTAGTCATTACTATTTAATGATTCAGTATCGAATTTTCTAGATATTTTGACTATTGCAGATTGTTTCTTAATTTTCTTAATTTTCATAAGCTATAATATGGACATTAGGTGCATGGACATACATTTTGACTTTCTATCACAAAATGTATAAAATTTTACAAAGGTAGCATAATTTGAAAATTGTAGTATTGATTTTCATAGTAAACACTGACTTCTTTTCTTCCTGAACAGGTCATTATCCAGCTTCAAGAGGTGATGGATCATCTGCATAGAGGGGAATCAGTTGCTGCAATACTCCGTAACCGGTATATTTATGGAAACAGTTTTCCTTATAAGTTACATAATGTCTCTCCCGCCTATTTATATACCTAACATAGTAGATACTCAATAAATATTTGTTGAATACCTGGCATAGACTAAAAGTATTTGCTACAGGAATGAATAAAAGAATGACTGAGTGGCAAAGAAATGGAATGAAGAGCATGTTGGTGACTGGGTGTTCTAAGCTAATGAGAAAAAAATAGAGAATATAATTAGAAATCATACTCGGTATAAATTGTGAACACCTATTCCGTCAATGGAGCTATTGATTTGAATTTTTAGTTTTAAAGCATATGAATGAATAAATATGGGTATCCATTGCTTAAGAATAGATGTCTCAACAAAGTATTTTTTAAGTAGTATTGCCCTGTGACTGTGTGTACATTTCTGTTATTTAAAAATCCAGTTAAGGGCCGGCCCCATGGCGTAGCAGTTAAGTGCGCACGCTCTGCTGCTGGCGGCCCGGGTTTGGATCCCGGGCGCACACTGATGCACCGCTTGTCAGGCCATGCTGTGGCGGCGTCCCATATAAAGTGGAGGAAGACGGGCACGGATGTTAGCCCAGGGCCAGTCTTCCTCAGCAAAAAGAGAAGGATTGGGATGGATGTTAGCTCAGGGCTGATCTTCCTCACACACACACACACAAAAAATCCAGTTCAAACTTTTCCAGGGAGTTAGGAGAAATTCAGAGCTTCCTCCGACGATTTAGGATTTTAAATTCATGGTTTAAAGCAACATTGCTTTTGTTTTATAGGTGTGAAAGAGTATCCCTTATTGCCAATAATTTCATTGTACGGTTTGGGTGAAGCATTTGAAATAATATGCAGGAGCTGTCTAGATCACGGCTATGACACTTATTAGTGTTGTAGTCTTGGACAGGTTTCTTAATTGCTCTGTGCTTTGACTTATCTATGAAATGGGGATAATAATAGTACGTACATTTCAGAGTTGTTTGAGATTAAATAAGTGTCTGTGGGGTGTGTGCGTGTGTGTGTGTGTGTGTGTAGAAAGAGAGAGCTTGGCAAATAATACATGGTGTATCAGTGCTAGTATTGAAGTGTAAATGTGGGATTTTAACTATTTTGAAAATACAATATTTGTGTTTTTGAAATCTGAGGTAGTTTAAACATAGGTATGTCTTAAAAGAATACGGAAAAAGGGGAAAGGTTGAAGTAGGAAGGGGACATATATAAAGTCGTTGTTTTTTGACAGGTACCATACTAGGAATTTTATGTAATAATCCCTTTAAGGAAATATATGAAGGATGCCTGTTTGTTGGAATGTGTACTATCATCTGGGCAAGGGGCTATAAGGTAGACTTGCTCAGAGACACAGAAAGCAAGAAAATCATAGCAGGAATAATGTATGTCCATGTTGGGTGAAAAGATAGACGAAAAGAGCCATTGGAGGGAATGTTGAATTCCTAATGGTGAATTGAGTATGCAGAGTTCAAGCACTGCTGAATAGGAGGGTCTGTATCACACATTTGGTAGAGGAGATAGTAGGAGGGCAGGATTTCCTAAGGTCAAGTTGATGACTGAAGTGGTTATAGCATACCTGAATTTGTTTGTTCCCATTATTTTTATTGAGATATAATTATATACAGCAAAATACATAAACATTTAAATATACATCTTGATGATATTTTACATGTGCTCCCTCCAGAGAATTCCCTTGTGCCCCTTTCAGTCCATATCCCCTCCACTCCTGCTGAAGGGAAGCAGTATTCTGACTTATGCATATCTTGGGTTAGTTTTGCTTGTTCTTGAACTTCATGTAAATGGAGTTAGACACTGTGTATTCTTTTGTGTATGGCTTCTTTCATTCAAAATAATGTTTTGAAATCCATTATTGCTGCAAGTATCTGTCATTCCTTCTTTTTTTTGCTGTGTAGTATTCCATTGTTTAAATATACCATAATTTGTTTATCCATTTTCTTGTTGATAGTCATTTAAGTTGCATCTATTATTTGGCTATTATGAATAAAGCTGTTATTGGCATTTTTGGGTAAATCTTTTTGTGACCATATATACTTATTTCTTTTGGCTGTATATCTAGAAGTGGAATTGCTGGGTTATAGGAGATACATATATTTAATTTATATAACATTAATAGAAACTATCAAACATGTTTCTAAAGTTGTTGTACCATTTTCTACTCAAACCAGTAATAAGTAGGAATCCTCTTTAACTCTTGGTATTGTTAGTCTCTTTAGTTTTAGCCATTCTCTGGAGCATGTAGTGGTTTCTCATTACGGTTTTCACTTTGCATTTTCCTCATGTGTAATGATGTGAGCACATTTTCATATGTTTATTAGATATTTGTATATCTTTTAGAAATATCTGTTCAAGTCTTTTGCCGATTTTAAAAATTGGGTTGTTGTTTTCTTTTTGAGTTTTAGGAGTTTTTATTTTTGTGTGTGTGTGTGAGGAAGATCAGCCCTGTGCTAACATCTGCCAATCCTCCTCTTTTTTTGCTGAGGAAGACTGGCCGTGGGCTAACATCCGTGCCCCTCTTCCTCCACTTTATGTGGGACGCCACCACAGCATGGCTTGCCAAGCACTGCGTCGGTGTGCGCCCAGGATCTGAACTGGCGAACCCCGGGCCGCTGCAGGGGAGTGCACGCACTTAACCGCTTGCGCCACTGGGCTAGCCCTCTTTAGGAGTTTTTAAATCTATTCTGGATATTTTGATGTATGTAATATGAATATTTTCTTCCAATCTGTGGCTTGCCATCCAACTTTCTTATTTGTGTCTTTTGATGAGCATTTTTTTTTTATGAAGTTCAGTTTATCATTTTTTTCTTATATGCTCAGTGCTTTTTGTATCTTGCCGAAGAAATCTTTTCTCTCCCAAATTTCAGCCTTTATTCCTGAAGTTTTATGGTTTTAGCCCTCACATTATAAGTGCACTCTAGACCAGAAACCAAAGAAATGAACTTATGGCCTAGATTTCACATAGGATCTGGATAATTAATAAGGACACTCTATAAAAGAAAAGTCTCTTTGTACTTTTAATTCTAACTTAATACCTTTGTAAACAGCAAGGTAACTGAATTTTAACCTGAGTCATGCTTGGTGAGCCATAGAGAACTAGTCTTATGACCCCATTTTATAACACAGTGACTTTTGATTTTCTACTTTTATAATCTTTCTTATTATAAATAAGACCCTTTGAAAGAAACAGATAATTCTGGTACTAAATAAACTGATCCAGAGCATAGAAAATCATGGAAAACTGCCCAGTTCATTTTATGATGCTGCATAATTCAGATATCAAAACCTGAGAAAAATGTTGCTTGTTTGCGTGCACAAATTATGGATCAATTTAAAATTATAAATAATGTACAAACCAAACACATTTAGGAATAATATGAAAAGAATTAACCCTTTGTGACTAAGAAAGTTTTATCCCAGAGTGTAAATTGCTGAATACTATGAAAATTGCTCGTATGATGTATCCTGTCAACAGATCTCATAAGAAAAAAAGGTAAAATAAATGCTGAACGTGTTTGAAAAAATTCAATGCCCATTTTAAGAATAAACAAGTTAGTGATAGAGGGGGGCCCCGTGACCTAGTGGTTAAGTTTGACGCACTGTGCTTCTGTGGCCTGGGTTCAGTTCCCGGGCGTGGACCTACACCACTCGTCGGTGGCCATGCTGTGGCACCAAACCACATGCAAAATAGAGGAAGACTGACACAGATGTTAGCTCAGGGTGAATCTTCCTCAGCAAAAAAAAAGAGGAAGATTGGCAACAGATGTTAGTTCAGGGTGAAAAAGTTAGTGATAGAAACTTGCCCTAGTAACAAGAAAAATACTTATTTCTCTTAAACCAACAATCCAGCATCATACTTAATGGTAAAATGTAAGAGTTGTTCCTTATGCAGCAACAAAGCAAAGATGCCCACAATCACCATTATTTAATATATGTCTATACATTCTGGCCAGTGCCAATAAAGAGGTATAGTTAATGTAAAGGAGGAGACAAAAAATGATCAAGTTTTAGAAGATAGGCTCATATACCTACAAAAGCTAAGACTTATAAAACAACTTCTTAGTTGATAGAATTTTAATGAGTTCTAAAAAGTTGTTGGATATAAGATAAAAATTAAAAACCAGTACCTTTTATCTATATCAGGAATAGCCATTTGGAAGAGACAATGGAAAACAATCCATTTCCAAAACCCATAAAACATAAATATTTAGTAATAACCCCAACAAAAATGTCCTATATGAAGAAAATTTAAAAATTTAACCTAGAGACAGGAAAGGAAATATTTAAAAAATGGAGAGACGTACCACGGTTTTGAATTAAAAGACTAAATTTTGGGAAGAGATAAACCCTTCCCAAATTGTTATATAGATTTTACATGAATTTATTCACTATTTAACATTTTGACAAAGTGATTATTCAGTAAGATAAGGAATGTGTGAAAGAATTGTATCCCCATTGCTTAACACAATGTCTGGCATGTAGTAACTGCTAGTCAAAAAATCTTAATCATTTGTTCTAATTCAACACACATTTATTTTGTAATTGCTACGTGCTAAACATTTTTATGTGCCAAAAAATAATGAAAAGTGATGAATCTTTGTTCTCATTGAGCTTATATTTTTGGTGGTGGTGAGTGTGGGGTCAGATAAAAAACATATATTGGAGAAAATTGCTTTCAAAAACTAATAAAGTAGCTAGAAATATAAAGAATGAAGGGTGGGGGCAGCCATGCAGAAGAGCATTAACCTCTTATTAGTCTTACATGTTTTTAGTCTTGCAATCTACCAGTCATCGTGTATTTTACCCTATTTGAAGTTTTATTCTAGTGATTCATATGTGTGGCTTGCTTTGCTGCAGACAGCATCTGGATCTGAGCATCATCCTCATGCACACAGTATGGTATGTCTGGGAGGACACATTGTGGTTAAGAGTCACCCGTTTGGTGTTGTGGTGGTGGTGTTTTCTGATGGGGTTCCTAGCTCTGATAATGGTTCCTGCAACGATGTGTAAAAGCTGTGACAGTGTTCCAGTTTTCTAAAAGTACTCTTTGATAAATAAGACATGGTATAAAATATTGTCTGGTATTTGCAATACAGGAAAAAGGTTGCCAAACACTGTGTAATCGAATTTTGTTGCTTTAACAAACATTATGCACCGCTTACTGTGCAAGGTGTTAGGGATATAGCAGTGAATGATAGATAATGAATGCATCGTTCCCTGCCAGTTAGGTGGCTATTGTAGTAGTCAAAATAAGTCAAAATATGAAATGAGGAGAGTCTGAACACAGGTGATGGCAGTGGGAATGAAGAAGAGGGGAGGGGATGCAGTTGTGAAATATTTAGGGATAAATTTGACAATATTTGATGTTCAACTAGATTCTTCACACTCTGGTCAAAGTGATCTCTTAAAATTGCTAATCTGATAATGTTGCCTAGATTGCCCTTTCCTGTCTCTGACTATTGAAATCCTACACGTTCTTCAAGACCCAGATCAAATTCCATGCCCTACCTAGCCTTCCCTGATCAATCCAAGCAGATGATCCAAAGAGTCTCTTTTGCCTCTGAACTGTTTTGCTCCTGCAAAGAAGTTTATCAGGTGTGGTTCTGCACTGAAGTAATTTGAGCATGTCTTTGCTTACAACATCATTAAGGGAGCTCTTTCAGAGAGTGACTGTTTCTAATGTATGTTCATATCATATCATATATAACGAAGGATTTTGTGCATAGTAGGTATTCACTTAATACTTGTAGAGGTTACAACATTTATCAACAATTATTTGTTGCTGATGATTTTATTTGGTTATATTGTTTAGGGTAGTTTTGTTTTCCACAGTCATCTCTTACTTATAGTTAAGTAGTTGAATATGAGGTAACAATCATTAAAATTGTAATTCAGACTATTGAAATTTAGTAGAGATTCCAGGAATAAGCTCAGACTTTTTTACTGATGTAATATATAATCACTTCTTAATAGTGTTGGTGTCAGGGGAACACAGGGCTTTGAATCAGGTCTTTTGATATTTAAAAATATTGAGCTTTTACTATTTGTCAAGCAGTCTTCATCTGTCAAATTTAAGGATTGGAAAACCCCAGCCTTCCTTTTAGTTTTAAAAGCCTGGAATTATATCTTTAAGCTTAAGCATATAGTAGGTGATAAATAAACACATTAACTTCGAGGATGATCAACGATTGAAGATACGTGCTTTTATTACTGTTTTCATAATTTGGCTTTATAAAGTTCAGTGAAGATATTTTCTATGCTTTTTAAGGATTAAAAACTTGTGATGATCCAGTTTTATCTTTGCGGAAGTAAGCAAGGCAATGATTATAATAGGGTGAAATCTTAGACTAGAAGATGCCTATAAGGATTATAATGCAAGAGAGTAATGCACGAGTTTCTGAGGCTAGTTATATTTTATACAATAGACTTTTATTTTGGTTCAGGAATTCCGTAAGTTTTGGTGACGCATTATTATTGTCATAATATGTTGCAGTAGGTGCACGTGCAGTTTATCAGCATATCTGTTCCTCTCACTGAAGAGTTGCATGTTTTTATACATAATTCTGTATATACTCTACGTTCTTTCTGGGCAGTCTCATCTACAGCCGTTACTTCAATCCCAAAGTACAGTAGTCCTCCCTTGTCTGTAGTTTCAGGTGTTCGTGGTCAACCACGGTCCCAAAATATTAAATGGAATATTCCAGAAATAAACAATTTATAATTTTTAAGTTGTGAGCCCTTCTGAGTAGCGTGATGAAATCTCGCGCCATCCTGTGGTGTCCCACTCCGTCCTACTTGGGACATGAATCATCCCTTTGTCCAGCATATCCATGCTGTATATCTACCCGCCCATTAGTCACTTAGTAACCATCTAGGTTATCAGATCAACTGTCGTGGTATTACTGTGCCTAATTTATAAATTAAACTTTATTGTAGGTATGTATGTATAGGAGTAAATATAGTGTATATAGGGTTCGGTAGTATCTCAGGTTTCAGGCATCCACTGGGGGTCTTGGAATGTATCCCCTGCAGATAAGGAGGGACTACTACATATGCTGAAGACCTTAACATTTATATCTTGAGTCTAAATCTTTTTTATGAGTCCCAGATTAAAACGTTTGTTATTCCCTCTCTCCACCAGTTTGTTTTGACTCTACAAGTGATACATATTTATTATAGAACAGTCAAAAAATAGAAAATTATATATAATCAGGGAAAATAATCACCTAAGGTAATCTCTATTAACTTCTTGATGCATTTTCCCTCTAGTCTTGCAGTGCATTTTCACATGTAACTGAGGTTGTAATTATTGAACTTCATCTGGTTATAGTGTTGCAGTTAAGAGCAGAGGCTTTGAAGTCTGCCAAATGCAGGTTCAAATCAAGCTCTGCTACTGACTAGCTGTGTGAACTTTGGAAAGTGTCTTAACCTCTCTGAGTCTGTTTCCTCATGTAAAATAAAATAATATCACTGTATGGAATTGTTCTGAGGATAAAATAAAATATAAGCTAGTCAGGTTCCTGGCACATGGTAAATGCTCAGTAAATGGAAACACTTACTGTTTTATTATACTGTATATCATGTCTGTATCCTGCTGTTTTTCTTAGTTATATCATAAGCATTTTCACATGTCAGTAAAAACTTGTACTAGACATAATAGCTGCAGAGTATAAACTCTTCCATGGTACAAATGATTTCTTAATATTAAATATTTAGGTTGAATCCACTTCAACTTAAGTTATAGGATCTTCCATGTCATATTTTCTCCCTTGCTTTAACATTTATCTTTATTTCCTTCTATTTAATGAATTTGTTTTATACGATGTCAGATCCTCTCTTTACTCCTTCTGGTGTACATTTTGGTTGTTAACTCTAGTTTAGTTTCCTTGCAGTGGACCAATATAATTTATAGCTTTCCTCATCTGATCTTGTTATCTTATTTGGCTTCCTCTTCCTGCTTTATTGAGGCTGTGTTGTCTTATTCTCTTGAATGTGCCAAAGGCTTTCAACGTTGTTTTCTGGCTCCTATATGGCAGCATTTGCAGAGTTCTGCTTTTTCTCTGAGTCTTTATGATGACAAATCTTTTCCTTGTTTTTCAATACATTTTCATTGGCCCCGTGCTTGTTGTTTTTCTGTTTGTTTATTCTCAAAGGAAGAAAGATTCCCCAAATGGTCTTGTACTGGCCATTCTCTTTGTCTGAAACCTTCTTCCCCATGATCTCTGTGCGGCTGGCTCTTCTTGTTATTCAGGTCTCCATTTAAATGTCCTCTCTTGAGAGGTTTTCTTTGACCACCCAGTCTAAAATGGCCACCTGTTTAGTGTCACACCACCCTAATTTAACTCTCTGCGTAAGACTCATTTCTATTACTAGTAGATATTTTCCTTCTTTCACTAAAATACAAGCTCTAGGAGGGCAGGGATCTTGTCTGTCTTGTTGATTGCTTTAATCTTAGCACCCACAACCATGTCTGGTGCGTAAGTGCTCAGTAAATATTTGATGAATGAATGAATTAACCTTTGCCCCTCTCTATGTGCTCTTGGGTACTAATCCAACCTCTTTCTCAGACTTTTACCCAGGAGTCAATACTGATAGAAATAAATGCCTGAAAAAATAAGTAAATGGGGGAGAAGAGACAAATCTTCCTTACAAAATAATTCCAAACTTTGTGTGTATGTGTGTGTGTGTGTGTGTGTGTGTGTGTTTGTATATATATATTTTGCCCTCCAAGAGATAGAACTTCATCTGTCTCCTCCCTTGAGTGTGCACTAAATGATTCGCTTCCAAAGAAAAGAGCATGGAAAGGAAAGAATAGTATCTTTACAGTGAAGAAATCTGGCAAATACTACCTGTGGTAGACAGAATAATGGCCCCTCAAGGACATGCACATCCTAATCCCCAGAACCAGTGACTGATTCTGTACATGGCAAAAAGGACTTTGCAGATATGATCAAGCTAAGGACCTTGAGATGGGGAAATTACCCTGGAGAGCCCAAGGTAATCACAAGAGTCCTCATAAAAGGGATGCAAGAGGATTCAGAGTCAGAAAAAGATGTGATGATGGAAGAAGGAGTTGGAGCAATGCTCTTGGAAGGTGTAGATGGTGCCGGACCCATAGAATGCTGGTGGCCTCTAGAAGCTGGAAAAGACAAAGAGACCAATTCTCCCTCGAAGACTTGTCAATACCTTGATTCTAGACTTCTGACCTCCAAAACTGTAAGATAGTCAATTTGTGTACTTTAAGGCTACTAAGTTTGTGGTAATTTATCACAGCAAAAATAAGAAATGAATACACCATGTTTCCAGAGCTTGGCACACAGGCTTCCTAATATATTCCAAGAGTTATCATTTCTGACTTGACACAAACACAAGAGAAGAAGTATTGGCAGTGGCGTTGATCAGAAGTGGGCATACAGTAGAAGGGAACAGCACCTTTCCAGGTATCAGCTTCCGTGTGGGCACTGGTTTTCCTCACTCTTTTTGTCTATATGGTATTTAGTGGGAAGTTGGGGGAGGTAGGATCAGAGGCTACTAACTATTCATTATTTAAAATTGGACATTCATGTATTTATCTTACAGTTTTCCTTTCCCTACTGTATAATGTATGTTCACTGTGGAGTATTTGGAAAAATATGGAAAAGTATAATCCTACTGCTCTGAAAGCACTGTTACTATTTTGAAAGTCATAAATATAAGCGTTTATTCAACATGAACATTCCCTACTATTGTAAACATGATGTGTCCAAACCCGTCTAATCTCAGTCCCCAGCACCTGCCTCCGTATCTGTAGTCTTGGCCTCGTTTAACAATACCACCATTCACTCAGTTGCCTGAGTCAGAAGCTTGGGCATCATCCTAGATTCTTCTTTCTTTCTTATCCCCCATATTCAGTGTCACCAAGTCCTATTTCTCCTTCTTAATTATTTCTCCAATCCGCACCTCTTGCTGCTTTATTCTTATTACCACCATCTTATTTCAGGCCTACATAATTTGTCGCCTATATCATTATAATATCCTTCTGAACTGGATTTTGTCTTAGCCCTCCTCTGCCTCCTTCTCCCCCTCTAGTCCATTCCTCCTGTTGCAGCCATAATGATCTTTTTGGAATGTAAATATGTTCATATTATTTCCTTTCTTAGATTTTGTCAGTGGCTTGCAGTGTGGCAAGGCCCTCCATGTGGCTTCTTTCTGCCTCACCAGCCTCATCTCCTGCCTAGAGCAGCCTCCCTCAATGTTGGAAGATGACATGTTCCCTCATATTTCCATCCCTCTTTCTGGTGTGCCTTCTCTCTGATTCTTGGCCTAACCAGCTCGTGTTTATCCTTCAAGACCCAGCACAGGTATTAACTCCTCTATGAAACTTTCACTGACGTGTACCCCCTACCTCTTCCAAGCAGAATTTGGCGTTCCTTAATAGTGGATCCCATGGTGTCGACTTTTATTTCTATGGTGGTAGTGGTGGTGGTCGAAGTCCCAATAGTAGTAATAGTTGTATTGGCAATACAGGCATATCTCAGAGAGATTGCGGGTTCAGTTCCTGACCACTATAATAAAGCGATTATTGCAATAAAGCGAGTCACATGAATTTTTTTGGTTTCCCAGTAAAAGTTATGTTTACACTATACTGTAGTCTCTTAGGTGTGCAATAGCATTGTCTAAAAAAACCTATGTGCATACTTTAATTAAAAGTACTTTATTGCTAAAAAAATGCTAACCATCATCTGAGCCTTCAGCAAGATGAAATCTTTTTGCTGGTGGAGGGTCTTGCCTTGATGTTGATGGCTGCTGACTGATCAGGGTGGTGGTTGCTGAAGGTTGGGGTGGCTGTGGCGATTTCTTAAAATAAGGTAACAATGAAGTTTGCCGCATCCGTTGATTCTTCCTTTCACTAAGGATTTCTCTGTAGCATGCGATGCTGGTTGATAGCATTTTACTTAACAATAGAAGTTCTTTCAAAATTGGAGTCAATTATCTCAAGCCCTGCCACTGCTTTATCAGCTAAGTTTATGTAATACTCTAAATCCTTTGTTGTCATTTCAACAATCTTCACAGCATCTTCACCAGGAGTAGATTCCATCTCAAGAAACCACTTTCTTTGCTCATCCATAAGAAGCAACTCCTCACCCGTTCAAGTTTTATCATGAGATTGCAGCAATTCAGTCATGTCTTCAGGCTCCACTTCTAATTCTAGTTGTCTTGCTGTTTCCACCACATCTGTAGTTACTTCCTCTGCTGAAGTCTTGAGCCCCTCAAAGTCATCCATGAGAGTTCAAATCGACTTCTTCCAAACTCCTGTTATTGTTGATATTTTGACCTCTTCCCATGAATCACGAATGTTCTTAATGGCTTCTACAATGGTGAATCCTTTCCAGAAGGTTTCCATTTGACTTTGCCCAGATCCATCAGAGGAATCACTATCTATGGCAGCTATATATAGCCTTGCAAAACGTCTTTCTTTTTTTTTTTTTTTTAAAGCTTCTTTACATGGTTGTATATCCTAGTTGTTAGTTTTAGTTCTCTATGTGAGCTGCTGCCACAGTGTGACAACTGACAGATGGGTGGTGTGGTTCCATGACCGGGAAACGAACCCTGGGGGCGATGGTGAGAGCGCCAGATCTTAACCACTAGACCTCCAGGGCTGGCTCCAAAATGTATTTCTTAAATAATAAGACTTGAAAGTAGAAATTACTCCTTGATCCATGGGCTGCAGAATGGATGTTGTGTTAGCAGGCATGAAAACAACATTAATTTTGTTGCACATCTCCGTCAGAGCTCTTGGGTGACCAGGTGCATTGTTAAGGAACAGTAATATATATATGTATATATATATATATATTTTTTTTTTTGTGAGCAAGATTAGCCCTGAGCTAACATCTGTTGCCAATCCTCCTCTTTTTGCTGAGGAAGACTGGCCCTGGGCTAATATCCGTGCCCATCTTCCTCTACTTTATATGGGATGCCGTGACAGCATGGCTTGACTAGCTGTGCATTGGTGCGCACCCAGGATCCGAACCTGCAAACTCCAGGCTGACGAAGTGCAGCAGGCACACTTAACTGCTGCACCACCAGGCCAGCCCCTGAACAGTAATATTTTTACAGGAGTCTTTCTTTTTGAACAGTAGGTCTCAACAGTGGGCTTAAAATATTTAGTAAGTCATGTTGTAAACAGATGCACTGTCATCCAAGCTTTGTTGTTCCATTTATAGAGCACAGGCAGAGTAGCCTTAACATAATTCTTAGAGGCCCTAGGATTTTTGCAATGGCAACTGAGCATTGCCTTCAACTTAAAGTCACCAGCTACATTAGCCCCTAACAAGAGTCAGCCTGTCCTTTCAAGCTTTGAAGCCAGGCATTGACTTCTCCTCTGTAGCTGTGCAAGTCCTAGATGGCATCTTCTTCCAGTGGAAGGCTAGTTCGTCTACATTGAAAATCTACTGTTTAGTATAGCTGCCTTCATTAATTATCTTAGCTAGATCTTCTGGATAACTTGCTGCAGCTTCTACATTAGCACTTGCTGCTTCATCTTGCACTTTTGTGTTATGGAGATGGCTTCTTTCCTTAAACCTCATGAACCAACCTCTGCTAGCTTCAGACTTTTCTTCTGCAGCTTCCTCACCTCTCTCAGCCTTCACAGAATTGAAGAGAGTTAGGGCCTTGCTCTGGATTAGGCTTTGGCTTAAAGGAATATTGTGGCTGATTTGATCTTCTATCCAGACCACCAAAACTTTCTCCATATCAGCAATAAGGCTGTTTTGCTTTCTTATCTTTTGTGTATTCACTGGAGTAGCACTTTTAATTTCCTTCAAGAACTTTCATCTTGCACTCACAACTTGGGTGACTGTTTGGCCCAGGAGATCTAGCTTTCTGCCTGTCTTGGCTTTTGACATGCCTTCCTCACTAAGCTTAATCATTTCCAGCTTTTGATTTAAAGTGAGAGATGTGCGACTCTTCCTTTCACTCGACCACTTAGAGGCCACTGTAGGGTTATTAATTGGCCTAATTTCCATATTGTTGTGTCTCAGGTGATAGGGTGGCCCAAGGAGAGGGAGAAAGATGGGAACGGCCGGTCGGTGGAGCAGTCAGAACACAGACAACATTTATCGATTAAGTTCACTGTCTCTCATGGGCACGGTTGGTGGCACCCCAAATCAGTTACAATAGTAACATCAAAGATCACTGATCACAGATCACCATAACAAAATAATAGTGAAAAAATTTGAAATAGTGAGAGAATTACCAAAATGTGACACACAGACGTGAAGTGAGCAAATGCTGTTGGAAAAATAGTGCCTACAGACTTCTCAATGCAGGGTTGCCAGAAACCTTCAGTTTGTAAAAAACACAGTATCTGCGAAGTGCAATAAAAGGAAGCACAATAAAATGAGGTATGTCTGTAGTCGTTGTAATAGCTAACACTTAAATAACATTTACTTTGTGCCAGGTTCAAATTATATATATGTATTTATTAATTTATCTTATTCTCATAATACTCCATGAAGTAGGTACTATCATTATTCCCACTTTACAAACGAGGAAATGAGGCACAAAGAGTTTAAGTTGTCCAAGGTCATGCAGCTAATAAGCATGGATGCAGGGTTCAAACCCAGGAAGTTCAGTTCCAGCGTCTGAGCATTTAACCATATGACGGTCTGTCTCCTTCCGGTGTTGTGAGCTCCCTGAGGATGGGGATTTTGGCTGTCCTCTGTCACCTGCCTGTGTCCCATTCCATAAAAGGATTTCCGTTAACTGGTTCCTTAATCTCTGACGAACTAATTCTTCTTATTTTTTTTTTTTTTGCTGGGAAGGATTCGCCTTGAGCTAACATCTGTTGCCAATCTTCCTCTCTTTTTTTTTTTCCTCCCCAAAGCCCCAGTACATGGTTGTATATCCTAGTTGTAACTCCTTCTAGTTCTTCTATGTGAGCCACTGCCACAGCATGGCAACTGACAGATGGGTGGTGTAGATCCGTGCCAGGGAAACGAACCCAGGCTGCCAAAGTGGAGCGTGCCAAACTTTAACCACTAGGCCATCAAGGCTGGCTCCAAACTAATTCTTGATAGGTAGTTAATGATTGAACAATTCTTTGATGATCTTTTAGAGAAAGCAGGCAGCAAATAAAAAGGAATGACTCTTTTTTTTTTTTTTTTTGTGAGGAGATCAGCCCTGTGCTAACATCTGCCAATCCTCCTCTTTTTTTGCTGAGGAAGACTAGCCCTGGGCTAACATCCATGCCCATCTTCCTCCACTTTATATGGGACACCGCCACAGCGTGGCTTGCCAAGCAGTGCGTCGATGTGCGCCTGGGATCCGAACTGGTGAACCCCAGTCCGCCGCAGCGGAGCACGCGCACTTAACTGCTTGCGCCACCGGGCCGGCCCCAGGAATGACTCTTAAATTTTGTGTAGGGCTTCTTATCTATTACCCATGGTGTTGACCCTAAGGCCAAGCCAAGTCTACTGTGTTTTGGGTGTGCATATATTTTAACTGACAGATTAAGTGCTATAAATGAATTGGGAGCCTGGAAGTTGATAAAAGTAAGTTTTTCTTTAAGAAGTTTTCACTTCTCTCTTTTTCTAATCTTTCATTTTTTTTTCCCTTTTCATCTTTCCAACAAATACAGTTACATGGAGAGTGTTAAAAAGATGATGTAGGGGCCGCCTGGTGGCATAGTGGTTAAGTGCGCACACTCCACTGTGGCAGCCTAGGGTTCAGGTCCCGGGCGTGCACCAATGCACAGCTTGTCAGGCCATGCTGTGGCGGCGTCCCATATAAAGTAGAGGAAGATGGGCACGGATCTGAGCCCAGGGCCAGTCTTCCTCAGCAAAAAGAGGAGGATTGGTGACAGATGTTAGCTCAGGGCTAATCTTCCTCACAAAAAAAAAAAAAAAGAAAGAAAAGACGATGCAAAATTTCCAAAGCTTCCTGAACCACAGTTGGGTCAAGTTCTGTTTTGGGTTACATGTGACAAGGAATATGGAACCATGCAATAATTCAGATCCTTAATTAATGTGGATGCTTTTAAAAAGTAGCCAAGCAGAGAACAAAGGTTTCCTTTGTCTTTTTGGTTATCAGTGCTGTGTGATATTTCAACTCCCTATTTCCCAACACTTTTCTTTCTACCCTTGCTTCATTTGAGATTAAGATAAACAGAAAAAAAGTAATACCTTTTCTTTTTCCTGGAAGCTCTACTCTTTCATTAGATTACAGTTTCTGTGCCTGCCTTTGGGGTTTAGCAATGGCAGTTTAAAGCTTTGTGTCCCCTGGACAGCCCTACTGTGGGTCTCCTGTGAGAGCCAAGCCCTTCATCTGCCATCGAGGGAAAGGAGATGTGCCCTCTTCCCTTCCTGAGGATCTCCTTCTCCATGGTATGCTATGAAATGAATTTTCCTGAAGGCTAGGATATTTTTCTGTATCAGCATAGCATGGCATAGCTGACATAGATACAGGGTATAGATAGCTAGAAAGAAATCCTCTGGTGATTTTAGCAATCTGTTTTCCAGGAAACAAAATAATAGAGGCAGCAGAATGAATTCAAATTAAACTTGATGTTGTTTTTGACAGGAGCCGTGCCTAGATATAGACAGTGTCATCTATTTTTCCTTGGCACATTATTGAAAATACTGTTATGTAACTCTGTCTGAACTCGTCTGCGATCAGCCATTGTTCAGAGTTGGCAGGTCTGTCAGGCTTGGCTTAGCTCCCACTTTTGCCTTCTCAAGCTTGGGTGGCTGTTCCGAGTCACTGGGAGGCCACCTAGAACACACTTTTCTCTCTAGGTTCCCTGAGGCAGCACTAAAACCAATAAGACCTCTAGGGACAGGATAGCTATTTGATCTCCAGATACAGGGTATAGATAGCTAGAAAGAAATCCTCTGGTGATTTTAGCAATCTGTTTTCCAGGAAACAAAATAATAGAGGCAGCAGAATGAATTCAGTCTGTCCCTCCATGTTACATTTATCCTCTGACCTTGTGACAGGGGAAAGTACATAAATGTTAGCTTTTGATCCCATCCTCCTACCCATTCCTCTTAGGGGTAGTTTATTTACCTGATTGACCCTTCTGTTGAAAAGGCAGAATGCAGTAATGAGTTTGGAGTTTGAAAAACCCTGTTTTTGGGACCTGGTTCTGCCAACATAACAGTGGAAATTTATTTAATCTGCTACCAGTTTCTTTCTTTTTCTTTCTCCTTTTTTTCCCTGAACAGAAATACTTTCTCCTGTCTCGAAAATTAATGAGATGACATGCTTGATTTGCTTTGTTCTCCCTGGAAGGTACCCCCTGAGTCAATTAAAGTTGATTTTTGAAAGGAGTTGAAAACAGATTTAAGGCTATTTGTTTTGCTAAGAATAGTTGTGGCTCTACAAATAACAGAGTAAATTTCTTTTGAGTTAGAAAACGATCGAAGAGATAGCGTTCAACCCTCTTGAATGCAAAAAGACAGGGAATCTGATATGCAAAGTTGAGAGAATTTCTCCAAGTTCACATAGCAAGGGAAAGAGCCAAGACATGAGTTTTCTGACATAAAGTGTCGTTTTTACCTCAGAAACTTGCATTTTGCATATTTAAGCAAAAAAAGAAGTTTCTACAATTAAATATATTCCTTCAGATTTCCAGTATTATATAGTGCATTTGATAAATTTAATATTTATAGTTAAATAGGTATAGCCTTTATCATTATTTTTATGAGTAAAATACTTTTTCTCTTCGCTAAATAGTTTAAGTAGTTTCTTTTCTGTGGGTTGGATAAGTATTAATAAGGAATTGATACTTATATTAATTATAATAAGGGAATAAGTATTAATCTAATAATCAGTGGGGAGTAGGGAGATGGATAAAAATAGAATGGAAACCCAGTGCAGTCTGTGTCCTAAACTTTTCTATGAGTGCTATGCTAGTGTATTATTTGGTCTTAAACATATACTTAATGACACATCTATGTGCAGACACAGCTCTTGCTGTTAACAATATTGTTAATTAGATTCCAACTCATTCTCCTGCCTCAGTTATTTCGTTTCCCCTAAAACAGACAACTTCTTTCCAGCTATCTACAGCCTCATGTATTAGTTTCCTCTTGCCTCTGGAACAAATAACCACAAACTCAGTGCTTAAAACAACGCAGATTTATTATCTTACAGTTTTGGAGGTGATTGGACTAAAGTCAGGATATAGGCGGGGCTGTGTTCCTTTCTGGAGACTCTAAAGGAGAATCCCTTGCCTTGCCTTTCCCAGCTTCCAGAGGCTGCCTGCGTTCCTTTGCTCTTAGTTCTCTTCCTCCATCTTCAAAGCCAGCAACAGTGGGTTGAGTTCTTCTCAAATCTCATCACTTGGATCTCTTTTGCTTTCCTTCTTCCAATTTTAAGGACCCTTATTATTGCATTGAGCCTATGTGAATAACCCAGAATAATCTCCCCATCTCATAACCCTTGATTTAATCTCATCTGCAAATTCTCTTTTGCCACGTAAAGTAACATATTCACAGGTCTCAGGGATTAGGAAGTGGACATCTTTTGGGGGGCCATTGTTCTGCTCACCTCACACAATATCCATGTCAAGTCTACCATGCTGTGTGTTTTCCTTCTGAGGGTGTTAAGATAATGGCTCTTTTTCAATTTTAAAAATTATTTTCTAGAACATCTGTCACAAATTCTTATTCCAATACCCCTCATTTACTTTCCCTTATTAAGAGAATTTCCACCCATTATAGATGAAATACGTATGTATACATATAATATGTATATGAAAATTATAGGAATTTTGGAAAATGCAGAACAGAAAATAAATCACGCATTATTCCACCTTGTCTAAGGTAAACCAGTTATTGTGTTGGTATACTTCTTTTCAATTGTTTTTCCATGCGTATATTTTACATGGTCATCATAATGTATGTACAATTTTGTATTTCGTTTTTCTTATACAAGGTGATGCCATTAATACTTTCCATATTGTTAATAATCTTCTTAATAATCACCTAATGAAAAAATTGTTTTATTATAAAATTAATCCAAGTTCATAGTATAAAATTTAGAATATACAGAAAAGTATAAATAAAAAGTAAATTCTAGTGCCATCATTAGATTTAACTACTCTTTAACATTTAGGTATATTTCACTCATTTTTTTCCTTCCTTTTAAGTAATTTGATATCATGTTTTTCCCTAATAATAATGCATTGTTAACATACTATCCTGAAGGGTAAATTTTAAAATAAATTGTATTGCAAAAATAACATATGGTCATTAGTTTTAAAACTTTGAAAGTACTTTTATGAAAAAAGAAAATTTATATCATTTATATTCCAACCACTCAGTTAATATTTTGCTCTATCTTCATATAAAATGTGTGGCATCACTCTATGTGATATCCTTATGAAATGCTTTAAACACTGTCTGGAACATAATAAGCATTCAAATGTTATTTCCTCTTGTAAATGTTGTCAGCTTCATTATAAGAATTATTTTATTATATGCATGTACCAAAATTTTATTAGCATTTTCCTATGTATAATACCTTTTGTTTTGAAACAATCTCAAATTTACAGAAAAACGGCAAGATTAGTACACAGAACTTTTCTTTTTCTTGAACCATTTTGGAGTAACTTGCTGACACAATGCCTATCAGCCCCAAATTCTTCAGTGTATAATTCCTATAAATGAGAACATTCTCCTATATGACCTTAATTCAACCATCAAAATCAGGAAATTAACATTAATATATTAGTACATTCTAATCAAAGCCCATTCAGATTTTTCCAATTATCCCCAGTGTTCTTGATAACAAAAAGTTCCAGTTCAGAATCATACATTACATTTAATTGTAATGTCGCTTCAGTTTTCTTCCATCTGGAACACTTCCTCAGTCTTTCCTTGACTTTCATGACCTTGACACTTTTGAAAACTACAGGCCAGTTATTTTGTAGAATGTTCTTCTGTTTGGGTTAGTCTCAATGGTTTGTCATGATTATATTCAGGTTTTCCATCTTCAGCAGGAATTGCACGGAAATCGTGTTGTGGTCTTGTTGCATCCTATCAGGTGACACATGATTTTAATTTATCCCGTATTGATGATGTTAACTTGATTAAGATAGTGTCTGTCAGACTTCTCCACAGTGAAATTACTTTTTCTCCCCTTTCTAATTAATGGTATTTCTAGGTGGGAAGTTGGGAGTACAGTGAGACTCTATAAACATCTTGTTCCTCATCAAATTTTTAATATTTCATTTATTTATTTGTATCGGTATGGAGCCATAGATTCCCATTTTATGCAAAGAGTTATAATCCGTTATTAATTTTGATGCCAAATAAGTCCCAGATTTGACCAGTAGGAGCCCATTTAAGTTGGTTTCTGTGTCTTTTTGACATGTCTCCTTCATTCTTCCTTACATTTTGCGTTCATCTTTTACTTTCCACATACTTCCTTACATTCCAGTTCATCTTGTATTTTCTCTGCCTTAGCCCTGGAGTCAGTCATCCTGGTTCCTTTTAGTGAAAAATAGTGTCTAGAACCAAAATCTGTGTGCTGTGTGTGTTCATTGCTACTGGGGTATTGCTGCTCCCAGGCCCCTTCAGTGGACAGAGCTAGGAAATACATCTCTCTGAGTGTATATACACACCACATATATACATATACACATTTACATCTATATTTCAATATCATTATATATTGAAAACCGTGAGTTCCCACCAATATCTCAAATTATGATCCAACACCATAGAACTCATTCTAGTTTTCTCGCTTTCCATGTTTTCACCTCTCAATCTCTAACATTAAGAAACGTGTCTCCCATTATTTGACCAATGCCCCTGTGTGTAGCTAGTACCCTGTTGATCCCCTCTTGCCTTTTCCCTCCCCAAATGTTGGCCTCCAATCCCTGCCTGGCTGTGGCTGCTGTCCCCTGTATGAATACCCTCCTCGTTTGTTTGGGGTTCAACTCACCATGCCCTGCTACCATTGATGTTGCCTTCCTGCGGTGGCACTTTCCTCATCCTCTGAAGCCTCATAAAGGGCCTCCACCATAGCCTCCCTCCCTTGCCCTCACCAGAGGATGCCTACTTTGCTTGGCCTCACTAATGGCTTTCAGACTAAACTGTTCAGGAAGGGGAAGGGAATAAACTTTCTCTATATTTTGACTATTAAGTTATTGTCACTCTTTTCCTCACAAACATGCTTTTCAATGATTATTCCCCTTCTGTTGGATGTTTAGTTATATCACATACTTTTTGTTGCTGTTATTCTTAGAAATAATTTTTTAATACAGTCAACATCCACTATGTTTTCTTCATTATATTTTATGGTATTTTTGCTTGTCAACTTGAGTGCTTCAGATTAATATTAATTAGCTTACTGGTTTATTATTATTGCTGATTTGATTCTTACTTAATGATAATATAGAAATAAGCTGTCAGAAAATGAGGCGGTTGGGAGTAAGATGATTTTCCAGATAATTATGGTATAATTTGTAGAATCACTGCTTTTTTCTCATAATAATAATTTTTGAATGGAGATAATTTTAAAATATATTGCACAGTACCCTCTTCCTGATTATTTAAGGTTTGGGACATGAGTTCAAAAAGTCCGATTTCCTTAGCATAGTATAGAAAACCCTTCATACTGGGTTTCCAAACTACCCTTCTCACCCCACTTTCTGCCACTCCTCATTTTGCTACCCTATGCTGTTGCTGTACCGCATTATTTGTCCTTCCCCAAATATGCCACATTCTTTGTATTTCTGTGATAGTGTCGAATTATCCAATAGGTACATTAAGCATGTGCTCAGAGCACCAACCAGGCACACCAAAGTATGAAGGTTAAAAAAAGTATTTGATATTTCATGAGCATCAGATTTGTTCTCATCAAAGAAATTAGATCTTTGTTGGATTGCCTTACCCCTAATTTACAGTGTAGGGTTATTTATAATTTGAAATACATATGAGGATGAATGTAAAGAGGCAATGTGCAAGAGAAAATGAAATAGTCTTTTCTGTGATTAAGGCCTCTCAAGGTTTATTGAGACCCTCTGTGCCTTTGTTCTTGCTACATCTGTGAACTCTGCTTCCTGTCCCCAACAGAATTACATGATATTCAAGTCCACAGCGTTTGATTGCACATCTATCGTATCAGTTAAAGGCACATTGCATAATAATTACTTTTTTAATAGTCTCTCCCGATTAGACTATGAAGTCCGTCAGGAAAATGACGTGTTCCTGTCTAGCCATTCATTCCTTGCAACTAACCCAGTGACTTATTAAATGCTGATGAACTGAATAATTTATTGTCCTGTCTATAGATGCAGATTGTGGCCCTTGTAGGAGAGAGTAAATGATCTCTCTGAAACTGTAGGACAGCTGATTCAATGGCATCTACCAGGATAGAATTTGATGTGTCTAAATAGTCCAGCTTTGTTAACACATCAAACTATTCAGGGAATAGCCAGTGCTTAGAAATAAGCATTCTGAAAAGACATAAGATTCTTATGCCACAAGATGGTGTACTGGTGAGTTTTCCTCCTAGCTTGCCCTGTGTTCTAACAATCAAGATACATCTTTAGGGGCCGGCCCCGTGGCTTAGCGGTTAAGTGCGTGCGCTCCGCTACTGGCGGCCCGGGTTCAGATCCCGGGCACGCACCGACGCACTGCTTGTCCGGCCATGCTGAGGCCGCATCCCACATACAGCAACTAGAAGGATATGCAACTATGACATACAACTATCTACTGGGGCTTTGGGGAATAAAAAAGGAGGAGGATTGGCGATAGATGTTAGCTCAGAGCCTGTCGTCTTCAGCAAAAAGAGGAGGATTGGCATGGATGTTAGCTCAGGGCTGATCTTCCTCACACACACACACAAAAATAACTAAAATAAAATGTGAAAAAAAAAGATACATTTTTAGATTTTCTAGATTTATTCTTATATATACATGTTCATTCAGTTGTATTAGTTCTTCAAAAAGCAAAGAACGTTTCCAGTTAGATTTGGATCAGAGATGCAAGCACCTTCTGATCTGTTCACTGAAGGCAGTTTAAGGGGAAAAAACATTGAAAAAGTCTGTTGTTGGATGGATTCCATGTGACCACTGGCTCTTTTGCTGCATAAATATCATTTGTCTATGGCCTATAGAAGTCATAGAATGGCTTAACTTGTTCCTGTTTTAGAATGACAGTCCTGCCCCAGACTACCAAAGATTCCAAAGATGATCATTTGAGTATGGACCTATCTGAGTACAATGTCTTCCAATGACAGTGGTCCCCAGATGCCAATTAGCACATGGAAGCTGGTTTGTTATGGGTATTGTCACAGGTCTGAAGTAAAATAAGAAAAGCAATAATTTAGTGGTTTTTCTTCCAGAAAGGTAAATCTATTGAGTATAAAGAACCATCCTTTATTCTGAGATTGTCTTTTACTTTTTGGTTGTTAAAATGTCTTTTTGCCCTTTCTTTAATTAAATGATGGTGATAAGGGGTTGTGTACCCTTATTATCTGAAAGCTTTAGGGCAAGATATATTTTAGAATTTAGATTCTTTTTGGATTTTAGACAGATAATAAAGTGCATGTATCCTATATTACATAATAGCCCCAACAGAGGCTTAGTTGACACCCCATAATCAGTTACAGTAATATTTCTGCAGTGAAATGTAGGAATATTTATACTAAGTGAGATAGCAAAAGCCTGTGGATAGCCTCACGTTCATTCAGGTCAGGCTTTACTGCCAAATGAGTTCAGGTCAGTTCAGATTTTGCTGCCAAATGAGTTACAGACAGAAAAAAAAAAGCCATTTGATTTCCAATTGTTTTGATTTTGAAATTGTGGATAAAGGGTCATGGATTTATAGTTGCCATTTAAAATATTCTTACTTTGCAAAATAAAGTTGGCTACCCTTTGTAGGACCCCAAGTTGTTTTTGAAATTTCACGGGTCCACAAAACCCAAAAGCATGGGAAAACACTCCTTTGCGAGTTACTGAAGTGAGTATAACTTAGCTTTTATACTCATCCCTAGCCAATGATAATGTTGTCTTTGAAATGGTGCAAGATTCCCCCAATCTACTTTTTTTTTTTAAAGATTTTATTTATTTATTTATTTTCCCCCCAAAGCCCCAGTAGATAGTTGTATGTCATAGCTGCACATCCTTCTAGTTGCTGTATGTGGGACGCGGCCTCAGCATGGCCGGAGAAGCGGTGCGTCGGTGCGCGCCCGGGGTTCCGAACCCGGGCCGCCAGCAGCAGATTGTGCGCACTTAACCGCTAAGCCACGGGGCCGGCCCGCCTCCAATATACTTTTAATCAAAGTAAATTGAAATTAAGTTCATCTTGTAGCAGTTTTAGGAGATTGGAGCAGAAGAGAAGGTTGCGGCAGAAACATACCCACAATTCCTGGTGATAGTTTAGGATTTGCTGATAGTGATTGGTCCTAGCCTGAAAGATCCTCTTGGATGCATTTGTTTGGCCAAATAAATAACTTTAGACCCTAGAGGTAGGTCTGTGTTGAGGAAGGGCAAGGGCAATTAGCTATGTGAACTCAGGTCAACTGATCAATTTTTGGCATTTGTGGTTTATGTTCCTATCCATCAAATGGGGCTAACAATTTCTGTCTCACAAGTTTAAAATGAGTTAGCAGCTATGAAAGCACTTTGACAATAAAGACTACTTTAACGTGTAAAATTGTTATTTTGAGGAATAATTCCATAGCTACAATATATTGCCCTTCATACTACACATTCATTGTACATCATTGTCCAATCTTGCTTCCAGATGGAGAGGTAATTTGACCTCTTTATTCTGCGTGGTCTTTTAAGGTTCTCTTCTCCAGCATCCTAGCAGGATATATTATCTAAGTAAGAAGTCTAATAGTCTTTGCCTTCAAAATTTTGTGAAGGCAAGTTTACCTAATTATAACCTCATAAATGGATATGGGTTGGTATACATCTACATATCTTTTATATTGTATGAAGTAATAGAATCAAAGCAACACAGCTTCGTAATTCTTATCCTAGCAAATTTGTGCAGAACGTGGACTTGGTAAAACAAGTATTGTATCTAACTGTGCTATAATTTGGCTCTTGCTTGCTTACAAACAGTATTTCTCTGTTAACCAATGTGCTAGTTATTGATTTATTGCCCCTCAGCGTCATATTTACCCATTTTGCCTGTCTGTGAACATGGACCTGAACCCTTTAAATATTTGTTTCCTTTACCACCTAGCATTAAAGTTTTGTTTGTAGAGAGTGCTGGAAAGGCATACCAGGAGAAGAGGGTTTTGCTTCCTGGTTCCTGGGTGGCTTGCTCAGTAGACTGTTCCTGCATCTTGCGCATCTTTTCTAGTGGTCAGCTTCTTCATCTAATGGTCAGGAGCTTTTCCTGATGGCCCTTAGACAGTGTTGTAACAGAGTGCTTCTGGTGAGACACTTTCCAGAGAGTGCATTTTGGGCATGTTCTAAAACGGGGATTTCAGAAAGTTCCGCAGGATGGGTTTCTGGCAAATTCCAGAAGATGAGTCCACAGCATCTTCTCTGCCCTTCAGTGAGCCACAGCTGTGCCCTCTCCACCTAAGGTCTGGATCTCGGCCTGGGTGGGAGGCACTTCCTTGGGCTTCTAGACACTGTATCTCAGCCCTAGGGGAGGGATCTCTTCCTTAGGTGCTCTGTCTCAGCCCTGTGGATAGTAGTTGTTCCCGCGATTCTTGGATTTTTTAGAGTTCTCTTTACTTATTACTAGCCAATTGCTCATCACTCCAATTCCCTGTTATTCTAATCCCCTGTCATAGTTAATAATTCCTTGTGTGAAATTCTCCGAGTTCAAATTACTGTTTGGTTTCTCTCTCCTGATTAGGCCTAGACAGATACAACCAGGTAAAGGTCCCTAGGAGCCACTGTGCGTCACTTGCAAGGCGATTCTCGTGTTTTTTTTTGCTGAGGAAGATTCACCCTGAGCTAACATCCGTTGCCAGTCTTCCTCTTTTTTTGCTTGAGGAAGATTAGCACTGAGCTAACATCTGTGCCAATCTTCCTCTATTTTAGGACATCGCCACAGCATGGCCGGTGAGTGGAGAAGGTCCATGCCTAGGATCCGAACCCGTGAAGCCGGGCTGCTGAAGTGGAACGCAGGGAACTTTAACTACTCGGCCATGGGGCTGGGCCGATTCTTAAGAGATGATACCATCGTGCTTCTAGTTGGAAAAATTAAGACAACACATTTCAAATATCCTTTAGGGAAATGTCTTAAAATATCATAAAGTTGAAATATTCTTCCCGTGGAGTCTCTGTGTCCCTGTGTCTTTGTCTCTCCTTCTCTCTCTCCATGTCCCCCACCTTCCCGGTTAGTTGTTACTCTTCTCCTCCCCCTCTCTCCCTATTTGCCTTTATAAACTCCATTTCTAATCCCAGCTTTACCTTTAACAAGCTATCACTTGACCTCCCTGGGTCTCATTTTCCTTCTTGATGAGGCGGAGATGATAAAAGATCATAAATTAATGACATCAAGGACATGAAAGTGCTTTGAAATTATTAAGGCATCATGTAAAAGTAAGGTGATATTACTTGCGTTTATTAAATAGTTTTCCATGTGTTTCATTTTTAAGTTACATTTTATTTTAAAAGCTTTAAGGAGCCTTCAGGGGTACTTACGACCTAATAAAAAAGATACATAAATACATATAATTATTAGATGAGGCAGAATGTGCTGGGTGCTAAAATAGGTGAACAAATAAGGTTATGGGAGCCCTGACAATTGTAATTTAATTGTGGCCTGAGGATTTGTGGTTTAGTTCCAAGGAGAGCCACCTGATCTTGAAGGATCTAAGCTGCCATTTGTTAAATTCCTGTGACACAAATGGGCTTTGTGCTAGGCACTTTACATGTATTATCATATTAATCTTTACATTTATTCTTATATTCTTAAATTATTTTATTATGTCTTAGACTTGTTTTCAAAACATTTGGCTTGAGGACAGATTTTTGTTCATTTGTATGGTTTTTTAATTGAAACCCCCCTCCAGTTATGTGTGAGTGGTAAGTGGCAGTGAAAGTCTTCAAGATAGAAGATTTTACTTTTTATGCAGCTTTTCGGGTATATTGTATTTTTGCATATATCCATGGATACCTGCATTTGAAAAAATTGGTTAAATGCTTTTACCTTAGAACAAGAGTAGATAGAAAGATTCTCTGTGATAATCTCTATATTGAAAAAGGGAAATGATTTGTTTAAAAATTATTCTCTCTTGTTTGCCAGTAGATAGTGTGTCAGTGGGCGTAGTACATTCTAGGGGATGATATGGTTGACTACTTGAAGAAATGTAGCATACTATTTAAATCAGAGGTGGGTGCTCTTTGAATACAAAGTGTTCTGTCAAATCACAGGATGAGTGCATCTCCCAGTGGAAGATGTTGCAAAGTGCAAGTGACTGTGGGTCCTTTGGAAAGCACTTGTCTTCACATCTTGAATTAGGTGAAATGCCCACCAAAGATGCTTCACCTTTCTCTTAGGAAGTCAAGAGGTCTAAATCTTCAGATTTATTAGAAACCCCTTCTTCAGTTTTGAATCCTTTTGTGATGAGTTGTGCACTTTTTCTTTGTCAGTTTGCAGAAAAGATGGAAACTTCTTGTTTGTTTGGCCAACAAAATATGTGAGGATAGCATGTACAGCTTTAAAAAATAGCTCCTTTAAGATCCGTGTTTTTTGAAGCTTGGTGTGCATGCTCCTGGTGGTGTGCAGACTACTGGCAGTACATAGACTTACACTTTCAATTTGAATAGTTTATTTGTTTTAATGCTTATTAGGAAAAAAAAAATCCTGGTGTATCACACTTGTGATTTCATGGATATTATTGCTGAAGTCAAGACTAGAGCAGGTAATAACACCTCATCCTGACCGATTGAATTACTGGTGCAATGCGCAGGCATGCCCGAGAATGCACGGCTGCAGTCTTTTCAGGGTAGAGCAAAACTTGACATCCAGAAAAGGGTAATTTTTAAATATACAAAGTATTCGTAGTATTTGTAATTGTGAATTAGAATCAGGCCTGTGCTCTATTTTTTGTCGTGTGTCTTTTTCTGTTTTGTTGTTGAACTAACATGGATCAGTGGATAAATGGAATTTTTAAAATGTGAAGGTGCCAGACTGATGGAAATGCTAATACTAAGGCATGATTTTGATGAAATCAGTCATGTTTCTTTGGATATGGAGACCTAATTTAGTAATTGCTTGAAACATCTGCTACTCATGTAAAAAGACCAACTGCAACAAAAAACACTACCACACAAATATGATGAAAATTATTTGAAATTTGTATTTTCATAAACATAACGAGAATGAACCTGTTTCCTTACATGTCATATGTTTGGAGACACACAATCTGGTATGAAATCGTACCGTCCCATGTGTTATTTTGAAACACAAAAAGTGCTGTACAAAATCTACCCCAGAAGTTCCTCAAAAAGTTAAACATAAAGTTACCATATGACCCAGAAATTCCACTCCTAGGTATATACCCAAAAGAATTGAAAAACAGGTAGTCAAACAAATATATGTATTTGCATGTTCACAGCAGCACTATTCACAAGAGCCAAATGGTGGAAACATCTCAGATGTCCATTGATGGATGAATGGATAAACAAATTGTAGTGTATATACATGCAATGTTATATTTAGCCATAAACAGGAATGAAGTACTGATAACACTGATAACACTATACATGTGGACGAACCCCCAGAACATTAAGCTCAGTGAAAGAAGCTTGACACAAACAATCACATAGTGTATGGTTCCATTTATGTGAAATATCAAAATAGGTACAGGCATACCTCATTTTATGGCACCTCCCTTTATTACACTTTGCAGATACTGCGTTTTTTACAAACTGTAAGTGTGTGGCAACCCTGTACCGAGCAAGTCTATCCGTACTATTTTTCCAACAGCATTTGCACACTTCGTGTCTCTGTGTCACATTTAAGTAATTCTCGTAATATTTCAAACTTTTTCACTATTATTATATTTGTTATGGTGATCAGTGATCTTTGATGCTGCTATTGTAATTATTTTGGGGTGCCACCAACTGCACCCATAACAGACGGCGTACTTAATCGATAAATGTTGTGTGGGTTCTGACTGCTCCACTGACCAGCTATTCCCCCATTTTTCTCTCTCTCCTCAGGCCTCCCTATTGCCTGAGACACAACAATATTGAAATTAGGCCAATTAATAGCCCTACAATGGCCTCTAAGTGTTCAAGTGAAAGGAAGAGTCACACGTCTCTCACTTTAAATCAAAAGCTAGAAATGATTAGGCTTTGTGAAGAAGCCATGTCGAAAGCCAAGACAGGCTGAAAGCTAGGCCTCTTGCACCAGTTAGCCAAGTTGTGAATGCAAAGGAAAAGTTCTTGAAGGAAATTAAAAGTGCTGCTCCAGTGAACACACGAATGATAAGAAAGCAACAGCCTTATTGCTGGTATGGAGAAAGTTTTAGTGGTCTGGATAGAAGATCAAACCAGCCACAACATTCCCTTAAGCCAAAGCCTAATCCAGAGCAAGGCCCTAACTCTCTTCAACTCTGTGAAGGCTGAGAGAGGCGAGGAAGCTGCAGAAGAGAAATTTAAAGCTACCAGAAGTTGGTTTAGGAGGTTTAAGGAAAGAAGCCGTCTCCATAACATAAAAGGGCAAGGTGAAGGAGCAGGTGCTGATATAGAAGCTGCAGCAAGTTATCCAGAAGATGTAGCTAAGATAATTAATGAAGCTGGCTACATACTAAACAACAGATTTTCAATGTAGACAAAAAAGGCTTCTATTGGAAGAAGATGCCATCGAGGACTTTCATAGCTGGAGAAGTCAATGCCTGGCTTCAAAGCTTGAAAGGACAGACTGACTCTTGTTAGGGGCTAATGTAGCTGGTGACTTTAAGTTGAAGCCAAGGGGCCAGGCCGGTGGTGCAGTGGTTAAGTTCGTGCGTTCCGTTTCATCGGCCCAGGGTTCGCCAGTTCATATCCTGGGCGTGGACCTACTCAGCGCTAATCAAGCCATGCTGAGGTGGCGTCCCACATAAAAGAACTAGCAGGACTTACAACTAGGATATACAACTGTGTATTGGGGGTTTTGGGGAGAAAAATGACAAAAAGGAAGATTGGCAACAGATGTTAGCTCAGGGTCAATCTTCCTCAAATAAATAAATAAATAAATAAATAAATAAATAAATAAATAAAAAGTTGAAGGCAATGCTTGTTTGCCATTCCAAAAATCCTAGCGCCCTTAAGAATTATGCTAAATCTATTCTACTTGTGCTCTATAAAGGGAACAACAAAGCCTGGATGACAGTGCATCTGTTTACAGCATGGTTTATTGAATATTTTAAGCCCACTATTGAGACATACTATTGAGAAAAAAAGATTCCTTTCCAAATATTACTGCTCATTGACAATGCACTTGGTCACCCAAGAGCTCTGATGGAGATGTACAATGAGATGAATGTTGTTTTCATGCCTGCTAACACAGCATCCATTCTGCAGCCCATGGATCAAGGAGTAATTTCTACTTTCAAGTCTTATTATTGAAGAAATACATTTTGTAAGGCTATATATAACTACTATAGAGAGTGATTGCTCTTATGGATCTGGGCAAAGTTAGTTTTTTTTTTTTTGTTTTCTGTTTTGGTGAGGAAGATTGTCCCTGAGCTAACATCTGTGCCAGTCTTCCTCCGTTCCTCATGCAGGATACCTCTACAGCATGGCTTGACAAGTGGTGTGCAGGTCCGTGCCCAGGATCCGAACCCATGAACCCCGGGCAGCTGAAGCGGAGCGTGCGATCCCAACCACTACGCCCTGGGGCCGGCCCCTCAAAGTAAATGTTTTTGAAAACCTTCTGGAAAGGATTCATCATTCTAGATGACATTAAGAACATTCATGATTCACAGGAAGAGGTCAAAATATCAACATTAATAGGAGTTTGGAAGAAGTCGATTTGAACCCTCATGGATGACTTTGAGGGGCTCAAGACTTCAGTGACGGAAGTAACTGCAGATGTGGTAGAAATAGCAAGAGAACTAGTACTAGAAGTGGAGCCTGAAGACATGACTGAATTGCTGCCATCTCATGCTAAAACTTGAACGGGTGAGGAGTTGCTTCTTATGGATGAGCAAAGAAAGTGGTTTCTTGAGATGAAATCTACTCCTGGTGAAGATGCTGTGAAGATTGTTGAAATGACAACAAAGGGTTTAGAGTATTACATAAACTTAGCTGATAAAGCAGTGGCAGGGTTTGAGATAATTGACTCCAATTTTGAAAGAAGTTCTGTAAGTAAAATGCTGTCAAATGGCATCGCATGCTACAGAGAAATCCTTAGTGAAAGGAAGAGTCAATCGATGCAGCAAACTTCATTGTTGTCTTATTTTAGGAAATTGCCACAGCCACCCCAGCTGTCAGCAACCACCACCCTGATCAGTCAACAGCCATCAACACTGAGGCAAGACCCTCCACCAGCAAAAAGATTACGACTCGCTGAAGGCTCAGATGATGGTCAGTGCTTTTTAGCAATAAAGTATTTTTAATTAAAGTATGCACATTGTTTTGTTAGACATAATGCTATTGCACACCTAAGAGACTACAGTATAGTGTAAACATAACTTTTATATGCACTGGGAAACCAAAAACTTCATGTGACTCGCTTTATTGCGATGTTTGCTTCATCGTGGTGATCTGGAATTGAACCCGCCATATCTCTGCGGTATGCCTGTAAATCCATAGAGACAGAATGCATATTGGTCGTTACCAGTGATTGTGGGGAGGGGAAAATAAGGAGCAACTGCTTAATGGATATGGGTTTTTATTTTGAGGTGATGAAAATATTTTGGGACAGGATAGAGGTAGTTGTTACCCAACATTTGGAATGCACTAGATGCCACTGAATTTTTCAATTTAAAATTGTTAATTTTGTGTTATGTGAATTTCACTTAAAAAAAAAAACTCTACCACAGAGTGTGGTAAGTGTGGCATTGTGTGAGAAGTAGGCTGATGTTAGGTTGTGTACAAGCATTTCTTGTTTTAGGAGTTTTGTATCTTTTTTGTAATTGCCTTCTCATTATGGTAAGTTATAGCAGTTCTCCATTTGCAATAATAAGTATAAAGTTTTCCTTTCAAGGTAAATGTAAATTTAAAGGGTTGATTTAAAGAAAATAGTAAATAATGAAGGTAGTACTGAGATATGACAGATGAAGGCAATTCACAGATGACTGAAGAATAGGAAACTTAAGAAACATTGTATTCCATGTTCAAGCCAATCAATTTTTATTGAGTACAGAGTACAGAAGAACATCCTGGATGCTCTTCATCAAAGGTGAATAAGATGTGTTTTTTGCCTTAGATACTTTCAACCTAGTAAAGGAGATAAGCCATATCTATAAAGAATCCGGGGAAGACACTGAATGTGCCAAGTGCTAAAACTAAGAACAAACAGATTGAGGTTCAGACTAGGTACCTGTTGGATTACCAGTACCATTGAAGAAAATGCTGGACTATATAGGGAGAAAATGAACCAAGAAATTTGCTTTTGACATTAGGAACAAGGAGCAGAAGTAATTAATAACTGTAACCCACAATGTATTCAAGTTCCCTGTGCTGTGGCCCTTTCTGCCTCTACTTTTTTCTCTCTCGGTAATTTGCAGTCATCCTGGGCTCCCCTTCTCCGTGTAACAAGCTCACATTTAAAGATTCTGTAATAGAGGGCTTAAGTAGTGGACTATGGAGCTAGACTACCTGGGGTCAAATTCTAGTTTCAATAGTGCCGATATTTATTCACTGTATAAGTTTAGTCATGTCACTTGATTTTCCTATGGCTTAGTTTTCTGGTCCATAAAATGGGGATGTTAAAGTATCTACAGGGGGCCAGCCCAGTGCATAGCGGTTAAGTTTGTGCACTCAGCTTCGGGTGGCCCGGGGTTCACCAGTTCGGATCCTGGGTGTGGACCTACCCACTGCTCATCAAGCCATGCTGAGGTGGCGTCCCACATAGAAGAGCTAGAAAGACCTACAACTAGGATACACGACTATGCACTGGGGCGGGGGGGAATTAAAAAAAATAAAATAAAAAATAAGTCCAAGTGCAGCTCTTGTTTTAACGTATGTACATTATAAGGTCACAGTAAAGATTAAATAAGTTAAATGATTAAAAGGGTAAAGCATTTATAATACTGCTTGGCACATGGTAAGTGATCAACAAATGTTAACCATTACCATCATCTGTAGTCAGTAAGTCCTGTCCGTTCTATCTCTGAAAAATCTTTTTGAATGTCCCCCAACTACTGCTTTAGTTTAAGACTTCTATATTGTCACAATTACAATTGTGCCTTAACTAGTTTTGCCGCCTCCTCTCCCCACCATCCTGTCCTTCTCACTTGGCTGCCTGACACATTTCTGTTTATTCTTTTTTTGTGTGTGAGGAATATCAGCCCTGAGCTAACATCCATACCAATCCTCCTCTTTTTGCTGAGGAAGACCGGCCCTGAGCTAACATCTATTGCCAATCCTCCTTTTTTTCCCCAAAGCCCCAGTAGGTAGTTGTATGTTATAGTTGCACATCCTTCTAGTTGCTGTATGTGGAATGCTGCCTCAGCATGGCCGGACAAACGGTGCGTCGGTGCATGCCCGGGATCCGAACCCGGGCCTCCAGCAGCGGAGCACAGGCACTCAACCGCCAAGCCATGGGGCCGGCCCCTGTTTATTCTTAAACACTCAGCTCAGGTGTCACCTCTGTGAAACTCTCCCTGATTCCCTGCCCTAGCCGGGTTAGGGCACTACATGGGCGTTCATATCACCTTGGAGGTGCGTAGTGTTGGGAATGTACTTGATATTCCCTGGTCTGTGACCACTTTTAGGGTGGGGAACTGGGCTTACTCAGATTTGAACTTCTAGTCTGAACACAACCAAAGTAGATGCTTATTAATTGTTTGGGTGGATGAATGAATGGCCTTTGCCTGTAGAAAGTTAGCTTCCAATCTTCATTTCAGAAGCTGTGGTGAGCGCACCTATGGCTAAATAAGAACACTGTATGATAAGTGCTACAAGAGTTTAGAAAAGAGGGTATTCATTCGGTGAGTGTTGGAGAAATCAGATTAGGCTTCAAAAAGGTAGAGCTTGATTTGGAACTTAAGAAAAGGGAGAACTTGTGTGAACAGAGGAGTGGCAACAATCTAGGCAAGGGGGATGTTTTATAAGTTGAATGGATGGCGGCAGAAAAAAACATCTAGCATCTCCAAAACAGAAGAGACCACCTAAGGAGAGTGTGTGTGTGGGGAGTGGGGGGAGGTATATGCTGAAAAGTACAAGTAGTTCCCAACCTATCAATGGTGTATATTCTAAAGGTTTATTTACAAATCATTTGTTTGGACATGATACGTCATATACATGTCAGTGAGGTTTCTGGCACTGCCCAAAATATTGTATTTAACCTACTTAAGTAGCTGATCTATCCCAAGGACAGTATTAGCCTGAGCTCCAGGGCCTGGGAACAGGATGTCAGAAAAGGCACGAGGGATTCTGGGCTAGAAGACACTGAGTGGTACTGGAAGTTGAATTTTGTTGTTCTCCTAGGAACCTTTTTGCACTCTTTTCTACATCTTACTTTCTCTTTATCTCTAGACAGAGTTTCTTCATCCCCCAAGGCCCTCCTGCTGTTAACTTCCTTCAAATAGCACCCCACCCAAGGTTGCAAGGATTCCAAAAGTCTCTCTCACCCCCAGCCTTCCCCATTCCCTGAGGGCTGCAGCTTTTTGCTATTTGAAGAAACTTGACTGAACTCATTCACACCCAGGTGTGAATAACTGATAGTCACCTCATCCTGGCAGCTGTACTTATTATAATTTGAAGAGGCTTCTTTTTAGCTCAAATGAACCTGTAATTGTTGGAATTTCTGGCAGTAGTACAGAGCAGACAATGGGGGAGAGAGAGAGATTGGGAGGGAGAGAGAAGGTGAAGGAGAGAGAAGGTGAAGGCACAGTAGTTGGAGAGAGAAAGTTTGTTGGAGAGAGAGTAGGCACTGTAGGAGAAGATATTTTGGGACTGGGAAAACTCTTTCCTCTCTGCCTCCCTCCCCCAAATTGTTTCTGTGTGTTCTTCTGTTGAATCCACAGAAACTATAAGCTGCAATTTTGTTGTTGTTGTTGTTAATAGCTCCCATGGCAGTTCTGGGTAAGGTGATACTGTCTTTTCCAGTTGTGTGCAGATCTGGGATGGCGTATAATGGGAGATGGGGTTGAATAAATAAGGTGGGGCTGGGCTTGAGGGGACCTTGAAAGTGGAGTCTACAGATACATCCACACAAATAAGAAGTCATGGAAGGTTTTTGAATAGACGATTGAAATGATGAAAGCAGTAAGGAAGGCATAAGTAATTCTAAAGTTTGCATTAGAAATGATGGGCTATCAAGTTCACTCTTGACTCATGCGTGATTGGTTAATACAGAATCCTATTTTTTGCTACTGTTTTTTCATTGTTCTGGGACTTCTTCCTTTAACTGTTAGTGGTTGTCTCCCTGGCTGTCTCACTGTTCTCTGTGGCTTCTGAGCCAATCTTTCCTTTAGGATTCAGGATCCTAGAGGCTTTTACGACTCTTGTATTTCCAACTAACCCGTAGGGACTTATACACTATGTTTCTGTGTCCCAATAGCAAAATTCAAGTCCAGTGTTAGCAAAACACAGCTCCCTTTTATAAGACCACATTACTTTCATTTAAATAAAAACCTCCAGCCTTTCTGACCATACCCCAGAACACACCCGAAGATAGTGGTTAATGATCTGCATGAGTTAGCCCTCACAGCTGCAGAAGCCTCCACCCCCACTCCCTAACACTATGCATATGTTAAACCATGCTGTGAATAGGCTCTTCCCTAAGGGGAACCTCATTGTCTTTTGTTTTTTATATTCATTATGTTAATATCTTTGATATTTCTACTCTGCCGGTTAGCAAAAAGGGGAAGGCGGGGAATGAGACATTTGAGAAATGAGAACGGGGTTTGAGACATTTCCTTAAGCCTGTATTAGAATTCTCATATTGGAACAGAGGATTCATAGGTCTTTAATCAAATATGTATATTTTTCTCTATTTTGAAAGTTCCAGAGGCACGTTAGCATTGGGCCCTCCTGTGCTTCATTTGTGTATTTTACTCTTGACTGCTCATCATACCATTTGAGTTACTAGTTATTGGTGATGTGCAATGGCTTGCTTGGTTGAATTCACTATTTTATTTTTTTGCTCAATCTAGTGGAGCAGTTATTGTCAAAATTGGATTTTGTGGTTTACTCTTTCATCATCACTGGTTACAATAACTTAATAGGATCTAACAATCTGAAGAATATGCTTTTATCCTTTTCAGTTAGCAGTCTGTAGAAATGACTGCGTTTAGGAGATGCTGTTTCATTTTTCTGTGTTCACTGGTCTAGGTGGTGACAAACCAATGAAATTGCATTTCTTTAGTTTCTAGCTTTGCGAATACTGTCTTGACTTAGACAAACAATGATCGGCATTTCCCTTCCTTATTGTTTCCTTTCTCAGTCCAGTTCAGCAGTCACTTGTTGAGCCGATCGCCCTTCTATCCATCCATTATAAAGTTGTCATATACCTACTATTCTGGGCACCCTGCTAGGCACACACAGGGTCTATCACGCAAACATCAAAAGGAGTCATTTAGGTATACTGTTTGCAATTGTCATCTTTTATATAGTTCTTATCATTCACATCTTAGTTTAAGAAGGATAAGGCCCTTTAATGATTTCTTGTTTGGTTATCATCAGAAAACTGTGCTTAGTCTTGGAGGAGAGAAGAACTTAGCTCTGCTGACTTGATTTCACCAAAATTGCCTCCTATAATTGAGTTACTATGTGACAGGCACTGAGTTAGGTATAATAAAAATATAAGGAAGACCCAACCACAGCTCTCAGGAGTTTATAGTCTAGTATATAGTTTATAGAAACAGTTATAATCCAAAGTGACAAAAGATATAATATTCAAAGTGCTATGGGAATTTAGAAAACCTAGCACTGGAGTCTGCTAAGGGGTTTGAAGGAAGGTTTCATGTAAGGAGATATGCTTGAACACTTAAGTATGACTGGAAATTTGCTTAATAGACAAGGAGGGCAGGGAATTCCAAGTGGAGAGAATATCGTATGTGAAACCACTGAGGCATGAGAGAGTATGGCATGTTTGAAGTCTATGCCAAGAAATTGCTAATTGCAGGCTAAAAGGGAGCTCTGTGAATTGGCATTGGGAAGGTGTTTCTGGCATAGGTATAGGTTGATCATTCTGCAGCTTTAATCATATAGCATCCTATACCTTCTATGACCTATTCCTGTCTTCCTCTAGAGTCGTATTTGTGTTTTTTTCCCTAAAATAAATATTAAAACAGTACAGAGGTGACTAATGAACACCGAATTAGGTGTCAGGGGACCTGGATTCTTGTTTTCCAGTTCTCTCAGCAGCTATGTCACTTGAGCCAAGTCATTAAATAGCTGTTTCTTCACTAGTAAAATGGGAATAGTAACATCTGCATTGCCGACCTCAAGGGCAGAGTGAAAATGAAAATGAGACTCTTAAAAATTAAAAGCTATAATAAACTTTTTTACTTGGAATTCTGCTGGCTAAGGCTATCACCTGACATTTAAAACAAGTAAAATATTTCATGGAGTATCTGGATAGGAAAATTAGGTTGAAAGGTAATTGACAAATAGAAATATTCTTACATCCTCATTAGCTCCATGTCTGCCCTTCTGTCTGTGGAATGTCATTTAGCTTATTTCTAAGTTTCCAGATAACACAATGATGCTGATTTAAATGGAATGTAAGTGAATTACTTCTACTAGACTAATATAGCCCCTGTCATCAAAATCACTAATAATATAAGAGACTTACTGTGGACTACCAGAAGGTAGTTATTCCTCTCTTTTCTATTTTTACAACTTCTAGATGAACTCGTTCATGTGAATTTGGATAAAATACCTGTTGTAGTTCAAAGTGTAATATAAAATGATTATTGCTTTTTTTCTACCGGGCCTGAGGGAAATACTGTGGCAATTGTTCTGTTTTCCACAAAACTAAATGAGGAAATGGTCTGGCTTATTTTTTCTTTGTTTTAAAAATCTATGGTACCATTGATACATAGTTTAAAAACATTCTTCCGAAGACCCAGTGGATTAAATCATTTTTATGTCCCCTAAGTATTGCCCTTTTTTGAAGATTTTTTGAGAAAAGTGTGGCACATGGCCAAAATCACATTCTCCATTTTTTTCTGTGTTTGAATTTTTTCCTTACAAGTTAGCAGAAAGGAAAGTGGTCAGTTTTTGCACTCAATAAACAAGAAGAAACGTGTAGACAGCTTTTATCTGGGACATTTTTAAATCATTGAGAGAATATTTTCAAGTATTAACTGCTTTTTGAAATTATTGGCAGAGTCCTCTTAACCCACTTTAACATAAAGTGGTTGAATAAGATGAAAAGAGTTTTTATTGTCTACATAAAAGAAAGCACCATGCTTTTTGCATCATTGCATAAATCTAAGAGATTATGCATACATAAAATGGATGAGACAGCTGAATGCTAAATGCCAACATCAACGAAAGCTTGTCTGAGTGTTTGACACTGAGCATAATGGGGTGTGGTTCCACAGGGAGAGAGCACTAAATATTTACACCCCAGGATATGTTTCTCTGGTAAAGCTTCTTGTCCTAGATTAATCTCCCAGCTAACACTATTATCGCTTTTTGTAACACACCCCCGTCTTACACTTGGATTTTCTCCCTTAATACCTTATGAGATTCTGAACCTTCTGAGTCCAGTCCCCTATCCTCACTCTCTCAGCTCTTTCTGTGATCTTCACGAATTCTTTTTGTTTATTGTATGGACCTTCAGGTGAATTCTCTTGATTTATGCAAGTAGTAATACACAATCACAGTCCCTGCTCTCTTATAGCTCTTTTTTTCCCAAAGATCGCAGCTCCATCCTTCAGCTATTCTGTTGGTATCCCTTTCTTATCAATTTTCTGGGATTTTTGCAACAGAGCTGTGATGTATACAGCCAGCAATGTTGCATAGTAATGCAGAATTGCTGCCCAATACAGATCGAGTTCTCTCCACAATTCATATCCTTTGCTTTCCGGTCTTGAGAGTGTGAAGGAAGTTACTGAGATTAGTGTGTAAGTGAAGTCTGGGGAGGTGTTCTTTCTTAGGCCACTTATTCTCAGGTTCTGACTTTTGCCTTAGTGTCATGTCGTCTCCTCACCGTCTTACTTCACTTTATAGGCAAAGGGTCAAAAAGTGTTCTTGAACATTGTGTGCCAAACTTGAGGAAGAATGTGTGGTCTGTATAATGGAGAAACATTTAAAAACTGTAAACTCAAATTACCATGGAGGACATCACAGAAAACACTGGAATTTGAGCTGGATCTAGAAGGATGAGTTCAGTTCAGAAAAGTGCAGAGGGGAAGAGATTTCATGCAAGAGGACCTCTGGAGCAAAGGAGAGAAAGAACCAAGCAAGCTTGCGAGATATAGAATGGTGTTAGGGGATACTAGACAGTGAATTGAAAGAGTAGGTTAGCCAGCTTGTAGTGAGTTCTTAGTGCCAGGCATTGTTGCTTGATTAATTCCTTGAATGATCCACTCATTCAATAAATGACTTCTCATAGCTCATAGGATAAAATCGAAACCTCTTCATTGACATGTAAGGTCTTCTGTGATAGGGTTTTTGTATACCTTAAAATCCACTCCCCTCAACCCTATGTACCCTAAACTCCTTCCAGTCTTGTTGAAGACTTCCTGATCCTCCCAACATGTACTCCCTCAAATCTCTGTGTGTCTGAACAGACTGTTTCTTCTAGAGTTCACCTGGTGAATGTCTCATTCTTGAGCTTCAGTTGTAGCACTATTTTCGTTGTTCCTCTGCTGCTGTAGAATCCTGGGAATACACATACTACTAAAGCTTCTACACTATATTTTGTGCTGTCAGAGTACACATCTGCTTCCCTCACTCAACTAGGAGCTTCCTGGGAGCAAAGGATTATGTCTTATTTGCCTTTACATTCATGTCACCTAGCAGAGTACCTACCTAACACACAGCAAATTCTTAACAAGCGTGTTGAATAAAATATTTATTGAATGCTTAATTTACTTCACGTATATTTATATTTTAAGAGAGTCATCTAGAAGCAATGTAATTGATAGATTGAAGATTGGAGATGCAGAGAGACCAGTTATATGTATTTTTTGAAGTAGCTCATTTGTTAAAAAAACAAAACAACAGTAAGTGGTAGAGTCCTGGAAAACTGATAAAGGATAGGACTTAATGACTGGTTACTAGGGGTGAGAGAGAGGGAAGAGTTAAAGATAGTAAAGATTTATGGTAATATGACAAATAACAGGACAGTGACCCTTGAAAGAATAAGATTACTTTCAGGTAAACGTGTTTTTTTCTAAATCAGATCTCCTAGTGTTAGTATTTGCTTCACCACATCTCTGCTCTGAAGATGAACACTTTGTTCCTGTTCATTTACTGGAAAAAAGCTCAAGATTCGTGTGGTTATGATCTTCATATTTGACCAGGAGTTAAGATATGAAATATAAATAGTTTAACCACGCTGAATACAATTTCCTATCAAAGGAACGTGTGCAGTGCATAGGTTTTTGAATGTATAAAGCTTGTTCTGCTTTTCGGAACTACAACTGAAGTGTTATACCAGCCAGATGCACTGGGGTGCGCTACTATGTAGCAGAGCCTAGCTGTGCATCACAGCTCTCAACTTTAAAACTCCAGAGAATTTGATAAGAGAGGGATCCACAAGAACATGACAAATGATGAGAGTTCAAACCTTAAAAGAAAAATGGGCTTATTGGTAAGAGAACTTTCTTTTCCTTTATTTACTGCTGTGACTTATTTATTAAAATAGCAAGCCTGTTGTTTTCATATGTGGCTGTGAAGCGGTGTACAAAAATCAATTTTATATGTATTGTAGAATTCAGGAGACATATTGGTAACCATGCAGAAATCATAGGAAGCATGTATAAAGCCTGATTTTTAAAAAAAGCAGTAAGGAAATTTTACTTTACTTCAGACTGTGGTATAGATTTATTTATATAGCCTAAATGTAATACAGGTTTAGAAATATATATATATTTTAAAAGTTAAAATAAAGAATAGTGACTTGTGTAGAGCTACATAATTTCACTCAGTTACCAGAAGGTGGCACACCAGATTCTTCTTAAATACACAAAGGAAAGGAACAATATTAATAGGAATATAAAATAAGCTGTATTTAAAGATACTTTAATGTATTTTTAAACAAAAAAATAATATAATTGTTATTTGCTTGATAAGGCTTAGTGCTAAAACGTGACAAATATGAGTTTAACCCATTGTAGCTTTTTATGATTCAAAAATACTAATTTTTATGTGTATAACATTTTAAAAGTGGACTTTGAAATCGTATTGCCGTTAAGGAGATGTTGTTTTGAATTTATCATTCTAAAAAAGAAATAAAATACTTGCTCCATATCTTTTGCATAAGAAGTCATTAGATTCAGGATAACATTTTGTATAAGGTCTCTGCCAAAGTCTTTCTAAAGATACTATTAGACTATGACTTTGATTTAGTTGTGATTTTAATAATGCAATCGTGCTTGTGAAATGACCCAGAAAAAAGCCAAAACTGTTTATTTTGAAGTTAGATAAGGGTAAGACTTAGTAGTGTTTGCTTCCTATACGTTAATAACAACATAAGAGAAATAAATGTAAAACAATTAAATTTTGTTAGAGCTCCTCAAACACCTGCCAGCATACTTTGATTTTTTTGAGAGAGTTGACTGTTGACAGCATATACTGCAGTGCTTCTGTAGTAGTCTCTATTTTTAAAATGCATTCCTGAGGCAGTACCACAAGTGTGTCTGTTCACGTTGCCTTTTGTATTAGCCCGAAGGAGTTAGATATATGACAAAACTTCACAAAAGAAAATCTTCTGGTTAGGAGACAGTACAACTATTTATGTTTTTATTAATTACAAGCAGTATGAAAATAAGAAAATTGGTAGTCAATGAACCCAGAAGAACATTAGCCATCTGTTCCCTGAAAGCTTGTAATGTGTGTTATTTGCTTTCAGGTTTTTATGGCAAAATAGTATATCAGCAAAGAATTGAACTTTAGGCTTACAAAACTAGAAAATGACAAAGCATTCCAAGGCCACGTATATATTTACTGGAAAAGTGTTTCCTTGTGTCCAAATTTGGCTAGTTTAGTCTTTTAGATCAGCTGCCAATAAATGTATTTTACGTCAATCTTTATTCCAGACTTTCTGAAACATTAAGAGAGCTTCTAAAAACAAATAGAATCTTATGGCTTTCTAGTTAATTTTTTTTAAAGTTAATTTACACATTTAAAAATTGTTCCGTGTGGTCTTAACTGTTCAGGATTTATAAATATGGTTTATTAATTTACAGCTAAAATATTTGCAGAGATTGCTTTGAAAAATTTGAACTGAATACAGTAAAGTCACAATTAACCAGATTTTTTTTTGCACTCCACTTTCAGGAGACGGAGGCAATTGTCTTTAAAACAAGCCGATTTCAAGGATATATTCAAAAAATCAACTTCAGGGTATGTCCAAGGGTCTGCATTTTCCTGTACCTTTTTGTCAATGAGAATTTATTTTCATAAAAAAGACCCTGAGATACTAGAAGACATTCAGTCATCAAGGAAACTTTCAATAACATCTAGGGTACTGTGTTTATTAAGACAAAAAATGATAAATTTTTCCATTAAGAAAACAGCACATGTCATTGTATTGTGCTTTATATTTTCCAATGTGCTTTCACAAACACAGGTTCAGTTGGTTTTCATAACATTGCTGTGAGTCTGGCAAGGAAAGTGGCATCTTCCCGATTTTAAAGATTTTATTTATTTTATTTTTTCCCCCCAAAGCCCCAGTGGATAGTTGTATGTCGTAGCTGCACATCCTTCTAGTTGCTGTATGCGGGACTCGGCCTCAGGATGGACGGAGAAGTGGTGCCTCGATGCGCACCCGGGATCCGAACCCGGGCCACCAGCATCGCAGCGCGCGCACTTAACCACCAAGCCACAGGGCCGGCCCAACATCTTCCCGATTTTAGAGATGAGGGTAGATAACACCGGAGGTCACAAAGTAGTAGCAGAGCTGCAGTCAGACCACAGGTGCCTAGCTCTGTCCTCTTCTACATCCTTCCTCATTGAAAAAGTTCAAAACAAGCTTTTAACTTTACTCTGTATTGCACAATCAATATAATTTATAACACGTTTGTTTCCTAATTGCTGTACTTCGAAATTTCCCGCTTTGCACGTGTCTCTTGGTCTGCCTCTTTGCCTATCTGTCAGCCAGCTGGAGACCTTGCTTTCAGACTCTCCCAGACCTGGAAGGATCTGGAGTGTGGGAGGGCAAGATAATGGCCCTGGACAGTGCGGATTGACAACTAGTGGTGAGCAGCCAGCGCTGATTTGCTGAGGAAGGCCAGGAGCTGAGAGAGAAAAAGAATCTCACTATAGCTGGGGTTATCTTGAGTGGGGGTTATCAACCTTGACTTTAAAGCAGTGTTTCTTCAAGTTTAGTAGACTAGGCATGAAAATCAGCTGGAGTACTTGTTTAAAATGCAAAGTACTGGGCCCTATCTCTAGACTTCTACATTTTAAATATTCACCCTAGATGACTCTTACGCATACTAAAGTTTGAGAGCATCTGCTTTCCAGGTATTGGACTTTTCTCTTGGTATATGTATTGGAATGTAAAGAAAGGTGCCACTTTTCTCTCAGTAGCATCCATGGTCTTTGTCAAAGCATGTGAGGGCGGGAGTCAAGCAAGGGTGAGGAATCACAGATATTACTTGCACGCATTGCTGTATCTCCATCTGAAGCATATCAGTGCATTATGGTGACTAGGAGGTGTTTTAAATAGGCTTCTGTTCATTTTAGACTTGAAGAAAGTAAAGGGCAGAAAGATTGCCACCAAATGGTAAAAAATAAGTGAGTTTTTGATATTTTAAGAGTTAACCTATCCCAGTTGTTTTATATTTAAGTTAATTTTAAAAAACTGGCTAAAAAACTAGGGTTCTGGATAGTTAAGGCTTTCTGTAGCAATCTGTTTATGCTCACTCATGTTTCATATGTGAATATGCAGTCTAGCTGATTAGATTGTAAGAGATTTGTGGTCAGGGAACATGTGTTCTTTTGTATACTTGTAACATCTAGCAAAGTCATAAGTTCTCAGTACTTATCGATGATTGGACTAATTCAGCATGCACATCTTCTCTACAGGTTTTGGGCTAGACATAGTGAGTTGATTGATTTTGGAATTTGTGAAGTTCAAGGAGTCTATATTACACTGTCAGTAATGGCTAATATACTAAAGAAGCCTCAGTTTAAAGAAATGCATTTTAGTTGGCAAATGTGAAAGCGTGGTCTTAATTAATCAACTTGTTAATGCTTGTTCCCAGTTTAGAGTATCAGTTTAAGCTTGATCTTTCGGCCTCTTTGCTCTTTTTGGATTACAAGTTGTTCTGTGCTTTACAAATCTGAATCACAAAAATTGGTAATTCTGAAAATCCCTAAACATATATATTTTTATTTACGGACTTAACAGTATCATGGGAATTTAAACAAGATGGCCCAACTCTGTAGTGGAAGATTCATAAAAATTCTCAACCGTGTCTCTGACTTAGATCAAGGTGAATAAGGAATTAATGAATAAATATATGCTAGCTAAAGGGAAGATATGTTTTACTCAAGTGTTATAGCTTCAGAATTCCATGAGAAATAACTAATTATTTAAAACATATTTGATTTTGAAGACATAAAGTGGTTCTGAACTTACTAGTTCAAGTAGACAGACTTAGAAAGGCAGTCAGGAAATCCAAATTTAAATTGCATCCAGCTAAAACCTAGGCTCAACCTAGAAGATGAATTCTGTTTTTTATTCCCTCACATCAAAATTGCATTTACTTTAGTTAGTAATAGAACATGAGATAAAGGAAAGGAGAGGATTTTCCCCCATTGGACAACCGTTGCATCCAAGTAATGAAGTTACACATAACTCTAAAACAATACTTTGGTTAGTTCTTAACACATGAACACTTTTTATAACCTGAGTTAATGATGTCTTACATCATAGGATTTTCATTGAATTGCTAAATATGTTTTTCAGGCATAGCATTTTAAATTGCACACTTTTTGCCTAGCTTCTGTAATTTAGACTTACCACCACATATTTGGCATCTTTCAGGATAACTGTTTCTATATCCGCCCCCCCCCCCCCTTTTTAGGAAAAATCTTTAGAACTTAAAATCACCGAAGAGAAGAATTCTAAATTAGAAAATGATAAGGATCTCAAAATAGTCATGAAAATAGAGGTATTGAACTGGTTGCTGTCTCTTGGATACCACCATAGTCGGCAAATACCATGACTGTCAACTACTTCTTTAAGAAAACCGTTGGACCACATGTTATGGTAGTGGGTCATGAGGTTCCAGTCTGAAGTTGAGTCTTTTTTTGGAGTTTAAGATATTCTCATTCATTATATGGTTAAAACTTCTTATTTTTAGTCAACAATAGTTTCTATAGATAAATGTGTAGGAAATTTAAAGTTTTAATGATTAGACCTGGGAAATGGTAAAAACAAAATTAAAGCAAGTGAACGTAAAGGGCCCTTTTTCATGGAAAATTTAAGTAGTGTTATATTAATCTTAATGAGTCATTACAGTTAGCTTTCCATGAAAGTGTTTGCTTCTGGTTAGCAAAACATTATTGTTATTACTCTATAAGTATTTATCACCAAGATTTACAGCTGCTCAGGGGTAGGAAGAGATGGGACAACTAGGTAATCTTCTAGATCTCATTTTTGGCTAGAACATGGTGTACATGTGTATGTTATATGTAATAACTCTTTGGATAAGAAGATAAATATAATTTTTTCAAGATAGTAGCATTATTTCCTTCATTTTAATTGGAATGTTGAAGAAAATGTCAATATATTATTCCAAAAGTCATTCAGTAACTCATATTTTTAGGAAACTATAGGTATTTCTGAAAGAATGTAGAATATAGCAAACGTTGACTTTCTTTAACTGGCAAGCCTTTTGAGATTGGATATGTGATGTGCTTATTGTTGAAAAGTTTTTCAACCATCATAGGTAAACATTATTAGAGATTATTTATTCTTATCAAAATAGTTCAGGATTTACAAAAATTAAGATTGTAATATTGCTTAGTACATTATCTTCATGCAACTTTTGTAGTTTTGCTTTTATATTTGATACCACCAAAATTAAAACAAAGTAGTGAAACCATTTGAAAAGCTTTATATGAATATATTTTTTAATCAGTAGAGGCATATTCATAACTTTTCTTTCAGTAACACTGTACATTTTAAATGGCTTTTTATTTTGATAAGTTTGCAGGTTTAATGTACAAACACATCAGAAAATCTAACAATGGTTTGGTTATTTTATTTACCCAAAGTAATTTAAGGTGATACTTAAGAAGTTGCTGGGAGATGACTAAACAGATAAATTATCATTATTTGAGGTTAGGGCAGAGATTTTTTTGTTAGAGCATTCCATCATTACTATAAGTAATGCATTTATTTTGTTTAAAAAAGCATGTCTCCTGGGTGATTCTCTTCAACATATACTTATTTTTAACAAGATAATGTGTATGTTCAATTTTTTTCATTTTAAGAACTTTATAGCCTGAAATTATCAAATTAACAGATGAATATTCCTTTTATCTGAACTCTGCCTTTAGTAATACCAGAATCAATAACAGCATTTTAAAAACCATCCAGGATATATCCTGGCTTCAATACACAGTTCTTATTTAAGCACCCCTCTGCTTATAAACTTCTGTTTCAATTTACTCAACAAATACTTATTGAGTGCTTTCCAATGTGCCAGGACAGTGCTGGATTAGGAGGATACAAAGATTCAGGAATGTCTTCCTGAAGGAAGAGCAGGAATTTGGGGACGGCATCTCAGGCAGAAGAAGTAGCATGGCTGGAGCACAGGGTGTGGTAACAGCATAGCCTCTTTACTGGAGCACTGGATACATTATCCCTCTTTGATGATGATAAACTGTCTCTCTAAATTGTTTTTTTCAAACAACTTAAAAATGGTAATTGAAAATCATGTATGTAAATAGTATATATTTAAAATTCATTGATTTCCACCACCACCACTCCCAGCACAATACAAACACCTTTGTTTGGAGTTTACGGCATTTTTTAAAAGATGAGAATACTTAAGAATTAGTTTAGTTTATGCATGTCACATGTATAAAGACTTACTTGGGCATATGGATTTCGGAATCATATATGAATGAAACACTCAAAAATAGCCCAAAAAACCCGTAAAGAATATAGATACTACAGAAAACAAACGGAATAAGGGAGGGCAAGAACTTCTGTATTTCCCATTCATTGCTAATCCTTTTATCAGCTGTAGGAAGAGAGTAAGGGTAGTCAGAATCTGTGGGTCATTGGGTCCCCGACAACTGGATCTTTCTAATTATTTGCTCAATTCCTCAGTAGTTTAGCCCTCCTACCCCAACTCCTATCTTAGCCTCATAATCTCATTCATCTGACCCCCAATTGTAAAGGTGCTACATAAATAACAGGAACTACTACCATTCTGGCTTTCCATTCTCCTTCCAGCCAGTCATTACCTTCCTCGCCCTTACTGTTTTCTCCTTTGGTCCCCTTTGTGTTGTTTCCTGTATATCAGCATACATATTGTTGTTCTATAACTACCACCCCCCACCAAAAGAACCCTACAAAACTTAGTACCCTTCTTTTCCTTCAGAAATGCTAAAGATGGGAAGAGTATTTCCCTTCACATTACTTATGCCATTATGGCATGAGGAATTCTCTGTGCATATACACATGCATGGGCATGAGCATGTCCCTGTACAACAACTGTGTTTTTCTACATGTTTGTATTGTGAAGGAGATAGGTACTATAGTAATCCAAGGCGTAGTGATAGTTACAATAGTTTATGTAACTCCTTTGTGGGACTATAAGGATCCACACAGTTCTGTTAAGGAAATTGACATGTGAGAAGTTGCTTATAAAAGATGAAATGATGACTTTTCAACGTAGTCGTCTTTGAGAAACATCTGGAGTTTTCCATTTTGATCTTAGCAAGGCTACATGTCTGAGTATCTAGTGAGAAATTTTTAATGTATTTGATATTCAATTTCTTGAAACAAATAAAGGAGATACACACAAGTATATATAATCACTCGTGTGAAAAGTTCTATTTCCTATAATAAGAAGTCCTGAATGTAGTAAGAATTTTGCTCTGTTGTCCAGAAGTGAATTTTTTGTGTGCTTTAAAGGGTTTAACACCCCTACTTGGTTGCCATCCAAGTACTTTTACTGATTGGTAGAACATAAACAGAGTGCACAATTTGGCATGATCTACAGTCTTGTCTGAGCAACACGAATAACATGGATATCCCAGATTAGTCTGAAGAGACATTGTCAGGACTGAAGAGAAGATCACACAGTGCCTGCTCACACAAACTGTAGTTAATGCTATTAGTCTTGAGTTGTTTCTACCCCAGGATTAACCAGAAGTTGCAAGAAAAAGGTAGGTCAGTTCTTAGGGAATATCAGGTAAAGTTGGAGAGAGAGGTCATATTCGCTAAATTCATTTAGCAAGGTGGTGGTACTGGAGACAAACTGTAGCAGTCAGTCAGCAAGTTAAATTTTCCTGTAAAGTTATTTAGAAACATTTACATTGAGAAAAAATTAGACTCTTAGCTGTATATTTCAGTTTTCTCTCATACTATGACTGGCTTAATTTTACTTACCTTTTTCTCCCTGATGATTCTTAAATACCTTCTGGAATTAAGATTTTGGGAATGGTCTTTCTGCACACTTTTGTACTTTTGTTGTTTCCCACTTCTGTCTTTGAGTGTACATATAATTGGAGGAGTAAATAGCTCTTTGTAGTTCTTGTTTTTTGAGAATACGTTGAGATATTTATAGAATGTGGTTCACTTCATACAATAGAAACACATGTCTTATGGAATGGTCTCTTCGAGAAGGGGGTACAGTAGGGATTCTGGAGCAGGAATCCTGGACTGGGAGATGGAAGCTTGGTTTCTAGTTCCAGTTCTGCTGCTAGCTAACAGAGTGACATCGGGCAAGTTAACTTCTCTGGGCTTTAGTTTTTTTATCTATACAATGAGGGTACTGATGAGCAAGATGATTTGTAAGAGTTCTAAAACTTATAAAAACCTTCTCTTTCTACATTTGGAGCCAGGGAATTCTTTGTTGTAAGATTTGGCCAAAGAATGTCTCTTTTTGTGGCCTTGGCCAAGTCCCAGCATTGTCCTTTGTTTATTACATCTCTGAAATATGCGTTTCACAGGTATTTTTAAGTGATTAGTTAATGTTCATAAAATGCTTTGAAGAGCTTTTGTGTATGTTGTCTTTCTATTCCTATTTTATGCAGTTGTCCGTAATAGAAACCAAGTGTTCTATAAATGAAATCAGTGTTTCCCATGATGTGAACGAGGGTTTTTGACATTTCGCAGTCTAAATATTAAAGTAGTGGGACACTAAGCCTGCATAAAATTATATTTAAAATACTGTTTAATCATTTTCTTCCTTTCACTCAGTAGGTGAGAACATTTTTAGTTCCGGAATGTAACGGTAATTACACTCTATAGTTGCTACTGGAGTTGCCGTCAGGGTAGTAAAATCTGATTAATTTGGACTCTGCTAATTTTGAATTGGGGTGATTTTACCTGGCTGAAGTTTATTTCTAAACGATGTATGAGGAATGGTGTTGTTAAGCAAATTAATAGTGTAAAGTATATTTCATGGACTATATTTTTACTTAAAGGAATTATTTTTAAAGCCTTTGGCATATTAGTTTGCTCACGAGAGATAATTACAAATGACTCCTAGCAATTTATTAAAGCAAAAGAACTGAATATGAGTAAATGTTCATCATCAGATATAATGCTTTTAGGGTTTTGGGGTCTTTAAGAGTGCTGAGGGTGGGGTGGAGGAAAGCAGTCTTATTTTCTTTTCACTTTGAACAAATACTACAATTGTTGGAGTGCCACAAAAACAGGCTCTAAACATTATGTCTGAGAAACATCTAGACTGAAAATTGACATAGATGATTTGGTGGTATTGGTTGATTTCTTTGGAACCTAATAAGGTTAGACAAAGAATATGTTGGTTTTCTGATTCAGTCAATTGTTCATAGAAAGAATAATAACTTGAGAACCTTTGCAATAAAGCGATCTTCACCTTTTTGTGCGGGTTACCCTCTTGGAAATTTGGAAAACTACATTCGCCCTATTTCCCACTCATAAATGTTGAGTAGTCTTGATAGATAAACTGCTTGAAACACTTCACCACCATGTTTTTACATAGGTTTTGGGGTCTTTGTTCTCAGAAGGAGAAGTTACATTTGCAATTACTGCTTTGTAATATTTTCATAAGCTGGAAAGTGATTGGATTTCCTTTCTAAAACATCATCTCCTTGCTACATATAGCTAATTTGTAACCGTTTTATGTTTTATATTTTTAAATGTTTGAGAATACGTCAGATTTTTGGAATAGAACATTCCAAACTTGCTTGTTGAGTGTGTGTGTGTGTGTGTGTGTGTGTGTGTGTGTTTCCTTCCTTGGGGTTTCCAACAAGTTGCCACCGCTGATTGTACCTGGGACCTTTTTGCTGCATAACTATTAAGAATTATTACTCAAAGCCTTCTAATGTAAAATATTGACTATGGTTTATTTGTATTAGTGACACTTTTTTTTCAACATTTTAAATATATTTTGGCCGCTAAGGTATTGATAAATACTCCTTTCTCTAATTCCTCTGAAGATTTTCATGAGACAGTTTTGCGTGTAGGTACTAAAAAGAGTTAGAAATATAACTTAACCCTTTAAGTTGCTTGACTGTGTTTTGGGGAGGCAGTATTTGTGCATGATAGATTGAATAAAAATTATTTGTGAGGTAGTGATGGATGACATCTATTTAATATTTAATAAAGTTTATGCATTCCTGGTCAGTGTTTCAAAATAAGCTTTCTCTCTCTCCATATATGTATGTATGTGTGTATGTATATACCGTATATATCTATGTGTTTGGGTTTCATAGGGAAATACTTTTTGCTTGAATATTGATGTGTATCTTAAAGGATGGTACTTATGATTACCTTAACTGATTTCACACTGTATTTCTGGTATATTAAATTATATATTTTGTAATTTTTGAAAGTAGTTTCTTTCTACAGAAACACTTATCTGTGCTTTTTGAATACAAATGAGAAAGACTCTTAAGGGACTAAATCTCAATCTTTTTAAAACTAGGAATAACTCGGAAAGAGTGTATGAAAGCCAACTACTTATGTTGGAAGCACAAGTTTATTGTTTGGATAAAAACTTGAAAGTAAATATGAGCTCTTTGTCACCGCAGTGAGTTTTTAAAAAGGTGGTGGCTTTCATGTCAATGGCGGTCTGCCTTTACAAAGCTTGCATTGATGAAGATGGATAATTCTGTTTTTAGGTAGAATTTGGAAGGGTGCTATGAAGGTAGATATTTAGTGATGACAACTTGCCTACATCAGAAGGAAAATTCTTCAGCCTGTAAATAAAGAGTTCAGCATGAAACCAGTTTTATCCTATTTTTACTTCTTAGAATTGCGTAGAAAATTTGTGAGTTTGGTGGTTTAAACAGAAACTTAAAATACCTAGTCACTTTCTGGGCACTTAGGACGCTATTTGCTGGCAGTATTTTAAAACGATATAGATGAAACCTATATTTGCAGTTGCCTTCATGAAATACCTCAAGCTGCCTTTGACAGCAGCTTTAATTTTTGAACCTCCTTGTCAGTCACTAACCCCTCGAGGTTACCGGAGCTGCTGCTCAGCTGGGGAATGGTCGCTGCTGGACACCTGCTTGGCCAGCAGCATTGGTCTCTCCTTTAGGCAATTTGTGAGCTGTTTGGGGGCGGGGGGAGGCGGTAGGGGGGTGAACGGGAGGGGGAAGGGGGAAAGAAGAAGGGGAGGGCAGCATTGAATTAGATTGTTGATAGCGTCCCTCCCAGGACTGCTGTTAAGAGCACGCTACTCTGTACTTCTCTGCTGCAGAAGACAGAGTGATATTCGTGTTACCACAGCATGTTGTAATTGTATGAGATTTTGCTCATCCCGGCTTGGAAATAAGAATAGGGAAAGGAGAGCAGCTTGAATCAGAAGCTACTAGAAGAGCGTGCAGAGTTCTGCAGCAATTTACATTTGTTCTTACATTTTGCCTTCTTCTAACTGGAAAACAGAGAGACTGGCATTTTTTAACCGGGTTTTTCCCATAATGGCATTCTTGTATTGTGTGGCCAGAGCTTGCACAGAAGGAAAACAGGCTGCCGAATTTAGTCACTGATCTCTATTAGCTGTGGCCTAAGGCTATGCTGAGGTTTATATCCCATTTGTATTGTTGCAGCTCAAAAGAAGAATGTTCAGAGGATGACAAGTGTATTCTGAGTAGGTATGTTGTTTCATTTTCATATGAAACCCGTCTATTTTTTTTTTTTTTTCTGCTGCTATTGGTCAGAAATCAGGTTAATAGGTGCAGAATATAGTACAGTGCTGCAGTATCCCTGTTAAGGTAGAACAATGGCAATGCAAGCTTAAAACAATACCAAAAAAGCCAAAACCCTAGCTGCTTTTATTAAATAAAGCTGCATTGTGTGGTATGTATACACAGTGCAGTCTTAAAAAAAAAATATACTGCAGTCAATGCTTTCCTAACGAGGTGGCACTATTGTTGAGTTAGAATGATAGAATCATCATATTGCTTTAGGGGACAGGAGGATTTAAAGGAGGTACCTTGCAGCCCTATTTTACAGATTGGAAGCATCGGTTTAAGGGCACTGGCAGAATCGTTTGCTTGTTCTCCGCGGCAGCCACTGCTGTGTCAGTACAGTGTGGAATGGAAGTCCTAGTTGGTAGTCTGTTATGGAAACGCTGTTTACTGTTATTGTAGTACCGTGGTGACAACATGCCATTGAAATGGAAAACGAGCTCTCCTGCTATCTGGAAATTCCCAGTTCCTGTGCTTAAAACATCCAGGTCAACTCCACTTTCTCCAGCATACATGTAAGTGAGAGAAAATAGGATATTAAAGTGGGATTTCATTCATGAATCAACGTTGTGGCAAAAGGGGGGAAAAACCCCAAACAGCAACATCTAAAAACCCACAAGATTAAAAACCTCCAGCTTGCTTACATTTAAAGATATTGGCATGCCCACATTTTAGAATTGTTTTGTTTTCCTAGGAGTTTATGTTTATTTTCATTTAAAGTGTTTAATGGTAATCTGCTTATTAATATGAAAGTCTAAAGGTATACTAAGGAATTACATAAGGATAAACTTTAATCTTTCACATTGGTTGGATTTTTTTGAATTTTTGTGTATCTGAAATACTTAAGATGACTTCTTTTGTGTAACAGCACAAAAAACTGCTGATGATTGATACTGGTGTTTTGTTAAATATGAAATGCTTTCTGTAATTTTTTGATGAACTTGAAACATTCAGAGTTAACACATTGATCAGAAAATGAGTCTTTCAATCAAGACTTTTATACTTGAGTTGTGTGTGAATATTAATAAATTTGATATTATATCTTTCCCAGTTTTATAATTCAAGTTCTGCAGTGTAAGTTCAAATTTGTGCAAATTATAATGCCATGAATGGTTATTTATATACATGGAGTGGAAAAATGTGTTATACAAATGTCTATTTTAGAAATTTATTTTAAGTAAATATATACTGGAATATATTGGGAAGTCTTTGTAGAATTCTTGAAAATCTTATTTTTTAAATTTGCAAAGTATTGCTTTAAAAACAAAATCCAAGAAATCTAATAAAATATTCTTTTAAAGTATTGTCTGTGATCCTTTTTTTGGTGGAGGAAGGAGTGAGAGAAAGCTGGATTTTTTTTTTAATATTAGTATGAGAAAAGCTTTTGAGTAAAAGTCTGTCTTAACTATGAGTGTTACCTTTAAAATATTTTTCAGTAGGAAAAATGTGGAAAATTCTTCCTGATTTAGGTTAATTGTGTGTTTAGAAATCTGGTGAGTTGCCATTTTATTACTTGGTTTGTGTTTTATATGAGGTTCAGATGCACAGTGGTAGCTATCTGGTTCTTTGAAAGGCTTTCAGCTGCTGAGGAAGTGTGCTTGTGTTCTCAGTCCAAAAGAAATGATTCCCTGGAAAGCACTGAAAAATGAGGACATTTCAGAGTTAAATCCTGTCATCATTTCATTTTCAGATTATTTTTTATGTTCTTTCTTAGAGATGCTTCAGGTTATATTATCTGTTTGGGTGTTAAACGCTTTTCCTACAAAGTTAAAAATTTGAGTTATATTTGTAAAAAAGAAAAAAAGATCAGCTATATTTGGTTCTCAAAAGGTGTGTTTGTCAAAAGCACAAATTAATGGAGATGATGAGTTAGTGGAGGTGACAAGTTAATGGAGCTCCTTCAAATAATTTGAGAAAATAAGATGTGCCTGTTGACTTTATGAATCTTGGCTGGTGAGAAATGACCAAAGATTTACCAAAAGCAACTTTATGGTCAAAACAAAACAAAACATACATACCCCAAACTAAAATCAGTAGGTTACAATTAATAATGGTTACTAATGATTCTGGTATTCCTACTACATTTTACTGTCCAAAAGACCCAAATTGCAGCTCCTCTTGCAGCTGGTTTGCCAATTTTTAGAGATGGTTAAAAAAAAATACTTATATTTTATTAATTCATACTGCCCGCAAGCTCAGATACAGCTCAATACAGCATCTTTAATGAATCATTTTCTTCCTTTTAAGGACTCACCTTTTTGACCTGATGATAAGAGTGAATTGATTTAGATGGTAGAAGCTTGAAAATATCACAGATCTTGCATGTTGACGTTGATTATTGGTTGTAAACATAGGTAGAATGGAAAAATATATTTGAAGAGCTAGGGTTAGGCTCGACTATTTTGACATTGTGATAGTCTATATTATTAAATTGGCCTGAACCTATTTTTCTTTATAAGCATATTATGTAAATATACACAGAAAATATGTTAAATATGGGAAAAGACTAGCTTGGGGAGTTGAAATCAGGTTTTTAAATAAATTATTTAGTTTTTGACTGTTTTAAATTAGAGTCATTGCCTTACGTGGCCAGAAATAAAAATATCATGTTTAACATGTTGTTCTCATCAGTGCTTCTTATATTCCACAGCACTTCTACACACGAAATGATACTTAAGTTTGGCATAATTTTCACTCTCAAAGATTATAATGACTAAGTTTGAATACTGGGTCAAGTAACGTTATATTTGCTCTCACAATAGTTTGGCTGGCACACATAGTTTAAATGGTTATTTGTGTCTTTTGGGTCTAAAGTCTTTGCATTGAAATGGAATAGTTAAATTCTGACTCTGATAAATTGTGATATTTTAGAATTTACCTGTAAAATTATATATAAACTTTTAAAATATTATCTTGAATATAGAATTCTTCACAGTTAATGTAAGCATCTTTTTGTACGTTTGCTTGTGTAGCATCAGTATTGGTTTGTAATATTTTATCATTATTTACTGTGATTTGTCAAATACGCATTACGTGGTTTTCATTGGAGACTTGGGTACTTTTTTCAAAGACTGAAATTTCAATGTAAAATATTTTTAGTTGTAGTAAGAATGTGTTGTAGTAATTGAGCAAGTATGGAAAAAATATAAAAGCTCCTTCCGGTCTCTTTCTAAACTCGGTGTAGGTGCTGCTTGGCTGGAGCTCTTCCATTGATGCTGTCGATAGGGCAGTGCTGCTACGCTAGTGCAAGCTACAATAGAGAACGTTTTACTTACTGCAAACGCTGAACAGAAAGGCTATTTCTTTCCTTGTGGATTTCAAGTCCAGGTTTCCTTTTTTCTGCTTGTTTAGAACTTAAATGAGAGTTGAAACCTCTCCATATTTTCAAGACTTACTGATGATAAAAACAATGTTTATGACGATATTTAGGAAAATAGTTTCTTATATAGCATAAAGTGCTTTTCAAATTGTGCTGTAATATGGTTCGGGAAGAGGGGAGCATCTTCAAGACAAAAGATTTAGGAAAATACTCCTTGGCCTCTAGATAGCTTGATTCCCTAATACTTAGTCTTTCTTGGGTAGATATAGTCTTCCTTCAGCTTCAGTTTTGAACACTTGCAAGGTGGTGTGCCATCCACGTGGAATTCTGAAGGGACTGTCTTGATAGAAATCTGAGTGATGTGTTTGTGTTACACTCTGCTCAACAGTAGGTTGAAGTTCAACCTTAGCCTGAGGGAGGATCTCCTGGTCACTGTAAACTGAATTAGTCAAGACTCTGCTCCTGACAGGTGTGAACCACGTAAATTAACCTGTCACTTTGCCTAAATTAATAAAGCTGAAAGGGCAGTCACATCTAAGTGGTTTTCTGTTGTTTTGGTATTCATTGTTTTAAAACAGCAAATGGTTCCTTCAGGCTAATGTTATAGGGGTAATGTATTGTTAGATTCTAAGGACCCACTGAAAGAGAACAGGATTAGCATTAGCGATCCTTTTATCTTTTCTTCACAAGCAGTAACTTTTGATAATAATGGTGTGGCAATAAGGAGGAAAACAATAGGTAAGAATTAACCAGTGCAACATAACAGTGAATCCTAGCAGGACACACACTGTGCGATGTTTTCCTTAGAATTTTATCTTTCTCAAGCTTAAAAACAATGGGCGTAGAGTCAATGTTAGTGAATTAGACTTATGCTCTTTTAGCCAATGCCCTTGCATTCGGTTAGCTTCCTCTTTACAGTGATTTTGTTTAATATGTAAAATACATTTTATATTAAATATCAATAGCACAGTATTTTATAGCAATTGTTTTTCTATCATTTCATCATTAAAATTCAGAATCTAAAATTCAGATTTCCTGAGAAAAGATTGTGCATACCATATAAATGTTCCTTGTTTCTGGGTGATTCAAAGGATAGACAAAATAAAAACATGCATTTCCTAAATTTGACATGTTTTCTATCCCCAAGATTGTCTTTTTTTCTAATTTAGTGAATAAAACAAAACCTTGTAGTTTTAGAAATCTTTTTTATTTAGCAAAATACTTCTAAAATTGATAATCTCAAATTAGAAAAGAATATATTTAGTTAGATAATTTCAGAATTACCATATACATGAACTTTTGTTGGTGTCTGCTTAATTTGTTTTTACTACATACGCTTAGTCTAATGATATTATGTGGAGAAATAACATAAATAACACCTAAGAGCAATTTAGTGTTAATATGTAACTTTTGTGGCATGTTCCTTGGGAATTTCCATTGTCTGAGCTTCCAGAAGGGCTGGCTTGACACTTATTAATGTAAAACCATAGAGATAAAAGTGACCTTAGAGGTCATTTAGGGAATCTAAACCCTCTTTAAAGCAGGAATCCTTCCTGTGACACCTCTGAAAAATGGTGATGCACGCCCTCCTTGATGACTGTCAGTGACAAAGAGCTCGCTACCTCACCAAGGCAGCACCTTTCATTCGTGGACAGCTCTTGCTTAACGTTAACCAAAATCCATTTCTCAGACCTTTTATCTCCTGTTCCTAGTGTGGCCTTATGGAGCTGTATAGAAAAATATCTATTTTCTCTATTACATACAAGCCTGGAAATCTTCTCTTTTTTTAACCATTACTTATGTGACATGTTTTTAGACCTTTCACTCTGCTGGTTGTCCTCACGGGGATAGTTTTTTTATGTTAATCTTTGTACGGGATACTACATTTGAATACAATGCTCCTTATGTGGTCTGACTAGAAGAAGACACCGCTCTCCTTTTCTACAGATGTTCTGCTTGTCTTTAAGAGCCTGGTATTATATTATTTTTTAATCATAGGATTCACACTGGACCATAGTGAATTTAGAGTTTACAAACTTACTTTGCAGAGGTTTACGATTGGATTGCTTGTTCCTCCTAGTCAGCGTTTATTCTTTTAGCTACTTGAGATCTTTTAGTCTGAGGAAGCCTGGCATGTGCAAGTGAAGTTAAAGTTTTGTTTTATAGCCTTTTGTATGTGTGTTTTTAAAAGATCTCTTGAAACCATTTAATGTAACTGAAGAGTATTGCGCACAAGAAACTCGCAAGACAGAAAGCTAGTATTTCTGATGCTTTCAGATATTTCCAAGAAATTTACTTGTCAATAATTTATCTAGATTCGTTATTTTTTATACTTAAATGAGTGTTACTTCCAAGTACCCCTCAAAACACTTGCCCCAGAGGGAAGAGAGTCGGAAGTGCAAATCTTATACCATCATGGGAAGTCTGGAGTTACTAAGAGTTTTAAGGATTCCAGACATTCTGCTTGAAACTTAGAATATTTAGATGAGACCTAAGTAGGGCCAAGTTAGGGGGAGGGAAAAGAAAGAAGTAAGAGATAGGCAAGTATTTGTGTAAATGACTTTATTACTTATGATTAAAGAGTAAAGAATTAAAAGCTATGCATGATGATATTTTAAATTGAAATGGCAGCCACGGTGTATTGCTTTATTTCCTCAAGACTGTGAGAAAGAGGTGGTATAAATGTGAGATTCTTGGGGAATCGGTATGTAAAGAAGTTACTGGCTGATCCATTTTTGAAAGTGCTCAGTTCTTTTTCAATCACCTTGTATATTGGGTTTATAATATTCAGAAGTTACTTCCTGTTATGTGCCAGGCATAACTCTGCTGGGTATTAGGGGATATAGTACTTTCAGTCATTCACAATGTCTATTCTTTATCTTCCATCCTATCTTTATTCATAAACAATTAAATTGCTTAATTTATTTTACTGCTGTGAAAATTCTGATCCCAGATAATCAGATTAAATAACATTTTTGTTTACTGTACTTTCAGTATTTATAATGGATTTAATGGCAATGAAAACACTACAGAAGAAAAATGTGTCCGGGCTAAATGAGGAGACATGAATTGGAGACAGCAGATTTTAAAGTGCCTATTTTTATTGTGGTCATCAGTTTGCAGTATATACAAATATTGAATCATTATGTTGTACACCTGAAACTAACATAATGTCGTATGTCAATTATACCTCAGTTTAAAAAAAAAGTAAAAAAAATGAAGTGCATATTCAATAGGATGGAAAATGGTGCAATTTATGTTTAAACTTGATAGTTACCTTTTTAAACAAGAAGAATAGAATGCCATCCTTTAAGTTGGAGAGGGCTTAGGTGCTGTATAGTGCACAAGTGTGTACATATTTTACCTTCCAAGCAGCAATAATTTGATCCTAGTCTATAAGATGTAATCTTAGTGGAAAATAAAATTATATTGTGTTACCAATTGTGGTAAAACATTTTCACTGGCATGACGTACTATGATGAGGGTATGTGTTGTTTTTACCCAATTTTGCCACATTTATGGTATGGTAAGACAAGAGCATGCCCAACTTGTTGGAGAATACTTCTCATGACATGGTTCAATGGGGAAATGAAATAACCTATCCTTCCACAAAAAAAAATACAAATAAAAACAACTTTCAGAACTCTAGGAGCTTAAAACTTGAATCTAGCTTGTATAACAGATATTGTAAACTTCATATGAAGCGTATTTATTTGCAGTTTTTAAAAAATTGTCCTGGTTTAGCAGAGTTAAATATAATATAATTTATTGAGTGCTACTATAAAAGTGCCAAGCACCTTGCATGCTGCCTCCAGAACACTCTATAAGGGTAAGTCTTTTCCCTGTTTTACACATAAGGGCACAGTGGTTCAGGGAGGTTAATTATCTTGCTCAACGTTACAGTGCAAGTAAGAGGTGAGGTGAGAATTCAAACTTAGATCTGCTTGATTTCAAAGCTCTTCACTTCTCTAATGCCTTTTTGTTTTTGTAGACTTTTGCTACTTTCATGCCATCTATTTATTAGATAATATCTCACTAGGATTTGAAGAACCAAGAAGTATGACAGATGAGGTAAGCTTTTTTGAATTGGGTGGTGGTATAGGGAGACTTTAGAGAGCTTTACTTGCAGTCCTGTCAAGTAGTGAAGTTGTAGGAAAATACTGGGGCAATTATCTTTACTTGGTGATATGATATCAGGATTAACCTCATTGTTTCCTATTTCTCTCGAAGCACTATTCTACCTTCATTGGCTACCCACCTTTTTTCCCCATGGTAATTAGCCATCATTGACAGTGCTGTAGCTGCTGTGCTCTGTTTAGCACATTCCTAGGGTACTACCCAGTCGGTATGTTTAGTACTTTCCTGTGGGCATTATTGTCCCATTGCTTAATTGTGTGCAAGCACTCAAGAAAACTCCATGTATTAGTTTTCCATTGCTGCCATAACAAATTACTGCAAACCAATGGCTTAAAACGTCACAAATTTATTATCTTAGAGTTTTTTAGGTCAGAAGTCAGGTATGGGTCTCACTGGGCTAAAATCAAGGTGTCGGCAGGGCTGTGTTTGCCTCTGAGGCCCTAGGGGAGAATGCGTTTCCTGCTCATGTGGGTCATTGACAGAATTCACTTTTTACCTTTGTAAGACCACCAAGGTCTCCATCTTCTTGCTGGCTGTAAGCTGAGGGTTGATCTCAGCTTCTAGAGGCTGCCTGCGTTCCTTGGCTTGTGGCTCCCTTCCTCCATCTTAAATGCCAGCAATGGCAGTAGTCCTTTTCACATCCATCTCTCTCTGATGCCCTCTTCTGCCTTCCTCCTCCACTTTTAAGGACTCATGTGATTAGACTGGAAGGTGTAGGGGCTTGATTGAGTTTTTTATTTAAAAGGCTTGAATACTGTATTTTAGAACACTAAAATTTTGAGAATGAAAAATTATGATAGATCAGAGTGGCAAGCTCATTTGAGTATTCGTGGGCAACTGGCCTAAACTAGTGTTTACGCCATCCATCTGCCCCGACTCTCTCCTTCTTCTCCCCTCTCACTTTAAAGTCTCTCACTGCAGGTATTTCTACAAATTCTAAAGGACCTTTGCTCTTCCTTTACAACTTGCTCTGTAACATCTTCTATTTTCACTTTTTTGTTTTTCTGGTTTCAAAAATATAGTGCTGTTTGCTGATCAATGAGATCAGACCAGGACATCCTAAAAGGAGTATAATTATCTTATTCAGTGTTCTTTGAATCCAAGAGCTGGATGAAACCTTAGAAATCACTCATGTCATACCATTGTAACTTGAAAGAGAATATGATATTTGTCTGGTCACTTTTCCTCCATCTGTGTACATTTGTATTAGATGATTTAACCCAGTCTTAATTTATATTTCCTTTTTATTATTTTTATCCCATTTCATCAATTGTATTACAAATTAATGTTAAAAACCAGTTTACTACAAAAGCTTCAACTAGATTTGTCTTTATAGATGTGATTACATCAAAGCTTTTCTCTTGTCCTACAGTGAACCATATTTCTAATTAACTCACAGTTTGGCCTAGCTTTAGTTTGGGTGGACCTACAAAATATTTGAAATAGAATTTTGAAAAGTATATGGATGTTCTAGGTTTTAAATAGATTATCGAAGAGATAGTCCCTTAGCATCACCGAATTGAAGTGATTTTTATTCATTCTGAGCACTTTCCTGCAAAGAGTGTGTGTATGTGATCATTTCTGAATGATTCACAGCTAAACAAAACTTCACGGTGACGTGGCTCATTAGCATATTTTTCACAGACATATTGCCAAAATATATAGATAGATGCAATTAGACACTGTCTTTTTTCAAATGATGTGCTGCCCCATCACATCATCATGACTTTTGGCTTTCTTTCATATAATTATAACTGAAGATTATATTCTTGAATAGTGGATGTTGTTTGATTGTTGATCCAGCCTTGCAGACAGCCTGATCTGGGACTAATCCTTTAAAATAAAATAACGGTAAGGAAAGTTGATGTTATTTATTTTTTTATTTGGTGCTTTTATGCTAAATATGAACTGATACACTTCTGTACTAGGGAGCAAAGTTTGCAATTAGTTTTGTTACTGTGGTTTATATAACTTATGCAACATGGTATTTGTTAGTAGATAATGTTGAGAATTTATCGTTATTTTTGTATCATTTAGTCCTTTGGAAAGTAATTCTTTCTTTTACTGTGATCTCTTTGCAAGCAAGTATCCTACCTGCTCTTTGTTTACCTGTCTCCTATGGCAGTGCCTGGCACATAGCGGGTGCTCAGTAAATGTTGAGTAGATGAATGAATTTGGAGAGAGTAGTTTTTTAGGTCTGTAGCCTTGTGCAAACCACCTCGCCTAAGAGTGTTGAATTTCTTCATTTGATATATGCAGTAATCTAATATTATCACTGTCTTGTTAGAGAGTTAAGTTACAGCGATTTTTCCTATGAAGAGAACTAATGCAAAATCCTGATTCTGTTCCTTGCTTGCTAATAAATACCATGATGCTGGCACAGACTGAACGTAATTTTAGTAGAAGCAATTTACCAGTGACCAGAATACTTTAGTCATGGTTCATCAAATTGTAATTTGATAAAGAAAATAAGATTATAATCTGTTCCAAGACGGCAACTACTCTTAAAGTTAAGACTTATTTGACTTATTTTCGCATATCCTTTTCCATGATGGGAAAAACTATTTTAGACAAATTTATGTTTCAAAGCTAGTATGTTTGCACTCAAATGATAATGTGTTTTGTGTGTATAGTTTGAGAAAAGGGAATCTGACCTAGGGTTTAGGAGAAATAAATTTAAAATTAGTACTCAAAAAATCATCCACATTTACTTATGTTCTGAATTGTTTTATACTTAAAAGGGCTTCAACCTAATTGCAAAGGTTTAGCAAATATTAGATTTAAATTAGGTAAATTTTTCTTCTATGAAAATGTTTAAATAGAATTGCCTTTACACATTACTTGGTTAACAATAGAAGAAAAGGCATAGCTATTAATATGTATGAAAACGACGTATTCTGAAGCAAAACAATTGCTAGTTTGTGAATAAATTTGGATTTTTATTTGTTCTCTAATCATTAAATATATATTTATTTTTAATTATTTGCTGGAATGTGTGATTAGTTTAGGAGGTCTAGTCCAAGAAGCCTTGAATCCAAGAGTATGGGATTTGATTTGAACCAAATAGTGAGGAGTCATTGAATACTTTTGAGCAAGGAAGTGACTTTCAGAGCTATAAATACAATCACAGAATGTGAAGAAGCTATACTATAACAAATATGTAATTTATGTTAATGACCAAATCCAAATAAGAAGTAATAGACAGCAGAAGTGGGGTAGGGACAGTGCGAGTGGAGACGAGGTGGGAGATAGGAGCATACTAGAGAGATATTCAGTAGTACTTTGATAGTTGCTGGACATTGGAGATGGGGAAGAAGCAGGAGGCGAAGATGACCAAAGTATTGTAATGATAACCATTTTCTTTTAGAATCTAAAATATCCTATCTATGGGTCTCTTGAATGCATGCCATCTAGATACATTCGAGATTCCTGAACTGTCTTCTAACTGACCAAGCTTCCAGAAATGATCATTAAGAACTATGTAGTCAAATTCATTTCCATTGAGAGTACCTTTAAATAAACAGATTTTTCTCATTAAAGCATGATCTACAAAAAGATTGGATTTTGGAGATTTAAAAATGACTTATTGCCTCAAGAAATAGCTGTGGTAAATGGAGTGAGTAGCATTTTCCAAGTAGCTGAGCAAACTTTTAACACCTTGACTCTTTGCTATCCTCATCTACTTGGTGACTCCTCCCTATCTCCTTCTCTCCTGCGCTCAGAGAGTCAGAAATTATAAATTGGGGTGTGGAACACTGGTTTAAAGGACTGTATGGAAGGAAGGAAAAGAATGCTTCTTTCTTGCTTGCTTAATATAATATATCCCTCTCTCCTATTTATCTCAAACAGATCAAGGCAGTACTTCATTACTACTTAACAATTCGTAGCTTCTGCAAAGCACACACACAGTCTGAAAATGCTCCAATTATCTTCTATTTAAAATTCCCATTTAAATGACTGGGAAATGTGAATGCTTGATGCCTACCATGTCATATTGTTTAAATGATATGGTCAGCCTCTACCCTTTTTGAGTTCCATCCAAGAACACATACTTTCTTTAGGCCAGAGGCCATAATGTTCCTAAAAAGAAACACCTTACCCCCAAAGTGACAAACTCCCCAATGATTTATAATTTGCAACTACCTCCTCAAAAAAAAAAAAAAAAGTCCACCTTCTATTACCACTTTTACCACTACCAATTTTATTAAGAATATTTAATATTTTGGGTAAACAAATATAGTCATGGTACATAAATACTTTGCCCAAAGGACTCCTTTCTTAGTGTTACTGCACTATGGACAAAGACTTATCAAAGAAGTATTTTTTGGTTTTTTTTGCTGATGAAGATTAGCCCTGAGCTAATACCCATGCCAGTCTTCCTCTACTTTATATGTGGGTCGCCGCCACAGCATGGCTGACGAGTGGTGTAGGTCCACACTTGGGATCCGAATCAGCGAACCCAGGCCACTGAAGCAGAACGTGCCGAACTCAACCACTATCCCACAGGGCCGGCCCCTAAAAGAATTATTTTTGTAGAGCAATTTTTGTTACATTAGCAGAGCTGTCTGGCTAGATATGAAATTGTGTTGTGATATGGAACTGAACATTAAAATAATCTTAGTTAAAATAGTTTTCTAAGAGTGTAGTAAAATGGTGAATCCTGATGGCATTTAGGAGAAAAATCAGAAGCCATTTCTGGGATTAAAGACTGCACTTCTACTCTTAGAATATGATACTTGAATATGTAGATAAGTGGGTGGGCTATAGGTGACAGTAAGGACTTTTTGCATCTCCTAACAACCTGACAACTTAAGGTCAGCAGTGGACATGTTTCTTTATGGTAAGCATACTACAAAAGGGATAACAAAGTCTTATAACAAAGTGTTATGAAAAAGAAAACTTAATGGTGAGGCAGGTAGCTACAAAGTGGAAAATAATTTTAATATGAAAAATTATACTTAAATTAGACTCTTTGCTTCCGTAAACTCCATATCTGAGATGAGCTTGAGAGAACTATCCTGAGTATGATTCCCAGACTCATTGGGTTGAGAGTGTGTCTTCTGATTTTTTTTTCTTTTTGTATTACCTTCCCCTGTCTTAAAAATACTGGCTGTAATATTAAAACGTTGATTTGATTAAAACATGATTGATTTGATACCGAAATTTTTACCACATTCATTTAAATAATTAGAGATGCCTCTAGGTCATTGCAAAATCAAGGTTGAGATTTGTTATATTTATTACAGGCTTTGAAGACATAGAATCAGTGGGACTCTTAAAGCTGCCAATTATAATTCTTAAAACATGGAATGCTATTGGCTATTACTTTGTAAGTTTGAAAGTCTTACTCTTTGGTTTTTTTCATGTTTCCTTTTAAAAGAGAAATAAACATTCCCTTAAGACTTGGTCATGAATTATTGACTTTGTGAAGTTGAATATAACTGGGAAATTCAGAAAAGACAGAAAAGGGTAGTATTTTTACCGCTTGATTAATGATTCTCCTGTTCCCAGAGAGATTTGTCTCAGTGATTTCTAATTGGTTTTGAGTTTGTGGAATCTGTCTTCATAATAAACTCTAAAATTGGATAACTTGGATGTTTAAATATTTAATAAACTGAAATTTTAGGCAGGTGAAAGCCCAGTTCTTTAATAACACACTTTTCCATTGAAATGCACCGTAGCACAATAGTCAAATTTCAAAGTTGGTGACCTATAGATAATAGGATTAAAATGACACCTTCATTCACAAATCCTCTGGGACCAAAAAGCTCCTTTAAAGAAAGTTGCCCTGGGTGTTGAAGCTCCCATTCCAATTTCTTCATTTTGGGGTTGAAGCAGAAGGCATGCTCCTTGCTTCAGGTATAGCTAGACTTCTCAGTGGGCAGGGCTGGTGCTGGCTGTAGGGTGGATCATCTTTCCAGAGGCTTGTGCTTGGCCAGAGGGTTATAGCTATTTCCTCTGTGCACTGGGAAGGGGATTATTGACAATGATGGGAGCACATGCTGTTTCCCCCAGCCCACATCTACATACTGCCATCTCCCTACCGCCACTACCACTATGTGTACTCCCTCGCCTTCTATGGCTTCTTAAGGAAAGGGAGCTTTGACTTAACTTTTTTACATAGTAGGTATGTAATCAGCATTTAGAAATTCATTCTTTTGCTTACTCTTTTATTTTTGCTTCGGGTATCTGTCTATCTATCTACCTCATCAAAATATTATAAGAAATGTGAAGAATGAAAAATTGTATATAAACCAAGCTTCTAAACAGAAGAATTTTCTGGTCTAGATGCTTGAGACTTGATGTAGTTTAATTGGTATATGGGTTTTAAAAGATGAAGGAAGACCAAAGTTTTGAAATGTGGTAGATAGAGGGAGCAAACATAAATTTTCAAGTTTTTCAGGGACAGGATTGAGATATTCAGTGCAAATACATTGCAATTTGTATAATTAACTTTCATCCTGTTATAGTTATCTAATGGAGTATCATTTGTCATTCCATTTGTTTAGCCCAATTCTCTCATCTGTGTCATAGTGCTATTTCTGTGATTGTGATGGGTGGGTTTGGAATTCAGAATCTGTTCTTTTAAATGTTAGTATCAGTAATGTAAAGTTCTCCTTACATTTGATCCGAGTTATATCCTAGGATCTGCTACCTCCTTACCCCATGTGTTGGGAGAATGGCATGAGAGATTTTTAGCATCGGTATTGTTTTTATGGAAGTAGTGGTAAAAGTGGGTAATTTTAGACTGAATTAATTCAACCAGAAAATTACTTTCCATAACAGAATGTATCTCTCTGAGTTCCTTCTTGTATTTATAAGTTAAGCATTGAAATGTCAATTGCTTTATGGCCTGTACTCTGCTATTTTTCATTTTTTGAGCTTGGTGTAATGGGAACAGTGTGGGCTCTGGAATCAGACTCGAGTTCAAATTGTAGTTAACAGACTCATGGTGAGACCTTAAACTCTCTGAGCTTCAGTTTCCTGTCTTTAAAATGGGATTGTTATGAGGATTAAGTGGTATAGAGAACTTGTCTGGCACAATGCCTAGTACACAGCAGGTGCTGGGTAAATGATCTTATTCCTATGTTAAAACTGACATCAGCTATTTATTAATGTGATTTTATTTTAAATGTGACAGACATATGCATATAAAGAAGCTTCTTTACTTTGGAAAATCATTTTACAGCCTGCCCGTATCACCTTGAACTTTTTTTCTCTTTTGTGTACTCTGGTATTGCTGCAGTAGAAAAGAAAGCCTTGGAAAGATTTGCAACTATTTTATGTCATCTATCCTAAACATTTCCATTAGCGAATTCATTGCAAGTTGACAATAATGTACTTATATTTATGCCATTAAATAATACAAATAACTAACTAAAGCTTTATCTTGCTTGATTCCTTTCAGGCAAGCACCTCATTAAGGAGATACGTTCTCCACAGTTTCTTAAACAGCAATTACTTTATGCCTTATTAAGAGAAGTTGCTATGATATTTATAATTTCCTTGTCTAATGATACTGTAAATGACATTTTAGTTGGGACATATCTTTCAATATTTTAAGTTTTAAGGTTTTTTTTCTTTCTTTTAATAAAAATACCAGGCTTATTTTATACATATTAACTTACTTCATGTGTTGGAAATTTTCTTTCTGATTTTTTAAAAAACTCTTTCCTGGGGGCCGGCCAGGTGGCGCAAGCGGGTAAGTGTGCGCGCTCCGCTGCAGCAGCCCGGGGTTTGCTGGTTCGGATCCCGGGTGCACACTGACGCACTGCTTGGCAAGCCATGCTGTGGTGGCATCCCATATAAAGTAGAGGAAGATGGGCATGGATGTTAGCCCAGGGTCAGTCTTCCTCAGCAAAAAAAAAAAAAAAAAGAGGAGGATTGGCAGATGTTAGCTCAGGACTGATCTTCCTCAAAAAAAAAAAAAACTCTTTCCCTCATTTTTTTCTTAATGGAAATTGAGTGACAGAGACACAATATGTGTGTGTGTGTGTGTGTGTGTGTGTGTGTGTGTATCATTCAGTTTTTGTTTGGAAAGGGTGAAGGAGAGTCAAGATTCTAAATTTTGTGAGGCAGAAAGGTTCTTAATATCTTTAGAATTCAATGCAGTATGCATACTTGGAATCTATGGAAAAATCAGTGGGAAATGACTTCTACCATCTTAGGTTTTTAATTTATTTCTCAAGGGTGGAAGGAAATACCTTGACAGATTTAGCACTCAAATTCAAATGAGTATGAGAACAGGTGGCTAAATTTCTCCTCCACCTGCCATGCGACTTTATTGCAAGAAATGTTTCATTTAGCAAGTGCTGTTGCCAGCAGACACTTCTCTTTTTCAGAGCAGAAAAACAAATGGAGGGGGAGTACTTCTTTGAAGAAAACCTTTTTCTTGATTTTCTTTTTAAATTGTGAGTGTGAGAAATATGTATTTTATTTTTCTGGGGGGCGGGTGGTGGAAAGCATGAGTCAGTGCCTTGATGAACCAGCCCAATTTGTTGTATTATTATTCCTTTCATGGCTTTTCTTTTTCTTTTGTTTTGTTATTGTTACCGTTCTTGCATACCAACCCACTGGCACTGACATTCAGGTACGATGATACTATTACTCTGGGAAATTGCAATTGTATAATACTTTTGACACTAACTCAGAAACCCCTATTCTTTTGTTACAGTGGAATTATGTTATTAGAATACGCTGTTAGGTTTAACCAGTTTGTAGTGTCATGGTCTCAAGCACAAAAAAGTGCTATGAAACTAATTGGGAACTAAATAGAGAAAAGTTAAAGGTGTTGTTCATGTACTTTTACCTTTCTAGCTTTTCTCTGATTCATTTATTTTTTTCCCCTCACAAATTAAAGATAATACAGGAAAGTAAAGAGAACAATTGGACAACTGTTCTGCGAGTCTTGGGCAGTACTTTTTTCCTGCAAGTGCCTATATCCTACTAGCATCTTTTATTCATAGCACTGTTAATGTGCTGCCTTCATTCGGTGTGAGCAGAAGTTAACATGTCAGTGCATGGGCTGGCGCATAGAACTGCTCTACCAGGAAAAGTCAAGTGTTTCATGTGTTTTCGTGCTAATGATTTCAAAAAGCACTAAAATGTCCCCTTTTTCTTGACAATGAAATTTGATCTCACCTGGCTTTCTGTATAACATGAAATGGTGCTTGCAATGATAGAAACCAAGAAATTGAGATGCACATTTTATATTTTATCAAGTTGATACCTCATTTTTAAACACAAAAGTACTCATTTCAGTGGGTTTTGGGGAAGTTTTTTTTTTAGTATGGAGATTGATGAGTGTTGGAAAACTGTGTGAGGCTTTGGAGCCAAATGAAGCAATTGTGAAATACTCTTCCCTTCCCCATATAGCATACCAACAAACAAGATTGCTATAGTGAATTCTGAGTGCACAGTTCTTTATAGAATGTCTCCCAGACTATGACTTCTACAGAACTATTCATTGTAGAAAACATTTGAACCAGATTGAGAGAGCTCTCTTCCTGCAGCCCACCTACCAGGTCATACACGTAATACACAATCCTTTATTATGGTGTTCAGTATAAAAAGAAAAAAAATTGTACATTTGATGATTTTTAAATTTCCATTAAAAAATACATTTGGGTGAACACTGCCATGTAGACGGCAGGGGCCTAATACATGTTTGCACTAGCAGTTTTGAGAGTATATCTTCCACTCTACTCTTTGATAAGTTTATAGGTTTAAAGATAGAATCTTTGCTTTAATTTGCATATTCTGGAATACTAATGAAATTGAACATTTTTCTATCTGTTAACCATTTGTACTTATTTCTTCATGAATTTGTGCTCATATCATTTACACATTTCCCATGGGGTAATTTTTAAAATATTGAAGTTTTTGAGGCAAGATTGTAATGTTAGCATCACCCTGTTAACATGTGACAATTACTTAGACTTTCTATTTCCTTTGTCTCCAAATAGCAGTGGAAAGAAATACCGTAGTGTGTGTATGTACAGTTTGACCACCTTTGTAATGCTTTCAGTAAAATGATCAGACAGATAGCCTCTATCTCTACCCTAATGCTCTTCAAAAAAGTAGTTGTTCTCTTTGAGCAAGCACAGTTGACTGATTCACGTATACTTTGTGAAAGATTGCTTTTGTGCTCTGGTTGGTCATTGTTTAGAAAAGAAGATGTGCCCAGTGGTAGTAGGATGGGTGGGAGTGGCATGGTAGCAATATACAGATGTTGTAGGAAAAAGATTTGATTTTTAGACAGAAAATTGATGAACACAATCTCTCCCATGAATAATTTTGTAGTGTTGATGAAATGGGACTATTTGGCAGGATTTGCTTCATTCTAAGTTAGCATGTAAAAGTGAATCCAAATAATTCTTTTAAGCAGAATTAAGAAATTATTATTCTTACATGAGTTTATATAGAACAAAAGCTTTCCTGCATAATGTCTTATAAATTCAAAGCTATTATCTACTTAGCTACTGTAAACACTTGATTTTTCAAATTGATGGGCTGGAAGAAAGCAGGCGTATTTTATTGTTAGGTAGTCTTGGAAGATTTAGTGGTAATTAATAATCCTACTGTGTTTCTTACTGCCAACATTACCTCATGGAGTCAACCCTCAGACTGGGAAGTTATTTAGGACAGGAAATTGCTTTAGAAAAATTTTCCTGAAGAGCTTAATCCCTCTATATCAGGGTTTCTCAACCTTGGCACTCTTGACATTTTTGCCCGAGTACATCTTTGACGTGAAGAACTTTCCTGTGCTTTGTAGGATGTTTAGCAGCATCCCACTAGATGACAGTAGCACTCACCTTCCCTCCTGCCCCTTGCAACAGTGAAAAATGTTTCCAGACATTGCCAAATGTGGGGCACGGGGGAGGCAAAATCCCCTTGGTCCCTTTGACCCTCCTGAGAACCACTGGCCTTCTATTGCTTTTAACCTTTTGACTTGGAAAAAATAAGATTAAAAAAATATTATTTATTTTTGGAATTACTCAGATAATCATTCCTTTAAGGATAGTTGGATATAATTGTGGCCTGGGGTTTGCAGAGAGGTTTCACCTCCCTGCAATGTTGAAGACCAGTGCTCTTCACATCCAGTCAATAAACTAATGAAAAGAAGATGGAAGAGAACATTGAATCTGCTGAGAGGATTGACATGGCATGTACTGTTACTGATGCAGAAATAATAGGGAATGTTCTGAATGTTAAAAAGTCAAAAGATGTTGATAACAAGTCATAAAGAAGATGATTTTAGTGAAGGCTTCTTCAGGTTTTGAAGTAATTAATTAGAAAGCTAGCCATATTATCTTGCCCAGAAAGGGCTGCATTTTTACCTTCTGCTTTTCAATTTTAGGAGCAAGAGACAAAGGACAAGTAAACAAGTTGTTATTTGTAATTTATTCAAAAAAAGCAATTTCCAGGATATGTCATAGGGGCAACATGGTTTCAGCTTTACTCCTGATCCTTTTATATCTGTGGTTTTGATAATTGACGGTCATTTAAAGCACTGCATGATAAAGAACTGTCTTTGGAATGATCCACAGAAATGAGATTCTGTATTCATTCAGATGACATATATTAAACCTCTCACGTGCCAGGTTCTATGCAGGGAATACAGAAACTAATAAAACATTCTGCTTGAATATCCCATTAAAATAATTCTGGATGAATGGAAATTTTCTGGTTAGGGATACCAGTTACCATCAATCTATTTCCCACTTTTCCAGTTGATTCTGTAATTTTAGATGTCTGTCTGCAAAAGCTGTTTAAAAGTATGTGTGAGTGTGTGTATGCTGTATATCATGTATATAATTTAATTCTTCTTAAAGCTATTTCTGAAACCAGTGAAAAGCTATATTCATTTTCTTTTATGCTTGTTAAAATCTTATTTAAATTATTCTCTTCTTTATTAAATATCCATGAAAGTTGAATAAAACATGGTTATATATTATTAATCCATTTTTTGTTATACTATGGCTCTAATATCATTAAGAAGAATTGATGTCACCCTTAAGGCCAGAACTTTTGCTAATTTATTGCAAGATTTAAAACCATTTGGTTGGTGTCAGTATTCAAAAAGCAGGATCTTTATTAAAAGTATGGTGTAGGCTTAATATTTTTTTCTGGTTAAAACTGATTAACTTAGATTATAGGTAAGTTAGGAAAAAAAGTGAAATCTTTATGGTATTAGATAGCCCAGACTTAGAAAAAAAAATAATTCAACATTTAGGAAGTTACAGATAAATACGAAAAATACAGAGTTCTAGCACTTGAAAATCCATTCATCCTCCTCCTTTCCTAATATGCATTTTAGCAGTCTACATCATGAATATACAACCCCGTTCAGAGCCATGGACTCCCTGCTCTTAGGCGGGTGATTCAGAGACAATTTCAGCAATGTATTCCTAAGGAAACACAAGCCTGCCTAGTCTAAGGAATAATGAAAGGTTGTGCCATGATGGGTATTTTTTAGTGCAGCCCTTTAACTATTAAACATTTTGCCATGTTCTCTGTGAAACTAAATGACCTGTTGACTACACGTTCTCCAATCCTTTTTATGGCCCCTGAAAATTACTAATGTAATATATACATGGGCATAGCTTACATTTATTATTTTTATTATTCATTTCTTTGAAAAGATGGAAATTCTGCAAGATTGTAGCTATTTAGCTAAATAATCCCAAACTAATGAAAGATACTGCTAGAAAAAGAAATTATTTCATGTGTAAAATTTTTTGTTCAGTTGGGGTTGATTAGAACTATAACTAATAACAGAAGAGGAAGTAATGTATTAATATATCACAGTTAATCTTTGACTTTTATTAATGGGGTCTTTGGAGTTTGGAATCAGACAAGACTTAGATTCAAATCCTGGCCCAAGCATTTTAATAACTTTGTGACCTTAGGTAAGTTATTTTTAATCTTTCTGCAGCTCATTTTCCTTACCCTTAATAAAAAGGAGATAATAGTACTAACTACAATGGATTGTTTCAAGGATTATCTGAGATCATGTGTGTAAATTTCTTGGCAAGTACCTGATACATAGTGACTGTTCAATAAATGATAGATATTGTTTTTATCTTTCTAAAAGTAGATATTCCAAATTACTTTTAACTGTGAATAACACAGTTTGATTGTATTGCTACCTAAACAGCGAAATGCCAAAAGCATTACTCTGGTGCTAAAAAAAAACCCTTTGTGATTATAGTTTTGAACTAGCTTTTGGGTTGATTTCTCAGTTCTCATTTATCTTTTCTGACTTTGGAAAGCTTTTTTACATATATATATATATATGTATATATATATATATATATTTCTTCTATGATAGAAAGTCCTGTGAGCCTAAAATACAGTGAAACAAAATTCAGTATATTCCATAGTCAGATGATTGGCACTAGTGACTGATTATTTCTCTAAATGATCTCATTATTGTGAATTATATGACAAGTTTTAATTTGCCTTTCTTTCTGATTTTAAAAAATTTTCAGATCTCTAGTGGAAGAGGAAGACCAACACATGAAATTGTCCCTTGGAAGCAGCGAAATGGGCCTCTCATCCCATTTGCAGTCTTCCAAGGCAGGAGCTACACGCATCTTTACCAGCAATACCCACAGTTCTGTGGTGTTACAGGTAATCTAAGCTGTCCCTTTTGTAGTATTTACATAGCTTTAAAAACCACCCGGAGTTTTTGTGTGTTGATAGTGTGGGAGGTTGTGTGTGTGTGTGTGGACAGGGGGTTATATGGAAACTCTGTACTTTCTGCTCAGTTTTGCTGTGAGCCTAAAACAGCTCTAAAAAAATAAAGGTTATTAATTTTTAAAAAAGCAAACAAACACCAGAGGAGAAACTTTGAGGGGACAACTGCATAAAAAATATCCCCAGAGTTCATTCTTTGTTTTGTTTGTGTAAAGGAGGTCTTGCTATCATGCCACTTTCTTACAGAATATCGTATCTGGCAATATTGACTTTCCATTACGTCTCAGCCATTACATTACGTTACATTACGTCAATGTAAATATCATAAAGTTCCTGCACTAAATTTTCTAGTTCCTCACTCACAACCTATTTTACCATCACCTTTATCATAGTTCTAAGGATCATATTTATTTGGTATCTCAACTCACATTGGCAATAGTAGATGCGGGAGTAGGGGTGATGACTGCTGGATGCAAACACACTGACAGATGTAAGAAGTAATAGCTGACATCAAAGGAGATGACAGAAAAACAGTAGAAAGCCAAAAGAACACACAAAACTGCAATGTGGAGCTGTTTAACATAGGGATAAATGGTCTAAGTGCCTCTGACTGGTGTGGCCACTCCTTGGCCTCTGTGGGTGTTGCTGAACTAGAGAACAGTATAATACTGGATGTCCATGAATTTCTTCTAGGTGTAGTTAAATTATATCAGTCTTCTTTGCTTAGTAAAATAAGGAAAATAAATCTTTTAAAATATATTTTTAAACGAAATCTCCTCAGGTGAATTTCATGCATATCCCTGATAAGAACCATTATTAAGGCAGTGTAGTGTAGATATAGTGTAGAGTAGAGTATATAGCATAGTGAGAGAAGAGGCTTTTACTTGCTGTATGGCCTTGCTGTGTCGAGTAGTTTCTCTGTGCTTCATTTTTCTTATCTCCAAAATATGACTCTTACCTGGGAGATCTCTAAATTCTCTAGTTCCCATCTGATTCACTGAAATCTCATTTTCCCAATGTTTCAGTTTCTAATGGGAACTGGGTTCTATGGGTCATTGTCCTGTGGGTATCATTAACAAAAATGTAAGGGTCATGAAGGAAAATCTCTCCATCTCCTGGCATCTTAATTCTATGTAAATGGTTTAATTGTTGGTTTTTCAGGGCTATAGGAGGAGAGTGAGGGGGTCAAGTAGTTAGGAAAAGCATGAGAGGAAGAGGTTTTTTTGTTATATTAAAGTACTCTCTCTAAGGAAAAGTAAAGAGACCCACTTACCCCTCCACTATGCTCCTGCCCTATCCATGGCCATAGTCATGTGTTAAAGTCAATTTTTGTGGTCCTCCTAGTTTTTAAAATTTACTTTAAACCAAATAATGACAGCCGCTGCAGTGTAGTGAAACAGATTAAGAGCAGTGGTCCTCAAATTTTAGTGCATATCAGAATCACAGGGAGGAAGGCTTGTTGAAATGCTGAGCACCAGGCCCCACCCTGGAGTTTCTGAATCAAAAACTCTGGGGCCGGCCCTGTGGCTTAGCGGTTAAGTGCACGCTCTGCTGCTGGCGGCCTGGGTTCGGATCCCGGGCGCGCACTGACGCACCGCTTCTCCGGCCATGCTGAGGCCGCGTCCCACATACAGCAACTAGAAGGATGTGCAGCTATGACATACAACTATCTACTGGGGCTTTGGGGGAAAAATATAAATAAATAAATAAAATTATAAAAAATTATAAAAACTCTGGACGTGGGGCCCAGAAATGTGCATTTCTAACAAGTTCCCAGGTGATGCTGCAGGTCCAGAGAACATACCTTCAGAACCACTGTTCTAGTGGCAGGGTCCTTCTTCCACCAGGAGAGATGGCTTCTCCCTTTCTCCCTATGTATTATGTGGGGATAAGCGATTGTTTTAATGGAGAAAGACTGGAAATAGTTTAAATGTCCATCAATAGGGAAATGGTTACATAAATTATGTTGCATCAAAACTATGTAATACTGTGCAGTCACTAGAAAGAGTGAGATAGATCTGTATGTATTGAATGGAAAGAATATATTAAATGAAAAAAGTAACAGGACAAATGTGGCATATCCACATAATGGAATATTATTCAACTATATAAAGAAATGAAGTAGTGACACATGCTACAACACGGATTAACCTTGAAAACATGATGCTAAGTGAAAGAAGCTAGTGATAAAGACCACATTTCATGATTCCATTCATATGAAATGTCCAGAATAGGGAAATCTATAAAGACAGAAAGTAGACTAATGTTTGCCCAGGGTTGGAGGAAATGAGAGGATACAAGGATGAGTACATGGTTTCTTTTTGAGGTGATGAAAATATCCTAAAATTGACTGTGGAGATGGTCACACATATCTGTGAATATACTAAAAAACACTGAATTGAATACTTTTAATGGGTGAGTTATATGATATGTTAGTTATATCTCAGTAAAGCTGTTAAGAAAAGTAGCAGGGCGCTATGTATTGTATAATCCCACCTATATGTAGAAAAAAATACAATACGTATACATATACATGAATGTAAATTCATAGCAAAAGGTCTGGAAACATTAGGGAGTCCGGTGAATGATGTCTTACACTTCTTGCTCTATACAGTCCTACACTGTTTAATTTTATTTTACAATTGAAATATATTTATGTATAACCTGTGCAATTAAAAAATATGGTGGTTGACAAAACAAGTGTAGCTGGGTCTTAGAATCCTTCGCTCTGTCACGTTTTAGCTCAGCCTTTGTTGGTCCAGGCTGGTAGTGGGAACAGTGATGTGAAAGTAACTTGTGAGTTTGTGCTAAGTGAAGATGATCTTTCTTCAACTGATTTTTTAATGTTATTGTAATATTTTCTGTGGTGGCATAGAGCTACCACTCTATATTGCTATTGAAAAACTTTGGAGATTAACCCCTTATCAGATGTATGATTTGCAAATATTTTCTCCCAATTGTTAGGTTGTCTTTTTGTTTTGTTGATGGTTTCCTTTGCTGTGTAGAAGGTTTTTAGTTTGATGTAGTCCCATTTGTTTATTTTTTCTATTGTTTCTCTTGCCCAGTCAGACACGGTGCTTGAAAATATGTTGCTAAGACCGATGTCGAAGAGTGTACTGCCTATGTTTTCTTCTAGAAGTTTCATAGTTTCAGGTCTTACATTCAAGTCTTTAATCCATTTTGAGTTAATTTTTGTGTATGGTGTAAGGTAAGGGTCTATTTTCATTTTTTTGCATGTGGCTGTCCAGTTTTCCCAACACCATTTGTTGAAGAGACTTTCCTTTCTCTTTGTTTCTATAGATTTGCCTATTCTGAATATTTCATATAAATGGAATCATACAATATGTGGTCTTTTGTGACTGGTTTCTTTTACTTAGCATGATCTTTTCAAGGTTCATCCACATACCGTGCATCAGTCCTTCTTTCCTTTTCATGACTGAATAATATTCCGTTGTATGGATATACCACCTTTTTTAAAATCCATTCATCCATTGATGGACATTTGGGTTGTTTCCACTTTTTGGCTATTATGAATAATTCTGCTGTGAACATTCATGTACAAGTGTGCGTGTGGACATGTTTTCATTGATCTTTCATATATACCCAAGAGTGGAATTGCTGGGTCATATTGTAATTCTATGTTTAATCTTTTGAACAACTGCCAGAGTGTTTTCCAAAGTGGCTGCACCATTTTACATCCCTACTGACAATGTCTGAGTGTTCCAATTTTTCCAAATTCTCACCAACAAATATTATCTGTCTTTTTGGTTATAGCCATACTAGAAGGTGTGAAGTGGTATCTCATGGTTTTGATTTGTATTTTCCTGAAGACTAATGATATTGAGCATCTTTTCATTTGTGTTTATGGCCATTTGTATATCCTCTTTGGAGAACTGTTTGTTCAGATCAGTTCTCCATATTTTAGTTGAGTTATTTATTTTTTTATTATTCAGTTGTAAGAGTTATTTATATATTCTAGATATAAATCCCTTCTCAGATACATTTTTTGCAAATATTTTCTCCCTGCACCTTCAGTTTTATGTCCCTTGTTGTTCTGCCATAACTACTCTGCCAATCTTCAATCCTTTATCCATTCAACCATATAATCTTTGCCACTACTTTATCTTAGTAGCGTTAATAGGACAGATAGTCAAGGCAAATGCCTGGAAGACTTCTGATTTTTCATTTTCTCTAAACATATATTATTCTTTCACACTTCAGTGTCTTTGCTCTCCTTCCCCCTCCCTGGAGTGCCCTTACTTTACTTTTTCTGTCTGGTAAACCCCTACTTATTCATAATGATCTATCTTAAATGGTAAGTCGTAAAACTAGCATTCCAGTTTTGGCCTAAACTCATGTCCTTCCCACTACAGCTATGCAGTGAGGTAATCTTGCAGAGTGAGACTTCTTACAACAGTTTCTCCCCAAGGATCCATTCCCTTGACAGCTACTTTCAATGCCTTTAAAGCTGGAGTTTGTGTGACTCAGGCAGAGTTAGTGGCTTCTTCTATTCCTCCCTCTTAGCCCTTGTTAATATCACCTATCAGTGAGAGCCGCAAGATCTGGGATCTAATTTGTTATTTCTGTATGCCTGTGATCTACTGCTGGGGTACATGATGAATGCTTAATAAATGTCCATTATTATTATTGTTATTTATTATTAATATTATTATTATCATTAAAAGAGATGATACAAGTAAAGAGCCTAGTCCATTACCTGGCACAGAGGAAGTAATCAATGCTTTTCACTGCTCCTATTGGTATTGTTTGTGGAATAAATGAATTTGGATGGAAGTTATAAATCACTTTCATAAATACTTGCATCATTGATACTTGAAATGATGTTGTGAAGTAGAAAAGGCAAGAATTATTGTCTCCATTTTATAGATGAGGAAACTGAAGCTCAGGGAAGTTAGGAGGCTTGCCCAAATCACTTAGCCAGTAAGTGACAAAAACTACGACTTGAACACAGGTTTTCTGACTGTAAATTTGTATTTGTATTTCTTCTAATCTTGCTCTAAACTATTTTATCTTTTTAAATATAATGTCTATAAATATTGTCAATAGAAGTCAATTCATTGACTTATAGTCAATGAAAAGTGTTGTCAAAACACGTATTAACAAAGGCTAAAACACAATTTGGCATGAATGATATAGTGAAGCTTTTATTCTTTATAGAAATAGCAGAATTATGCAAAATGTCTTACTGCCTGCCTGTCCTTCTTCCCCTCCCCCGCCAAAATTGGAAAAAACAAAATCAAAGAAACAAATCAGAGAGAAGAAAATGTTAACCACCAGTTTGAAGCATCCCTGTTAGGACAAGGAGGCCATAACTAGAGTACCATGTTTTAGCTGTAGTGTATATTAGTTATAGAATACTTACCTAGGTAGAAACAAATCATTTCTTGGTTGTTGGCTATGCTTACTCAAACCTATAAAGCTTGAAAATGCCTCCCTGCTCTGAATGTCTAGGCTCCTAATTGGTATTTTCTCATGTTAAGATTGGTGCCTACCAGATTACTCTTTTCATATTTTCCTCCATTTTATCTATTTTTTTCCTCTGTCCAATTTTAGTTGTAAAGTCAATGAAAGATACCATTTTATACTCTCACATTATCTACGTAATAGAATGTTAAAGAAATGGGTTATCCCAAGAGCCTATGCAAATTAACTTGTGTTGCATTCCAATGGGCTAACTTCATGAAACGTTTATCCTAAGGTAAATGTTTGGGTTGCTGATTATGTCATATTGATGAACTGTACCCTATTTTATTTTATTTTATTTATTTATTTTTTTGGTGAGGAAGATTGTCCCTGAGCTAACATCTGTTGCCCATCTCCCTCTTTTTGCTTGAGGAAGATTGTCCCTGAGCTAACATCGGTGCCTGTCTTCCTCTGTGTTTTATATATGGGGTGCTGCCACAGCATGGCTTGATGAGCGGTGTGTAGATCCAGCACCCAGGATCTGAACCCACGAACCCCAGGCTGCCGAAGCAGAGTGCACGACTATGCCACTGGGCCAGCCTAGAGCTGTACCCAATTTTAAAACTTTATGGTCATAAGATAAACAACTTTAAAAATGTATTGTTAACATAAGAAACAGAGGCATAATGATTTTAGGATAAGTTATATTTTATAAAAGAAAAGCTCAAATAATCTAGATTGTTGAAGTTTTTATTAAAATGATACTTTTTATTTATTTCAGTTTCCTGAATGGCAGCTAGAATATGGAGAAATGAGTATATAATTTTTCTTGGGAATAGCTCTTCAGGTACTTAGGTTGGATACAGTAGGTATTCTAATACTTCCAATTGAGTGTGTATCTTTAAGATATATGTTGGACGAGAGTCTTCCGCCTTTCCTTTTAGACCACTTTAGTGTGTTATTACCCTGCTCTCTCAAATGAGTTTTTTTTTTTTTGGTTATTTAGCATGTGTTGAAGTGATACAGAGGACTAGCACATACCAATGAGAGTCAAATATGCTGTAATACATAACTTTGATGTCTGATTGTTTGTGGCAAGTATATACTAATACAGTTTGTTATTGATTAGTGATCTTGTATCTTGCAACCTTGATAAACTGACTTAGTTCTAGGAGTTTTTTGTAGATTTGTAGGATTTTCCACATAGAGAATCATTTGCCTATAAAATAAAGATGGTTTTATTTCTTCCTTTCCAATCTGATGCCTTTTATTTTGGTTTTCTTGCCTTATTGCACTGGGTAGGAACTCCAGAAAAATGTTGAATAGAAGTGGCTAGAGTGTACATTCTTGCTTTGTTCCTGATAATAGGAGAGGAGCATTCATTCTTTCACCATTAAGTATGATGTTAACTATAGATTTGAGGAGGTTCCTTTCTGTTCCCAGTTTGCTGAGAGTTTCTTTTTCTAAATCAGAAATGGATGTTGGATTTTGTCAAATGCTTTTTTGCACCCATTGAGATGATCTTATCATTTTTCTTTATTAGTCTGTTGACATTACAAATTATGTCGATTGATTTTTGAATGCTAGAGCTACCATGCATTGCAGGAATAAACTCCACTTGGTCATGAGGTACTGTTAAATTTGATTTGCTACAATTTTAGGAATTTTTGCATCTATACTCATGAAGGATTTTTTATTATCTTTGTTTGGTTTTGGCATTAGGATAATGCTGGCCTCGCAGAATGAGTTGGTACATGTTCCCTCCTCTTAATTTTCTGGACGTGTTTGTGTAGAATTGGTGTTATTTCTTCCTTAAACGTTTGGTAGAATTCACCAGTGAAAATTCAGTTTTATAATAGATATATGGCTATTTAGATTATTTATTTATTCAAGAGTAGTCTTTAGTAGCTTGTGTTTTTCTAGGAATTTGTCCATTTTAACTGAATTGTCAAATTTATTGGCATACAATTGTTCATATTTCCTTCTAATCCTTTTAATATCTATAGAATCCGTAGTAATGATCACCTATCTCAATCTTGGCATTGGTAATTTGTTTTTTCTTTTTTTCCCCCTAATCAGTCTGGCTAGAGTTTTATCAGATATATGGATCTTCTCAAAGAACCAGCTTTTTGGGTTTGTTGCATTTTCTCTTTTCTGTTTTATAGTGCGTTAGTCTCCACTCTGATCTTTATTATTTCTATTCTCCTGCTTAATTTGACATTAATTTGCTCTTCTGTTTCTAGTTTCTTAAGAAAGAAGCTGAGATCTTTTGTCAGACTGATAATAAATATTCTTTGCTCTGAAATCTATTTTGTCTGATATTATAGTCATGCCAGGTTTCTTTTAATTCGTGTTAGCTTGGCATATCTTTTGCCATCTTCTTACATTTTTATTTTTAAATTAACATACAGTAAAATAGATTTTTTAATTGGTCTATACATTTGTGAGTTTTAGCAAATATATTGTTTTGTATAATCACCACCATAATTGTGATACAAGACTGTTCCATTACCCCATCATACTATATTCTCTTGTTACCCCTTGATAGTCACACTCATCCCCACCTGTAAACCCTGGAATCTACTGTTTCTGTCACTGTATTTTTGTCTTTTTGAGAATATTATATAAATGGCATCATACAGTCTATAAGCTTTTGAGACTGGCTTATTTTACTTCATCTAATATCTTTGAGAACCATTTACTTTGTTGTGTATCAATAGTTTGTTCCTCTTTGTTGTTAAGCAGTATTCCATAGTATGGAAGTTTGTGGGGTCTCTTTTCCATGCTCCTCCATCTTGACCATCTCCTCAGTACTTTCCAGTTCCCTAGGGCTTTCTTTTTGGTCCTCTGACCCAAAAGCTGGGGCTTTGTTTATCCTGCTCTGCTATACACTTACCAGGACTGAACCCACATCCTGGTCCAAATACAGAGAGGTATTCACTGCAGAGGAACTGTCATAACTCCTCTTATCAAAGAGGAAGATGCTTCTCCCTCAGAGTTTTAGGCATTTGCCATCCCCACTGTCACTACTGTCACTGTTGCCACCACCACTCCCTTGGAATTGCCTGGGGATTCGGGCTCAAGAGAGCAGAGGGAAAAAAAAGTAAAAGAGATTTTCTCCACTCTTTCTGAGCTTTAAGAATCCTTCTTCCCTGCTCTTCCAGCCAGAAGTAGGGCTTTCTCTGCTCCCTGATGACTGCCTCCAAGTGACATGATGCCTTAAGTCCAGGCTGCGGAATATTGGGGAAACAACTAGGGGGTAGGGTGGAGGACTCACCATCAGTTTAGTAGTACTTTACATTCCAATTTTCTTCCCCAGTTCTTCTGCTATCGTTAACATATTTTTATTTACTTTTAAGTTTTGTGAGGTGGAACCAGAGCAGCATTTATTCTAGGGCAAACCTTTTCCCAGTACTGAGGCAAATCCTTTTGAGCACTGTACCAAAGGTCCCAGAATTATAAGGTTTCCACTCTTGTGGTTTGAATAGGAACTATTCCCAGCCCTTGGTGTGCCTTGGAGAGTGTTCCTCATGCTCCTTTTGGGTGGTTCTTTCCCCAGACATATACACTTATCAGTACTCACCTGACTAGTCGAGGGGGCCTGTTTTTAGATCTCCATAGCCCCCTCTCTGTGCAGATCTCTCCTCTTGTATTGTGCTCTACAAATCCAGCTGCCTTGACCTCCCTAGACATTCAACCAGGGGAGAATTCTGGGCTTCACCTTGGTTCCCACTCCCTGTACCTCTGTCTGGAAACTCCAGGCAATAGGCAATCATGGGGCCCATCTAACTTGTTTCTCATCTTTCACAGATCTTCTCCTTCATCCAGTGTTAAACTTTTTTTTTCATATATTTTGTCTGTTTGTAGGTTGTTTCAATAGGTAAGATAAATCCAGTCCCTGTTACTTCGTCTTCGCTGGAAACAGAAATGTATAGGATATAATTAAATGCTAAATTGTGAGACCCGGATGAAAGGTGCCTAATTATTTTAGAGATTTTGTTAGAGATAGTTTTACAAAGGAGATCAAATTTGAACTAGGCTTTGAAGGAGGGAGGACATTCTATGTGAAAAATAATGGCATAAATAAAGGTACTAGAAAAAGAGCAAGCCTGGGTTTTTACCAATGAGACAGTCTGGACAACAAACTGATAAGATGGATCAGAGTACCTAGGGAAAAAAATGAAAAATAAAGTGAACAGTTGAGTTGGGGCCAGATTGGAGAAGTCTTTCAAGTCTTATATTGTGATATAATGCAGTGATAGAAAGCCATTAGAAGTTTTTAAACTCCAAGCAGTTTATATAATGAGAGCAGACTTTAATTAATATTAATATAAACTTTTATATCCAGTCTATATATAAACTTTTATATCTCATTTACTTTAAACATGCATCTGTTCCTTTTCTGTCCTCTGAATTAAATGAAGAGCAGTCTCATAAAAACATGACTATGTTATTGTTTTGATCAAATACATTACATTTACTTAAAGATTGGAGTAAACCCATTCCTTAACCTTGTCTACTTCAGTTCCTTAATCTTTGTTCATAAAACATATTTTCCATGAATAGATTTTATTGCTCTTCTCAGGATGCATTTCCTTTTTATTCCACTTCCTTTTTGAAATTACACTGATCAAGACTAGATAGAATATGCTATAAGTTATTTCCAATGCAGCATTTAGTGGAAAGATTGGCTTATCAGGTTGCTTTTTAATACCTGAGATATTCAATCTAGCTTTTTTCACAATGATGTTACAGTCGGCCCTCTGTATCTGCGGGTTCTGTATCTGCGAATTCAGCCCACCCTAGAGGCCTACAACGGTTGCGTCTGTACTGAACACATGAGACTATTTTTTCTTGTCATTAGTCCCTTAACAATATAGTATAACAACTATTTACATAGCATTTACATTGTATTGGGTATTATAAGTAATCTAGAGATGATTTAAAGTATACAGGAAGATGTGCATAGGTTATATGCAAATACTATGCTATTTTATGTAAGGGACTTGAGCATCCATGGATTTTGGTATCTGCAGGGCTGAGAGGTTTGGAGGGTGTGGGGGTGGTGTGACCTGGAACCGATCCCCCATGGATACAGAGGGAAAACTGTATATTGAATTTGAAAGCTATTGACGTCCAACCAACTTTCAGTATAAATTATTTGTAGCTCATCTGGTTTCTGTATTATCGTTGTGTAATGTCAATGCATATCGTCTTCTGTTTTAATATGGCCATTTAAAAATTTATCAAACTCATTTTAAATGTTTCAGTTCTTCAGAGTATTACATATGTACCTCTCTCTGTTAAATAGTATTTGAAGTTTTGATACATTGGGTAAGTTTAATATAGAGAAGAGAAAAACCTTTTTTAAATGCTCATTTTTTTTCCCCCAAAAGGATGTCAAGAAGAAGAAAAAAAGAAGATGTGGTGAGATTTGTAGAAGGGGTAAAGGGAGATATTATAGTAAAGAAATTAAGAACAGGCAACAATCCCCTCATAAGTGGAATCCAAGGCCCAGAAGAAATAGAAAAATAGAGAACTAAGATAAGGATTGGGGCAGAAAGAAGTTGAGTTTAAAGCAACAGAAACAGTTTTAAAGACATTCTAAAAAACTAATTGGAAACTTTGAGCAATTTTGCATAAAGCAGAGCTGTATTGGTGTATAGTGGACTAGCATATGAAAATAGACATCAAAGTTTATAGAATTCTGACAAGAGGAATGAGTACAAATCTGGTGGAAGAAAATAATTTTATGGTAAAAGGACACATTTTAAGTGTTCAGGGTATCTTTGACAGTCTTCCTAGAGTTAAATAGGGGAAGAGATTTATGAGAGTGAAACAGCAAAAGGTAGACATATAGACGGCAGATGAGAATTGTGGAGGAGAATGATCCCTCCCCCTTTTTTTAAATGCATGCATTCTTCACAAGATTCGAGTATAAAAGTTGTTTAGAGAAATGACTGTCTTCTATACAACAAAGTATGTTGTAGAAGGAACTTTAGTTTTTCTCTCTTCAGACAGAGCTGAGATATACGGATATCAACATGCAAACAAGATATTTAGAATCTGTATGAATACAATCTGAACTGACAGATCTTATTTGGATAAAGATAGCAATGATCGGGAATGAAATTGGTAAATATGGAATTGGATAGTGGGATTATTCATTTATGCATTTGAAAATAAATAAAGGTTGTGAAATGTATAGAAAGGGAAACTACTTTATACAGTGAAAATAAATGCAAAACCTCACAAAAGCAGACAATTTGCCAAAGGTAGATAAATTACACTTAGAATAGAAGATACTCAGAATGTTCTAAAAGTAGTCTAAGGAGCCACAGCTCCTTTCTTTTGGGATGCCAGATTATACTGAGAAAGGTTAGAGGATTTTTTTTAAGATAGTGCAAAGGGAAGCAAAATGCTCAAATTTGTGAAGAGAGTAAAAGCTCCTGGTGTCTTAGCTGAGCTGTCCAGATTTTGAGGATTGAGTATATACCTCAACAAGCAGTTTTAATGGAATATGGACCAAATGAGAAATGACACAGATAATGATACGGGAAGTATTAGCCATACCTTTTTTCAGAGGGAAAAAGAAGGAATAATAAGTAGTAGGAATGGAGCCTACTGACATTACTCAATTTACAGTATAAAATATTTATAGGAATATTTTCAAGACAGGAGGGATAGAAAATGAGCCAAGTAGGTTTTTGGGGTTTTTTAGTGGAAAAAAATAACTGAATGGATACAATCATTGCTTTTGACTGGATAAGCCATGATTGCCTTTCAAAGGTATTACCTACATATACCTTAGAGAAGAAGATTCAAAAATTATTTAATGAATAAAAATAAAGTAAGGTGGCGTACAGTACCTAGTGTCACCTCATTGGTATCTTGACATCTCTCTTTTTTGCCAGTACCCAAGGTATGACAAGTTTTCCAGGATAAACCATATACTTTAACTTGCCAATAGCTATTAAAACTTTGAAAGTACATATTCTTCAAACCAACAATTCCACTTCTAAGAATATCTCCCACAGATCTACTCACACAAGTATATGTGTAAGGAGGTTTGTTGCAGCATTGCTTGTAATGGTAAAAGTTGAGACACAACCTAAGTGTCCAACCAGAGAGGAATGGATGAATAATTTATGGTATGCCCTCATTATGGAATACTATGCATCCACTAAAAAGAATGAAGTAGATTTGTGTGTACTGAGACAGAAGGCTGTCTATGTTATGTGCTCAAGTGAATTTTAAAAATGCACAACAGTATGTTTAGTATCCCACTTAAAAAATCTTATATACACACAAGCAAAAGGTAGATTATGTATATGTATAGAAGGAGGCCTAGAAGTGTATAGACTACACTGTTAACAGTACTTATTCCTAGTAAGTAGAAGAAGTGAACTTTTAATTTTCAATTTATATCCTTCTGTATTTTTACAACAAGCATATTTTTAATTTTTTTTAAACCTGAAATTTATCTGAGGGAGAAAAAAGCCAAGCCCGTGGGAGCCAACCTTTTCCCCTCAAACCCTAGTTCAATTCCTCTTCTCTCATCTTAGCCTTTACAGTTTACCACAAATAAGCACTGTAGGTACAATTTGTTTTATTATTGAGACAAGTTTCACAAATACAGTTCCTGGTTTCTAGTTAGCTTGTCACAAAATTAAAGTTCTGCCCAACGTGACTACATGATTTTAAAATATATACCAAGTGGTGGCTTCTGGGTAAAATCTGGTTTGTTTGTTCATACATTAATTGAACATTTATTAAGTGCCAATGCCAAGCACTGGGGAATTCCAACGTGCTAGTCCCTCAGCTGTTGCAGCTGATGGTTCCCTCCTCAGTGGCTTGACCATCCCATCCCCACCCCCAGTGGTCGCCTTCAGTACTTCTCACTGCTCATCTACATTTGAAAGGCGACCCTTTAAACTTATTGCAATTTAGACTCCATATGTGAATCTTCAAAGAGCTGCTTCTTCCCTTCTGCCTGAGAATATTCCCCTAAAATTGACATCTCTCTTTACCTTTACTTTTCTAAATAACAGGGACAGGAGATGATTTAGCAATGGAAAATGGAAAATAGCGAGTGTGGGGGTATATAACGTTTGTATTTACAAAGGAAAAGGGGGATTTGTGAAAGATTTGATATTTATGAACAAAAACATATGTCAATCACTGTTGGAGAAAGAAAAATGTGATACATAATCTTATTCTAAAGTGTATATATAATGTATAAATATTTAAAAATATTTATATCTTTCTCCAGAGAGAAAGTGGCTGGATCACATTACCTCTTTGAAGTTCCAGTTCTGTAGATTCAAGCATTTTCTTTAAAAAGCAATTTAAAAATTCTGATGAGAAAATGTTTAGACTGAGATTTATGTTATACATATGTGTAGGATCGATATTTCTAAAACTGCATTCTTCAGTATTTCATGCCTTTTGCTTCATAAATCCGTGAAACACAACTTTAAATAAAAGTTTTATTTGAGATCATTAAAATATGAAGGGGATAGAATAATCCTTGCTATTAGATCTTGTTATATTACATTATCATATATTACATTATATTATTAGAAAGTAATTTATATGAGTATCTTCATGATTTTTTTTATAACAATACGTTTCCATTTTTGAAACTACAGATTCAATCTTGCCAAAATCTTCATTTTCAGCCTCATTATTAAATATATATTATCTCCTTTTCGTACATTTTGCCAGTTTATTATAAACTTAAAATGTTTCATTCTCCCAAGAATAGACCAAAGGAACAACTGCCTATTTGAAATTGGTTGGGATCATCAAGCCCTGTCTCCCCTCTGTACTGTGAGTGTTAGCCTATTAATTCTCCACTAGACTTCAGGCATTTGGGGACAATTATGTCTCATGTTGGGGCTCCCTGAGATCCTTTTTCCAAAGCTAATTAAGTCCCAAACCTGAAACTTGAAAGATAATTGGTCAAGCAGCAGCGGTGTACAGTATAAGGATATCTAAGGCACAATCCCTAATTCTCAAAGAGCTGGAACAATCTAGTTGGTAGAAAGGAACTCCTATCTTGCAGCTAACATAGATGCTGTGTACCTTTCTTTCTCAGAAAAAAAAAATACAAAGTGTCTCAGTAAAGCACTATAAAAGGACTATTAATATATTATTGTGGAAGGGAATGTTAGTCTAAAACCCTAATTCAGCACATGGGAAAATGAAAGTGTATATGGTAATTTTTTTTCAAAATCAGATAAAAGCCAATGGTTGTATAAATAAGTGAATGTATATACTCTTTCCTTATTTGTTCTTAATCTAAATTAGTCTTAATTTTATCTTTTTCCTACAGTGAATTAAATATACGTTGTCACATATCAAGTAAGATGTGTAGTTTTTTTCTTCTTCTCAGTAATTATTTTGTTGGCTTTGTGTTCCATACATGTTGCACACACATTAATCTGTAAACAGAATTTTGGCACACAGAGATTTGTGTACTCATTTTGCCTTGATTAGTGGTGCAACTCATGTTCTTGTTATAGGGCTTTGACCAGCTTCGACTTGAAGGATTGCTTTGTGATGTGACCCTGATGCCAGGTGACACAGACGATGCCTTCCCTGTGCACAGAGTCATGATGGCCTCTGCTAGTGATTACTTCAAGGCCATGTTCACAGGTAGGTTGCCTTCTTAAACTCTGCATGTGCGTGTTTAAAATGCGTGTTTAAATCTTTTTATTTCTAAAGTGAAATTCAGTTCCTTGTGTCTGTGTCTTTAAAAGAAGAAACCATCTCAAAAGGAATAGACACCCAGTACATGTGGTTGTGGGTGGCGCTTTTTTAACTTGGGAAATGGATGTACTTTTTTCATACTTCCGCCTACCTTTATTTCACAGCTTTTCTTTTCCAGACACATATCTGAATGGGCCATCAGAGACTCTGTCCCGCTAATGCAATCTTGAATCCATCAAAAGATAGGAAGTGACAGGAGAACATTTTGGAGCACTTGCATCATATACGACCTCCATTAGTATAGAGCTATTCCTTTTTAAGTCCTCTCTTTTAACTGTAAAATATGCAAAAGCGTGACTCTAACACGAGTGCTTACACAGAATAAAATTTTCCTTGCATCTAATTAGCAGCAGAAGTGAGTTTGACCTTAATTCAATTATCCACTTTCATTTAATTGAATGTCTTTTTATTTAAGGTGGAATGAAAGAACAAGATTTAATGTGCATTAAGCTTCATGGGGTGAACAAGGTTGGTCTGAAGAAAATAATTGATTTTATTTATACTGCAAAACTTTCTCTTAATATGGACAATCTTCAGGACACACTTGAAGCTGCCAGCTTTTTACAAATTTTACCTGTTTTGGACTTCTGCAAAGTATTTCTCATATCTGGGGTAAGACATTTTCAAATCTTCAAATCTTTCCCTGTGGTAGACTCTGATGTCACCTGTTTACAGTAGACTGATGGATCTGGTGCATAGACATGTGAAACTTTGGCCGTTAGACAGAGGTGTCATGTAGTATGTGGTCTGGAAGCAAGTTGAGAGGGAAACCGTGCAGGTGCATTTTTACAAAACAGAGTCATTTAAGAAAAGCCTTTTGTGTAATCAACTGGCATCAGACAGTAATAGTGTTTGATAACAATATATACCTTAACCTATTTGATAAAATTAGATATTGTAATCCAGTTTTATTCACCTTAATGATTTTATACAAACAGGCTTCTTAAATGGAATTCTGTCGAAAAATAATCTGAGCTTCTAGAAGTCTTTTAAAATAGGCTCAGTAATTTTTTTCTTCCTTTAAATATGGGAGCTAGGTCTTGAGAAAAACTAACATCTGTGTGTAAACCTGTAAGGCAATAATTCTTGATTCTGTAGAAACACATCTCCCACTGAATCATTTTTGGCCTTTTTTAATAGCTAAGAGAGGGCACATACAACTGCCAATCAATGAACTACCTAGCAGTCATCCGGTTCCTGAGGACAGTGCTTTATTTTAGTTGAGACCCTTATATTTTACTTCTGAGAAATGAAATGTCATGGTTGCAGAGAAATATTGCCAAGAAAATTCCCAGAGCTTATAGAGCTTGCTTTTTGGTTGAAAATCATGACAATAGTAATTTTTGATATATTTTCTAATTTGTTATATTGATAGATAATATATTTTTCTATAATTGGTTTTAACTCATATCTGTTTTAATATTGATAAGTAATTGCTGTTAGGCCATTAAAAATTTGCATTTAGTAAACAGGATCCTTATCTTTAAAACCCTAAGTTCGAGAGAATGTGTCCTTAATGATTTTATTAATAAGCTACTCCTTATCTTATAAAGTCAGCCAACAGCTAATTTAACTGGACTATAAAAAGTGTTTGTTTGTTTGTTTCTTCATTTTAAAGTACTCAGACTACTGTCACACAATTACTTATAAACTTTTAAACTAACTTCCATTTTTAAGGGTTTTATGGCAGCATGGTGTTAGAGTGTTGATTCTTGTTGTCCTCTTCTCTATTGCATAAGTAGCCCAAGTGAGGTTTGTTAACTTCCCATGATACTGCTTGTTGCCGTTGCTGAATCTGGGTGCTAAATTTCATTTTAATTTAATCATACAACGCCCTTCCCCTCAAGGGCTATAAGCGTCTTTTCTCTAGTTTTGTGCCGTTAACATCGTATAACATCATCTCAAGGAAAAATGAATTATATTGAAAGCATTTTTTAAATGTCTCAAGTCCAATAATTAATTCTGTAATAACACTTAATGCTTACATTTATAAACTGATAACATTGCTTTACACTGATCTTAGCAACACATGGTCGTCTGAGCCAAACTAGGTACAGTGTCATGATTTCTTTGGAACTAATCATTAACAATAGCCATTGTTGACCTATTCTCTAATAGCAAAGTTTAGTACTTATAACTTTAGATATTGGTTGTGATCAGTTCCTTTACCTAAAGGTAAAGGACCAAACTGGAGAAAGCACAATTTATGAACTTATAAAAGTATCTAATTGTCAAAATGATAATATTAGGAAATAATTTTGTTCTAGATAGCTCTACTTAAAGCAAGTTTATTTAAAGATGATATCACAGTAATTTTGCAATACTGACATTTTCTGTAATTAGAATGTTGGTGCCTTAACCTATTTGAAACAGATGTATGTTTTGCCCCTTTGGAAATTTCTTCGTTTTTATAAACACTTTATTGTCTTAAAGGTTATATTCTTCATTCCTAGTATGCTCTGCAGACATCTTAAAACCCATTTCTAATGGAGAAGAGGCTTGTCCCTGACAAAGCTTACCTTGTGCTATAGTTTATTCCTACCTCTCCTTAGAACTTTCTTGCCTCTGAGCTTTGAGGAAATACCTCTTAGTACCATTCTATTTACTTATTTTTCATCCTGTTTGCTTAGGATATGTCTGTGTGATTATACATTGGAAATCTTCCCTCTCGGAATCCATGATAATTTTTGAGAAAAGTTGTTAGATTATTAGTTTAAGTATTATATAATATCCAACTTTTCCTTGATCCTTCTTCCATGCATTCCATTTCTTAGTTAAATGTGCAGCCTCCCTCTGTTTCCCCTTTCCCTCTCAGCAATCAAGTGAATCAGGTAAAACAGTAGCTCTGGGTGCCTTTTCTGCTTATAAGAACTGCAAGTTTCAAGATAATATATTTTTCAAAGGTAGATTTGTTTTTAGTTCTCCCACAAGCTAAGTTATTATAGATAATTTTTAAATATAACAATCTCATGATTGTGTGCTTAAACCAAACTTTTTGAGGAAATGGGTTTATGTTTTTAATGATGTAGCGTGAGTATAGTTCACATAACCAAAACACTACTTGGGTTTGAGCTTTTAGAAAGAAAAATTGGCTTCTAATACAATTCTATTCTATTCCATTCTTAATCTTTGTGTGGATGAAGAGGAACGGTGGTACATAAAATGTGACTCGGCAAATAATTCACAAAGCATTTATATATTAGTTTTGAATGATAACTTTAAATACGATAATAAAGCCACACCTGCCTTTGGTGGGATAGAGACACCAGTTTTCTATAACAGAGCATCAGGCTCTATAAAACAGGAACCACTCCCCTCCTAACTTTGCCATCCTTTGCAGTAATATCTTTCTCTTAGAGTGGTAATTAGTATTATCTGGTGCTTTTGTTCTTGCTATGTTATTTTCTTGGTCATTATAAAAAAGAAGATTATGAAATGAATACAAAAGGATGACAGGGAAGGATATAAAGCAGAGTAGGTAAAATTTTCTGTAAAACTAAAAACATTTACTTTCACATATCATGGAGATAATGGAAAATTACCTTTGTTTAGTTATATATGCCTATAAAAATTACATTGATTTTTGTTCTTATGACATTGCGTAACTATCGCATGCTAAATACCATGCAGCCATTCCCTGATTTACGAACAGGTTGTAGTTAAATTTTTTGTTTACTATTTGTTTGCTATTTGAATCTTGTAACATCTAGCATTTGCCCCACAGAATTACTGTTATAGAGGATTACAGCTAGCCCATCAAACCCAATTTAACATAAGGTTGCTGAAATAGGACAATTTGTAATTGAATTGGAAATATTACAATTTAAATATACAATTATAAAGAATAAACAAAACAGAATGAAGGTGAGCAAGAAACCGTTTTATTTTTATTATAAAAGCATATTTAATCAGAGAACGAAGATGCCATTGTGCTTTAGACTTGGTGACACTCTTCCTTTAAACTCTTTTTTTTTAAAGTTGTGTTTACTTTTTTCCTTGATAGATATATCATTGGTTCCACCTGTACATTTATTGTCACCGACCAGGGTGGGGAGCTCACAATGAAATGTAGAGAAATTTTATTGAGGTGACCAGGGGTCATGAAGAGTTGGAGATGGTGGAAAACAAAGGAAATGCATTTGTGGGAGAGATCAAAAGGCAGAGAAAAGGGGTTCTCTCAAGGAAAAATGAAGAGAATAAGAAGTTATTGGCAAAGACAGTTACTTTTGCTATTAGGTGGTGATATGAACAACAAGCTTTGGGAACCTTCTTAATGTAGGAATTTCCTGTATAGTACATATATTTCACATTCCTTATTTAATCTAAATTGGATTTATTCATAAAAATTCACAAACATGTCCTTTTGGGTAATTCTTTTGCCTTTGAGGAAGTTCAATGCAAATTAGAGAAAAAGTTGTATAGATAATTTTACAATGAATCAAAACTGTTTCCCTCCCCACCAAACCAATCTTGACTTCCTTATTGCCAAGGCTGATATTCAGCAAGTAGTACCCAGATCCTGGTTGTTTATGGTCGAGCATCTATTCTGATTAGTTGGTACCCAGACTGTGCTGGTTGTTAAATATTCTAAATATCATCCTTGCCTATAACTTGAACCACCCCATTCTTGCCCCTCTGCCATCTGGGACTCTGTAGGGGAAGAAGAGGCCCAGCCTGGACTCAAACCGATTCATCCCCCCAAAGACCATTATAATATCTAATATTGCATCCAATAAGGGAAGTGCATTCAAAGTGCAAAGGAATGAGAGAATTGCATTCCCCAAGCTGGAGACACTGTCAGTATTCACCTCAAATGGTGTTTAGAATCTGAAGAGAGACAAATACTGAGAGAGAAAGGTTTTTGTTTTTTAATCATCGCTTTGTTCTTTTTACTAAAAGATCCTTTCCCTTGTGTCCCGCGATGTTCACACTTGTGGAAGGAGGCCTGGGAGAAGACGCCTATTATGTCCTCTGCCCCCAAAGTTGCTTGTTTGATTTTTTTTTTCCCAGTCTTTTTCTGTGGACATGCTTTCTCTCTCTGCACTGGCTGTACTTGATGTCAGGCTGTCATTTTAATAAACTAGATAGTACCAAGAAGTATTTGGTACATTAAATATCTTAGGAGTCCCCCCAAATTTGCCAGCTTAGTCTTTACATTTCCCTTAAGCGTTCAAAAGCAGATACTCATTTACTTTGGTTTTTTTTCCTAAATGGAAATTTATTTATATAAGACACAGATCTTCAGCAAGATAACATCACAGATTTCTGATGAAACCTGTCATTAAAATATCCAATTATGTTAATGACAATGTTTGCATGCGTCGGGTGTGATTTTGAACAATTTACTATAGCAGCAGTGAGTACCAAGATGTTAATGAGTTGAAAATTATGATGCTTAGAACTGCCTTTAGGATGACCATGAAAGGTTGTTTGATTATAATAGAATAATTTATGATAATTTACATCAAAGAAACTTAAATGTACACTTAATTATTTTAAAAACAGTTTTGTTGGTTCTCATAAGTGGTTGAGAAATTTTGTCCTTTTTTGCTTCTCTGTCCTTTAAAACGCTAATAGCATTATTTGTATTAACTTCCATAATAACTCTTTGGAATTTTGGCCAAGTTATAGATTCAGATGAAATTAGAGTTCTTTCTACTTAGGAGTTTTGTTTTTTTCTAAATAAGCTTTAAATTCATATTTTATATTTTCAAAATGCTATGTATTCTATTATATACATAAATTGCATTGTATGTTATGTTACTGCACATATCCATTATTTAACACTATCTAGGCTAAATGTTTGGGGATCTGCTAGCTGAAGCACTTTTTTTTGTGAGGAAGCTCAGCCCTGAGCTAACATCCATGCCAATCCTCTTTTTTTGCTGAGGAAGACCGGCCCTGAGCTAACATCTATTGCCAACCCTCCTCCTTTTTCTCCCCAAAGCCCCAATAGATAGTTGTATGTTGTAGTTACACATCCTTCTAGTTGCTGTATGTGGGACGCGGCCTCAGCATGGCCCGACAAGCGGTGCATCGGTGCGTGCCCAGGATCCAAACCCAGGCCGCCAGTAGCGGAGCGCGCGCGCTAAGCCACGGGGCCGGCCCCTGAAGCACTTTTAAGAGTCATGACTGAGAATGGATTGAAATGAACCATAATTGAATAATCCTGTATTTTTCCAAAAATTGTTTACCATTGGTCCATCATTTTTTATCTGCTTATATTGTTACCTGTTATTCTAGACTTTGCTTCTATAATCTCTATAGTCTACAGTTAACTTTTTTAGCTTTGATTACATGCACTTCATAAAAATTAATTTCCTACTACATATGTTTCTTATCTGAGTCTCAAATTAAAATTAGTAAAGTTCTAGTAATTTGCTATGTTAATTCCATAGGTATTCTATTTTTAGTTATATCTCTCATGGCATCTTTAATTTTCATATTGCTGATAATGGTAGTATTTAACCTTTGTTACGTACCCACAGTGTGGTAGCTGTTGTACATGAGCTATAGGAAATATGTAGTCCTTCTGTCAAGAAGATGATGTCTCAGGGGGCGGCCTGGTAGCAAAGCAGTTAAGTTCACGCGCTCAGTTTCAGCGGCCCCGGGTTCGCAGGTTTGGATCCCAGGCGCAGACTGACGCACTGCTTGTCAAGCCATGCTATGGCAGTGTCCCATATAAAGTAGAGGAAGACGGGCACGGATGTTAGCCCAGGGCCAATCTTCCTCAGCAAAAAGAGGAGGATTGGCAACAAATGTTAGCTCAGGGCTAATCTGCCTCACCAAAGGAAAAAAAAAGATGATGATTCAGAAGGTTATGAAATACCACTCTCTGGTGATTTTTAAGAAAAGAGTAGGCAGCTATCTGTATTGACTAGGTAGTCTGTCAAGGTCTTTTCCAGCCCTGTGCATCTATATATCTGAGTGTACTGATATATAGAAGGTATTTTCCAAATGCTCTTAAATAAAAGGTAGGTTACTTTATCCTATTATTTTAGTAATTGTTTTCTTATTGGATGAAGTTGAAGAGGGAAAAGGGGAAGAAACGAAATACCTCGATGCCATTTCTAAATTATACAGTTTGGTTTCTAATCTTTACTCTTGGCTTATTTTATGTGCTATAAATTTAGATTTAAATTTGGTGACTAACAACTGATGGTATCATTTTGCTCATTTAAAGTATCCATTCTTTGTTGTTTTTATTTTTAATCATATCAATAGTGATGAGAATCTGCATACTTGGGAATTATATTTGTGTTGTCATCAACTTTTGCATATCTATACTAGCAAACATGTTCAAAAGTGAAAATTACCCTTGCTCTGGGGAAGGACTATGTCTTACCTTGGAAAGTGGATCCTTTACCCCAAATAAGAATCCCTTCCACCCAGGGTGATTTGGGCAGTTAGATATTAATTGTAACTTCATTTACACAGCTTGAAATTTTATGAGACGCCAACCTGCCCCTCCAAAAATTGGATTAAATTGTACTTTCATTAACTACATTAGAAATAAGAGGTATTGAACAGTGTTAAACTGTGTATTTCAAAAGGCCCATAATTTGTTAATTTATTTTTCCTAGTTCTTTTGTGCTACAATTTGTTTTAGATGTTTTTTGTTATATATAGCTATTAATTATAATAAGCATTTAAAATTTTTTGATGATTTTTGTAAAGCAAGTCAGGTGCTTAAAGAGTTCAAATTCTTCTTGGGTGATAGATCTATGAAAATAGCCTTGTGTGTGTATGCGTACTAATCTTAGAACTTTCAGTGTTATTATATCTTCACTGGGCTGTTATTTTATGCAGAGAAATAATGCTTTTTGTCTCATTTCAGCTTTTAAATAAAAGGATAATAGAAGAATTAGCCCGTTTTCTCTTAACCATCTGCCAATCTGTTAACAATACAGTTGCATCAATAAGGTTTATGGACAAAATTAAGAAAAAACATTTGAGTCCTTTGCCCATGACCTGTCTCTGTGTTTGTACACACACACACACACACACACACACACACACGCATGGTAGGCTTGTTTGTGTGATTTCGTCCTTGCGTAATATTTGCTGATATGATTTTCCTATTTCCACTTTTGACCAGTCGGTTATTAGAGCATTGAAAAGACTTCCTGCTGAAGAGGGGCCTCTCGATAGCTTCTCTCCTTTTCCTGGTTTCCATTTCTGGTATATTTTGCTCTGTGCTGTGGAAATTTTTCTGGGCTCATCATGACTCGAGGCAGAGCAAGAGCATGCTGAGAGTAAGAGAGTTGCTAAGGAAAACTTCATTGCAAGCCGTCATCACAGATACCAGAAACTAAACTACATGAGTAATTTGATGTAGACACACCCATTTCAACCCTCAAGAAAGAGATTCCCTTGTGTATGTTTCCAGATTAATAATGTGGAAAATAACTTCACCCTAGGAATAATTGTCCTATTAAATTATCTTCACTATAAACAATAACTTTTGAAGGAATCAAAATGAATCATAGTGATGAATGATGCCTGTTTACATGAAAGAGAAATCTAGGGATTAGCTTTTCTGTTAGTGGGTCTACTGGCTGAGTTACCTTTAAGAATCATGACTGAGAAGTGGATTGAGGTGAACCATAATAGAATAACCTTCTATTTATCCAAAATTCCTATCTGGCCAGAATTTTATTAGTATTTTGTGGGGGGGGGGGGGAGACATTTTTGAGGAGAGAAAGGTAATTATTTTGGCCATAGTCAAGTCATAACATTGTTTCTTAGAGTAACTTGTAACCTACTGACTTTGAATGATCATTTTCTTTTAGTCACCTTTCTACTGGATTAGGTAAAGGTGGTTTGTGAATTCTCTTTAGATCATTGATGTATTTAGATAAGAATCTTTATTTGCATCTATATGGACAGTAAAAAGCATAATTTGCTCTTATTCTAGAACAGGTATTTATGTTATCTAGATGTGAATGTCATGAAAGTAGTTGTGTTTTAATTTTTTTTATTGGCTTAATAGGTCACTTTAGACAATTGTGTCGAAGTTGGGCGGATTGCCAACACCTACAATCTCACAGAAGTGGATAAATATGTCAATAATTTCATCCTGAAGAATTTTCCTGCATTATTGAGTACTGGGGAGTTTCTAAAACTCCCTTTTGAACGGCTTGCCTTTGTGCTTTCCAGTAATAGTCTTAAGCACTGTACTGAACTTGAGCTCTTCAAGGCTGCCTGTCGCTGGCTAAGGTTGGAAGACCCTCGGATGGATTATGCTGCAAAATTAATGAAGAATATTCGATTTCCACTGATGACACCACAGGACCTCATCAATTATGTGCAGACAGTAGATTTCATGAGAACAGATAATACCTGTGTGAATTTGCTTTTGGAAGCTAGCAATTACCAAATGATGCCGTATATGCAACCAGTGATGCAGTCAGATAGAACTGCTATTCGATCTGACTCGACACACTTGGTTACATTAGGAGGAGTTTTGAGACAGCAGCTGGTTGTCAGTAAAGAATTACGGATGTATGATGAAAGGGCACAAGAGTGGAGATCTTTAGCCCCCATGGATGCTCCTCGTTATCAGCATGGCATTGCTGTCATTGGAAACTTTCTTTATGTAGTTGGTGGTCAAAGTAATTATGATACAAAAGGAAAAACTGCTGTTGACACGGTTTTCAGATTTGATCCTCGGTATAATAAATGGATGCAGGTTGCATCATTAAATGAAAAGCGCACCTTCTTCCACCTAAGTGCCCTCAAAGGATATCTGTATGCAGTTGGTGGGCGAAATGCAGCTGGTGAACTGCGTAAGTGTGTACATTTATATTAAGCATAGAGACTAATTTCTTTACCCCGAAATTCTTGTTAAATCATAAAGTAAGCAGTTCTGTAAAGTTAAAGACAAAAAAATGTAGCTACGGTTTCATTTTAAACTGTTTTCTTAGAAAATATCAGAGACAAACTGTATGCCTTATCCAGGCATATATTGTTGGCTAGGGTACAAATTATATCTTATAAATACATCAGTATGTTGCAGAATATTTTATTTGTGCAGTATATATGGTTTTCATCTTGAAGGTTCAACTACATAGTTTGTTCTGCTAATTTAAATTCTAATAGAATCGTGGACAGAAGTTTGGCATATTTCCTCATTTTCCATTTTTAAAAGCCCACATGATATTTTACTGAACAAGTTAAAATCCTTCCTTACAGAGCACTGACTTTTATTGTTTCTTCTTTTACATAATCTGTTACCTACCAGAGGCCACACAGTAAGATAATTTTCTTTATCAATTAAATGTGCAAAGTTCTATATTATCCAAAATTTATTTACTGTAAGTATTATGATCTGTGACTACAGTCATGTGCCGAGTAATGACATTTCTGTCAACGATGGACCACGTATACAATGGTGGTCCCATAAGATTAGTACCATATAGCCTAGGTGTAGTAGGTGTAATAAGCCATACTGTCTAGGTTTGTGTGAGTACTGTAGAGGAGGAAGAAATTTTCCTTCACCCTTCTAGGTTCTTCTGGCTGCTCTAAAAATTAAATTGACATGAGACAGATTAACAGGAGAAAAATGAACAAAAGTTTAATAACATGTATATGTGGGAGAAACCCAGGAAAACTGAGTAACTCGCCAAGATGGCCAAACCCCTTACCTTAAATACCATCCTCAGCTAAAGGCAAAAGAAGATGTTGGGGGTGGGGAGAGTCAGGGACTTCAAAGGGAAGGAAGGCAATTCACAGGTAGGTGAAAAGGAGCAAACATTTGGAAAACAAGTGTTTGGCCACACAGAAACAGAAGAACACAGAGGGGAGCCCAACAAACAGGCTTTTCTAGGTTCCTCCCTGTCTACCACCTACTTCATGTTATGCTAGGGGGAGAGCTTGCTTCCTGAGACAGGTTTTTTAATCTGAATTCTTTTAGACGGTTAAGGGGAAGGTAACCAGAAAAGCTTTCTGAGTCTTTTGTTTTTTAAAAATAGTCAGCCTAAAATAACCTCATGTTAAAGAAACACATGTTGGTGTGGCAAATTCTGTTCCCCTTCAGTACACTCTATGATGTTCACACAATGACAAAATTGCCTAACAACACATTTCTCAGAATGTATCCCCATCATTAAGCACTGTATGACTGTGTTAGTTTTAATAATCGTTCTCTCTTGGTGAACTACCAAACAGTTTTCTTCTCTGTAAACTGATCGGGTAAACTTTACCTGATGGTCACTTTTTGTCCTCTTAATCTAAGATTGGTCACAAGTACAGTTAACATAGCAATATTTTGGCTACATAAATTAACACCAGAATGTATACTTCTGTTATTTCAGATAAAATTGGAATAAGAGAGCTATCCAAAAAGGAAGTCAGGAAGACCTCATTTTATATTGTGCTATATATCTGTTATTACCATCATGGTTTGGCCTTTTATTCACCCCTCTTCTTTTATTCTCTGTTATAAACAGAATCATTGTGGTTGACCAGTATTCCAGGTTCCATAATGCTGAGGAAGTTTAAAATATTGGCATTGGCTTTGGATAAATTCAGAGTAATTATCAGAATCTTTTTTTTCATTATCCTAAGAAATAAAAGGTAATTTAACGGATTTGAGAATAAGCTGTTTATTGGAGACAAAAAGAACTGCCCTCAGCTTTTATACTATATTGGAAGCTTTTTTAAAAAATCATGTGATTGGCTTATTAAGTGTGCTCCAAGAGAGTTTTGATTCCAGGAGAGCCTTTAGGCCAAGAAGAGTCATTACATAAAACCAAGAAGCAAGAGGCTTCTTTTTTTCTGACCCACCTCACCCGCTTTGAGTTCCTTCAATTTTATACCCAAGTGGGAATAAGAAGTAGACTGTCTCATCTTGTCACATTCTGTATTATTGAGGTAACCAAACCTGATGTAACCTGCCCTGATTACCTCCCAAAAGAATAATATCAATGAGTTCTTCTGAATTCTATTCATTATTGTTTCTCTTTGTATAAATAAAAAAAGTTTATGTGTCGGTTGCCCTTTACAATTTTCTTGGGCCCATTATTTTTGCAGAATAGCAGATTTTGGTTCTAAAGAAACTCTCACTTATATTTCTGAATGTTCCAGCCAGAAGCTGGGTTTTTAACATTTCTCTTGCCCCACAAACATTTTTTTATGGACCCCCCCCTCCACACACACACACACACACACGCGTGCAGACGAACATCTGTTGTAATAATTTAACATTCCCATCTTGACTGATTACATTAACTATGGTAGGAATGGTTGGCAGGAAAAAGGGGACTGATGGGAGAGTCATTTAACAGTTTAACAGGCTCATCAGTACCAGTACATCATTTATTCTTCATACACACAATAACCATGGCCTGTATATAATTATGAGAAGAAAACAGTGGCAGCATTCGCAAGGCATTTTAGATCATTTTAATGCATTTGGCCTTTTAAAATCCTTTCATGGAGTATATGGACCTACGTCCATAGCACATCAAAAAGATACTACTAATGTGTGTGTGAGCCTGGCTTACTGCTGAAATATAATTCCTTAGAAACGCTGCTCTCCTTTGTCACAAGTACAATGGGAAACTAGGGGAAGCTTAGAGTAGCTGTCACTTAAGTGTAAAAGGAGTCAGATATTTCTGGTCTCTTTCAAAATTATGTCGTATAAGAAATCGATCTTCCATTGAGGTTTTGTATATTGAAGAGAAATATGACAGCTCAGATATCTCTCACTTCAATTAAATATTAATAAGTCAAGCTTTCAAATAATGAAATAACTTATAGAAAACATGTTAGGTTTTTTTCCAAATAAATGTACAATAAAATTACTGACATTTATCAAATGCCTCCATATTCCTTAATGGATTTGAGGTTTTCCTCATTAAGCAACATATCACCAGCTGGCACTCTGGGATTCTAGAGACCATCCCCCCTCTGTGGGACCCATCATTGTCCAAGTGGTTTTCTTCAGGCCTGATCTCTTTCCTAATCTCAAAGAACAAGGAAGTTCCCCATCATCCCTTGGGACCAATTCTGGACTCCAGTGGAATCACCTGAGAAAATAAGAATACCCTGATGACATATGTGAAATAACCAACCTAAGTGTAATTATTAAATTGGACAGGGTCTCGGGCCAGCCCTGTGGCTTGGTGGTTAAGTGCGCGCGCTGCAATGCTGGTGGCCCGGGTTCGGATCCCGGGTGCGCATCGAGGCACCGCTTCTCCGTCCATCCTGAGGCCGAGTCCCACATACAGCAACTAGAAGGATATGCAGCTATGACATACGACTATCTACTGGGGCTTTGGGGGGAAAAAATAAAATAAATAAAATCTTTAAAAAAAAAAAAAAATTGGACAGGGTCTCGAATTTAAATACCAAGCCACCGACTACTAAAGGTGATTCTGTAGAATAGGGGTCAGCAAACTTCTATAAAGGGCCAGACAGTAAATATTTTCAGCTTTACAGGCCATAGGATCTCTGTCACAACTAATCAACTCTGCTGTTGTATTCCAAAAGCAACTATAGACAGTTTACAAACAAATGGGTGAGGCTGTGTTCCAATAAAGCTTTATATATGAACACTGAAATTTTAATTTCATATGTCACAAGATATTCTTTCTTTGATGTTTTTTCCAACTCTTTAAAAATGTAAAAACCATTCATATTTTTATCTTGTGGGACATACAAAAGCAGGCAGCGTCCTGGATTTGGCTTACAGGCTGTAGTTTTCCTGACTGCTGTTCTAGATTTTCCCAGTCACTTCATTACCATTCCCACCTCTCATAGACTATGATGGAACCACTGCTTTGTGGCTCTAACTCCTTGCCTTGCATCATCCCTTGCCCCTCCCCCCATCAAGATTGTTGGCACTGACCTATATCTTGCTGCCTTGTAAATATGGAGAATAGAAATAAGGGCATGTAAATACACTTTTTAATTAGATGTAGCCTATTTTAAGACTAAATACTATTGATTATACTAATAACATCAGCAATTCTGCATGACAAAGTCTAAAGGTTGACAATAAAGATTAAAATAATGGGAAAAGCTAAAAGAGATGCATTATTTATCTGGAAGAAGACAAGTTAGGGATGATAAACTATTACATAGTTATTATGTTATTCCTGGTTAATAGCCATCTTACACTGGGGGCTCCTGTATGAGCAAGTATAGATGGATTCTTATCACCTCTATTAGGAAAAAGTGCAGTTAACTCACTGACAGAAGAACAGCAGTGTCTTTCTACATAGGAAAATTTTAATAATCATAAAGAGTGAATAACTATTCAACTTCTATCCCTGCTATAAAAAGAATAAATGGAAACTGCATCAGAACAGATTGAATTAGACATAAGGAAAGAGTGTTACACTCTAGAAATTTCAAAGTTTAAGGCAGAGTTCTTCATTAAGAAAAGCATAGAACTATAGTAGAACCTGTCGTTGACACCAAATAGATGGAAAAGATGATCTCCGGATGTCTTTTAAAACCCTTTTACCGATAGGATGTGTGATTAGACTACTTGCTTTTATCAGATAAAATCCTACCATTAATGACTTTGCTGATGCCAAGTAGCAGTCAATATACCAGATCCTCTGTAAGTGTAGAGAGAGAATAATGTACATTCAGTAGGATTTTACTTGTCACTTAAAAGGTGAAAGTCATGCTAAAGGCAAATGGAAATGCACATCAAAGAAAACATCCAGTGACTGGAAATAGTCAAAAACAGTATTGGAGCATGTGGCAATTTTAGCTTGTCATTAATTGTGGAAATAGCCCTTATTTTGGGAAAAGATTTTGCGGGATCTTGCTACTTGACGGAAGGGTTTAGAAGAAATAGAGTTGGTTAGGGTCCAAGTCTGAAGCAATGAAACAAACTAACAAGAGAGCAGATCAAACTGAGAATAGTAAAAACCTTTAAAATAAGACTAAAAGTTCAAAGCTAGAGTAAGTGGAAAAGGAATGAGTAAAAGGATATGAGAAGTGGTATAATATAGGTGTTGTTAGAGGAGAAGTAAGTACTTCACATAGTGAATTTGATGACGTGAAATTATTGAATAGAGTAGAAAATCTCTCTCTCTAGTTTTGCCTGTTCTCACGTTATTTTTTTAAGAGGGAATCTTGTTCAAAGGATGATTTATCAGTTAAGACTGCATTTGGCTGCAAGTAGCAAAACCTTATTCCAGTGGCTTGATCAAATAGCCCCACTCGGTAGGCTTCAGCTTTCATTTCATTGCCTAGAACTACATCATGGGGTCACCTCCAGCTTCAGGGGCACCGGCCAATTTGAATTGTATTTTGAATTTGGCACAGTGCTTCCTTGAGCAGTGTTGTAGTTCTGTTAGCAGGAAAGAAGCAGGGTTAGAGGAGACAAGAAATTGGGTTAGCAGCTGGCAGTGTCTGCAATAAATAGTATAAACTTTTCAAGTCCATCTAGACTTTGTGCTTTTGGCCAGAGTCCCCATAACAGCCCTATTTCTCTCTGTCTTTTAAAAAAGAATCACATTTTCTATCTGTCTGGACTGTCGTTGTTTTATTCTTGAGATGTAACAAGATACTAGAAGAAAGGAAATCTTAGCAATTTCTGCAGTGACAGAAACGTGTTAGATTATTATATTAAGTATGTAGTCTACTGTAACATGTATTAATGGTTCATATTATTAATATAATCTCAACAATTAATATGAGATCCCCAAAGAATATCTGATACCTATACAGGCATACCTCTGAGGTATTATGAGTTCAGTTCCAGATCACCACAATAAAACAAATATCGCAATACAGCGAGTTGTATGAATTTTTTGATTTCCCGCTGCATATAAAAGTTATGTCTACACTATACCACAGTCTGTTAAGTGTGCAATAGCATTATGTCTGAAAAAACAATGTAATACCTTAACTTAAAAATACTTTATTGCTAAAGCATGCTAACTATCATCTGAACCTTCAACAAGTCATAATCGTTTTGCTGGTGGAGGGTCTTGTAAAAAACACAATATCTGAAAAAGAAAAAAACAATATCTGCAGAGCACAATAAAGCGAAGCACAATAAAATGACGTATGCTTGTAATAAAAAAGTTTTGGTTATTTGGATATTATTATTTTTCCATCTAAGAGGACAAATAATTGCTACATTTGAAATTATAAATCATTTTCTTTTCTATTCTTTCTTTTTTTTAATAACAACAGCTACAGTAGAATGTTACAATCCAAGAACAAATGAGTGGACCTATGTTGCCAAAATGAGTGAGCCCCACTATGGCCACGCTGGAACTGTGTATGGAGGAGTAATGTATATTTCAGGTAAACAATTCTAATGCAAATGCAGTTAATATAACACATAAACTTTTAACTACGTCGCCATATTTCCATATAATGTTAATAAAAATAATCCAGAAAAATGGATAATCAAGATATAATTTATGTTGATTTTAGAAGATACAGTGTGTGTGTACATTTGCATATGAATGCCTTTGGTATTCTATAAGTTCATAAGACTAGCAGAAAACCAATCCTGCTGTAAATACATAACTTAGAAGAAATTAGAAAGCGTTCAGCTTCTCTGTCTTGCCTTTCAGTCCCCATACTCTGTACTCTAATAAACTCTGTACTCTAATAACCACCATTCATATTTTTTATAGCAATATTTAATTCATTTTTATTAAAAATTTAGCTAGATTCTTTGAGGAAATATATCATTATGTAACATATAAGCTCTACTGTGCATAAAACTTGCTTTTGATATACATATAATGCATAATAATGTCCATTCTCTTATTTAGTGCAACCTGTAATATGTGTTTCCCTTTTCCTTAGCATTATAATGAGATTCTACTATAGTGTTCATTGCATGAATAATTCTGTGCTGATTACCTATATTTTGGCCACATGCACATGTATTTTTCTAATAAACAATTCTGAAACAGCTACAGTTTGCTCACAGTGTCCCAATAACAACTTTCATTCTCAAACCATTGGTGTTCAAATCATCCTTCTGTAGAATTTAAAAAGGAGTCTTATTTTAATGTAATATTCATCTCTGGTCTTGAAATTTTACTTTGTTAGGCAGGTTCTTATCATTTGGCACTGACACAGTCTACCTTTGACAGTTTTTCCCCTTTTGAGGGCCTGCCAGTGCTAGGCCAGCAGTTAGATTGTTAGAGAACAAAGGCGTTAAGGTGATGTTTGTTGTCTGAGTCTCTGGACACTGCCTTATCAAGTCTGTAATCAAGAAGGATCAGTGAACGGCATGTAGTGTGTGATTCACAGGTTTCTAGTGTTAAATTTACGAGCAACTACGGAACGTCTTACATTGAAAGAGCCATCCAGGAAATCATATGCTCCACTAATCAATGATTTACACTGTCTACTATTTGATGTGTATAGCTGCCATGCCATTACAATGAGAGCTCCAATCCTCTGGGAAAAAAAATGACATCCGAATTATTCTAGTGGTGCTATGGCATAACTAGCATATATTGCACAAATGACCTTCCCAATCAAGAGTAGGATGGAAACCATAGCTGATTTTCAAACCAAAGCACACTGTTTTGCTTTCCGGGCATTCTGTAAAGTACAGGAAAAAATACTAAAAAGCAGGAAAAAAACAGTGATTGCCACCTGGCCACCAGATAGTAGAGCTTTGAATGATATGGCTGAAAATTAGTTCTCTCCCTAATCTGCAGAACATATAGGCTGATACTTTTGCTGTCGAGACTGATTTATATGTGTTGTAAGAGTACACTTTGTAGATGATATAGACTCAATAGACCCGCAACAAATTGCTGCACATATGAAATTCCATATATGTTCAGCATTCTAATTCTTTAACTTTTTAAATGTCCATGCTGATAGCAGATGACATTACCCTCCCTCACCCCACCCGTCAAAAACTCTACAAAAACAAACTGTTCTGAATATTCTTATATATTTTGTTGTACATTTGCACAACACTTTCAACTTTTTCAAAGCATTTTGGTTTCACTTCCTAGTCACAATCCTAATGAGATAACTAGAGTAGATATTCTTATTTGGCAAGTGAGGAAATGGGCACCTAGCATTTAAAGTGCCCTAGCCTGGTGCTCAGCACCCAGAGGGTGCCTGCAGTATGAGAGAATGATGCTTTGTAGTTGAGATTTACTCTAGACCCAACCCTAAAAGAAGCCAAAATATATTTTCTTTCTTTTTTTTTTTGGTGAGGAAGATTAGCCCTGAGCTAACATCCATTGCCAATCCTCCTCTATTTGCTGAGGAAGATTGGCTCTGGGCTAACACCTGTGCCCATCCTCCTCTACTTTTTTTACATGGGACACTGCCACAGCATGGCTTGACAAGTGGTGCGTTGGTCCATGCCCGGGATCCAAACCTGTGAACCCTGGGCCGCCAAAGTGGAGCACACGAACTTAACTGCTACACCACTGGACCGGCCCCCAAAATATATTTTCATTTAACAAAGCCTCTTATATCCCAAGGGTCTCTGTTTGAGAAAGTTATTGCAATAATATATGCTAGATTTTTGTTCTTTAAGATGAAAATGTTATTTTCTCTACTTCTAATCCAGTGAAGTACTTCTAGAAGGCAGGCATTTATAAGAACACCATTGATATGCTATAAAATGTCATAATATGTGACTACAAGTTAATTATCTATGACAAAGAGCCTTTTATTTACTTTTACATTTTTATAATCTGTTTACCTCATGCCTATTATTTTCGTTCTTTAGGAGGAATTACTCATGACACTTTCCAAAAGGAGCTCATGTGTTTTGACCCAGATACAGACAAATGGACACAGAAAGCTCCAATGACTACAGTCAGAGGCCTGCATTGCATGTGTACAGTTGGAGACAAGCTCTATGTCATTGGTGGCAATCACTTCAGAGGAACAAGTGATTATGATGATGTTCTAAGCTGTGAATACTATTCACCAACCCTTGACCAGTGGACACCAATTGCTGCTATGTTAAGAGGTCAAAGTGATGTTGGAGTTGCTGTCTTTGAAAATAAAATCTATGTTGTAGGTGGATATTCTTGGAATAATCGTTGTATGGTAGAAATTGTCCAGAAATATGACCCAGAAAAGGATGAGTGGCATAAAGTTTTTGACCTTCCAGAGTCACTTGGTGGCATTCGAGCTTGTACTCTCACAGTTTTTCCACCTGAAGAAAACCCTGGGTCACCTTCTAGAGAGTCCCCTCTTTCTGCACCTTAAGATCATCCCTACACTAAGATACTATAGTCCTACCTTTGCAATGTGTCATGGATTCTCTTCTTTTGCCCCCCTTAAGTAGTGTATGTTAGGATTAGCCTCCAGTAATTGATACAGATATTGGAAAAAAGATGAATTGATGTTATTTGTGCTGTTTGTTTGGCTTAGAGTGTTTATAAAGTGGTAACAAAACCATCCTGGAAATGTATCCCATAGAAGCTGATGTTTAACTTGCAAAAAAAAAAAAAAACCAACCAAGACGTTGTCTATAAACTGTTTCTTCAGTACTTTTTTATGCCTTGTATTGGGTGTAAGGTATTTGTCATCTTACGTTTGAAAGCCCAATAAACCAAGTTGAAGGTGGATTATAGTAAATGTACAACTGTGCTAACTAGGCTTCAAAGTAAACAGTTTTCCTTTCATCTTTGACTGTAAGATGTCAAAGGGAGGCAGCCTGCTCCAACAGGAAACTATCGACACAAGGTTGCCAACTCGCATGAGCTACCTCCCTCTTTTCATAAAGTCTTTTTGACGTAGCTGTCAACCCACCTGTCTGTGTGGGTGCGTTGAGAACATAGAAAGTTTCTTAGACACACAGGAGAAATAATAACTGAAATTCACCAATATTGATTTAAAAAAACAGCATGACTCCTCTACTTATGAACAAGAGTTTGGGGTTTTTAAAGTGTGTATAAAGACATACACACACATACATATATCAAATAGAAAATTTTAAAAATTGAGTGGCACGTCAAATAGATGTGAAAAGTTTTTTAAAATTTTCTTGCAAAAAGCAGCTTCTATTAAAATGGGAATTCAGTATGCACATATTGAATGCACATATGTGGAATCATACTGAATTTAGGTGGGTAAGGGCTAGAAATTTTGAGCAACTAAATTTGTCACTTGACCAAATTTTACCTCCCAAACTGTAATCTAGACCTTCTCCTTTGCTGTTGAGGTGACTTACATATTATATGTATTCTGTGTGCTCTCAGTTCATAAGGTTATTTAGCACAAAGTATAGCAGCTTCACCTGGCAAGCTGCTTTTGCTCAGTGAATTCAACTTCCATGTTTTATCTTTTTTTGTTCAATAAAAAAACATTTAATGTCATTTTGGCCTGAGGTGTCCCATTGTTGTCTGATTTGACTTCCTTTTATTAAATATCTTTTTTTTTTTTTTTTTTTTTTTGGTGTGGCATGATACAAGTGATCAGAACTCAGAGTACTGAACAGCTTGGATTAATGAATATTAATGACTTTCACTCAAGGAAAAAAAGAATTTGACCAGGTCTAACCTCATTGGTCAAAACTCATTGCTTGGTTGTCTTTGAGGAGTTAGTTCCTGGAAGATGCTAATTGGCCCCTCTTCATCCCCACAGAAGAGCTGCCAGATATGTCCAAGCCATAAGAGCAGTTCAATTTCTGACGTCAGTTTCCCTATCTTCAAGAAGATTCGTCTTGCCTAATGAGAAGGGATTGTGTAAAATGACCTAAGAGATTTGTTCTTGACCTAAGATTATAAAGGAAAAATGTTTTTATAAAAGAGTATTTCATAATTATGTTAAGGCCATATGCATGATCTTTCCTCCTGTATCTGCAAATGACCGGATTAAATCTGAACCAAAATGTTGAGCTATTCCAAAACAACTAGCATGTCACCGTATTTCTTCGCCGGTGGGTAACTGGCAGTACACGTCACTACCTATGTCTTGAATTAAACATAATGAAGAAAACAATTTTTCTATCAGTGGTACTTTTGAATGTTGGGAGAAGCCTGGTATGAATTTGAAAGACCCCCTTTGGCAAGATTATTCTTAAGTTAGAGCAATTAGTCAAGTGATTTGAGTTCTCTGCTTATAGGCAGAGCAGATTTAGCCATTTGCACATAGTTAACACCTGCCTAAAAATGGGAGTGTGTACAGGGCAGACTAATGGTCCTACCACAGTCCACTGTGGGTGTTCTTGGTCAGGCGACTCTCCTCCAAGCAAACAGTTCTTTCCATCTTGTGGCCTCTTCCCTCTCTTAGGTCCTCAGAGTCCTCTCCATTCTGTCAGCAGAAGAAAAATGGAGCATTGCAGGTGTGAGGGCTATAGGGATCATGCTTGAAAGAGGCATACATCACTTCTACCCACATTCTACTGGCCAGAAGTCAGTCCTGTGGGCACGTATAAACACCAAGGGGCCTGGAAAATATCAGGTAGCTGTGTGCCTAGGAAGAAGAGGAAATAGGGTTGGTGATGGGTTAGCAGTTTACCACAGGGAATAACACCAGGCATACACAGTTCTGTTTGACAGCTTACCTTTTCTGCATCCATGCCATATCTTATTTAGAATAGCAATAATGTCACACAAGTGCTATTATTAAACAATTCCAACAGCTGGTGAATTATTACACATTTTCCTTCACAATGAATTAACTATTTGTCTTTATAAAAAATATCTACCAGGCATTGGTCGGTGTTACAAGCATTCTCACATTTGCCTTTCTTAGGTTCATGATCTACTTTACAAAGGAGTTATAGAAAACATTAAGTCTCAAAAAGTTCATAATGTTCCTTCCTGAAGAGGTTGGTAGGATGGGAAAGATGAAGAAAAAAGTCTACTTTGACTATTTCTAGAATTATAAAAAATTCATCTGATAAGATTTTGCCCTGAAAAGTGAAATTATGACCTGAAACTGTTTCCTCTCTAATATTACTTTAGGAACTTTTAAAAATATATAAGTATGTGTTGTTTCTTTGGGAGTTGCTAAAATAGTTCCTTCACATTAGCCCCTGAGAGAGTGCTCCACAGGGCAATTAAGTAGTGTTTTATTTAATTAGTTGGAGCATGTGAACTTTTTTTTTCCATTTCAAGGGCTTTTGTATGTTTTCGCCCCAAGAACAGTAAGCAGACTTTCTTTAGTGAAAAGTTGGTTCTGCCTCCAATTTTATTCTTGGCTCTTGTGCCTAAACCTCAGGTCTAGTTGTTTGCACATCAGATAGCTCTTGGAGTATGCAAGAAAGAAAGGAAACGTGAAGCAAGTTCACAAGGATTAAGGGAATTTTATTTTAAATTGGTCAAATAATGCAGTATTTAAAAAATCTTTTGGTAATTATAAAAAAGCAAAATATAGAAAAATTGGAAAATACAAAACAGAAGAAAAATCATCTCCCCTCATATCGATAACTGTTGCTAAATATGAGTATATTGTTCTTACACAATTATTTAAAATCAGTATAAATAATTTTGTATATACCATATAAAGTATTTTTTCATATCTCAATACATCATTTTCTGATACAAAATACATTCTGATACATCAATGCATTAACTTTTTTTTTCTTTTTTGTGAGGAAGATCAGCCCTGAGCTAACATCCATGCCAATCCTCCTCTTTTTGCTGTGGAAGACCGGCCCTGAGCTAACATCTATTGCCAATCCTCCTCCTTTTTTTCCCTTTTTTTCTCCCCAAAGCCCCAGTAGATAGTTGTATGTCATAGTGGCACATCCTTCTAGTTGTTGTATGTGGGACACGGCCTTAGCATGGCCGGAGAAGCAGTGTGTCGGTGCGTGCTGGGGATCCGAACCCAGGCCGCTGGTAGCGGAGTATGCGCACTTAACCGCTAAGCCATGGGGCCGGCCCCCAATGCATTAACTTCTGATATGAAATACATCAATGCAATATTTAGAATAAGATTTTCTAACCTTTGTCTTAAGTGAAGTTTAACTACTAGGCAGTGTATTGGGCTTTTGTCAGTTTAAAAACATTAAAATATTAAAGTGGTCAAATCTGCAGAATTAAGTAATAGTGATGCTAGACATTTAAAATTATTATTTCATCAGTGAATCTTAGTGTTCCTTACTGTCTCCACTAATCGTGTATTACCAAATAATTGTCAAATGCCTCTTCACCTTGCATGTGTTATTTGGCAATATGACTAAGATAAAGATTAAATTTAAAAAATGAGAATAAAGACCATACCTTTGGGCCGGCCCCGTGGCTTAGCGGTTAAGTGTGCACGCTCCGCTGCTGGCGGCCCAGGTTCGATCCCGGGCACGCACCGACGCACCGCTTCTCCGGCCATGCTGAGGCCGTGTCCCACATACAGCAACTAAAAGGATGGGCAGCTATGACATACAACTATCTACCGGGGCTTTGGGGGGAAAATAAATAAATAAATAAAATTATAAAAAAAAAAAGACCATACCTTTATCAAAAAAAAAAAAAAAAAGAACAGGAAACATTACAAACGAGGGTGGCAAACTTTCTGTAAAAAAAATCAGTAAATATTTGAATCTTTGTGGGCCATATGGTCTGTTGCAACTACTCTGCTGTGGTAGTGTGAATAGACAATAGGTAAATGAATGAGCATGGATATGTTCCAATAAAACTTTAGTTACGGACACTGAAATTTGTCTTACATAATTCTCATGTATTACAAAATATTGCTCTTCTCTTGACTCTTTTCAGTCATTTAAAAATGTGAAGACCACTCTTAGCTCATGGGCCATAGAAAGACCAGATTTGGTCCATGGGCCATGGTTTGCTGGCTCCTGCATTACACGAGCGTGTTGCATTACCATTCATTTGTTCTTTCAACAAACATCCATTGTGAACCTATCTCCTATCAGTCAATGAAGAGTCCTAGGGTCTACAAAGATGAATGAAACCTAATCCCTGCCCTCAAGGAGCTCTGTCTAGTTGGGTAGATAGATACTTAGAATGTAGTATGCTGGAGGATATGATGGATGTGTAAAGAGGCAACAGGAGCAGTGTCACAAGAACAGGTGTTTATAAAGGGAATGAGTGGGAGGCTACAAAGAAAAGAGGGCCCGCACTAATAAAATACGGCTTTTCTTGCCACAAAGCTATAAATAAAAGGGTAACGCATAGGGAAGGGGCAACAAAACGCTTGAAACCCTAGCTCCTGTCTCCTGATCGGCTTCATCCTATAGATCTCTCACTACTTGCCCCAATTACCAACTGGTTCTGTGCTAGGTAAGGTCACACACAACTTGTTCTTTAAAATACTCTATCACCAGCAGAGACCAGGATGGACTATTTAACAAGACTTCCCTAAAATCTCAATGTTACCAATATACCTTCTGGTACAAAGAACGGAAGCCTCCAACTCTAACAATAAGGAAATGCATTTCCTCGTAGAACTGCAAAGCCCACTGGCGGTAAAGGAGGCCCAGGTATAATTAGCTCAGTGTCATCAAACACCCAGTTGTTTGTCTGTCTGTTTTATCTCCCTGCTCTCTTTGCAATAGCATTGCAAACACTCTGTTTTGCCAGTAGCACTCATTGTTCACATCCAGAGAGAGAGAAAACCTCTCCCTCGACCATGGAATTTAAATCCTTTTCTTCAGTCTGATGGAGCCAACTTGGGACATTTGACTGCCCCGGACCAGTTGCTAGGGAAATGCCATACGTGGATTGGCTTAGATTAATTATCTGATGTGAAATGGTTGTTGAGGAATTAACTATAATATGCTCTTCACTCTAGAAGAACAAGAGGGAAACACAGAGAATGAAATTTAGCTAATTGCATGTATTTGCTTCAGTTTGTCAGCCTGGCCATTTTCTAGGTTAATGTGTTTCAAAGTCTGAGTCACAACCTATTATTACAGAAGTTCCCAAAGTGTGGTCCAGGCACCCTGGTGTCCCTGCAACCCTTTCAGGGAGTTCACGAGGTCAAAACTATTTTCAGTATAATACTAAGACATCATTTGCCTGTTTCATTCTCTCACGAGTGTCCAGTGGAGTTTTCCAGAGGTTAAAGGACAGCCAGTGACGCCATTGCTCTGTCAGGTATGGGATATGAGTTGGTGTATTCTTGTGTTTAAAAAAAACTCATTTTTCATTTCTAATACAGTAAATATCAGTCCTCAAAACATTTTAGGAGTATACAGAAGTCCTGAGACCTAAAAGTTTGAAAGCTGCTGTATTAGTTCTAAAGTCAATTTTAGCAACAGTTTTTACAGAAATGAAATTAAAAAGTGCACTGTATATCATAATTTTAAGTATTTTGTGAATTTTGTGTGTGTATATTCGTATATATTAAATACATAAAATATATAAATATGAAAAATATATTAAATGTATATATACACACACACAAATATAATCAAAAGAAAAATTCACAAAACAATGCTTATACATGTGTACATATGTGTGTATATATATGTGTGTGTGTGTCTACTTGGTTACAATATAAATAAAATGTCTTAATGTAGGAAGGGCCTGATCAAAAACGGTTGAAAGCACTGCTCACTCGTTCCTGACCATACTCCACGAGCAAAGGCCCTCTTAGCACCACCACCGAGGATTACTTTAAGTCCCGACACCAAAGAGCAAGGCCCCAAAAAATACGTCTCCTCAGGGCTGAGTTCTCAGTTCTCATGTCTTGTCTGAAAGCACACCTGTTCCTTCGGTAATTAAACCCAGGCAGCCGCAACTACCTATAAGGTCCCTCCTGGCCTTGTAGGAATTTGCACAATAATCACATTAGAAGAGAACACATACTCCAAACGTACCATAAGTGCACGCAATCATGGTAGCAGGCCTTTTGATTCCGTATACAAATCTCTAAATTAAGGCTTTTTCACAAAGAAATAGTAGTTCTAGTAGACAGTAATAAATATGGAGTGAGCAAAGGGCCTGATTGCGAGCCGTAGAAATGAGACTCCAAGCAGCTTAGGCTAAAAGGTAAGAAGTATTAGACCAGGAGTGGAGCATCTCATATAACCACAGGAAGACCGGAGCTGCAGCTGGGACATGGGAAAAACCGGAGGAAGGACTCAAAGGCCGGCAGCACTCGGTGCTTCTGCTCTTCTCTGAGGGTCAGACTGATTGGCTCCTTCTGTAGACAGCTTCTTTGACATGGCAGTGCCTATGAATGGGAGCTCTGAGAACTTCCACCTTTCCCCACAATGGAGAAAATGCCTCCCACTCCCCAGCACCAGGTAAAAACTCCTTGGAAAGGACAGTAATAGGCCAGGTATAGATGAGATGCTTACCTTTGGATTAGTATGCCAGGGCCATGCCTAAGGGCCTCTGAGCACTGACATGAATGTCAGAGACTCAATCCCTGTAAAGGGGTACATTCTCAGTGAATGGGGAAATTATTCTGAGCCAAGCTGTCCCCCAAATTGATGTCCACAAAAATAACAAGGTCATGGGCCGACCCTGGTGGCCTAGTGGTTAAGTTTGGCATGCTCTGCTTCGGTGGCCCGGGTTTGGTTCCCAGGTAGGGACCTACACCACTCGTCTATCAGTGGCCATGCTGTGGTGGCGGCTCATGTGCAAAAAAAGGAAGATTGGCAGTGAATGTTAGCTCAGGGCCAATCTTTCTCAGCAAAAATAAAACACTGAACAAACAAAAATAACAAGGTCAAGCTACACAGTTACACCACTCAGGTCCGAAGAAAAATGTGTGTTTGCCAATCAGGAGGTCAGATATTTCAAAAAAGCTGACAAAGTTTGTCAGGAGAACTGACCCCTGCTCAAGGCTTAGGGAATTACCTTGCCATCTGCTGCCTTCCACCTCACTGAGGCCTACACGTACAGTCGGGCCTGCCTGTGTTCAGAAGGACATCGGTACGGCCAAGAGTGGGGGGCAGTCAGGGAGGAAGAACTCACACTCTTGCATCTCATTGCATGTTACCTTCCCTGTACAGCGTGTAGGTCCAGGTAGACAAGCAAAGGCAAAATGACAAAATCTAGCAGAATCTAAGCTAGGATCTCAATGTAATCATTTTGAACTCTTTAAAAAGGAAGCCCACAAGCTGTTATTTAAACACAACAAATGTGCGATGAAGTTGCCGTGGCAAATCTTGGGAACAAGGCTCAGTCTGGAACAGCTGGGAATGTGGCAGCAGGGCACCCAAACACATTTAGGATGTCCTAGCCTTGAACATTTCCCACTCCAAGGCAGGAAAGAAGAAGCAGAGTTCAAAGGCCACCATCAGGGAGATAATCCCCAGCCCTAGAGCTGTGTCCACGGGACAAGTTAGAGTGACTGGTGGTCAGAGCACTCAGATGCAAGAACAGGTGCCCTGGTAGCTGCAAGAACTGATAAAGGCTGGGACATCTGTGACCTTATCATATCTGGTGCCTCCTTTCTGTCCCTATACTAGTAGGTTTCCCACAATTTTCCCAGTCAGTCTCTGACGCTCATGTAAGTGAGATGATGATTCTGCTAGAGGAATTGAGAGGGTTGCAAGGAAGGTGTGGATGCATTTGGAAAACTTCCGGATGTATGCACATAGGCAGCACATCTCCAGCAATTTGGGGTCCAGAATAAAATGTGTGGGACAACTGATTGGAGAGTGAGAGGTTTCCAAGGACATGGGGATGTCAGGTGATGTGGTGGTGGGCAGTCAGTAAAACTGCTCCTGTGCAGAGGGCAGGGGAGGTGAGCAGGCGAGAATTGCTGACTCATGCACACATGCTGTTAGGGAGTAGGCCCATCTGCTGCCTTCTTCCTCACGCTGAGTGTTCAGGGCAACGTGGGTCCTGTACATTCCACATAGGCCTGGATGAGTTTGGGAAGGGCAAGGTCAGAGTCATCTGGGGAAGGGGAGGCAGGAAAGGGAGACTTTGGATTGCTGTGTCTTCCCAGCTATTTCAATAAACTGTTGTGCCACTTACCCTAGAATGAGGCACAAAAGCAAAATGACCAGCAACAGAAGCTGAGCATTATACTTTTTTCCGAATTTGAACGCACAAGGAAGTTAACATGAGAGCCGTTTACAAGGAATGAAGAATTTTCATTTTACATTTCATTTTTCATATTAAAATTTTCACACATACTGACATGTGGAAAGAAAAGTATAATGAACACCTGCATACCCGTTACTTCTTTGTAATAATTGTAAACATTTTATCATATTTTCTTTATCTAATTTTTTTGTTAAAGTGTTTTAAAGTAAGTTATGGACATTATATGGGTTCTCCCCTAGATACTTCAGTACTTATATTTAAAGCTGAAGGATTTTTCCTTCTTAACACCAACACCATAATCCTGCCTAACAAAATCCATAATTCCTTACTCACCGTCCATTTAAATGCCCACTAGATATTTAAATGTCCCCAGTTGTTCCTCAACTATCTTACTTCTTTGTTCAAGCCAGGAAAGAGGAGGCTTTCTGGCCCAAGAACACAATTTTAGAATATTTGCCAATAGACAGTAAGAAAGGTAGACACCACCTATATATGAGGTCTCAGCCCAGTCCCTGAACATGCTGGGCCGATGGCACAGGGAGGGGTGCCCTAACTGGAGGGCCCAAAAGGCTAATGAGCATCATCAGTGAAAATTTTTCCGACAACAGGACTTTTCATCAGAGATTTAGGAGGGTGACGGTTTTTCAGAGCTCTCAGGAGCAGGGCCAGAAGCTTGAGAAGTATGCTTGGGACATCTATGGCTACAAAAATGAACAAAATTGAGCTTTTTAAAAATATTTCTTATAGTAGGTTAAACTGCTGTAACAAACAGACCCCAAAATGATAATGGCTCAAAGAAAACATGTTTACTTTTCACTCATATCACTGTCAAGCCCAGTGTTCCAGGTCTGAGGGTAGCTCTCCTCCGTGCAGTCACTCAGGAGCCAGATCTTCCATACATGGCTTCCCAAACAGCCACGGGCATCTCCATCCCAGTGAGCAAGAACGGAGGAGGAGGGAATAACTGAGGAGCAAGTGAGAGGATTTGGGGGCCAGATCTGGATGTGGGACACAGAACTTCCCACACTACTTTCAAGGAGGCTGGGAAATATCATCTAAAGGTTGGTCTCGGAAGAAAGAGAAAACAATTGCGGTGATGCACTAACAGATTCTGCCACAGTGAAAGAGTCTCACCTCTTTGATTTAAGAGGCAAAATGCTTCCGAGGAACCGGCAGAATCTCATACAGGGTCTGTCAGTCAAAAAGATCTCATGAGGCATGGGATCTTGAAGGCAGAGAGGGGACAAGAATAGACTGCTTTCACATGTATCGATGAGGGAGCCCTCATCTGCTATGACTTCAGATTGAGATCAGGATATCAGGTGCAAGAAAAATCTCATGAATTTCACTCCTACTACTCAATCCTGGGTGACTTCCTGAAACACAGTGACATTGCATCAGAACATCAGGGAACTGTAGGCTCTGCCCATTCAGCTTGAACTGTGGACGCTTTTCATTAAGTGGAGAATCAAGAGCAAAATATAGGGAGAAGCTGAGTCACGACCTCTGAGAATCACGGTTTGATTCTTTTACATAAGAGAAAAACTCCAGACTCATAGCTACGTGGAAGGCTTGGTAGAGAGAAACTTGTTACAAATTATTGAAGCAGGGCCTGGATCCTGTGGACCAGCGTTTCAAACAGGAGGCTTTTGATTGCTATTGCAGAGGAAATCCCCAGTCCCCAAGATTGGCCAAGGGAACACCAGAAAGTGTTCAAGAGCTGGGCCAGGTGATTCACTTCTGTGAGACTCTTGGGGTTCTCTGACATAATCGTATTTTCTGACTGCTTTCTATGTCCCCCCTGCTTTCTTAGGTTTCCCATATTTAAACTCAATCATTCATTTATACTCGGTGGTATGCAGGTAAATATTTTAACAACCTTTGGGAAAAGAAAGGAAGGTGCCCCAATTTATAGCATTTGCCAATTTCCGTGGTGTAAATATTCCCACCATGGGTGATTTTAAGCTATCATGTGACATCCCTAAAAGTGGAGTTGGGAAGAGATGCAAACAGTAATTTCTCACAGACCAGTATAAGCCAGCTGCGGCACACAACTGTCATTTTTATCTAGTGAGCAGATCACATCTTTGCCTGTGGAAATTTGAAACTGACCTGAGAGGGATATGTAGAAGGAATGGATGTCATTGGAAACTGAAAGAATTTACAAGCATTGGTCAAGGAGCTCCACCTCTTTAAAACAAGAAGCCTGGGTGCTTCAAGAAGCTAGGGTAATCTCATAGAGGGGCAGTCAGGAAAAGAAGGTGGGGAGAACTTGCCTGGTTGTACTGATGGTTCTATGGGGCAGTAGCTGTGAGCACTTGAGAAGGCAAGCTCCCCTTGGTAAGGGAGACCACACCACGCCAGTCCTCAGCACACTGACTGGTCAGTCTCTCAGGCCCCAGGAAGTCTAGGGAATTATACAAACTGCCTTTCAGTGTACAGAAGTCAAGAGGAAAAGATGGCTGTTGTGGCCTGGTCTGGTCGCATAGGGAAGCTTCGCAGGACTTGAATTTGTCTCTTAGACAGTTTTGAGTCCTGTGCCTGGAGCCTGAGGGAGACTGAGGCCAGTGAGGCCAGTGCCTCAAAGGAGGCTTATCACTATCATCCAAGAATAAATCTTCGTGAACGGAGCTCCATCCAGAGACGATAGGGAAGGAATATCTTCTCAGGGGCTCATGGGACATGGCTGGAATACATGGCTCTGCACATTTGTCACACCTGGCGGCTATTCTTTCTGTTTTCTCCCCTTTGATAGACTTCCCATTTTAACCCCCATCAGTCACTTACCTCTTTATGTGAGGGAACAGATCTGGTTCTTTCCCATGAGCATATTTGAAAGAGAGATCTGAGGAGGGGATACGTTAAAGGGTGGGAGTCTCTGGAAGGTGAAAGAATAGGCACTCGTTCATCAGAAATACACTACCAATTTTGCTTCCAAGGAAAAATTGTGTGTGGTCACAGGATAAGAAGACAGAGTTTTCAAAGAGCTGGCAGGGCAGGTAAGTGGATGGGAGAACTGATCCCTTTATAGAGGGTGGGCTATGAAGAGTCAACTATACTTTAGGAGTCGGAAGGTAGGGAGGCAGCAGGGAGAACTGCCTCGTGAACACATTGGTCAGGGTGCCTGCACATCTGCTGCTTTCCTCTTCACTGAGTGAACCAGAGAGCACACTCAAAGACATAGACCGAGTCCTGCACATACCACTCATGTTCTTGAATATCTGTGAGGGTGGGCCTGATAAGATTTGGGCACCCATCCATATGTGGTATCCTAGCCACTCCACTCATTCTATTGCATGGACGGCCAGGGGTTATCTTGCAGTAGACAAAAATCCAAGAAGGCATCATGGAAAATTTACATGTCCGAACAGATTATGAATGAGGGAGCAATGGGTATCTTCTAGTGAAGCTACAGACTGAGCATTTCACTCATCTTGCAGGGAGCCTCCGATCTGTTATTTTCCTCTATATAGCAAGCAGACAGGCTAACAAAGACCTGAGAGCCCAGTGAGCCACCCACCTAATTTGCTCAGACTCTAAGTATATGTAGGAAACCAACAGTTGAGTGGCCCAGGATGCAAGAGGGTAGAAGTGGATTAACTAAGAGTCAGGTATAAAAGTACATTAGGTTGTAGAACAATGAGCCAGTTCCACCACCCGAATGTCTCTGGAAGATGGCTCTTTTGTTAAGTGAGAGAGAGGGGACCCAGACCTCTTCCAGGTTCTTGAGAGTGGAAGGGGAAGGGAAAATCAGCCCCAGGTTGACAAACATTTTGGCCACTGACCTATAGTCATTCACGATTGAGGAGAGCCCATTCTAGAGTACCTTTGGGGGTAGCAGCAATACAAGATGGGAAACCATCTTTTGAGGACTTTTTCACTAAACAGTTGTGCTCTGGGTGATAGTGACCATTGTCAGAACTAGGGACGCCCATGTGAAAGTGGCAGTTCCTTGGAGGGAACGAGCACAGTAATAAGAGCATGATTCAAGACTGGCCACTGGAGGAATGAGAAGAGCAGCAGTGACTCTATTAGTCGCGAGCAGAAGGCCTCTCCCTTGCTGACAAAGCACAAAGGATAGAGGCTCTGTTGGGAATGGTGACTAAATGAAAACTGAAGTCCCCTCCACTTTTAAAGGACGGCGAAGGGACAGTGAAATATTGTCTGTTCTTACTATTGTTTTCCAAAGTAGAATATATGTGGTCCCATGAATCTGTATAGAGGCAAGAAAAGAGTGAAATCCCATCTGTGTCTACAATTGCCTTCTGAGTCCAAGGTAGAACGTGTGTCATCTCTGATCAAAGGAATAGAGTCGAGTGAGTTGCCTGAAGCCTGCCAAGGTGGCAACACATAACAAGGGGGTCTGTCAATACCTCTGAGCCTCAGAGTTAAAGAAAGATCAAGGACGCAGTGGATTTGGGCCATGGCTGAAATGAAGTGAAAGACGTATCAAGAGGGAGATAGGCCACCTGGGGCTGAACTGTCTTGAGTGCAGGAGGTCAGGAACTCTCCGAAAGGCTTGGCAGGGATGCCTGGAAGTGGACAGAAGGATCTTGGTCTTAGTACTTTTGGAAAACAGAAAACATATACCAATCAGTAGGAATTCATGTCCTGTCCACGCCTGCCAGCCACTGCTCCTGGCTCACACTCCTTGGCCTGAGACACAGAACTTGGGGAGGCCTGGGCCTGTGACTCACACACCTATGCATAAAATGAGCAAACGTCGAGTCTTGTGTGGCTGAGGAGGCCTCAGGGTGCCTGTGCCCTTCAGGATTCTTGCCCAGGTTTTCCACCTCATTAAATTTGTAACAGGTATACACAAAACCTTTCCTTCTCAACTGGACTGTTCTAGCAACGGTGTTGGTTCTTTGATTCACTAGAAGCCAGCTGCTATGGCTGAATGTTTGTGTCCCCCCAAAACTCATATGTTGAATTCCTAATCTCCAAGGTGATGGTGTTTGGAGGTGGGGCTGTTAGGAGGTGATTAGGTCATGTGGGTGGAGCCCTCGTGAATGGAATTAGTGTCCTTAAAAGAGAGACCCCAGAACGCTCCCTTGCCCTCTTTCTCCATGTGAGGACAGAGTGAGAAGACAGCAGTCTATGAACCAGGAACTCAGCCCTCACCAGACACTGAACCTGCCAGCGCCTTGATCTTGGACTTACCGGCCTCCAGAACAGTGAGAAATAAATTTCTGTTGTTTATAAGCCACCCAGTCTATGGTATTTTTACCAAGACACCAGCCATCTCTACTGATCCCTTCGCACCACCACCACCACTGGGGTCAGTGGCTCTGACTGGCCGTCTAGGCTTCCTCAACCACCTAAGCCAGAAAATCTGTTCAATGTCCTGATACCACAAAAAAGAATGGTGGGCTTCATGTGGCATCACCTCTCCAAGAGAATACAGACCAGATGTCAAATAATGTAATGAGAATGTAAGAGATACATCTTGTTTTCTAGTGCTTTTATAGAACTTTGAGAACTATATTTTCAGATATTTTCTTTGATCGTTTTTCTTTTATTTTTAAAATATTTTTGTTGTTTTTTGAGTTTTTCTTTACAAGTAAAACTGTTTCTATTTATAGATATATTGTTTATGTATAAAATCGCAGGGACTCTACAATACAACTACTGAACAAACAAATGAATATAGCAATGTCATAGGATCCAAGGTTAACATAGAGAAATCTAATGTATTCTTAAACACTAGCAGGAAACAATTGGAAAATGAAATTTCAAAAAAATCTCATTTATCGCAGTGCCAAGAAACATAAAATAATTAGTAATAAGTTTAACAAAAGACAATCAAGACCACTATGATGAAAACCACAAAACATTGCTGAGAGAAATTCAATTAGAAGAGACCAAAATAATTAGAAAGATACGCACGTTCATAGATTGGAATACTCAAAATTGTTAAGATAGCTTTTCTCTCCAAATTGAATTATCAATTCAAAGCCATCCCAGCCAACATCCCTGCAGGGCCTGGTGAGTCGTGGGAGGAGGCCTAAGGAGACAGGGCCACAGCTCGCCAGGGGAGCAGCTGCGACGAGATGTGCCTGAGGCCTGCGCTGCGCGGAGCATAGTAGAGGTGGCCGGTTTCGTCTGCTGTCCCTCTAATGCAGCTCTGCCTGACAGAAACCTAATGTGAGGCACAAATGCAAGCCATATGTGTAATCTTAAATTTTCCAGCAACCACATTAAAAAGACGAAATTATTTTTAACAATATACTTTATTTAAACCAACATTTCCAAAATATTATCACTTCTACATTTGATCAATGTTCAAAATTACTAAGGAGATACTTTTATATTATTTGAGATCCGATATGTATTCTACCCTTATGGCATACCTCAATTCAGAAAAGCCACACTTCAGGTGTGCAATAGCCACATGTCACTAAGAGCTGCCGCATTGGATGACCCTGTTTTAAGCACTATCTTCTGTTGTTTTCTAGTTTTTACAGTTATTTTTTTAATCTACTTTATTGAGATATGATTGACATACTAAAAGCTGTATATATTTAATGTATACCACCTGATGAGTTTGAAGGTATGTATACACCTGTGAAACCATCACCACAATCTGTGCATGAACGTGTCTTTCACCTCCAAAAGCTTCCTCCCACCCTCGTTATTATTATTATTATTATTTTATTTATTTGTTTCTTCAGTTTGGACAACAGCACGGGTCATAGGGTCAGCCAAGCTCATCCCCCGTGCGTCCCGAACGGTCCAAGACTCCCTCTTCTGTTTGTTCTGTCACCCTCTGCGTCAGGCCAGCTGACCCTCCTGCGTGCAGCCTTTGCACTCGGGATGTCTAAGTAGGAAGATCGCAGAGGCTTCCCTAAGCCCTTAAGACGTGAAGTCTTGTTACGTGTTCTGGATCCACACATCGGAACGTAGGCCTTCTCGTGTTATCACCTCTCAAAGGGATTTTTCAAATAATTTCCCCTTTTTGTACGTAGTTTTTAGGAGTATGTTTTGTTGACATCTTCCGTTTCAACAGCAGTTAGGGTGACACCCTTGTGGATCCCTCAAGCAGAGAGACACCCTCAGCAATATTTATTGTTTGGCAATCTTTAAATATCTGTCCAAAACTAGCTGCTGGGTCAGGCCAACTGACCTTCCTCTGGGCAGCCTTCACACTCGTGGGCTGCCTGCTTATGAGGATCTTACCATGTGAGAAATAGAAATGATTCCTCTGCAAAGTTAATAAAAATTCCTTTGCGTGATGATATAAAGGCTTGTTGTGGTAGCCTATCTCCCCTCCCCTCCACTACCTTTTTTGGTGAGAGGAAAGCATTTGTAGCTTATAATGGTGAATAATCCTTTGTAGTCAGCACCTGGCATGCATTACACAGTTTTAGATATTTCCCCATTGCCGGCTGCACATTTAGTAGCCTTAATTTTTTAATAAGGGCCCTCTGCTCCCCTGACCTTGGGTCTAGCTCACGGGCTCTCTAAACAGGGAGCTGCCTTCCCGAGAGGCGTTCTGCTTGTCAGCTTTTCCTTACTAGAAACCAGTGTCTTGGCTGACTCCTTTCCTCGATCTCGATGTCCTTCTGGTTAAATGTGTGCTTAATTTTTCTTTCTATCTGTGGGTTGCCTAGACCTGCACTGACCTCCTTCTGTTAACCTGTATCTTGTTCCTAGTAGCTGCCCTTAGGACCAAATGACAACCATAAAGTCTTGGGAAAGGAAGCCTGCCACCACTATAAATGACCGGGGGCTGCATGTGGTACGCCTCAAAGCATTTAAAAATTAATTTACTAGATTCGTTTTCCTTGGCAGACTTTCCTTTTCCCTAGCACCACCTGAAGTCGTGTGGCCACCCAGGGTGGAGACTCCCTAACCAACGTCTACCTGTGCTGCAATCTTCTCATGGCAGTGCCCTGCAGCCCTTGGGTCCAGCTGACTGACCCTCCTCTGGACAGCCTCCTCAGTTTTTGGAGCAAGGCCAAGGCAGCAAAATCCCAGGAGTTTAAGGGAAACTTTTGGGTATACCATTTGACTAGGAAGACCCATACGAGGGCCGTCTCCAGGTGCCACACATGTGCTAATGGTCAAGGCCAAGGCCCCAGGTGCCTCTGTGAACTGAGACAGGCCCTGGAGCCTCTCGGAGCCTTTAACATTGTGTGCTTACTCCTCCTCCCATTGCTCAAGTTTGTAGTGATTGCTCACGGAGGATGAACGCTTTCTGTGACCAGATTTGAGATGAATGCCTACACAGGAGGGAGTTGTCATTTAGAAAGCAGCAGGACTTCCAGACCTGTCTTTAAAAAGCCCTGTCTTCTTTGGCGAACAATGTAGAAGGTGCGTGTCCCCTGACCACCAGGACGCACACTCCCAAGAGTGTGGCAGAGTCTGATACAGGCATAGATCTGTCAAGAGGACCAATTCCCACAGGAAGGGCAGCCAAGGACAGCGTTGCTGTGAATGTGTCCTTCAGGAACCTGGGAGCCCCACCTCTTTGACAAAGGAGGCCCATGTGTCCCACGGACCCAGCAAAGTCTGTTGGGGGAACGAGAAGGGGACTGATCCCTGGCAGGTGTAGAAAATGATGGCCCTCAGGGGGAAGACACATCAGGGCCATGAGAAGGGACAGAATAATCACACATCGTGCTAGGAGACCTGATCTGCTCCATGTCTATAGGGGAGGACAAAGTGATGCTGGATATGAAGGAAAACCACAAATGCACTGGGGGGACAGGCTGTCTGGGACCAGGCTCTGCTCTCACCAGGCCAATGACCTACATTTCTCTTTTTAAAGGCTTGTTTCCCTTGCTTGAATTCCCAGTCTCTGGTGCTGGGTTGGAATGAACTCAGCCTTGTTGTTTGATTTCTTTCAATGACAACACAGTCTCCTTTCGTTACACCATTGTACACCATACACCGTGATACACTGTATCCTATACACTGGAGTCAGACTGTTTGCCCAGCTTCCCAGGTAGAGTATGTGTGGTCCACCAGTTCTATATAGAGGGGAGGAAGTAACAAAATCCCATCTGCCCCCACTAGTGCCTCCTGGTGTGTCCAATGTAGAAGGTGCAGCCTTCAAAATTTAAGCTTCCTAATTACGAGTATCCTGCTTCAAGAGAAAAAAATAATCATTGTCTTAGAGAACGAAATAAAATGTCAGTCACATGAAGATATAAATGAAAGGGAAACCTCACTGTGGTAGCCCCCTTTTTTTTCTTCCTTCTTTTTATGATGAGGGAGGAAAATCCTATTTGATTTTCCTTGATGAAGAATAGCGCCTTGTAGTTAACTAAAGCACACACTTGGCATGAATTAAGAAGTTTTAGAGACTTCCTCACTGATGGTTGCATATTCTGCAACCTTACATTTTAAAATCTGAGCTCAATGCTTATGTGACCTTCAGTCATGCCATTGGACCCTCTAAACTCTTCAAATAAACCCCCTACCCGTTAGCACTCACGCCCCATTCCCCTCCCCCCAGCCCCTGACGACCACTAATCTGTTTTCTGTCTCTATAGATTTGTCTATTTTAGATATTTCATATAAATGAAATCAAACAATACATGGCCTTCTATCTGCCTTCTATCACTTAGCACAATGTTTTCAAGGTTTGTCCATGGTGCAGGATGTATTGGTACTTCATTTCTTTTCAATATCAGAATAGTATTTCATTCTGTGGCCATAAATCACCTTTTGTTTATCCATTTACTAGTTAATGGACATTTGGGTTGCTTCTACCTCTTGGCTACCGTGAATACTGCTGCTGTGACCATTCGTGTATGAGTTTTTGTGTGGACATTTGTTTTTATTTCTCTTGAGTATATTCCTAGGAAGGGAATGCCTGGGTCATATGGCAACTCTCTGTTCACCTTTTTGAGATACTGTCAAGTTTTTTTACTGGAATTGATTTTGGTGATAACAATGTTCTCTTTCTGCTTCAGGTAAGCATTCACTTATACGGATTAGACAGTACAGTAACTAGCTGAGAAACAAACAGCATTGAATATAATTGGAGGGTGACTTTTTCCCCTCTTCCTTCAGATCAACATTTATTTATATTGATCAGACCTCGTGACTACCTCTTCCAGGATCTAATATCATTGGAATTAATTTTGATGGTGACCGTGAGCTGATTTCCCCTGGGCTTTGTTTTTGTCAGTTTCTTTGCCCAGTCCCAACCTCAAGCCTTGACCTATTTCTGGTCCCATTCTCGTTCTTTCCCTTTACCACCGCATTTTCCCATTCTCATCCCCACAAGAATAGGTTCTTTGTTTTGGTATCCATAAATCACTTAAGTATCTGGTTTAAGGAGTGTCTGACCTCTGAAAACTATACTCTGGAGGCTTGACATATAAGAGTCCATATTTAAAAATACATAAAGAGAGAAAGGAGAAGCAGAAGGAGACAAAGAGAGCACAATGAAGTTGGTCCCATAATGTGGCTTAAAAATTAGAAAGAACTGAAAGAGTGTCAGCTTTGAAATAGGAAAGAAAATCCACGTGTAAAAGCAGTTGGTCCTCTGTCTATTTAGAACCTTGAGGCCCATGATCAAGTATGATAATCAGTCCCTCTCCATTTAGCAGTAGCTTCTGCTCTGCTCTGCCTTCTGTGAAATGGCTGTTTTCCAAAAAGTTTTGTCCTCATCCCTCTGCCCTCAGAGAAGCACCTAGAAGAGGGGGCTTAGTTGAGTTCTCCTTCAACCAATCACATTCTGACCCTGTCTTCTCCTCCCTACCCCATTTTGCTTCTTCCAGAATATTCTGTCCTCATGTCCCTGCCCTTACAGAAATTCCCAGAGAGGGGAGTTCTACTCAGTTCTCCTTCAATCAGGCATGTTCTAAGCCTATCCCCCTGCCATTTTCCTCAGACCAGCCCACACAGCCATTCCTACTCAGACTTCTTGTCCCACAGATCAAGTGGTCTGGCCACTCCTTCAAAGCCCCGAACCCAGAAAAGGCCCTGAAGGAAGCCCACTTAGGGGCTACAGCAACGCTGTGCACTGTCAGATCAGACCTCCCATCAACTCTTTCCTCAAGGGAATGAGAGAGACCATTCCAGCTCTGAATGTTATAAAGGGCACAGAGTTCTCCTTAAATGTGAGTATGTACCACAGCTGGGCATGCGGGGACTCTGATGACTGAACAGTGTGAACACCAAGTAAGTATGCTCAGTGTGATTGTTTATAAGATGTAAGTTTGTTCACACACCACTGTTCGTACACCACCATTGGTCCATGTTGCCAGAATTTCCAAATAATGCCTTGTGCAGGCACAGTGATGAGGTAACAAAGCTATGAATTGGGCTTTGGGAGACCTGGGCTGTGGTACCAGCCCTACTGTTAACTGGCTGTGGGACCTTGGACAAGTCACTTTCCCACTGTCTCCTCATCTGTGGGGTGAAGGGTTTGATTTAGCTAAGTAAATTTCCAAGGTGAGTTTTTAAAAACTTCATTTAATTAATTTTTTTACTATGTATACAAATTTCACAAAATAATACTCACCACTACTCATGGGTGAGGGACTCTGATATTTTTGTTCTATTATTTTCTGTTATTATTTTAATGGCCTGTTGTGACCCTAGAAACTGATTTTATGACCCAGCACGGAAAGACGACTGGTAGTTTGAAGAACACTGGACTAGACGGTCTTTAAGATATTTTTCTGCTTAATGTTCTAACAATTAAAGGGGCTAAATTGGAAACATGGCAAAACAAAATAACATTCATCCACAGCCTCAGTCTTGCTGAATCTCTCAGTTTGACCACCCTCAGCTTGTTAGCAGTTATAAAATAAAAGTCAGATATTCTATATCTCCAAGCAACAAGGTCCCCTAGACACTGGCCCAGGCTTGATCCCCCCTACAGATGCACACAGTAGGGGGTAACTCAGGCACTCAGTATCTCTAACCCCCAGCATCCTCATCTGTAAAAGAGGGATGATAATGCAAACCATACAGTTTGTGACGAGGGTGAATGAGATCCTGGGTGAGAAGGCGCCCACAGGGGCCATGATCTGCGGGTCCCCCAGGCTGAATGTGACCTACAGGCATGATTTGCTTGTCTTGTACACCATCCACTTTGTCACTGTCCCTACCATTTGTATTGTCTAACACCCTCTGCACACATTTAGATGATTTGCTGGACCTTTAAAGGCATTTGAGTTTGCTAGTCTTAGCTTAGCATAAGGCATGAGACAAATCTGGCATTGAATTCAGGTCATTATTTTCCCTGGTCCTAGCACTGTGGAAATTACTTAAGTCATGTGACCTCCGGCAGGTCATTTAAACTCTGTCTCGTTTTCCTCATTGAAATGGAAATAATACCTGTCCTGCTTGCTTTTTGAGGTTATTGGGAGGATCAAATGAGATACAGTGCTTCCCTCATTCATCATGTATTAATTCATTTGACTAACATTTATTGATCACTGTGTGTCCCAAAAGCAGTCTTGCCCATTGTTTCCGAGAAGCCTCCAGTGTCAAGAGGAAGACAGACCTGAAAAAAATGTGCTGTCATGGAGATCATGCAAAGGGCTGGAGATCCAGAGGAGGAAGGACAGCAGTCTGAGGATAGAGGCAAGAATTCACTGTCAGGGGCCGGCCCCTTGGCGTAGCTGTTAAGTGTGCGCGCTCCGCTACGGCGGCCTGGGTTCGCCAGTTAGGATCCTGGGCGCGCACCCACGCACGCTCGTCGAGCCATGCTGTGGCAGCGTCCCATATAAAGTGGAGGAAGATGGGCATGGATGTTAGCCCAGGGCCAGTCTTCCTCAGCAAAAAAAAAAAAAAAAGAAGAGGAGGATTGGCAGATGTTAGCATAGGGCTGATCTCCTCCCAAAAAAAAAAAAAAAAAAGAATTCACTGTCAGCAAGATCGTCAAATCTTGGGATTGTGTTGGAGGAGGGGTTTTATTAGAAGAGCATCATTTTGGTGCCATAGATAATGCTATCAAATCATCCTTTATGTAGCTCTGCCACGGCAGCTCTTTGTGGCATCCAATGCCTTTTCCTTTTTGTTCTCTCATTTGTCCTCCCTCCCTTAGCCCCACTGCCTATATTTTAGAGACATTAAGAGATTTGCCCAAGATCTCTTATCCAGGCAGGCCTCTTCTCAGCTGCCTTTCATAGGAGCACAGCCTCTATTTTATGATAGGCACTGTGTTTTAGTGATGGGAACATGAAGGGATGGGCAGGGTATGAAGTATTTATTGCTGTCCATCATGCCCAACTTCCCCCTGAACCTGAAGGTTCTGGTGCTTTGGGATATGACTGGCTTGAGTTAACCTTCCCTGGCCCTCCTATGGTTTGCATTTCTAGAGCTTTTCATTTTAACACACGCATCACCTCTTCATGGCTTTTGACTGTACCACTGTGCCCAGTTGTTCAGTTTCACCACAGTACTCTATCATAATTAAACCAGGCAAGATAACAACACTGACTCGTGATTAACATATTAATCAGCTTCACATCGTATGTCTTGACAATGTTTCTCATTACTTATGATGCATCATAAAGTGATTCCTTAGAGACACCTGACAAATAGTAAGTCTAATTTTGGCAAGTGAGTGATGACAAATTTGACTTCATTTATCTAGGGAATGGTGAAAAGTGAAAAAACCCTAGGTATTACTTAAGTAAAGGTGAGTGGTGAAACATATGAGCTTGACCAAGATGCAAAATGAGGGCTCCACTTTATTGAACCATGACATTTGGACATCTCTAAAATGACCTGAAATAACTGAGAGACATTCGACCGAATAACTAGCTAGCACTCATCAAAAATGTCAAGACGATGAAAGACTAAAGGACTGCCACAGCCTAGAAGAGACCAACGAGACACAACAGCTATTACAATATAGGACTTGGATTGGATCCTAGAACAGAAAAGGGACATTAGTGCAAGAAACCTGGTGAAATTCAAATAAGGTCTGTAGTTTAACTAATAGCATTGTACTGATGTAATTTCCTGGTTTTGCTAATTTGACTAAGGTTATGCAAGGTGTTAACATTAGGGGAAGCTGGGTGAAGGGTACATGTGAACTCTCAGGACTATTTTTGCAACTTTTCTGTAAGTCTAAAATCATTTTGAAACAAATTAAAAAATGATCTGAAATATATAGGCATAATCTTATGGGACAACACGAAATGGATAAACTGGCCATCTTGGAGCTAAACTCAGCATTTGCTATGGGGTGTTAGCCCAATCCGTGTTTTTTCTTTGGCCTTATAAATCAGTCAGCTTTGTGTTGGCTTTTACACATGTCAGTAGCGAGAAGCCTAGACAAGGCTGAGGGATGATTCTGAATAGATGAGTGTGATCATTAGACTGAGTTCTATGACCCTAATGTCTTTGTACCTCAGTTTCCTCATTTAGAAAAGATGAGGTTAGACTCAATTTTAAAGAATCCTTTAAAGTTTTGAAATTTTATAGCATCACTTCTAACACAACTGTCAATACTGAGGAAAATGGACCTTGGGAAAAATTGAAACAGGGATGTCAAAGAAGGAACACGTTCTTTGGAGGTAGCAGGGCTTGGCAAACATTCTGGAGATACTGGTGGCTTGTGAAAGCCCTTTGCAAAATAGCCAGAGCTAGTGATATAAGTATTACCTCTGTAAACAGGCATGGCATCTTGTTAGCTGTTGGGGATAAAGAATGCTGGGAGCAGATCATGGGAAGGTCAGCTTACACTGTTGAAAATGATAATCAAGGACCCCTCCTTTGTCTGGGTGTTATTCACTCACAGTGTGCTTATGGACTTTTTTCACTCAAAGCAACATTGTTGTCCAAGAAAGTAGAAAACCTTGTTAATTATAAGTCATGTTTTCTTCTGGAATTGTTTATCCATACATTGTCTTCATTCTCAAGTTGAGGAAATCGCAGAGCACTATGTTGCTGTGGCTTTGCCTGAAGTTACAGGAATTCAGTGAGGTAGTTTCCTCCTCTGTTCCATGCACTAATGATAGTAATCGTTGGTCAAGGGGTACAAAGTTTCAGTTATGCAAGATGAATAAGTTCTGGAGATCTAATGTTCAGCAATGTGACTGCAGGTAACAATACTGTATTGTCTGCTTGAAATTTGCTAACAGAGTAGATCTTGTGTTCTCACCACAGAAAAGAAAAGAAAAGAAAAGAAAATGGTAACTATGTGAGGTGATGGACATGTTAATTAGCTTGATTGTAGTAATTACTTCACAATGTATACATATATCAAAACATCAAATTGTACGCTTTAAATATATATAATTTTTGTCAATTATACCTCAATAAAGCTAGATGGGAAAAAAAGCACATTCAAGCCATTGTTGTTTTGTTCCTTCCTAGCCACCCTGTGCCCCTGAGGTGGGTAAGGTAGATATGACCCCAGCATTTTACGAAGGAGGCAAATATGCATGAAAACATTGAGGCATGGACCATACGTGGACCTATGTGCACAGGAGATCCACGAATTCTCCAAAGGAAGATGCTCAGTGGTAGTAAGATATGTTTTGAATATTTCCCCCATTCTTACTTCTGGCTGGGAGAATGTTGTCACTGGCTCACCATCTGAACGTTTTCTCACTTAGGGGGATTCAACTTTTTTATAAAGTACTTTTTAAAATTAAATTAAGTTAAACTTTTTTGGTGAGGAAGATTAGCCCTGAGCTAACATCTGTTGCCAATCTTCCTCTTTTTGCTTGCGGAAGATTGGCCCTGAGCTAACATCTATGCCCATCTTCCTCTATTTCGTATGTGGGACACTGCCACAGCATGGCTTGATGAGTGGTAGGTCCGTGCCTGGGATCTGAACCTGCAAACCCTGGGCTGCCAAAGCGGAATGTGTGAACTTAACCACTTCGCCACTGGACTGGCCACTCAAACTTTTTTTAGAATATCACCCTGCCGCTTCTAAGGTGTCCCAAGTCCTAATAACTGTCTTTTCCATGAAGTTACAATGGAGGGAAATATTTTTGTGAAACTTGGCATTTTGAAAGAGTAAGCAAGGGCAATCAGGTGAGAGTAATGGAAAATATTATCATTTTATATTAATATTAAATGTAATGTTTTGCAAACTCTTTTCTAAGGCCACTGCCTGTATCAATTTTGTTTGATTTGCTGTGTTAAATTTTTAATTATTAAAATCTGCCATATTTCTTCTTAATAAGCATTGTGTTTTAGACACACAAAGCCAATCCTATTAAACTCTCTTGAATTCAGGTTTTTCAATTGAATGCTATTTCAGCACATGTTAAATTAACATCATTAAATGAATAACTGTGATCTCCTAGTTCCTTTGAATAGTGAATTGGTGAAAAAAGGTCTTTACTTCTGGATTTTGATTGTGTTACTGTGGCTAATTGTTCACTTTTAGGAGGGCTTAAACTGCATATATGCAACTTAACAAAGTTTAGGTTGGAATTCAATTTTAGAAATGTTTCCTGCTGAAGTAGCACCTCTTTTTTGTAGAGCGCAAAGGAAGAAATGACCTGGGCTCAATAGCTCTTTATTTGCAAAATTTTTTATTGAGATATAATTGACATATAACATTGCATAATTTTAAGGTGTACAATTTGATACATTTATATATGTTGGTTTGATACATTTATATACTGCAATATGATTACCACCGTGGCGTTAGCTAATAACTCTATCATGTCACATAATTATCAACTCTTTTTTGTGGTGAGAATAATTAAGATCTAGTCTCTTAGCAACTTGGAAGTTTATAATACAGCATTGTTGACTATAATCACTATGCCAACAGCTCTTTAGAAAATACAAGTATCATAGCAATGATTAGATAGTTACGAGAAATCATTTGTGATAGGTCGAATTCAAAGATGGCTCTCCAAGATTTCCCACCCTAATCCCCAGACTGTGAATATGACAACATATCTGCAAATGGGATTTTGCAGGTTACTAATAAGTTGCCCTTACACTAGGGAAATTATCCTGGTGGGACAAATCTAATTACATAAGCCCTTTGAAATCGGAGTTTTCTCTGCCTCGTAGCATAATAGAAAGTTCAGAGGGATTCAAAGCATGAGAAGGATTTGATGCTCCCTTGCTGGCTTTGACAATGGAAGGGATAGAGGAGTCCATGTGCAAAAAGTGAAGAGCAGCCTGTAGAAACTGAAAGCATCCCTGACTGACAGCCAGAAAGGAAATGGGGAGCTCATTCCTAGAGCCACAGAATGGGTTCTGCCAACAACCTGGATGAGCCTGGAAGCAGATTCTCCTCCAGAGTCTCCAGATAAGAGCCTGGTCTAGACAACAACTCGATTTAGGCCTAGTGAGACCCAGAGCACAGACCCGTGGTAAGCCTGTCGACTTCTGACCTCCAGAGCCATGAGATAATAAATGAATGTTGTTTTAAGCCACTGCATTTCTAGTAATTGTTATGCAGCCATAGAAAACTAATACACCATTCCCCAAAGTTGAAGGAACTAGAGCTGTGTATTCTGGATAGGAAATGACTGAGAGGGAACATTTGGATAGCTTTTTGTGTGAAAGAAGTAGTAAATATTCTGATTTGCTATAGAGCAGTGCTGTCCAATAAAACTTTCTGAGATGATGGAAATGTTATATAGTTATACTGTTCAATATAGCAGCCACTAGCCACATATGGCTACTGAGTACTTGGTATATGGCTATTGCATCTAAAGCAATGAAATTTAAATTTTTTTAACTAAAAATTTTATTTTTTAGTAATGACTTTGGATTCAAATAGCCATACATGACTACTGACTACTGAATTTGACAGAACAGCTCAGAAAGTTAAAGCAGGAAAATGCATAGAAGCACCAAGATAGCAGATTTGATTCAACACAAGCAAGACCTCTCTACTAATTGGATTTATTTACTAATCGAATGGCAGACTTTTAAGTACAGTCATGCACTGCTTAATGGCGGGTATTTGTTCTGAGAAATGTGTCATTAGGTGATTTTGTTGTTGTGCAAACAAACCTAGTGTGTACTTACACAAACCTAGATGGTCTAGCCTACTACACACCTAGGCTATATGGTACTAATCTTATGAGACCACCATCATATATGTGGTCTGTCATTGAACGAAACATCATTATGTGGCACATGACTGTAGTGGGCTCCCAATCACTGGAAGTATTAAACAGAAGCTGGATGATTATGTTTCAAGGATTATAATCAAGGATGATTATGTACAAGAAGGATTCCTGCTTTGAGAAGGAGGTTGCCTAGATGACGTCTATGATCTTTTCCAATTCTGAGATTCTAAGTTCTGAAAAGTGGACATAGCTTTACTAAGCTTCTCCTTATGTTATCAGGAAATAACTAACCTCAAGTAGAATCAATCTCTCTCTTTCTCTCTCATATTTATATTTTAAAAATGGAGGAAAAATATTTTAATTTTATGGGGGGAGAGGAAGTTTCCCATAAATAAAAACAACATCTTAATTTCCTCTTCTGGTCTTTGTTTGTATTTACAAATGTGATTGATTTTTGCATGTTGATTTTGTACCCTGCAAAATTTGCTTATTAGTTCTGATATTCTAAGTTTTTTTTTGTTGAGTCTTTAGTGTTTTTCTACATATAAGATCATGTCACATGCAGAGATAATTTTATTTCTTCCTTTCCAATTTGGATACCTTTTATTTCTTTTTCTTGTCTAATTGCTCTGGCTAGGACTTCCTTCCACGGGAAGTGCTCCTTCCATAGGAGTACTATGTTGAAAAGAAGTGGTGAGAGTCAGCATCCTTGCCTTGTACTGGATCTTAGACGAAAAGCTTTCAGTTTTCCCACATTGATTATGATGTTAGCTGTGGGCTTTTCATATATGGCCTTTATTGTGTTGAGGTAAGTTCCTTCTAGACCTATTTTGTTGACCATTTTAATCATGAATGGATGTTGAACTTTATCAAATGCTTTTTCTGAATCTTTTGAGATTATCATGTGGGGTTTTTTCTTTCATTTTGTTAATGTGTTGTATCACATTGATTGATTTGCATATGTTGAACTATCCTTGCATCCCAAGGATAAATCTCACTTTTTTATGGTGTATGATCCTATTAATGTGCTGTTGAATTCAGTTTGCTAATAGTTTATTGAGAATTTTTATATCTATGTTCATCAGGGATATTGGCCTGTAGTTTTCTTATAGTGTTTTTGTCTGGTTTTGGTATTGGGCTAATGTTGGCCTCATAAAATGAGTTTGGAAGTGTTGCCTATTTTTCAGAAGAGTTTAAGAAGGATTGATATTAATAGTTTTTTGAATGTTTGGTAGAATTCACCCATGAAGCTGTGGGTCTTTTGGCCACCCCAAAATGTGTGTCTTTGGCATGAGGATTATTTTGGGCTAATGAGGATTATTACTTTTAAAAACTGTGGACATGGGCGAAGCTCTGAAAAGTAGAATTTACCCTTTGTAAGAGACATTTATATTTGTAAAGGAAATCTCCATATGTAAAGGTATCTCCCACTCTGTACCAGGAAGAAAGGAGGATGACCTTATCTCTAGAAACTCTTATCAATGCAGAAGGTGAGGACTTAAATCTGCATAATAACCTTACTCTTGTTGACTGTGCTTTTCTAGTAATCTCCCATAGCTGACTCCTGTCACCCTCAACATCCTTCTTTATTTTTAGCTGAAGATGGTACTTAAGATGAGAACCTTTGCCATTTTGGCAAGTTACCCAGTTTTTCCTGGGTCTCTCCCATGTATACATATTATAAAGCTTTGTTTGATTTTCTCCTGTTATTCTGTCTCATGTCAATTTAATTCATACCCCAGCTAGAAGGACCCAGAGGGTAGAGGATTTGTCTTCCTCCCTTACAAAGCCATTTGGTCCTCAGCTTTTCTTTTTTGGGAGATTTTTGATTACTGATTCAATCTCCTTATTTGCTATTGATCCGTTCAGGCTTTCTATTTCTTCTTGATTCAGTTTTGGCAGTTTGTATGTTTCTGGGAATCTATCCAATGACATTCTTTACAGAAATAGAAAAAACAGTCTTAAAATTTATATAGAAGCACAAAAGACCCTGAATAGCCAAAACAATCTTGAGCAAGAAGAACAAAGCTGGAGGCATCACACTTCCTGATTTCAAAATATATTATAAGGCCATAGTAATCAAAATAATACAGTACTAGCCTAAAAACAGACATATAGACCAATGGAACAGAATAGAGAGCCCAGAAAAAATCCACATGTATACAGTCAACAGATCTTTGACAAGGGTGCCAATAATATACAATGGGGAAAGGATAGTCTCTTCAATAAATGGTACTGGGAAAACTGGATATTTACATGTAGAAGAATGAAATTGGACCTTTATCTCACACCATATTAAAAACTCAACTCAAAATGGATTAAAATGTAAGACTTGAAACCATAAAACTACTAGAAGAAAACAGAGGGAAAAAGCTTCTTGATTGGTTTGGCAGATGATTTTTGGATATGATACCAGAAGCACAGGCAACAAAAAGAAAAATAGACAAGCAAGATTTCATCAAACTAAAAAGCTTTTGCAAAGCAAAGGAACAATCAACAGAGTGAAAAGGCAACTTATAGAATGGGAGAAAATATTTGCAAACCATATATATCTGATAAGGAGTTAATATCCAAAATTCATAAGGAATTCATACAACTTAATAGCAAAACCCAATTAAAAAATGGGCAAAGGATATGAATAGATTCTTCTCAAAACAAGACATACGAATGGCCAAAAGGTATATGAAAAGCTGCTCAACATCACAAATTATCCAGGAAATGCAAATCAAAACCATAATTAGATATCTCTTCACACCTGTTAGAATAGCTACTATCAGAAAGATGAGAGATAACATGTGTTCACGAGGATGTGGAGAAAAGGGAACCCTTGTACGCTCTTGGTGGGAATGTAAATTGAGTACAGCCTTTATGGAAAACAGTATGGAGGTTCCTCAAAAAACTAAAAATAGAACTACCATATGACCCAGCAATCCCACTTCTAGGTATATATCCAAAGGAAAAGAAATCAAGATCTCAAAGAGATTTCTGTATTCCCATGTTCATTTCAGCATTATTCACAATAGCCAAAATATGGAAACAATGTAAATGTTGATAGATGAATGGATAAAGAAAATGTGGTATATATGTATACACAATGGAATATTATTTGGCCACGACAAAGAAGAAAACCCTGCAATTTGTGAAAACATGGATGAAGCTGGAGGACACTATGCTGAGCAAGATAATCAGATGAAGAAAGACAAATACTGCATGATCTTACATGTGGAACCCAAAATAGTCAAACTCATAGAAATAGTAGAACGGTGGTTACCAGGGGCTGGGAGGAGGGGGAAATGGACAATGTTAGTCAGGAGGCACAAAGTTTCAGTTACGCAAAATGAATAAGTTCTGGAGAACCAGTATACAACAATGTGACCATAGTTGACAATATTGTATTGTGTATTTGAAATTTGCTAAAAGGGTAGATCCTGGGTGTTCTCACCACAAAAAAGGAACAAAAAAAGGAAAATGGTGACTGTGCGAGGTGATTTGTGTTGAATATTTCACAACGTATACATATATTGGGTCATCAAGTTGTGTACCTTAAATATAGATAATTTTTGATTGTCAGTTATACCTCCATAAAGCTGGAAAAAATACTAAAAAACCCTTTCTTAAATACAGGTGTTATTTTTATTGAGATGAAATCCATGTAACATAAAATTTCCCATTCTAATGTGTGTACGATACAGTGGCATTTAGCACATTCACAATGCTGTGCAAATCTCTCTCTATATATACATATACACATATGTACATATTTATTTCTATACATATATATATATTTGGGTGTGATAATCTGTTAAAAGAGAGGCGCATTATTTGCAAGAACCATCAGAGGAGGAGGTTTACTGGAGACAGTGTGTGAATCTTGTTAGCAAGTTCTGTTCTATGTCCTTACTACTAAGCTCGAGTTACCACTTTGCTTTAGGTTATATAGGCTTTTAACCCCTCATACTAAGAATAAACAGATGAGAAGGTAGGTTCTGCAGTCATATTAGCTAGGACCTAATTCCTGCTCATCGCTCACTAGTCCTATAACCACAGGCAAGTTGCTTCATCTCTTTGAGCCTCAGTTTCATTCTTTGTAAAAGTAAGATGTAACAGTGTCTGCCTCATAGAATGCTGTGAGGATTAAATAAGCTGGTAGGAGTTACCTTGCACAGAGTAAAGTGCTCAATAAACATGATCTATTACGGCTGTGATGGGCATTATTGTAACATTCAGCATCAGCATCTGAAATGACATGTGGTATTTTTTGCCTTGGGGAGGAGACCATTGTCTTTGGATGGTACACAAGGCCTACTGACCAGTCAGGTAACACGGGAAGGAAGCACCATCTGGGCTAGGGTCATTTTTTTTCTTTGGTTCTACAAAAAGAGGTGCTGCCTCAGCAGGAAACATTTCTAAAATTTAGTTTAGCCAGGTGGCTGGAGAGTGTCAGTCTCTTGAACGATTGAGCTAGTTCTGAATCCCTAGGAAAGAATATAAATTGTTTCTGTGCGAGTTTCTATTAGTGTCTTGCTGTAGAACATTCTCAAACTCCGCTGACCTCTTCACCTCTACCAAGCCTTTCGGCTGATGTCACCGGAACTTCACTGGAGGTGGAATCTAGGCTTTATAGTTCAGTCTCCATTGAGTGTGTTATGCTGCAAACTTCTTAGAGAGCATTTGAGGAAGCCTCAGTTCATTACTTCCCCACAGCATGATGTCATTAGGGAAAACCATATCTGTGACTTAAGTGCTTCCAGGGCTTTGGAAGAAAGTGTCAAGTGAGATGACAAGTCTTTTCTTTCCCTAGGGTGCTTCCTATTATTCTCCATAGGAATCTTTACATTGTCCCAGCCTTTAGCCAGATACTACGCTTTGTTGTTTCTGGGCATGCCAGAAGATTTTCTGGCAATTTGATTCATTTGTGGGTTTTAATGGTCTTTGGTTTACAAAGCCACCTGTTCCTTTATTTTTTCTTTTATTCAAATACAATTTTTATAAAGGTAAGAGGAATTTTATTGTAGTCTGTTTAAATGGCCCCAGAGAAATGAATGTATAATTAAATGCAGTCCAACTGTTGGTACTGTTTCAACTACCAACTTGGACTATTACGAGAGATTTGCAAAAAGCCACTTTCATATGTGCATGTGGCTATATCAGATAAGGAAACATAGATATCTTATTTAAGAAATATGCCTAAAGAGTGCGTTTTGTAAGCAAAGACCCCTTTCAAAATGCAGTAAAGTAGGTGAGACTGAGGCTGCAGGTTGAATCTATTCTCAATGGCCAATGATTTAATCAGTCATGCCCATGTAATGAAGTCTTCATAAAAGCCCAAAAAGACGAGGTTCAGAGAGCTTCCGGGTTGGTGAATACATGGATATTTGAGTAGAGCTATGAGCCTGCAGAAGGCGTGGAAACTCCACGCCCCTTCCCACACATCTTGCCCTATGCATCTCTTCCATCTGGATGTTCAGCTGTATTTTTTATCATATCCTTTAATAAACTGGTAAACGTTAGTTAAGTGTTTTCCTGAGTTTTGTGAGCCACTCTAGCAAATTAGTCAAACCCAAGGAGAGGGTCATGGAAACCTCGGATCTATAGTCAGTCAGTCAGAAGCACAGGTGACAACCTGGGCTTGCAACTGGCATATGAAGTGAGTGTGGGAGGGGTGCACTTTTGTGGGACTGAGCCCTTGAACTGTGGGATCTGACACTGTCTCTGGGTAGATAGTGTCAGAATTGAGTTAAATTGTAGGACACTCAGCTGGTGTGTCGCAGAGAATTGCTTGATGTGGGGAAAAACTCCACAAGATTGGTCACCAGAAGTGAAGCGTTTTGTGTGGGTAGCAAAGGAGACTCACAGGTGGAAAACTGAGTTTTTCTAGTAACCTATAGGAACCCGTAAAACTAACCAAACTGTGCCACAAATATTTTTAAGAATAAAATTTCAGTAAAACTTCAGGAATTTTTGGGCTATATGGAAACATCTGGGGGTCTTTTAAAAATTGCTGTTGCCTGGGTCCCACTTCTAGAGATACAAATTTAATTGTGATTCGAATGTGCAGACTGGGTTAAGAATCAGCAGTTTGGAGGTCAACAGTATGAATTTGGGAAGTAGAGAAAGTAGGGTTCAAATCACATCTCACTCACTAGCTGCAATGATTTGGGGTAGGTTAATCTTTCTGAGCCTCAGCTACTCCATTTGTAAAATGAACGTAATTGACCTCACAGGAATTTTGTAGGGATTCAATGAGATAAGGTCCATAAAGCATATAGCAGGGTGCCTGAACCACGTAAGCACTTGATAAGTGATAGCTGCTACTATCATTATTATTAATACTATCATGCCAAATAACAGTAATTATTATTATGCTGAATAATGACTTTTCCCTCTTTGTTTAAAAAATGGCTACTTTAAGGGGCCGGCCCCATGGCCTACTGGTTAAGTTCGGTGTGCTCCGCTTTGGCAGCCTGGGTTCAGTTCCTGGGCGAGGACCTACACCACTTGTGGGTGGCCATGCTGTGGCAGTGGCCCACATATGAAAAATAGAGGAAGATTGGGGCCAGCCCAGTGGCATAGTGGTTAGATTTGCCTGCTCCACTTTGGTGGCCCAGGGTTTGCAAGTTCGGAACCCTGGGCATGGACCTACACTGCTCCTTAAGCCATGCTGTGGCGGTGTCCCATATACAAAATAGAGGAGGATTGGCACAGATGTGAGCTCAGGGCTAATCTTCCTGAAGCAAAAGAAGGAAGCTTGACAATGGATGTTAGCTCAGGGCAAATCTTCCCCAAGTAAAAAAAGAGGAGGACTGGCAACAGATGTTAGCTCAGGGCCAGTCTTCCTCAGCAAAAAAAAAAAAAAAAAAGCTACTTTAAGAGTGTACGAAGATTAGCCAAATGGTACAATTTGAAACTATGGGACTCTCTTGATGCAACTATGTATAGAGTTACCTATACAAAATGGTTGAAGACTGCAATGTGGAACTGAGATTTTTAAAACCGGCTTGCCATATAGTTATATTCTAGAAACCGCAACTCTGAATTCTGTGGGATGCGAATTCATATATTGCTTCCTGTGTGACTTTCCATGCCAGTTGAGAGCGAGGCAGTGATCAATGCTCAAATTGTCTTTGAGCAGAGTTGGGGCAGCTATACAGCCAGAATCAGGCTATAGAGAAGCAGCTGGGTACTGCTGGCAAGCACAGGAGCTGAGAGGTAGGCTGGTGAAGGTCATACGGAATGTGAGAGGGGAGCTTGACAAATCCCTCTGTTTTCTCCTTTCTCTCTTACAGATATTCTTAGAATATGAAAAAAAGAACAACAGAGAAACTTTCTGCATGGTAAAAAACAATCACTTCACCACCACCAACCCAAATACTCTACCCATGGGAAGCTTGTTTTGCTTTTGGAGCAAGAAGGCATTGAGGCAAATGGACTTCCTTTTTTTTTTTTTTTTTTTTGTGAGGAAGATCAGCCCTGAGCTAACATCCGTGCGAATCCTCCTCTTTTTGCTGAGGAAGACTGGCTCTGAGCTAACATCTATTGCCTAATCCTCCTTCTTTTTTTCCCTCAAAGCCCCAGTAGATAGTTGTATGTCATAGTTGCACATCCTTCTAGTTGCTGTATGTGGGACGCGGCCTCAGCATGGCCGGAGCAGCGGCGGTGCGTCGGTGCGCGCCTGGGATCTGAACCCGGGCCACCAGTAGCGGAGCCCGCGCACTCAACCACCAAGCCACGGGGCCGGCCCGTGTACCTCCTTTTTGATCCCGGTAGCTTCAGACTCAAACAAGAGTGTGGGGAAACGTGGGGGAAGACATTTTTGAGTGGTGCAATGACTCACACTTTAAAATGTGCATTTTGACAGAAGGCAATAATCTTAAATGTGGAAAGATTGGCAACAAAGTGTTCTTAGTAGAAGCAATACCATACTTATTCGTGTTTGGTAAATTATGCTTTCACCCAAATATCAAAAAGTTGGAGTTGGCTAATGAAGAGTAGAAGCAACAGAGGCTGTCTACAGGTACCTTTGTTTAGGGCACTCTTCAAAAACAGATCCTTTATATGCATCAATTATTTTAAAAATAAATTTCAATTAACTTCTGATTGTGTTTTTAAGAATACAACGGAGCAGAATCAAATTCTGAACCAGAGTATATCATCCTAGTTTAGAGAATAATTTCCATGAAAATGATTTGAAATTCATTTTGCAAATCATGCTTATTATGATATTAGACCTCTGCCTACAGAAATATTAGAAGAATATTCCTTCGTAATCTAATGGAACCAATTTTCCTAACAGCATCTCCCATAATTTTCCATAATTATTAGTCAAAATGTACAAATGTACACACATTGCTGGCAATAAGTCTCAAATAGGATGGAAATGAGCTTACACATCTTGCACGTGGGTGATCACATATTTTTCAAATGCCTTTGTGGAACTAACATAGGAAACTCTGTGGGCCTGTTTTACCAGAGATAAGGAGGAAAGCTAATTAAGACCTTAAACTCTTCTTTGGGGAGTATTACAGAGCACAAGAAGCTTTTAATTGGGTTTTACTTCACTTTTTTAAAATAATCATTTCTGCCTCCATGTTTAGGCAATCATTTCTTCAGTTTCTTTCAAAATAATGCTCATTTGATCTTAGTTATAAATGACACATGGCAAATAGTCTTTATGTGCCAAATAAAATAAAGTTGGGAGAAACTGACAGACTTTTTTTAGTAAACTCTTCTAATTTTGCGTTAGTGGTTTATATTAAACACAGCTACCAATGGCTGTACTGCTAATTGTTAGCAACATCCTGTGGGACCTTTAGCCTGTCTGCTGATTTGAACAGTTTCAATTGTAAATCACTTAGTGCCCCCATCACTCTGCCTCCCCCTCCCCTACTTCAGCTACAGGATAAATATCTTCCCTTATATGGTGCTGAGCGAACTTTGCAAGTTTGAGTTAATTTCAGCACATTCAGTACTATAGCTACCTCCTGTCATTTTCCAACACCCAGAAGCATACCTTGCGTGGGCACAATCACTCTGCAGCCCACTCAGTAACATGAGTAATGATCTTTAAGTGAACCATATCAAGACTGTAAGGGGTTTGGATAATTTAGACAAGAAAATTGGAACAAGTATGCATTTCTCTAAAAAATGTCACTCTGATTTTCTGCTTAGTGGGACTACACAATCCGTTAATGCAAAAGCCTCTCCAAGGGCTAGAAATTATTTTTTTTCACCAAGCCAGGGAGGGTGCATGCCTGCGTGCTTACGTGCTGTGTGTTTGCCTGTGTGTGTGCACATATCCACATCTCTAGAGATTAGAATGGGAGACCAGCAGTTTCCTTTCAGGCTCATGAATAATAAATACTGGACAGAGGAGCACAGATGATGTTTTTCTACTGTTTCTTAGTGCCATAGCATGTTCCTGAGATGCCTATCCTAGCGCCACCAGCTTCTGATGCTCTGCCAGCTTGGAATTCAAACCCTTTAGAGTGAAGCATATTTGTCCTCCTACATTGACTGACACCCTGCTCAGTGCCTCTGTGACAAAGGGAGGGAAACCAGGGTTGACTTTTTTTCGCTTTACAGTGAGTCATTCTAGAATAAGGGATCTCAAATCACAAAGAGAAAATCCAGTAACAGAGGGAGAAGATCTTGAATAGAGGGGAAGGAGAGACAGAGACAGAGAGAGAAGGAACACTAGTTAGATATTTTCTAATTGCGCTTATATCTCCAAGATTTAAATTTTTCCAGTCAGAGGCTAAAAAGGGTATTGGGTGACATCCTGGGGAAGGAAGCCAGTGTGGGTTTTGACGGGCTGTTACAGGAGCCCTATTATATAGAGGAGCTGGAGAAATTGCTAAAAACCATCCCTGTTTTTGGCTGAGAACTATTACCATTTCCTACATCTACTCTTTTGTTTGTTCCTCATAAGAACCTTAGGAAGTGATCTGAGCCAGTGGCAGTATCCCCATTCTGTAGATGACAAAATTGAGGCCCAGCGAGTTTACTCAAGGTCACACAGCTAGTTTGTGGCCATATCAGGACTGCTTTTATTGTCAGTTCTTCTGCTGATTACATCTATAACACAAAATAACTTGCGTGTACCTCTGTTTGTTTATTTGTTTAAATTTTTGACCAAGAAGGATGAGGAATTTAGTTCACCTCCATTACCTCATCCTTTCCCCTCTGATTTTTACTTCTTTATCAGTGTGTAGTAAGCAATGACTGTGTGATCATGAGGAAGTCACTTCCCTGTGCTGAGCTCCAGTTTTCTTATCTGTAAGTGAGAGTTGGGTCAGATGCTCCCCAAATTTCCTTTAAGCCCTGACCTTTTGTGATTAATTAAGAGTCGATGAGCACAGTCTCTGAATCATTTATACAATATCTGGTTCCATTTGCTACATAGTTACTACAGCGGAAATGTGACTGCTGTCTGAATGTGAATCAGCAAAGAGTTAATGCTTAAACTTGGACCTCATGGTAGCAACCATGACTTGTGCGAGGAAAAATTTTAAGGTTCCTTTGTCCAATGACCTGCATCAACACAAGCGATCCAGAAAACTGCTGCTCATGCTGCATTATGACCAGACTGCCCCATCACCGGTGATGCTAAATGATCATGATAATCCCCGAAGGAAAAATGGAAGCACATTTGTCCCTTCGATCCATAATTGGCCTGACGCTGAGTCCCAGGGACGCTGCACATCAAGCCTCTCTCTACTGGTAATAAACACTGCATCTGTCATCTCATCGGGCCATGATTAGGCGGAGGTGCCTTTTTTGCCTAGGACTATTTAGTTATCTTCACTTTCAACCTTCAGTTTTGGAGGACAATTCAGACAGATTGCATTGTGCCAGGGCAGAGTTAACAAAGATTGGTTGTCCTTTTTAGAAGCCAGATAGGGCAAAAAATACATTTGTTAGCCACTTGTATGCTTGATAGAAAACAAAAAGCCATCTGGCTAATAGCCTCATCGCACACGGGCGGTGTGGTAGGGTGGAAAAAGCACGGGTTTACAGTCAGACTGTCCTGGACTGAAATCCCAGCTCTGCCACTTAGAAGGTGTGTGACCTTGGGCAAGCTACTCAAAGTCTCAGAGCTGTAGTTATCTCACATGTAAAATGAAGATGGTAATGCCAATTTTTAATGGATGTTAGAATTTATGAAGGATTTCTAGCATAGAACCTGCTACAAAATAGTGTTCAACAAGTGGGAGCTATTTTATTAAGGAAGATCAAATGTCATCATGATAGTGTTTCTATTTTTACGTGTGTTTCAAAGGCTGCATATGGAAAGAAGCTCAGGGCAAATGTTATTCCTCTCTCTTTCTGCCTCATTGCCTACTGCAGTATCTGAGATATAGTCAGCATTCAAGAATTATTAGTTAAATGACTGACTGAATGAATGAATGAATGAGCAATAGTAATATGAGGTAAATGGCAGCAAACTGATCAACTCCAAGGGCTTGTGACTTGCTCAACTACTAAGTTGGCAAAGCCAAGACTCACACCCACATCTTCTGATTCCAAGGCAAGTGCTCTTTAGCGTATCTACCTTATTAATCTATAATTGTTTTGTTCCCCCCAATTTAGGAGCACTTGTGAGTTTCTAAAGACTTGTCAATCATTCCTTTGTTCTATTAGGTCCCTTTCCCAAGTAGGTAAGTAGGATAATCTTCTTATTTGTTCATTCATTCAACAGTTTTGAGTAAGAGAGCAGAGATTTTGAAGAAAAGCATGGTTGGAGAGGCTATATAGGACCACAGCCTCTGCTCAGAGCCTTTATTCTGTATCCGTTATAGGTGTCTATAGATACTTCTAGAATAGTTCACTATATAACCTACAACACTGAGGCATCTGCCTTCTATTTTTTGGTAAGCTCACTCTCACCAAAGAAGAAAAATAACATACATTCTCTCTTTCCGACCTGTGTGCCAAGATCCATGTTCTTGATTAACCAAGCCCACTTTTCCCACTGTTGGTAGAAGTAGGGAAAAGGGGTTCTTTTGAAGTGCATGGGGAAGGGCCATGGACTTCATGTTGGCTCATTTCTACTAGTTATTCTCTGTCTGTTCCATCTTAGCATGAAAACAGGCAGGTTTCGCCTACTGATCCCACCTGTGTTCTGACCTTTGCTAACACTGACACACTCTGGAGCAAGGACCTTACGCTACTTCCCATGGTCGATAGTTGAGTCAGCAACAAGGCCTAGATTAGAACTCAGAATTCCTGAGGCCTGATCTAGTACTCACTTCAGTACTATGAGTGATGACAGCTGGGAATAACAGGATTCATTTGAAGACTTTTGGTACTGGGCTTCTAGACACTGGAGATGAATAAAATTTATTAGATGAACCAGATTTATTAAGATACAAAGTGATAATTACTTTCTTTGTTGAATTTAGAAATACTTTATTTGGTTTCAATACCTTGTAATACCTAATGCTTTTAAAGGCTTGACTTCCAGGCTATCCAGCCACTCTGAATCATTTTTAGCCAGTTGGGTGAACTACTGTCCAAAAAGACTTTTTTTCCCCACTTTCTTTCCATATTCCAAGTACTTGTAGTCCTCAGAAATATAACGATCCCCACCCCCACCACACACACACACCATACCCACATCTCTCATATTTTGAAGTCTCCGCTCTGTCTGTCCTGGGAAGAGAGTGAATTTTGTCTGTACAAGCATGGGGCAGGTTTATTAGATCAGAATTTATGAGGCTATAAAAGGACGAATGACACTTCTTTTTTTTTTTTTTTTTTTGGTGAGGAAGATTGGCCCTGAGCTAACATCTATGCCCATCTTCCTCTATTTTGTATGTGGGATGCTGCCACAGCATTGCTTGACGAGTGGTGCGTAGGTCCATAGGTCCATGGCCGGGATCTGAACCTGTGAATTCTGGGCTGCCGAAACAGAACATGTGAACTTAACTGCTACACCACCAGGCCAGCCCCCGAATGATACTCTTTGATTGAAGACTAAGAAGGTACCTTAATTCCAGGTCTGTAAAGAACGTTTCAAGATTTCTTGGGGGTAGAATTCAGTGTGTCCTGATGGCTGGGTGCCACTCCTGGTTAAAACAAAGGAATGAAGAAAGTACTTTTCAGAGGAAGACAAGAGAGCACCATATTTTTGTGTGTGGTGGCTAGAAATTTCTTATGCAGAAACTATATTAAGGCAGGAATTAAAAAATGTCATCCTATCTCTTCTAGTTAATGATGGTTTGCTCTGGGGGTGGAGGGTGGGGATGGGCAGTGAGGAATCAGCATAAGAATTACAAAGAATGTGTAGCGTGGAGTCAGGGAAGTTTGGGTTTGTTGAGAGCAGGAAACAGCTGTGTTATTTGGGGCGGCCCCATTATTATAATCTATAGACAATTTTTTTTTTCCTGAGGAAGATTCACCCTGAGCTAACATCTGCTGCCTATCTTCCTCTTTTTGTATGTGATCCGCCACCACAGCATGGCCACTGACAGAAAACTGGTGTAGGTCCACGCCTGGGAACCAAACCTGGGCTGCCGAAGTGGAGCACACAAAACTTAACCACTAGACCACCAGAGCTGGCCCTACAGACAATCTTAATAGTAATCACTTCACATTATTGATGTGAGAATTCTATATAACATATGTAAAACACCTAGCACAGTACCTCTCATACAGTAGGAGCTCAATAAATGGTATCTACGATTACAGTCTGGGCTGCATCATAGTTCCCACACTACAATGGACCAGCTTTGAATGAATGGCAAAGGGGATGGAAAGAAGCCTGGCACAGAACCAATGCTCAGAAGTTTCATGGGTTTGGAAGTCAGACCACTTGGTTTTGAGTTGATGCTGTGCCGCATTCCATCTGCATGATCTTGGGCCAGTTTACTTAACTTTCTGAGCCTCAACTAACTCACTAGTGTATAAAATGGAGACACCAGTACTTACCTCACAGGGTTGTTTGAGGGTGTATAAAGGCAATACATGTTCTTAGAACAGTGAAGGGCCCTAAGCATTCAATAAGTATTAGCTATTATTTTATTTTTATAGGGTCTAAATGATCATCATTCATTTGTATATCAAATGTAATTTTTACATATAAAGCACTTAGAATAGTGCTCCGCACATGGTGGGCACTTGGTCAGTGTTATCTGCTCTTTTTTCCCCCTCATATATTTATCATTTTCTTTTTGGTGAAAAAATTTAAGCTCTCCTTTATCTTTCTTTATTGAAATGGTACCTGTTTTTATTTATTAACTGTTTATTCTACATCAGGCACTGTACTAAAAGAAACAGCTCTTTGAAGCAGTTGTTATTATTCTCATTTTAGATGAAGATATCAAGCACATGTGTGCCCATCGTCTTTATTTGGTTTCAGTACAGTGGCTTGTCCTTTCTCTCCTAGTTGGTATGTGGCAGAGGTAGGACTTGAACCTGGGTTTGCTGGACTCCAAACCCCACGTTCATTATACTGCACTGCTTAGTAAACGTTCATCGAATGGGGCAATATACAGGATTAGCAAAGCTCAGACTAAAGTTTGAAGTGAAATGGAATTATTCTCTGATGCCAAGGATTGCCTTCCATGTTCTGCCAGTTGGTAACAGCCAAGGAAGCAAAAACTTTGTGGACCCTCTGGATCAAGTCTTTGGTATGGTGGCACAATGCTTCTTATCAAGATTCCTAGATACAGGCCTAGGTAAGCAGTAGGTTTATAAGGCTTTTGAAAATGTTGTTATTTGTTTGGAAGCATTCTGGGTTTGGATCAATTTCGCTCCTCTATGTTTTATGCAGAGGACTGAAGAGAGCTACTAACTCTGTTTATCATTTACAAAAGAAAAATAGCTTGAATTTATGGACCTGAACATATATGTTACACGTGGGATTGTGTAACCTCCACTCTGTTACTTTACTGTAATGAGACCAGTTTATTCCTGAATGTGCCTCAATGGGTTGGTCCCTGCTGGATAAAACCAAGTAAGAAAATGCTGGATTTTGTTTGCAAAGAGGGTGGCAACTGCCAGGATTAAAGGAAATTGTGCTGGTGTTAGTTCCTAAAGGGACCCTGGCCTTGGAAGACGTTGAATCTCTGGCGTTTGTGATGGTATGGGCATTGAAGAGAACTACATTTATGAGTCTCTACGAGTGGCTGTGTCAAAGAGCTGCCTGGGTTATTGGGGGCTTTAATCTCCATACTACCACAAGCTGTGCTAAATAAAAATCTAACCAATGCAAGAACAGCACATAATCTCAGCTTCAAATCACTATCCTTCACCTGCCCTTTCTAACTAGAATGTCACCCCTGAGCCTCTCTTTTGTAGGCTTTCTGGAGTGGCCACTGGTTCTGACTATGTGCCAGGGATAGTGCCATGTGCTTTGCATATGTTATATCCGTTTGTTACTCATAAAACCCTATAATATGGCTATTATTATTTCCATTTTATAGATGAGAAAAATTGAGTCTGAGAGTGGTTGAGCGACTTGACCAGATCACATGGGTAAGAAGTAACAGAACTGGGATTTGAACCTGGACCCACGTGATTTCCAAATACGTGCTTATTCCACTGTGCCATGTCAGTGAGGGCTGTGCAAGATGCTGGGGGTCGCAGAGCTACTTAGAAGGCTTGAGAATGATCACTCACTCTGTTGTGTCCTTGAAATGGCCATTATGGATTATGGAGCACCAGTTAGAATTCATCACCACACATGATCATTGTTAACTGATTTATGTTGTCTCTGAAAAATAAAATAGTTTGTGTGATGGGCCCATCTTGGCATCCCAGACCACAAAGTGTTATGCATACTCAAACTCTCTTGAGTGTGTATTTAACCCGTAGGTGATCATTAACAAACAAAATAGCTCTAATGATATCACAGATGGAGGACTCCAGAACTTTAAGATGGCCATGGCAACTATTTGGTCTGTGAGGCAAGTGTCCTTCCTAACTCAAGAATCAAAGGCCTCGGAGAACCTCAGGTCCCAGTGAGCTGAACTTTCTGTCACCGAGCTGGAACATTTAATTGAAGTGTGAGATGTGTATATAAGATATTTTGGTTGTTTTGGATTTGAGTAACTTGTTCAAAATGGTCTCCATTGGGAGTAACTTGATCACTCCTACAGAAACCAGAGACTGGTGTGGATACTTCAACAAGTTCAACTGGAAAGAGAGAGGTGTTTCAAAGCATATCAGAAGTTGCTAATGTCACCCCTTTATGCTGTCTCATAGATCCTTCCTAAGGTATGTCTTGAATATCACGTTTGAGATCCCAGTGTGGCCACAGTTACGGGGCACAGTCCCAGGACCAGGAATCTGGGCTAGGTCCCATAGGTGGATTGGAGTTATTTTCCTTGGTGAACCAAGAAAGGAAGTGGAATAAGACTGTAGGAAGATCTAGAGATGGCCATGAAAGCCGCTGTCTTATTGTCTACTTTCTTTTATTAAAAGCTCCACTGCAGGGTTATTTTCTTTTTATCTCTAATTGATCACTTAGATTTCAAAGTAGCATAGGGTTTTTGAGTATAGATCAGCAATCCTCTGAAATTTTAGTTTCCATTTATTGTTTAAGTTTACAGAATTTCCTTTTTGCCTATGACTCTTACTTTTTTTTCTTGACTCTTTTTGTATCTGTTGTATTTTTCCCCTCTTTTTCCTCTCACGTCTTATATTATTGATGAAGCTTGTTTGGTTTGGCGTTTGGTATATAGCCACTCTACTACATACCTCACATTTTGCCAGTTGTTTTAGGTCTGTGAAAAATTCAGAGGCATGAAATAGCGTTCTACCTTTTGATGAAAAAGCAGCCTTGTTGGTTATACAGATGTTTTATATGAAAAAATGGCTAAGCTCTGTTTTGTATCAACATTGTGCGTTTCCAAACTATTTGCCTTTCCCTGTGAATACTGAGGTATCTACCCCCTTCTTGATGAACCCGTGCCAGAGTCATGCTGAAGCAGAATTAGTGGCTTGGCAAAGGAGAAAGAAATACCTATGGTCAGAGAGTCTGAAGTAGACCAACTCACAAACTTCCCTTCCCTCTGAGTAAAATGAGTGTCCTTTTTTGTGGAGGGTTGGTTTACGCAGAGACGCTGTATCTAACGTCTTCGCTGAGCCGAGCATGGTTTGCATATTTGCAGCCATGGGAAAAACCCCAGTCCCTTCTGCGTTTTATTAGCTCCTCAGTGGCAAATTTGTGGTATGTTTTTATTCTGCTCTCATCTTTCTTTAGAGCCTATGTAACAGCTGCCCAGCATAGTTCAAACTCTCTATCAATGTGGTGACCATATTTTCCAATTGCAAGTCAGGACACATGGTCTGACAAATTCCAGAGGAGACAGTGGAATAGAATATTTGCAGTCCAAACTGTTGCAGAATGTATAGACAGCGTTCTTAGAAAAACGAGCACGTTCAAATTTTGTCAACATGGGAACATTTTTTAAAGTTCCTCTGTGTGACAGAGAATGCTGTGTTTCACCTATTGGGCTTTTTTGCTCCGTTTGAGATTCTGTTGTTCTCCGTTGCTGAGATTTCAGGTGCGATTAAACCAGTTTTAACTCCAGGAAAGTCCTGCTGAGTTTTGGTTGTTCATTGTTTCCGGTACTGTTGCCACTTTGCTACAGAAAACTGTACATTGTGAAAGTAATGTGTTTGTGTGAAGATAACGCAAGTGAGGTGCTATATTGAATTACTATGCATATAACAATAAAGGCCCTGACATGTGGCTTGTGTAATCAGTATCTCTACTTAATGCTTATACTTCATTCATGAAGTTTGGGGAGGCATGCAATTTTTAAGTCTTGCAAATCCTCCTAGACTGAGGGGGAACAAAGTGGACAAAACTCATGGGGGGTGTGGAAGAAGGAGCTTTCTTATCTGCAAATCCAAGGAAAATGCTTCATTAGAGAAAAGCCCTTAATGTTATGGAAAGGACTATTTCAGCCTTAGAGCTGAGGTCACCCAGACCATTAGGAGAGTCCTCAGTGCATAAGAGGTTTAAATGCACAGTTGGACCTTATATAAACGTCGTGAATGTGTTCTTGGAAAACAGCATGATTATTTGAAAATTTTAATATAATCTGAACCCTGAATGCAAAATAGAGTTCCTTTTTCCTTTTTGACAAAGTAAACTCTCTCTCTTCTCCCTCCTAGGAGCATCTCTTTTAAAACCAGTAACTGAAGGTCCTTGGCTCCTTGAAGGTGGGGTAGGCAGCTGAGATGACAGCAGGCCACCGTTTGCTCCCCTTTCCCAGCTCTGGGGATCTGAATCACCATCACTCTAAGTTTGCAGTTGTTACTGCGCTGACTCTAGGTTAAAACAATCTGTTTTTTTTGCACAAAGCAAGAAAGATGGAAGGAAGTGGAAGTGTCTGTACATTTGTGGTTTAACTGGTGATCTTGAGCAACCAGAGTCTATGCTCACCTCCTACAAGTCGCCTCGGAAATCAGGTTGGGAGGGTAACTTTCATTGTTGAGGTCTAGATAGAAAAGGCTCTTGTAAACTCGAACTTTAACTCTTAAAATGAGTCCTTTGGGACCAAGAAGGGTCACCTATTGTCCCAAAAGAAAGGGAGATGATTCTACTCACAAATCCTGTAGCACCTCTGAGCAGTCTCCAGTTTGTGACTTAGCAGGCTAAGTGTACATGGCATTTTTATCAGGGAAACTTCCCCTTGTTTGGCCAACCACCATTCTCATCTAAAGCCAACACAAGGTCTCAGAGCCTTCCCAATAGGATCTAGATCCACAGTATTATAGGTTCTATATCCTTCTTTACCTCCGGAAGGATGTGGCTTGGGGCCCAGCTTGTGAAGTACATGAAATGAAATTCAGTGTCCTCTAATTTTCCCTCTCTTTGTTCTTTTCTCTCGGTCATTCTTTGCTTCCTTCATTTAACACACATTTATTGAGCGTTTAGTATTTGTCAAGCATTATACTAGGCATTGAGAATACAAGTAATGAACACCACCAGATCTCCATTTTCACAAAGCACAGAGAGTAGCAGTTAAGAACACACACTCTGCAATCAGACTGCCTGAGTTTGAATCCTGGTGCTGCAACTTAACAGCTATTTGATAGTAGACAGATCACTTAACCTCTCTGTGTCCTGCTTTCCATGTCTATAAAATGAGAGTAATAATAGTACATCACTTATAGGGTTTTTATGATTATTAGATGAGTTCCTGGCCAATATTAAATATTTTATTAAATATTAAATAATATGAAGCTTACATTCTAGTGGAGAAAATGAATAATTATAGACCATGATAAGTAAAGGGATCAGGTTGATGAGTCCAGTATACTGATACTGTTTATATCTTGTCATAACCGTTGTCCTGGGACAGGATCTTATGAAATCATTCACACTATGAATTGCAAAGTCTTAGTATATTTATATCTCTACAAAGGGCAAAGCTCATGCTAGATATAAACGCATTGTTGTTAAACTTTATTGCAGTTTGGAATCATGTGGGAGTCCCCACCACCAGAGTCCAAGTTGGCTGCTAGAGCTCCAGCTATCACATCTATTTTCCAGGCAGCAGAATAGAGGAAGAAAGGGAAAAGAGTGTGTCCTCTCTCACTTAAGGAGACTTCTCAGAAGTTCCGTGTAACATTTTTGCTTACATCTTACTCTCCTGAAACTAGATGCATGGCTTCACCTAGCTGCAAAGGAGGCTAGACAATATAGTGTTGTCTATGTTGAATGTGCTCAGCCAAAAGTTGAGGTTCTCTTTACTAAAGAAGAAGGGGAGAATGGGTATTGGGAAGCAGCTAACAATCTTTGCCACAGTGCCAATCCAGTTCTCTGTCTAACTTCATATCTAAATTTGTGGCTTTCCTTTTTCTCGCTTTGAGACTATCGCAAAGACTCCTCTTCTTGCTAGTTGTAACTAGGTTGGAGTTTTGGCTCAGGTGAAAGGAAAATCTAAGATTTATTGAGTACTTACTCTATGCCAAGCATTGCACAACAATGCTATGAGGTAGACTCTGTTATTATCCCCATTTTATGGATGAGGACATTGAGGAACAGAGAGGCTAAATAACTTTCTCAGTAGGGGCAGAGTCAGGATTCAAATGCAAGTAGTTTGATGCCAGAACCTGCTTATTAACACAGCACTGCTTGATTTGCCTTGAGCCAGGGAAAGGGAATGAGAAAAAGTAGGAAGGGAGGAGAGAGAGAGGCACTGTAAAAGCAGCATTTCTTTCATATAAAATGTTCCAAAGTTCCATATTCATAACTTAAGAAACATATGTACCGCATAATTTTGTTAATATTTCATCTGATTTGCTACAAATACATTTTTTTTTTTTTTAAGATTTTATTTATTTTATTTTTTCCCCCCAAAGCCCCAGCAGATAGTTGCATGTCATAGCTGCACATCCTTCTAGTTGCTGTATGTGGGACTCGGCCTCAGGATGGACGGAGAAGTGGTGCCTCGATGCGCACCCGGGATCCGAACCCGGGCCGCCAGCATCGCAGCGCGCACTTAACCACCAAGCCACAGGGCCGGCCCATACAAATACATTTTTTGTTGAACTAATTGGTTTGCTGTTCGAGGACCCTCACAATCTGGCCTCAACTTTTCATATCTACCTTAGTTCATATCACACAGTGTGACAGAATAGAAGTTTTAGATATCGGCAAGTTTTGGTTTGCTCGCCACCTCTACCAACTCTTTCCTGTGTGGCTTTGGGCAACTTAGCTACCTCTTTGTATCCGAGTCCTCTTTTTCTTTAAAATGAGAATGATAATACCTACTTTAAAAAGGCAGTTGCAGAGAGTACACGAGACAGTGCGGGCGATACTCCTAGTATTTAAATGAATGTTGTTTTCCTCTGTCTTGTTTTCCCTCCTCTTCTCCCCTTCCCCACCCCTACCCCACTTTCCCCTTCTCCAGTGCACTCTAGTCAAATTGGTTAGTTACTTTTCTTTAAGCATAATCTACTCTTTCCAACCTCCGTGCCTTTGATTTCGTCATTGCCTCTTCCTGAAATGCCCCATTCTCTTCTCCCTTTGTTGCAGAATGGCATCTATCGAAGGCGAAAGTCTGCCCACCAGTATGTTTTGTTTGGTCTGCACAGTGTTCATTATCTGTTTGTAAATGGCGGCATACTCTGATTCATTCAGCATTTATCCCACCACTTGCTATTTTCTTACACCTAGCCCATTTTTATTCATTTATGGTCTCTTTTGGACTCCTGAAGGCATTTCGGCTTAAATCTTGTTTAAATCCTGCTTATCATTCAAGAGCCATCTCAAATGCTTTCTCTCCCTTGAAAGTCTTCCTTGATATGATTATAACCTGAAATTTCTTGCTTCCTGCCTCTTTTTTGCTCCTAAAGTGCACGGAATGGACTTCTTCCTCAGCTTTGCGTTAACGGTGTGTGCAAGTCTTATGCCCTTACTAAAGTCTGAGCTCCCCGAGTACAGGGATCTGTTTTATTCATCCTTGCAGCCTCCTCAGTACCTGGCAGGTGTCTTGCTCATGTTAGGCACTTAGATGCTTATTGGGCAGTCAGTGAAATCACCCTCACTGCAAAGCTGAACTACAGAACTTTATCAAACAAAAGGTATTTTGTAGAAATGCATTTTAGAAATGGATAATAACGCGTTTCGGTAAGAATTCAAGAAGTGTCCAACCAGATCATTCTCTGGAAAAGACAGAAAGTGGCTTTTTCACTCGATCCGCAATGCTGGTACGGGATCTGTGTCTTTAGTTTTGCTTCCAAATTGGTATTGACGTCAGTCACCGAGAAGTCTTGGCTTGTGTTAAATTTCATATTCAACAGCATGGGCTTTGAAAAGTAAATGGAGTGAAAACCCATAAACTGGGAAGCTCTAAAATGAATGTGCATGGTTAGTGTAATCAGTGACTAATTACGGCGAGTTTTATGGCTGTTTTACTCTTTCACCCTGAAGAAATTTCAAGACCTGTTATGCACCACTTCCTATTGAGGAGTGGGAGGCCAGAGGGTCAGAAAGTCAATGTCATTGAGAGGTCTAGTTCTGTCATAGGTGGGTTGATAGATGAGCTTGAGGCTCGAAGAATAATTATTCTCAGCAGGTCAGTCGGTTTCCTTTGGTGATCCGGAAAGGCTGGGAATGGACTCCACATAGTCAATACAAACTTCTGAGTGAAGTGGGAAACCATTGCTGGATTTGTAAGCAGTGTGCTAATAAAACTGATGGAGGCTTTTGCGGGGATAAAAGGAATCATCAAGAGACTCCAACCAAATGGGGAAGGAGGCCAAGGCTGAACTCCGGTGCCCCAGCCTCCCTATCCTTTGTGGCTTTGGTGCTGATGGTTATTTTCACCACCAGGAATCAGGGCCCTCATGTTCTCCACTCCCACCCTCAATCAAGAGATAGATTGAAAAGGTCCGTATTTCAGCAGTGTTTGCAATAGCAAAAAAAAGTAGAAACACCTAAAGGTCCATCAATAAGGGATTAGATAATTTGCATAAGTTGCAACCAGAAATTAAGCAGCTTTTTAAAAAGAAGATAGATCTATATGTACATTCACGGACTTCTGAGGTATATCATTAAATGATGAGAGCGAATTGTAGAACAACAAAATTTTGAAAAAAAGTATGTATACACACACACACACATACTCACATGTATGTATATTTACTCACGGAAGTCTGGAAGGATGTTTAGCAAAGGCCATCAGATATTTATCTGGTGGCACGTGTGGGGTTTGTAGGGGAAAGTTCCCATTCTATTTTATATTTTTCCTTGTTGTTTATGCTTTTATAACAAGCATGCATTACTTTTGTGATCAATAAAAACAATAAGTAGATACTGTTTTCTTAAAAGGAAATAAGGGGTCCTTTGTGATGTGCTCTATCACACTGAGATGTGAATTACTGACAAGAATTCTGAATATCACCCTTTTGAGGGAGGTGTGGCGTAGGATTTCTTCCGGTATCAAAGCCTTAACCTGATGAGATTCGGCTTTATGATGGGCTTTCAGCTAGTTATTGGTAAACTGAAACTAGAGATTCCGTTTCCTGACTTCTCCCTTGGGGGTTCTTTCTGCTGGGTCAAGAGACTTTCAAACCACTTTCCACAGAGCCTGTTGGGGGCAGTGGAGGCCCAGCCGGTGTGCTCCAGGCCCTCCAGGGCTGCTCTCACCAGAGCAGCTCCACTGCTACCTGCTCTTTCCCTATCAGAGTTTCCACTAGGATTTCAGTTGGGGAAAAAAAAGATTCTGTTGCTTAATGAAAGTTTGTAACCACTGCTCTACACCACACTTATATAAAATAGGTAGAAAAAAATATCCCTCTTTTATGGATGAGGCATCGAGAGGCAGAGAGTTAAGTGAGTTGCTTCATGGTAGTATGGGAGATCAAGATTTGGCCATCCTAAAATATATCTCTTTACCTTGATTGTTTTCTCTGAGGGACATTTGACCTCCCCCACTAACTGCCTAAAGAATTTGACATGGTGGCTCCTTCCTGGAACAGATCTTCTATCTGATGGCTGTAATATAATGTAAAATAGATGTTACAATAGGAAAGGCACCAACAAGCCCATCTTATTGGAAGTTCTGTCTCTCTGGCCACATTCTCTGGATGGCCCTGCAAGGAGCTGCCAGACAAACATTTACATTTATAAGGGAAATCTCCATTTGTAAAGGTATCTCCCTCTCTGTTTTGGGAAGAGGGGGGAATGGCCTCATTTCTAGAGGCTTATCAATGTGGAAGGTGAGGCCTTAAATCTGCATAATAACCTTACTCTTGTTTACAGTGCGTTGGTGGTAATCTCCTGTAACTGACTCCCCCCACCCCCAACATCCTCCTTTGTCTTTAGCTGAACATGGTATTTAAGAGTTTCTGCTATTGTGTTGAGAAACGCAGTGTCCCTGCTTTCTCCCATGTATACATGTTATTAAACTTGGTATTATTTTCTCCTGCTAACCTGTCTTGTTGATTATTTGGCCAGCCAGAAGAACCTTAAGGAAAAGGGCAGAGGGAGATTCTCCCTCTTCCCCCGACAGTAGACATGGAGTAAGTGGTAGAGTTGAGACTTAAACCCAAGTCTTTAGTTTAGTGACCTTTTCACCACCACATCATATTGCCTCCCATTAGGGGCTTGGAGGAGCTCTTTGTGGTGAGTTCAGGAATGCAACTGAATTAAGAAATGTAGTGAAATGCTCAGGTGGTTCTAATGAAAGGCATAGTCTTATTGTTACTGCCTAGATTTACCACTTCTTCAGGAGCCTGGCCTGGAGGTGGGCAGGGCCCAGGAGCCCAGCAGAGAACACTTGCTTTGGTGTGTGTCTGTACCAACAAAGCTAACAGGAATTTCTCGTTGAGGGTTGGGAGCCTAGACTGGAATGTAATTCCCTTCCCCCTACTCCATGGCGCTGGGCCACTTTGCCCTGGCTGCACTGCAGTGCAGTGTGTCCCATGGCTGCACTTTATATATACCTTATCTCCAGGTGCTTGATGCCTTTACTCCCAAATTTCTCAATCAGCACCTAAAATCCTGTCAATATATGTCTTGAAACATTGCTAAGGCATAAAGGCAGAGACAAGTATAGTTTTTGGTCATAAGGGAAGAGTTATGAATGGCACAGATCTGAGTGGCTCCTTTAAGACATTAGGAGGCCAAAAGATTACTTTTTGTAGGAAGAAAAAGTACTGAATTAGTGGCCTTCTCCACAACCCATGTTGCTGTGCCTTCATACCTCACTGAACTATGTGGTTTCCAATCTCAGTTCCCTTCCCACAATGTGGCCTTTAAAACATCCTCAAAGGTCTCGGTACATTCTCGAGAAGTCTTTTACCAGCCTTTGCTACTACCCTTCGTTTTGCCCCTCGTCCAGGCACTGTTCCTGTCTTCTGCTTGGAGTTGATCTGGTAGGTCTCTCTGTGTCCATTTACGTCTGTTCTCAGGGCCAGGTCAGTTTTGGTGGTGAGTCATCACATTACTTTTCATTTGGAAGCAATTTTAATAGCCCCAGATGGAATTGTTTTTTAAGTTTTCATTTTATTTCTAGCAGAAATCCTCAAAATCAATAGTTGAAAAAAGAGGTGCCGTTTATTCTAATATTAGTCCGGGCTTCCTTTACTACATTGGCCTGGAGGCCGCTCATGTTGTGGGAAGGCTGAGTGAGTGATGCTCTTCCTTCCGTGTATGTCATCCAGAGAGCACTATGGCTCAGGTGAGACAAGTGCTACAGGGAAGGGGTTACCTCAAGCTGGAGCTCTTTTTAAGATAAGGAAACAAAGCTAATGAAAGTTGGTTAGTCTGTCATGAGCAATTTATACTCAGCAAACAACAGCAAATTTTTTTTTAAATAAGATCATTTACCATAGCAAAGAGAAGTTTCCTTATTGGCAGAATGTTGCACAAAGGCTGGAGTAGAAGTACAGAAATGTGAGTGTAAAGGGCAAGATGCTGCTCTTTCAGGCTGTCAGGACGCCTGGGTAGCTGCCCCGGCCCTGTGACTGATTTCATTCAATATGACACCAACTGCTCATAAGTTGGAATGCCTGATTATATTTCCTTATCTAGAATATGGGGAAAAAATACCTGTCTTATCAATTTCATGGGGCTGTTGCAAGGATCAAGGAAATAATAAATACTCTAGCTCTTTGAAAATCTTTAAATGCTGGCCACCCCCTCACCTCTAACACACCACCAGTCACCAAGTCCCACTTTAGAATAATCATGAAATTCTGTCCTTTTTCTATCTATACTTTTCTACCACAACCAGAGTTCACATCTTTTTCTGGGCTACTGCGTGTGCCTCCTAACCTATCTTTCTGCCTCTAGTCTCGCTCTTCTACAATCTATTCTCCACTGTACTGCCAGATTAATCTTCCTAAATCCACTCTTAATCATGTCTTCCCCCTGCTCTGAAATCTTCAATAGCTCCCTAGTACCTACGGAGTCAAGTCCAGCTTCCTTGCCCTGGTATTCAAAAGTCTTTGTGATCTGACTCCTACCAGGATTTCCATCCCCATTCTCCACTCATCCCCTTGTATTCTTTAATACTCCATCCAGCCTGTAATATTTATCCTCCGCAAATGCCCTATCGTTTCTTAGAGCCTTTAGGATTTTTTCATTTATTCATCCTTACTTTTCATTTTCAAGCATCAGAAGTCAATGTTCTGAAGACCCAATTAAAATGCCATTTTCTCCCATTAAGCTTTTTGATATCTCCCTTGGGGGCATCTGTTTGGCAAGAATATTATGAAAGGAACTCAAGCATTACATGGCGGTCATGACTTCTCAGATCCCTTCTAATTCTATTCATGTTTCTAAGCACTGCTTCCTGGAAAAAAGTGAGGGTTGAATACTCTTATTTTGATAAATCAAGTAATATCTTCCACCTCCCGTTCTTCCTAGCATCTCCTCCTTCCCCGTACCTTGAGTTCCTGCTTTCTCTATTCAGACCGGCAGAGTACCTGACTGTTTCCACCAGAGGCAGTCAAGCTAGGGACTTTTATTGGAGCAGACAGGATGTGTTTCAACACTGCTCTGAAAAAAATGTTGCCGGTCCGTTGGCCTGGCACACTATCACAAAACAATTTTTAATCACCATAATTGCTCTCTCCTCTGTATTCTTCCAGTATTTTGTGCCAGTCTTCAACCATGGGCTTGCCCTCCTAACTTCTTTGTGTACACATCTTCCTCTCTGGACTTTAAGCTCTTTGAGGGCCGAGACCTTTTCTTGTTAATCATTTTGTTCCCGGCAGTACCTATGGGTGCTCAGTCAATGCCCGGCGACTTGAGTTGACAGTGGATGAAGAAGGAGATTTTGAGGGATTTTTTTTTTCCTATTGCAAGGCAGAAGGTATAGAATAAAGGATTCCTTGACCCCTTCCCATCTTCTGTGACGCTAGCCTTTGTGAGGCTTCCCTCTGTGGTTGGGCAGTAACCAGTCTCCTGCTGTGAGGGATGGACTTTGATTTTCTGGCAGAGCAGCTCTGGGCTTTGTGCAGCAATTCCACTGAGGCCCAAGGAGAGAGAGCAATTTCAGAAAGAAGGGATTTGTTTGTTTGGTTTCCATTCCAAGCAGGGAAAACAAATAGCAGGAAAGCAGAGCATAGCCATGACCCCTTCACTAGGAATCCTATCGCCATGTGACACACAACTCCAACAAACCCCATGAGCATGGATCAGGTGCAGCCACAGCAGCAACCACAGAGATCCCAGAGAAGTGTCACGCTGATGGTCTGGAGAAGGGGGCCATCGGAGTGAGCAAGGAGGACTTAATGGAGCCTGCTTTAGTGGATGCACTTTGCAGGACAGTCTGGGGTAGCTGGAAGAGTAGCTACACAAGGCATGGAGAGCAATGGCAGTCTCTATGGAGACATCCCGGAAACCAAGTTCATTAGGTAACATTGGTGTTTTTATTTCACCTGTAGCTCTGATCACAGGCGCCAGGTCTCTTTCTCCCTTTTTTATCTCTCTCTCTCTCGATTTCGGAGGGTAAGGGATATGCCCAAGAGAGCAAAGACACTTACCGTCAACCTAAGAACTCTCTCTCATATCTGTATCTATATCTATATCTATATCTATATCTGTATCTGTATCTGTATCTGTATCTATATCTATATCTGTATCTATATCTATCACCTATCTAATACTCAGAGGCTCAGCAAACACCAATTTGAAGTACTGAATTTTTAAATTGGGTTGAAGCCTACACATGGAGGTAATAGTAAGGAACCCTCAGGTTGTTGAGGTATTGACTCATACAACCAGCAAATAATAGAGACAGAATATTGTGGGTCAGACTAGAAGTAGAGAGAATAGACTTGGTTCTAGTATAAACAGTGGTTTGAAGGAAGGAATAGGCCAATGGGAGCCTAGAGTGGCCAGGGCCAGAGGGACTCAGACACAGATGCTGGAAAGCATACACATTCCAGGCACTCAGGAGGCCTTTTTCTCAATTAGGGGTTGGCCTTACTATGGCCTGGTGAAATAGCCTTGAGGAACAGCATCTTGTCTGAGCTCTGAGTTCATACACACCCTGAAATCTTCTGATGATGAATTTGAATTTGTGGTACCTTAATATCAGGGAGAGGTTTGGACAGTACACACACACACACACACACACACACACACACACACCCCACTTTGGTCTCTGTAAAGGAATACCCCCTAAATGAATACATGGGTGTTCTGGTTTCCATAGCAGTCTCCTGTGAATTTGGTAGCATGAGTCAGTCTTCCTGAGCCTGAGCCTGACCCGTTTGGAAGTACACATGAGACTGAGTTTCTGGACATGCAAGGCAGAGGAACAAGCTCTGAACTCTGGTGTATTTACTAAAGGCTCCTTAAAAAGCCTCCTGGCTGGCTGGCTGTCAGCTTTCCCCTTAGACACTCCTCCATCTCATTGCCACCCTTCTCCAGTCACAGTAAAGGGAATTAATGAGCTTTGCACCACCTGATGGCAGACTGTAGAGACTCCAGATTCCAGCAAACATCTCGGTGCTCTCCGCCCCCATCGATTGCTGTTGGGGTGTTCATCTTGTTTGCCCATTTCCTCTTGCATTTTGCAAACGCCTCAGCTGTGTTTGTGTATTTTCCTTCCTTCAGTTTGGAGCAATCTGTTCATTTTGAAGAGCCGGCAGCTTCCACAGTGTCCTAGGAAACAGGGTCTGAGGAACTAGAGACTTGGTTTTTCTCCTTTTGCGAATATCTCAGGGAGGGTGGAGGGGTTGGTAGAAATCCGTTAACTTTAACCAGTGTGTCTTGTTCTGTTAAACTGTCGTCGTCTTTTCTTTATCCCTCTAATCTATTGTTACAATAAGAAAAACACTACTTTGCATTCACATTCTGTGCCTTTTTTCTTTTTGGATGATTCTTATTACAATAAAGCAATCGGTTTTTCTTTAATTATGCCATTTGAAAATGTTTGCTACATTATCTAATATAATTTGTGTTATCTATTGAGTTGACAATTATACCTGAATGGACCCATTGACAATATTTTTGTGAAAGTCAGTGGGGAAACAAAAGTTTTTCATTTAGATACTTGACGTTATGTGTTGGATTGTGTCCTCCCAAAATTCATATTGAAGTCCTAACTCTCAGTACCTTAGAATGTGACTTTATTTGGAAATTGGGTCATTACAAATGTGATTAATTAAGATGAGATCATACTGGAGTAACGTGGGCCCCAATCCAATATGACTGATGTCCTTAGGAAAAGGGGAAATTTGGAGACAGATACACACAGGGAGAACAAGAAGTGACGATGAAGGCAGAGATCAAGGTGCTGTTTCTACAAACCAAGGAACACCGAAGATTGTCTGCAAACCACCAGAAGCTAGGAGAGAGGCCTGGCACAGATTCTCTCTCACAGCCCTCAGAAGGAACCAATGCTACTGATGCCTGATCTCAGACTTCTAGCCTCCAGAACTGTGAGACAATAAATTTCTGTTGTGTAAGCCACTCAGTTTGTGGGACTTTGTTAGAGCAGCCCTAGGAAACTAATACGTGTGGTCTACTCAAAATTCAAGCTGAGCATGTATTCCTTGGAGTGAGGAACACATGGATTGTGAACTCAACAAATGTTATACATTTGGGAAGAATACTGATAGTCTGAAGGTTACCGGAGAATGGAAATTGTGTATCTCCAGAGCAAGCCCCAGCCAGCCAAATCCATGGGCTGGCTGAGAAAGCAGAGATGGTGAGGAGAGCTTGGAGCTCCCCAAAAAAGACAGATGAAAGTGTACACAAGTTCCTTTGCATATTTATAAAGTCACAGATGCCTACTTCTCCCCTTGTTCACAATGTGTGTGTGTGCATGTGTATGCATATGTTTGGAGGTGTCTGGTTAGTAAATGGGCTGAAGAGCACACCTCACATAGTTCTGTAGACTGGAAGTTGTTCAGCCGTCCAATGTGGAGCTGGAAGCGTCACTTGCCATGCTCTCAGCTGTATCAAATGAGTCATCTTGAGCAAGGCCTACCCAGATGAAGTCAATTTGTTAATGTTTGGCCTCTGCCCTGGGAGGACCCTGCCAGGTGCTTAAGGATAAAACAACTCAGCAGAGATCTAGCAAGGGGTTGGCAAGACCTTCCCAAGGGCCAATGGTTCTGCCAAGGACCTCATCTCTGCCTGGTATGTGAGGGCAAACCCTTGTTTCTCCCTGCCACTCCTGCCTCGGCCCCCTGAGCTCCTGCCCTGAGGTGGCACCCTGATCCTAGGCGTCTCATATTCTGCCCATTGCTGCCAGAAAAGAAACAAGCACCAGAGCCTGTCTTAGGTCAGCCTGGTCTTTCCAGAAGCTAGCCAGGGAGGGCAAGCCCTGTGTTCTCAGCCTGCCTGGCTTGTAGCCAGAAAATCAGAGCTGCTCCGTTGGAAAGACTTTCTAGAGACTAGAAACTGTATCTGGCTTGTGTGCTTTTAAGCCGCTTATTTTTGCAAAGCTAATTCTTGGCTTATTGATCAAGATTCGTCGGGTGTGCATTTTAAGTGGAATAACCATATTCCCTAAACCAAAACTTGGTTAGATGGTCTGACCATGGGTTTTTGGGAGAGGAATTTATATACAAGAAAAGCCTTACAAAGGTATAAAAATGAAGTAACATGTAGTTAACAAATTTGACAAATCACCTTTATTGAAATGAGCAGCTATATGAGATTATATGAAATAAGAACAGGCCAGAATAATTCACAACAAATATTGAGCATCAGTTATGTACAGATACTATTCTTGGTCCTGGAAATATATCCGAGTACAAAATAAAAAGCAGTATCTCTGCCCTCATGGAACTACATTCTAGAATCAGGGCTGTATTTCACCAAACTTGCAAAGGGCTTTCCTGGGGTATTTTTAAAAGGTAAAGTCTTTTCAGGTGTCAGCCTTTTAGTGAATAAACTTTGAAGTAAAATCAGCTATTATGGCAGTGTTTTTCTATCTATGCCACATGGGAGATGTTGGAAAATTCATCTGGCAATTGGCTCTGGCTGGCACTTGGCTAAGGAATACAGAATTGAATTTTAGTCCTTGGGTGACTTGATCTCATGCTCCAGGCACACCTTTGTTGGGATCCAGTAATCAAACAAAAGACCAGTGCATTTTGGTTCTCTGGCTATACTCCTTACAGGGTTTCATTCCCTGAGTCCTTTCAACTGATATAGGCATTGCTTGTATCGAGTTACAGCCTTTGAAGTGGTCATTGCTCCCACTGTATCTCAAAGTCCAGGCCCATAGGCTGTGCAATTTCCTGTACGTGGTTGTCATTATGTACCTTTTATGTAACCTTAGTATGCAGCACCAGTACCTGACACATGAGACGTTCTTAAATACTTCTGGAATGAATGAATGAATGAGCAAATGGACGCCTGGATGATAGTTTGACTTGTTAGCAAGGGGAGTGTTTGTCAGCTCCCATCGCGCTTGTGGAAAAAGTATCCTTTAAAATAAGAAAAGGCGTGGATCACAAAGGACAATCCGCCACCCCGGGGTTTGAGGTTATACTTCTCCCATAGGTGAGTTGTGCCAGCAATAACGAGTAGCCAGAGTTGATTGATTGAATCAGTTTCTAAGACTCATGGAGTTCCACAGCCAGCTCTCTAATTCAGTACTGCTCAAGCTTCAGTGCCCATGAGAAGCACCTGGAAGGCTTATTAAAACACAGATTGTTTGGCCCTACCCTCAGAGTTCTGACTCATTACATCTGGGGTGGGGCCCAAGAGTCGAAAGTTCTGAGAAGTTACCAGGTGATGCTAATAATGCTGCTGGCCTGGGGACCACTTTTTGAGAACCACTAATCCATAAACAGAGCTGCTGTAATTGACAGCGGAGTTAAAAGCACATGTGCTCTGACCAGTCTTCAAATCCCAGTTCTACCCCTTCCTGTGTGGCCCTGGACATGTTTCTTCACCTTTTTGATCTGTAAATTGGAATAATAATATGTTGTACAGACAAGATAATGCATATAGAGAGCTTAGCTCAGCACTCTGAACTGAACAAATGTTAAGTACTATTATTGCTTTGTATCTCAATAGCTTGGTACATAGTAGAATCTCAATTAAATGTCTGACTGATGAAGCAGGTATTAGTTGGGGGCCTAGAAAAGAAGGGAGAATTTTGAGTTTAAAAAAATATTCAAAAAAAGTTTGGCTTTTAATATTCAACTTAAGGTTGAGGCAGATGCCTTGATGCTGCTGCAGGTGAAATGTTGATGCTAAAACAGCACAAATCATTTGCTGGTGTTTTTCCGACCCCAAATATGTCTTGACAGGCATTCAGTGGATTAGAATCTGCGAGAGAACCAAAGGCCAAGAGTAGGTGGAGATGTTGCAGCTTGTGCATGAGACCTGCAAACCTGGTGTCAAATGTCCTTAGTTTAACATTGTGTGTCATCCCTAGGCCGGTGGGCAGGCCAAATTCCGTGTTTAGAATACTTCTGTGGTTCTGTTTAAAATCCACATTCAGCAGAAAGACTCAATGAGTTTGTTTGAAATGAGGAATTTCCCTCTCTCTTTCTTTTGTGTGTACACATGCTCATTATTTTCCAAAGTGTGGTCCATAGACCACATCAGCCTGGGGTGCTTGGTGAAAATGGAGATTCCTGATCCGGACCTAGTGAATTAGAATCCCTAGAAGTGAGGGGTCAGAAAATCTGCATTTTAAAATGAATCCTGCTATTCTGGTGCACATTAAAGCTTGGGAAACACCACCACAAAAGACTATCCATCCTACATGACAGCGATTATGGTTATATTTGTTAATTGTAATTAATCATAGAGGAGTTCATAATATTGACTCCAGGATCCCCAGTAGCTCCATAAAGTTCATTCCAAGACCACACATATTTTGAAGATTGGCTTATGCCACCCTACTCCAATACTCAGCCTGTGTACAATAAAGAACAGCTAGGAGTGAAATGCAATTCAACAATGATTTATTAATAAGTATCACTATAGTTGTTCTGATATGTGCAGAGCTGGATGCTTTGAGGCTATCAAATTGGAAAACAATATGAGTTCCTGATTTCAGGTGACTCTCATTGTGCTGAACTGGCCCAACCAAGAGCCTCACTCCTGTGTGTCTTTTTGCAAAATTGAATGACTGCTCCTGGAGTCTATTCTCTGGGTTAAAACAAATCACCATGTTCTACTCTGTTATCTCTTTGATTCAAAGTCCATAGCCAGTAACCCTAGACATACTTCATTCATTGGAAGAGACAGAAATTAACAGTTAGAATTCAAATAAGTCAGGACCAGTGCCCAACCAAGGGCATCAACGACAGGGAGCAATTAAGATTCTGTACTAGATGTCTGTACACGGCTCTTCAGTGTTAGCCATGGTAGTAGGACTGAGAGCTTCTCCCCACTCCACCTGTCTCTGACTTGGCCTGGCCAAATGACTGGTTTCTATTTTCTGCCTTCATTTGGCGCCTTACTCTGCCATCTTCTGTTTCTGATCCTGACCTGGTAACCTATGCTCATCCAGAATCCTTTACTGCATCTGCGACTTCCTTGCCACCTCTGTTTATCCACAAAGGATAAATGACTTCAGGGACTGTATAAAGAAAGAGCCAGCACCCTCTCTATGCCTCATAGGTCTATAAATATGCACACCCATTACACCCATTGGCACAGTGTGATAACTTGCTATTGAAATACAAGCATTGGTTACTCATATGTTCAACCATTTAGTCCAGCTCTTTGAAGAGCATGTTGAAGAATAAACACTAATAAACATCAGGAAGAAAAATCAGCAAATCCTTTAATGAGGGCTTCATCTATAACTTAGCAGAGGATAACAAGTCAAAGTGTAAGACTTAATTTTTTGGTGTCAGAACACTAAAGTTTTACCTGAGCCTTAGTCCCTATTATGAATGGGAAGAAAGTTAATATTTATTGAGCACCTATAATCTGCAACTTACACAGGTTGTGAGGAGGCCTAGATGGGACTTGAACTGAGGTCTCTCTGATGCTATGTTAGATTTTGGAAATGCAAATATTTTCATTCCCTCACGGCCACAAAGGGCCTTCTCCAAGGAAAAACCTCTTACTTTAACAAGTAATTATCTAGGGCAACAGCAATGTATGTGGAACCTCATCTGATAAACGTGCTTGTCCCTGATTATGGGAAAAAATCGTGTTTGGTCTTCAATTCTGATGATCTGTGTTTATATACTTTTGTTTTTATTGCGTATTTTCTGCCCTTCAGAGTTTCTAAAGCAAGCAAGCGTTAGCTCTGATTAAAGAGAACAACAGCGAATCAATCTTGTGTGATTTTTACTGTAAATGTTTGAATTACATTTATTACACATCTCTATCCCTTTATGCTGTCTGTTGATGTGAAGTCAAATTGGCCCTGTGCCAATGTGCTGGTTTAGAATGCATCGCCTTTGTGGGAGGTACAGTCGGATTCTGACTGTGATGAGAAAGGGAGACTCTGATAAAGGCTTTGGAGCCAGATGGCAGCTCTGATGAAGCTCCTGAGAGAAATGTGCCGGTGCAGTCATAGTGAGCATAACTCTGACCTGAATACGTAGATCTTAATTTCGAGAGACTAACTTCTAAAAGGAGTCAGTTAAAATGGGGAATTAACTGACGGAATCCTTTTTTATGTAAGTGAGTGCATTTAACACTTTAAGAAGCTTTCTGTCTGATGCTGAGAGAGATGCAGAGCAGTTGGAAATGAGGTTGGGAAGAAAATATGGCAACTTCAAACAGAGCAAGAAGATATTTGAGTTTTAAAGGCTGAATTTTAACTGAAAATAAGCCTCTCTGGTTTGGTTAAGCCAGTAAAACCTTAACTTGGATAAAAATAAATCAGAACCTATGTAAACATATTTGAATTGAAAGTACTAATAAAATACCCAGTTATTGAGAGTCCCCTATGTGATACATACTTTCTGCTAATTTTCACACCACCATCGCCAGAGGACATTCTTATCCCCATTTTACAGATGGGAAAACTGAGACTTAGGAAGGTGCAGTGATTTGTGTAACACTCTACAGATAGCAAGTGGCAGGCTTTGAATCCAGCTTGGCCTAACTCTTCAACATGTGCACTTCCCGCCTGTTAGTTGGCTCAGGCTGCCGTAACAAAAGACCACAGACTGGGCTGCTTAAACAACAGAAATCGTTTTTCTCACAGTTCTGGAGGCTAGAAATCCAAGGTCAAGGTGTCCGCAGGTTTGGTTTCTCCCGAGACCTCTCTCCTTAGTTTGCGGATGGCTGCATTCTCACTGTGTCCTCACATGGCCCTTTCTCTGTGCACACTCATTCCTGGTGTCTCTTCCTGTTCTTATGAGGGCACCAGTCAGACTAAATTAGAGCTCTGCCCTTCTGACTTCTTTTTATTTTAGTTACTTCATTAAAGGCCCTGTCTCCCAATACAGTCACATTGGGGGTTACGGCTTCAGTGTATGAATTTGGGGGACACAACTTAGTCCATATCACCACCCTATCTGACTATCCCTTAGATGCAGTCACAAGGGGATCTGAGATGAGACTTGTAATAAAACAAGATAATGTGGGTCCCACTCTGGTCAGAAGGCTCAGTGTAACTGAAAGGACTATCTTTACCCTGATGAAATTTTAAGAATTCTTAAATATGTTGAAGGGAAAACGAAGCAGCTTTGGATATAATTGACCTTATAAAACCTGTCTGAAGTCTGTCAAGAGGGTAACAGGGGAGGGAGCAGGTCAGTTATTGAATGACGGTGCCTGGCAGGGCTGGGGTTTGAAAAGAAATCTGTCTTTGAGAGGTTGGTTATGTCACTGCAAAAATCATTAATAGACAAAAGATTTTATGTTTTTGGATTTTCTCTAATGGGTATTTCTTAACTCACTTCAATTTCATTTACTAATTACTTAGGTTATAGTTTTGCTTATAAGTAAATAGCTTAGCTTTTTATTTAGTCTCTGACTTAAACTATCTATATTTTGTACTCATTCCTTAGTTGACAGACAGTTCAGTTGCAGCTGGAAAATAATAGGTTCCTTCCAGCACTTACTGACAGTGAAAGCTCAGGGCTGAGGTAAAATCCCTATGCAAGACCTTCATAACCTATGTCAGAATTATCTGAAATCCGGAACAATAGTAACAGAACTCGAATGACTAATGCTATCTGTGGTAGGCTTTAAGTGATCATGCTCTTACAGCCCCTGTGCTTGGGGTCTGGCTCAGTTCTGAGGTCCTACTATTGGTGAGCTGTTTCAAGACCTCATTTCCCTCCCCACGGGGGCAGAATATAAAGGCCCACCAAATGTAGACTACATCTGTTATTTTCTCCACACTACTGGGTTTGTCCCTCTGTCATAGAAAGAAATTACATTTGTCTGACATTGTACTCTTCATTGTCAGGTTGATAGATTGCCCTGTGTACCTCAAAATCTTTGTCAATTAATTATTTTCCTTTTTTTGTTCCAGGATTTTTCTAGGTAAGAAGTTAACAAATCTCTAATTTCTGACCATTGTTTCTTGCATTTTAAACACTGCTTTAAGTTCACCCTTTCTCATTTATCAGGCTTCTCATAATTCTCCACGAGCAGGATTCATATGCAACAAAACTAGAAGTCAGCCAAGCTGATTCTGACATCTCTCCCCTTCCCATTCCTCTCTCTCCTGAAGGAACTCTTCCTTATCTCCAACAGGAATTTAAACTATGCTCCCACTCCCATGGTGGGCTTATGTTCTTGCCTGGAAAGCAACTAATTGTGCTTTTCACTCACCTCCAGGTTTAAGGTATTATCCTTCCACAGTTTTTTTTATCATCTTTAATAGGGATCTCTTAAAAGACTTAAACTCGTCAAAGACCAAGGGACTGAGTCTCTATTTGTGGAATTTCACAGAAGAGTGTGCATGTAGGTTGGGAGCTTCTTTTTATCTCAGCAGCCCTCCTCTCAGAGGCAGCCCCCTAGTCCAGCGGTTTTCAATGGGAAGAAAAAAAGGCATTTGTAATGATGGTAGCCTCAGTTCCCCAGGGTTTAAAATTTCCTCTCAAGCCAGGAATCTGCTCCAGAGCAAGTGCTTCACCTATCTCCTGATTTGGTGGAAGGGCTAAGGGTTTTGAAAGATGCAAAAGCATTTGAGCTCATTTTGCTAGAAGTTAACCGTTCAAGGTCTTCAATGAAAATGGGAGCAATCTTTTAAAATGACAGATTAAGAATGTCATGGTAAAAAAAAAAAGGGTAGAGCTTATGAGGACTGTGCAATTAGTTACGCGTTAGGTAAGCCTAGACACATAACTACTGGGGTCATAAAATACTGGAATTTTGTGGACAGGACCTTAGAGGTTCTCCAACTTATTTATCTAATGGGAGGCGATGTGGAATAATGGGGGGAAAAAAAGAAACACATGCTTTGGAGTCAGCAGGACCTGAGTTTGAATCCTACTCTTAGTGGATGACCTTGGGAAAATGAAGACCTTCTTGGGTCTTAATTTCCACTTCTTCGTAGTTTCCACTTCTGCAAAATGAGGATGGTAATGCCTTCTAATGAGGGCTGTTGTGAGGTTTGCAGATCATGCATATCTAAAGTACTGGGAATAATGCCCGGCCCATTGTAGCTGTTCAAATGGCAGCTGTATCATCATCATCATCATCATCATCATCATCATCATCATCATCATCATCATCATTAGGTTACAGATGAGGAAACTGAAAAGCAGAGATTAAATGACTTACTCAAGGTAATTTAGCATTTTATTTAAGAACAGGGACTAGAACCCAGGTCTCCCAAGTCTCTGACTCCTACCACAGCACACTGCACTGCTCCATCAACTGTCCCATATAGTATATGACACTTTATAAGAAAATGCCAAATTGGGGTAAGAATTAAAAACTCAATCTAGCAATCTGAATTCATGGGTTAACTGTTCTTCCTTTTTGTACTCTAAAAAAAGTTTGCTCAGGACAAGCATGCCAGACTAATAGGAGTCTCCTGGAAGTCATTTTTCAGAAAGAGAAGGACAAATGCTAAGCGGTTAAGGGGCTTGTTTAAAAGAAAGAACCTTTAGTATTTTTACGAAGTGACATTATCACCATTATACATTGAATAATTCAGAGTTCTTTGATTCCAAATATCTTTATCTCCTGTCTACAAGTATTCACTCCATTTGAAAGAAAAGGAAATTGAAGTCCACAGAGGTGAGGGACTTGCCCAATGTCACAAAGCTGGTAAGTGGCAGAATCATAATTAGAACAAAGATCTCCTGACTCAGTTAAGAGCACTTTCTATCCCACAATAATCCCCCAGATTAAAATACCCTTTTATTTTATTTTTTCTTGGTGTTGTACATTCTATGGGTTTGGACAAATATATAATGTCATATATCCATCATTATAATATCATACAGAGTATTTTCACTGCCCTAAAAGTCTTCTGTACTCTGTCTATTCTTCTCTCCCTCCCTCCAAGGGAATCACTGATCTTTTTATTGTCTCCATAGTTTTGCCTTTTCCAGAAAGTCATATAGTTGGAATCAATCATGCAGTATGTAGCCTTTTCAGATTGGCTCCTTTCACTTGGTCATATGCATTTAAGTTTCCTCCATGTCTTTTCATGGCTTGATAGTTCATTTCTTTTTAGCCCTGAATAATATTCCATCATCTGGATGTACACTTTATTTATCCATCCACCTACTGGGGGACATTTTGGTTGCTTCCAAGTTTTGGCAATTGTGAATAATGCTGCTATAAACATCTATGTGCAGGTTTTTGTGTGGACGTAAGTTTTCAACTCCTTTGGGTAAATACCAAGGAATAAGTGTCACCCAGGGAAGTTCCTAACACATTTTCCATGTCTAATGCTTTGTTTTTAAGTTGTGCTTGCTTATAGGAACCAAGGCAGAACAATGCCAGGTGGCCAAACAGCAGAACCAGTCCAAACCAGAAAAGTCCAAGATGGCAATGGTGTGCCATGTGCAAAAGGAAATGTGCGCAAAAGGTGCCGGGTGCAAGAAGGGAAGATCTGCACATGCCCCAAATGTGCCCCCCCCCCCGAGCCATGACGTGGAGACCCCTCCCCCTTCACATCCCATAAGAACCCTGCTCACCTTCCCTTCGGGGAGAAGGTATTTTAGAGCACGAGCTCTGCCTCCTCCATTCATTGATCAATGAATAATGTTTCTGCTCTGCTATTCCAAATCTGGTCTCATTCCATTGGCGCAGGGGGCTCTGGGCAAAAGGACCCATATGAGGGTCACCAGTCCCTTGGGGCTCAGTAACATCAGATGGCTGGATAATGCAGCAGAGTATGCTTAGTTTTGCAAAAGCTGCCAAACTGTCTTCCAAAGTGGCTGTACCATTTTGCATTTCCACCAGCAATGAATGAGAGTTCCTGTTGCTCTACATCCTTGTCAGCATTTACTGTTGTCAGTGTTCTGGAGTTTGGCCATTCTAATAGATGACCCTTTTATTTTTTCCTTGACCTTTCAGATATCAAATTCTTGAATAATAACTGGGTAGGGACATGATAATCCCTTGGAACTATTTGAGACAATGTTACCCAGATATCTTTATTGCTAGCAAGTGGCACCATCAACTTGATTTTTTCTTTTTATTGATTCCACAGGTTTTTGAATATAGCTGGCTGGTGACCCAGATTCCTTCCTCTATATACCACTCTGGCTCTCCTGAAGATTTAAGTCTCTATTTTGGTCTCCCTGCTCTGTTTCTTGGTCTAGCTGTGGACATATTTCAGCTCATAAGGTTTAGCCTTCACCTAACCCTTTAGATCCTGGAATTGGCCCCATTTGGTAGGACACTGAAACTCATCAAGGGCCTTTTCCCCATCTGTCTGGTTTTCCTTTGTGCTCAGTTCCTAACCACAGGAACTGAGTGTTGGGAACTTACTAGTGATTTCTAGAACTTCCTCTTGTCATGATATGGTAACTAATCCTGTTATGCTCCTGATAAGCATTCTTGGAGACTGTCAGAGGAACTTGATGGTATCCTAGAGCCAGGCTGACAATTGTAAAACTGTGCTGGGGGTTATAATAGAAAACATATATTTCACTGTAGTAACTAAAGGCTTGCTGTAACCAAAAGATTGACTGGGAGAGGTGCTGCCACTATATAGCTTGTAGAATCTTTCAGAATAGCTTTACAAATGACTTCATTATTGCTTGGTAGCAGCCCAAACAAAAATACCACTAATAGCACTTGCCTAAGCTAAGCAAGCTCCAACAATATTTTATAATCTGACTCTTAGAAGTAGTAAATCTTTGAGTTAAAATTACATATCATTAATATGACAAAAAGGGGCATTGTTAAACCTCTTGCTTTGGTATCTTCTTCCTAACAGCTAGAGGTGAGGGCTAACTGGGAGGGGCTCTATGTCTGGCTTCTACTATGTGACCTTGAGCTGGAAGGGCTTGAGATGGGAGGGAGTAGAAGTAAAGAGGGGGCTCCTGGAACTTCTTGATCCCATCTATATGCAAATCACTTAACATTATGCAAATTATTTCTCTGAAATTCAATTAGACTCCCAAGAGTAAACAATTTCCACTCCCACCACTGTACTTTCTGCCTCCTGACCAAATTTTCTTATTTGTAAAAGGAAGAGAGCTATTGTATTGTATTGTATGTCCTACCAGAGAACAGGAATGGGACAAACAACAAACAGGATCTCATTGAGGCAAAAACAATTCTGGACAACCATGTTGTGAATCGCTGTTGGATGTAGCTAGAGAAGCTTGAAAGAAACAAACCCTGACAGGAACTACTGAGAAACAAAAACTCACACTGAGTTGTGGCCCCCAGGCATGCATAACATTTGGCATACTGCTTTCTCTGAATTCCATTCTCTTTATGGTTTCATGGGGCCTGTATTTCAGGTATGAGGACTATGACTGCAAATACTTTTTGAACCAAAGGCCTACAGTCCTCTTCTCTTCCCCCTAAATACACACACAATATTTAGCACTCTCAGATCATATGACCTAAAAGTTTCTGTTCACCTGCACTGGTTTCTTCTAGTGTGGGATGGATCCTGAAGAGCTGGGGCCAAGGACTGATCATTCATCCATCCATCCATTTATTCAGTCACTGATTCATTCAACACATATTTGAGTGCTTACAGTTTGCCAGGCACTTTATTTGGCATTGAGGGAAGATACAAAGATGTGGTCGATGCTAAAAAGAAATTTAATGTATTATGAGAACATAGGATACAGGGACCTAATGTGGGATAGGAGAGGGTGGCTGGGTTATGGAAGGCTTCCCTAGGAGGTGCATAATAAATGGAAGTCAGCCAGATGAATAGGGGTGAGACATGTTCCTGCAGAAGAAAGGCATGTGCGTAGGCTCTGAGTATAAAGGAGTGTAAGTATTTTGTTATGAGTGGAAGAGAAGATGGGGTAATTTTAGATGGATAGGTTGGCCAGGACCAGATCATACAAGGTCTTATAGAACAAGGTAAGTATTTGCCTCCCCTGACCCATTCTCTCCAAACTTCAGGCCTTGCCTCCCTTATTGTCCAGGCTTTGAAGTTCTTCTACCCTTATATTAGCTCCCTAATCCCCAAACGTTAAGTAAGAGGAGACTACCAGTCTCCCAGGACCAAAGGTGGCTGTGCAGATGGTGAGCACAGGATTTGTCCACTTTCTCAAGGGGGAACCATTTAAAGCTGGTTCTTTCAGGACAGGCAAACCAAAGAACTCTGTGTTCCATGGGGAGTAACATTAGAGACTGTGTTACTTGCTGTCAAGAAATGGTGTATGTAAATCATTTTTATGACTTGAGCCTAATTGTGCGAGGTCAAGGAGGGAGTCATAAAATTCCTGAAATTTATAATAACTGTGCCTTATTTTGTCTTGCATCCATAGTACTGCTATCTAACACATATTAGCCGCTTAATAAGTACCTGTTGAGTGAATGAATGGATGCTTATAATCTTGTATTGGTAGAAACCTGTGAGGGCAGCTCTCATAAATCTACAAATTGGTTCCTGGGGCCATTGTTAGAGAACTTGAGCTGACTGGAGAATTGTTGACATGAAACAGTAATGCTTTTCTTAAAACAAGCAGGGTGGGGTTAGGATCCATCTTAGAACTCTAAACGCCAGATTTCATGGACTCAAGGCCTCCTTGAATGTGCCATCTCAGAGATTCCAGATTAAGGTACCATATGCCATCCAGATAGGCTATGTCCATAATGATTTCACTGGAATTATTACAAAATAATGTATGTGTGTGAGCTACATTTTTGTGAAGGAAAATTTATTTAGGTGCTACTAAGAAAAACATCTATTATTATTCATTAGAGCCATCAAATCTTGCCTCTGGATGACTCAAAGAACTTTCATTTTTAAAGATAGGGGAGAAAAGTAGGGGTCAGAAAAGGAAAATACCAAATAGTGGTCTTTCCACTGGGCAGTAGAGTGTCCTAAAGTCTTTTTACTCAACGGTTCACTAGGCGCTAAGTGCTAATCATCAGTAAAATCAACTCATACCCTTTGAGTCATACTATCCCAGAAGGCATTTATTTGTCAAGAGACAGATGAGTGATTAGTCTAAACTTGTTTGGAGAGGATAGAAAGCCTCAGCTTCTGAACTCAGCTTCAACTTACTGGCAAACAGACTTCCAGAAGTCGGGCTTCTCTTTTCAGAACCTCTGAGCAAAGGGCCTTCTAGGACATCTTGAGAAGTTACTGGACTTACTGGACTTACTGGACACAGGCAAGATGGTATCTTCATTACAGAAGAAATTCAGTGATTGAGGCAGGGTTGACCTTGTATGGATGGAGCAGGGGCTTCTTTTGCAGCATGCTTTGAGGGCCCACCCTCCCCCCCAAAAAAGAATGTTTTTCCCCAGCTTGCAGCCAGGAGCCTGATATTCCAGAAGCCAGCCAAGTTACTGAAAGTCAATTCACTGACAGTTGATTCATCCAGAACTATCTAGCTGAATAATTAATTGGCCAAGTCACCAACTGAGCGATTGTTTTTTGAAGGTTTACCATGCTTGACCGCAGCCGTCTTGCAGCCAGTATGGGGTAGGGGAGAGGAGTGGGGGAGGAGCAATAGGGAGATTCTGCCCCTTTGAGATAATAACATACCTTTCCTTCCTCTGAAATTGTTTAATTATCGATTCACCAAAGACTTGTTTCAATTAACTACTTAAAAATTTTTTCTTAAATAATTTGTGCTATATGGGATATATATTAGTCAAAAAAGGCTAGGCTATGCTACAGTAACCAATTAACCTCAATCTCAGTGTCCTGAAATAACAAAGGTTTATTTCTCATGTACGGTTGATACCAGTGCAAGTTGGAGTTTGTGAGAAAGCTCAGATACTCAGGGACTCAAGCTGATGGAGGATGAGCCCAGGCTGATGGAGATTCTTCCATCTTGTAGCTGCACTATTCGGAACACATGCCAGGGTAAGGGAAGAGACTGGAGAGTCACTAAGGACTTCTGATTGTTTCAGGCTGGAAGTGATACATGTAGTTTCCCTTGTTTCATTAGCCGGAACTAATCACATATTCCTACCTAACTGCAGAGTGGCTAGGTCTCTTTTATGGAAAGGAGAACAGGAATTGGTGACCACTAAGAATATCAATGCAGGATGGGCTTAATAATTTTGGAGGCTTTTTCTGAAATTTCAGGTTTACCGAGATTTGCAACAGTGCTTTTGCTGCAGCTGGAGTTGGGTGATGGATGAGGGTTGGCAGGGGAGGCTACGTCCCATGGCAGAGGCTTAGGTGTCCTGTTCTGCCCTAGGAGGTGGAGCAGGCAAGACTTGCTGTTGGTGACCTTAGTACCCTCACCCCCATACACACTCACACATGCTCTTCGGGGGGCAGGCAGGAGGGCAGGCACACAGAGAGGTAGCTCAGAGATCTGATCAGAACTAACAGGCTTTGATGAGTTGATTATTTGATGAAATGAATTTCAGAGAATTGGCTTTGGGTGATTTGATTTTTGGTGAATTAACCTAAAGCCAGAAATTACGGACTAACTCTTTTTGTGTTTCTTTATGTCATTTTTAAATGTTTTTATTTATTTTATTTTTTCAGCTTCATTGAGGTATAATTGACAAATACAACTGTAATATATTTAAAGTGTATGACGTGATGATTTGATATATGTATACATTGTGAAAGCATTCCCACCACCAAGTTAATTACGTGTTTTTTAATTTTAATATGAATTTAGCATGAGAAAGGATGGATAATTTTATCAGCCGGGTGATAATAGGCTGTGGTTTAGAAAGGGTTGTGAGAGAAGAAAGAGAAGGGAGGGGACAGGAGAGAGGAGGGAGGGCCTAGGGATTGGGCAGTGCTATTAGAAAAAGGGTACAATTTTGTTGATGGCTCTTCCTTGATACAAGGCCTGGTCCCTGGAGGCTAATTTTGAAAGTCCAATGAACTGAGTTTCTCTCTGTTGTTTGTTTGTAGCTTCCAATGTAAAGCAGCATTGCTAAAAACATTTTCAATTTTATATTGGTTTACAATAAACTAAGTTAATAGTTCCTTTTTATGTTAAGCTGAAAGTACTTTTTTTATAACAAAAGATTTTTATTAAGACAATTTTATATTATTACAATAGTTAGGATTGGTATACATTTATTTTTTTAATTTCATTTTATTTTTTAAAATAAATTTATATATAAGGTGTACAGCATGATCATTTGCTATACATATACATTGTGAAATGATTACTACCTCAAGCCAATTAACATATCTCCTCACATGGTTGCCACTAATTAACATATCTCCTCACATAGTTGCCACTTATTTTGTGTGTGTGGTGAGAGCACCTGAAATCTGCTCTCTTAGCAAATTCCCAGCATATGACAGTATTAACTACAGTCATCATGCTGTACATTAGATCTCTAGACTTATTCACCCTACATAACTGTAACTTTGTACTCTTTGACCAACATCTCCCCATTTCCCCCCTGATAACCACTGTTCTACTCTCTGCTTCTACGTATTTGACTTTTTTAGATTTCACATATAAGTGAGATCATGCAGTTGTTTTTTTCGTTCTGTGTCTGGTGTATTTCATTTAGCATAATGGCCTCCAGTTTCATCCATGTTGTTGCAAATGACAGGATCTCCTTCTTTTTTAAGGCTGAATAATACTCAAATATATATCACAATTTCTTTATCCATTCATCCATTAACCAACATTTAGGTTGTTTCCGTATCTTGGCTATTGTGAATAATGCTGCAGTGAATACGGGAGTGCAGATATTTCTTCGAGGTACGGATTTCATTTTCTTTGGGTATATATCCAGACGAGGGATTGTTGGATCATGTGGTAGTTTTATTTTTAGTCTTTTGAGAAACATCCAGGCCGTTTTCTGTAACAGCTGTACCAATTTAAATTTCCACCAGCAGTGTACAGGGGTTACCTTTTCTCTACAGTCATGGCATATTTACAGAAATAGAAAAAATTGTTCTAAAATTTTGATGGAACCACAAAAGATCCCAAATAGCCAAAGAAATCTTAAGAAAGAAGAACAAAGCTAAAGGCATCATATTTCCTGATCTCAAACTATATTACAAAGCTATAATAATCAAAACAGTATAGTACTGGCATAAAAATAGACATATGGGCCAATGGAAAAGAACTAAGAGCCCAGAAATAAACCTATGTATATACGGTCAACTAATTTTTGAATAAGGGCATCAAGAATACACAATGGGGGAAGGATAGTCTTTTCAATTAATGGTGTGGGGAAGACTAGATATCCACATGCAAAAGAATGAGATTGGACCTTATCTTATACCATGCACAAAAATCAACTCAAAATGGATTAAAGACTTAAATGTAAGACCTGAAACCATAAAACTCCTAGAAGAAAACATAGGGGGAAAGCTCCTTGATATTTGCCTTGGCAATGATTTTTTTGGACATGACATCAAAAGTAAAGGCAACAAAAGCCAAGATAAACAAGTGAGACTACATCAAACTAAAATGTTTCTGCATAGCAAAGGAAACCATCAACAAAATGAAAAGGCAGTCTACATATTGGGAGAAAATATTTGCAAACCATGTATCTAATAAGGGGTTAATATGCAAAATACATAAGGAAATATACAACTCCATAGCAAAAAAACAACCCAAATGAAAACTAGGCAAAGGACCTGAATAGACATTTTTCCAAAGATGACATACCAATAGTCAAAACGCCCTTTAAAAGACATTCAACATTACTAATCATCAGGGAAATGCAAATCAAAACCACAATGAGATATCACCTCATACCTGTTAGGATGGCTGTTAGCTGAAAGTACTTTTGTTCAACAGTCTATTTAGAAGAAATCTTCATAATAATTTTGTCCAACGTTTATCAAAGATTTAAATGAAATCATATGTTTGGGTCCTCTTTGTTCTCGGTTGTATCTCAAAATCCATTTTCTAGGTTAAACCATATGAAATTGCTGATTAACTGTTTTTGAGATAATAGTTTGAGCCCTTATTCTTCTGTTGCTCCTGGTCTATCCATAGCTTTGTGTAATGAAAAGATCAATGGTTGAGGAGTCAGGAGACCTTGTTCTAGTCTGAGATCTTAGACAAGGCAATCAACTTCTCGGACAAATGGGGGGCATACTTTTCTACCTATGATATATCCATTCATTCTTTCAACAGTTACTTATTGGATGCCTTCTAAGTGCCAGGCACTATGTTAGGCACTGGGGATGTGGTGAATGAGACAGGCATGGCCCCTGCCCTCCTGAATCTTGGAGTCTTATAGTTGATTATTAGGGCATTTGCACTATCATTTTCAGCAAGCATTCCAAATAACTCTTGACATTTTCACTAGTTTAGGCAAAAGTCTGGCAAATGCTCTTTCCAGTTAACTAAATCGGGTAACTAAGATGAACACACTGGTGGAACACTGACATTGACATCAACCAGTTGAAGGAATCAAGTAAGATCCATATCCACTTCACCTACAAGCAACAGCTATTTTGCCACCTTTTCCAGCTTCCCTATAGCCTGTACTGCCTCTGTAACAATCACGTAGGAATCTCAGCTTGGCAGTAGGCACTCCTTTAAAATATCCACCCACATGCAAAATGCCAGGAACTCTCTTTGCACTAGCATGCCGTGGGAGTTGCCCAAGGGAGGATAAGCTTGACTGTGAACTGGAGCCAAGACATGGGGAGGATGCTTGTTTTATTTCACTTAAAATTAAATATTGCTTAATTTAAAAAGTATTGTATATTTTGGAAATTAACCCCTTATCTGATTAAATTATCGGATATAAATCATCTTATATGATTTGCAAATATTTTCCCCCCATTGGTATGTTGTCTTTTTGATGGTTTCCTTTGTTGTGCAGAAGCTTTTCTTGTTTGATGTGGCCCCATTTGTTTATTTTTTCTTTTGTTTCCCTTGCTTGAGGAGACATGGTGTTCAAAAAGATGCTGCGCAGACTGATGTCAAAGAGCATAATGCTTATGTTTTCTTCTAGGAGTTTTATGGTTTCAGGTCTTACATTCAAGTATTTAATCTATTTTGAGTTAATTTTTGTGTGTGGTGTAAGACAATGGTCTACTTTCATTCTTTTGCACATGGCGGTCCAGTTTTCTCAACACCATTTATCGAAGAGACTTTCCATTCTCCATTGTATGTTCTTGGCTCCTTTGTCAAAGATTAGCTGTCTATAGATGTGTGAGTTTATTTCTGGGCTCTCAATTCTGTTCCATTGATTATAAGTCTGTTTTTCTGCCAGTACCATGCTGTTTTGATTACTATAGCTTTGTAGTACATTTTGAATTCAGGGAGTGTGATATCTTCAGCTTTGTTCTTTTTTCTCAGGATTTCTTTGGCTATTCGGGGTCTTTTGTTCAACATTATTAATTATTAGGGAAATACAAATCAAAACTACAATGAGATATCACCTCACATCCGTCACAATGGCTATAATTAACAAGACAAGAAATAACAAGTGTTGGAGAGGATGTGGAGAAAAGGGAGCCCTCATATACTGCTCGTGGGAATGCAAACTGATTCAGCCATTATGGAAAAGAGTATGGAGAGTTATTAAAAAATTAAAAATAGAACTCATATGATCCAGCAATCCCACTGCTAGGTATTTATCCAAAGAACATGAAAGCACTAATTCAAAAAGATATATGCACCCCTATGTTCATTGCAGCATTATTCACAATAGGCAAGACTTGGAAGAAACTCAAGTGCCCATCAATGGATGAATGGATAAAGAAGATAGGTATGTGTGTGTGTGTATATATATATATATACACACACACTATATAATACTTTTAATACTAATAATATATATATACTTTTACAATTATTTAGCAGAAAACTCCAAACAGTTGATCTCACCTACCAGTTTGACCTTGGAGCCTTGTTTGCTCTCCTAATTATACGCATTTCCTGGATCGCTCCCTATTATGCACATTTCCTGGATTCCTAGTGGGAAGACAGCTTTCCCCTAAGGCCAAAGATAAACCAAAAGTAGTTTCTTATCAGGAAAAGATTATAGGTTCCTAATATACAGTAAGCGTAAACCAAAATTATTCTTAACATAGTCCACTATGGGGAGCATTTAAAGAAAAATTGCAATTATTTCTAGGTGCCCTTAATTTCTGAGGCTGGGGATGAACATTATAAGGAGATAGAAGGGTTCTTCCAAACTACCTTGGGAGGGTGCACAATAAGGAGAAGAAAAGCTGACTTACCTTGAGGAGAAGACATCTGTGTCAATGCTCTGTCTCCCTGGAAGTCATGAGAAAGCCAGAAGTGGAGTGAGGATGTAGTCAGTTAATAACCTCATAACTTGTTCTTTGCATGCTTTTAGAAAGGATTTGAAGTACGGGTAATTCTATGGAGTGTGGAACGAGCTTTTTTCCTGGAGCAGCCCTAGGGCATTTGGTTTGCATCAGTAACCCTGGAAGAGCACTAATGTCTGCAAAAATCTCCTAGTGACCACCTTGGACCCCTGCTCCTGTGGCTGAGGATATGGTTGCCTTCTAAAGATTCAGCCCTACCCTAAGATTTGGGACTAATTTGTTTTATGCATTTGAGGAGACTGAGATCAGCAGATTGGAGACTCAGCATCATCACCTTGGCTGCTAACCATTGTCTGACTTTGTTCCTGAGATGCTGCTTATGACTAAATCCTCCCTTATATTCCAGTCCCTGCATTTGGGATCATGTCATGTTTCCTACTTCCTTCAGATTGAGATTCCTTGTCTTCCCTCCCAACTCTCCACTCCAGTCTTTTAAAGGATTTATTCGTTCATTCCAAAAGGTTTATGATTTTTACAGTTACTTACGTTCCCCATGGGTCAGATACCGTGTTAGATGCTGCCCGACCCTGATGGAGCTTATCTTTCTAACAAGGGAAACAGTATAAGTGAACAGGTAATTGTAATACAGTGCAATATATTGTAATCACGTAAGCATGAACACAGGATGTTATGTACTGGAGCACACAGTAGGGTCCTCTAGTTCAGTGGAGCAGGGACTCTGTAGAGGAGGTGATAGTTAATCTGAGGTTTGAAAGATGAGTATAGAAGTTAACTAGGCAGAACAAGTTATAGAGTAGAAGAGATTTCTTGATCTTAGATGTTCTGCTGCCCATGTTGAATCTGCCCAATCCTAACATCTTGGTGCCTGCTATTCACCATAATATTGTGTTGTGTCCCCCCGCTCAAGGCATCCACTTGGTCCACAGCTTGATACCTGATGACAAGTTTCACTCCTGTGGATTTTTTCCGAGTATGTGCCCTGTGGATCTCTCTGGTCTTTAGGCCTTAGCCAGCCCCACTTTGACTGTACAGCACTGGTTAGGACAGCATGGCATAGATATATTTTGTGCTCCTGGACAAAGGAGCATCATGATCTCCTGGGAAACCTCACTCCTAAGGGTCATTTAAGGGTGTGGCAACCAAGGCAATCGTCAGAGGTGTCAGTTGGTGGTGGTGTGGGGAGTTACTGTAGTTGCTGCCTGCACCAGAACCATGAAGAAAGGGATACTTACAGCTGTAGGTGGATTTGAGGTGGATGTAATGGCAGAAGGTCATGGATTTAGGCCTAGGAATTGAGTTGACAGGATGCTGGAAAGAAGCAAGGCAAACGCCAGCTGATGCTAGCAAGTGTGGATCAAAATGGCCAAGACAGAGAAAGGAAGGAGTTGGATTAGTGGCCAAAGCAGGAATATGGGGAGAAATGAAGTCCAGATTCTTTCCTGGACCAGCAGCCCAACTTGAAATGTTTTTGAATCGTAAACTAGAACAGACAGATGATGAACAGGCAGCCAAGTAGTTGGGAAGCCAAGCTTGGTTGTTACCAGGAAACAAAAGAAGTGAGGAGAAGAGGTGAGGTGTTTGGATGCAGTGGTAAGGGGTTCTGCTAGGGAGCTGTGTTGGCAGTGCTTTTGGAGTGTTTCTTTTTACAGAGATAACTCAGAGTTTCCCGAGTAAGGTTAGGGGCTTGGGAGGAGATAGTGCCCCTGTCAGAGATTAACTTCATCCTTATTCTTTCTTGTTTAGCCTGAAGTTCTGCCTCCAAAGGAAGGTGGACTTGATCATAGTGAAGTTGTTGGAGTTTCTCCCTGGAAGAGTCAGTTTGTGAAAAATTCAGTCTAATTCTTTTCCTGCTTGCAGATTGACATTAAGATTTCTAAGGACAGGAATTATGAAACTGTAATTCCCAAAAGGCTGATTGGTGCTATCCATGATCGAATCTTCACCAGTCTTCACAAATGTTGAAAAATGGGATCAATGTATAGTGAGTTTTTTTGGGGGGGAGAGGGTGAGATCTAGTCACATAGATACGATGTAGTTCAAGTATATTCATTATGTTTTCACTTTGAAATATTTTATGTGTGTGTATAATAAAATATATAATTATAGTTTAAAGAAAAAATATTACCCTAGATAAAGAAATAGAATAGTCATGTGCCACATAACGACATTTCCGTCAACGACAGGCTGCATATACGACAGTGGTCCCATAAGATGAGAATCATATAGCCTAAGTGTGCAGTAGGCTGTACCACATAGGTTTGTGTAAGTACACTCCATGGTGTTCACACAAGGACAGAATTGCCTAATGGCGCATTTCTCAGAACATATCCCCATCGTTAAGTGACACATGACTATGGCTAGTACCTTAAGACTTCACTGGTGGGCTTCCCTCAATAGCACCTTCATCTGTACCCGCGGTCCCAGAGGAAACCACAAGGAAAAACTGACTTGTGAATCATTCCTTGCTTTTCTTTGTTGTTATAGCAACTGGGTATGTATTCCTAAATATATATATATATTGTTTAGTTTGGCTGTTTTTTAAGCTTTATATGAATGGAATCATACTGTATATTCTTCTTTGACTCAGCATTATGCTAGTGAGTTTTATCCATGCTAATACATATTGCTGTAGTTTGTTTCTATTGCTCTGTGGGAATACACCTAAATTCATTTACGCAATCTATTATTTATAGATATTTGATTTTTTTCCGACTGTTTTTATATTACAAGCGAATACCATTATAAACATGATTTTTCTTGTCTCTTACTACATACGCGTGAGGGTTTTTCTTGAGTATTTACCCAGGAGTAGAATCGCTGGGTTAAGGAATATGTGTATATTCAACTTCACTAAGTAATTCCAATCTGTTTTCTCAAGTATCTAGAGTTTTGTAAGGTATCAAAGAAATTCAAAAGCATCACATAGTCATTAGTAGTTGGTATTTTGTCAGACTTTAAATTTTTGCCAATTTGGTGAGTATTGAGGGTATATAATTAGGGTTTTATTTCACATTATCCTGGTTACTAATGAGGTTTTTATTAAGATTTCCCCTTTTTTCTAAAAATCTGTTCAAGCCTTTTGCCCATTTTTTTCCTGCAGGGTAGGTGGTTTGTTTCATATTTATTTTTAGGAATATGTATAAACCTTTATACACACATATAGTGTTATATGTGTTGTAAATATCTTCTTTCACATTGCGGCTTGTTTTTTCATTTGCCTTATGGTCTTTTGATGAATGGAAGTTCTTGATTTTAATGTAGTCCAATTTTTCAGTCTTTTCCTATATGACTTGTACTTTGTGTTTTGTTTAAGAAGTCCTTCTTTATTCGAATGTCATAAAAATAGTCTCCATTGTATAATAATTACTCTATGATTTTGTCTTTCACATTTAAGTACTCGATCTACCAGAAACTTATTTTTTGTGTGTGTGGTTTGAGTAAAGATTCACGTTATTATTTTTTCCAAATGGATAACCCTTCGTTCCAGCACCAGTTTTAAAAAGTCCATCCAGTCCCTCATTGATCTGCAATAACACCATTGTCATGTGTCACGTGCCTATGTATGCACAGGTCTGTTTCTAGGCTGTTAATTGTGCTCCATTGATCTACTTAATTAATTACTATAGATTTATGTTAACTCTTGATATCTGGTAGGGAAATTTCCTCAGCTTGTTCTTTTTCATCAAGTGTGTCTTGGCTATTTTTGGCCTTTGCACTTCCTTACAAATTTTAAAATCAGTTGCCAAGTTTCACAAAAAGAAAAATGTTGGGATTCTGATTTGGATGCCACTAAAGCCACTAATAGTTAAAGAAAAAATTTAATCAAGCTTAAAAAAAGAAAACAATAGTGTACAACATATTCTGCTCTCAGCCACGACTGGTACAAAAGTTTCCTTCTTAGAAAGCTCATCCCTGGAATAATGCTTGACTTTCCCTTAGCGTCTATTTTTCTTACTCTAGAGTCTAGAGTCTAGCCCGACTTTTTTTTTTTTTAACTTCAAAAGGTCTTTATCATTCTTATTTGGGCAATAACAGTTGAACAATATGAGATGTCATCAAATGGGCTACTTGTTGATTCAATCAATAAAAGTTGAAGAAAAAATACCTGTTTTTATTTTTACTACCCTGGTAATAGTTCCAGTGGAAGAATTAAAAATAAAAAAAGCAAAACATAAAATGAAGACAAGAAACACACACACAGAGACTCCAGTTACTACTTCTAGCTCAAAAAAAACATTCAAATCAAAATGAAAGAGAAATGTGTGCACGTCATTAGCCAGACTATACCACCTGAACCAATTGCTGTAAGTGTGCCACGAATAAATGTTTTCCTTTTAAATACTAGGTTCAAATATTTCTTCCTGGAATTCATCCATAGTTGGTCCCCAGTAAATGCCTTGTTTTCAGTTATAACAGAGATAACATATATTCAGTTATATTCAGAGATAACATATAAGTTATTTGGTTTCATCATGGAGATTTTTGACTCAAACCAATCAAGTTTTCATTAGTCTGTTTAGTGAGGAAAATGCCATCATACTTGACATTAACTCAAATTCATCCATAATCATCTATTATGTTCTCTTCTTTCTTGACTGAGCTAAAGTATTCATCAACAGAAAGGTTTCTGGTATATATCACTTGGCATCTTAAATATATTTAGCATGAAGAGGAAAAGCCCATTTTAGCTCATCTTGTTCTTTGTGAGTTTGCTTCATTTCATTAATACAGAATACCACAGGCCTAAGGAGAACATCAATAAATAAAATCTAATATACTTTAAATTAGAAAACTTGAGGTTTAGCTCTTGCTTAATATTTATAAAACCTGATTACTCAGTTCAGAAAAGTACTATAACTTTCATTTTCAAATAAACAAAAGATAGAATTTGCTTGGTTGTCCCACTTTTCAGCAGAGCCAGTTTGATGAGCAGTGAATTAACATATCAGAAACATATGTATCTAATTATGCTATGCTGGCTTCAGGGTTAGGGAGAAAAATGTTCTTAAATGCTATTGGGAAATGGACTCAGCTGTTTGTAACAACCTCCCATTGCTACTTTCCATTCCTACCCCCAAAAAGCATCCTGTCACTCAAACCCAGCCCTCCAGGACTGGTTATCTTTTAAGGCAGTGGTTTGCAGACCTTCAGCTTTATGAGACCTGTGAAATTTTATTTTAAAAATGAAGGTGGAGGGGACCTCACATGCATTGCCAGCTTTTAAAGAAACAGCTATTACTTGTCCCCATCCTTTCTTTACAGAAAGGATATTATAACACGAACTAAAAAAAGTATTAAAGACACGACTTCAGACTAAACATAGTCCTTCAAATTAAATAAATTTAACTGTATGAAAAACTCAATATATTGACTTCTATTTAGAGTATCATGGCAGGTTAGACCATTGGATCAATTCTCCTGTTGAAAACAAGTAAATCCTGTACAAAATATATTGTAAAAATCCCCTTAAATTCAATGACTAGCAAAAAAAGTACTTCTTAGGCCAAAAAGTAAATTAGAGTCAGAACCCAGAAAGGTAAACAGAGCTGCAAGTAGCATTCACCCTAAGAGCATTTCTCAAACAAAGGAAACTAGAGACTTGGCCTTCCTTATCTCTATGAGTGTTTTTTGCCTTATAGTCTGTTTTGCCTGATACTAATATAACTACAACTTCTTAATTTTCTGTAGAATTTGCCTAGTATATGTTTTTTCATCTTTTTATTTTCACTCTTTTTAGATTCCTATGTTTTATATGTGTTTCTTGTAAGCAGCATAAAGTTGAATTTCTTTTACTATTTTCCCAGTCTGACAATTTTTGCCTTTTAACTGGACCATTTAGGTCATTTACATTTATTACAATTACCGATACAGTTGAATTTATATTTGTCACTTTATTTTCTGCTATCAGCCTGCTTGTAATTATTATTATGGTAGCAAAAATGAAAATATGTATTTTACCCAACCTTCATTGATTCTTGAGTCAACATGTAGCCTTATTGCTAATATCTCCTATCGTTTAACCATTATTGTCCAAAGAAGAATGATAAAGACCTTTTTAAGTAATAAAAATGTTGGGCTAGACTCTAGGCACTAGAGTTAGAAAAACAAATGCTAAGGGAAAAGTCAAGCATTATTGTAGGGATGAGCTTTCTTAGAAGGAAACCTTTGTGCCAGCTGTGGCTCATAGCAGAACGTGTTGTACGCTATTGCTTTTTATTGAGTGGCCTGTTGTGACTTTTATTCCTCCATTATTATGTCTCTGAGCATGAATAATTTACTTGTTGATAGTATAGGTACCTAAGTTCTTTGTTCTCCAATGCCAGTAGTTTTTGACAAGGAAAACAGTAAGAAGGATTTTTTTTTTCCTGGTTTGGATTAATATTTCATATTCTTTTTTGAATAGGGTGTTTTTACTCTCTTATATTAGTGAACACAGAATTATAACTTTGAGACAATGGCTTCCATAAATGATTATGTGGGACACAAGAACTGACATTTTAAATCTTTTTAATGGAAAGGAAATCATTTTTCTATTTTTCTTTCAAATGAATTGAATTTAAAGAATATTAGGAAGTGATTAAGTCAATCATCCTTTATGCCTCTTTTCTACCTCTAATCAATAAGCCAAGTGAGCACCACCTGTGTGCTATGTGATTTCAAGAATGCTAGATGTAATGCACAGTACAGGGAATACAGACAACAATATTGTATTATAATCACCAAACTTGCTAAGACACTAGATCTTAATTATTCCAACCACTAAAAAGAAATGATAATTATGTGATGTGATATAGGTGCTAATTATCGCTGCAACAGCAATCATATTACAATATATACATGTATCAAATTAACATGTTGTACACCTTGAATTGACACAGTGTTACATGTCAAATATATTTCAATAATAGAAAAGAGCACTTGTAACATAGATGTTTCTAAGAACCCTATTTGCGTGCTGCGCTGAGAAGTTATACCAGTGAATGGAAGTGATACCCATTCTGCAAAGCATGTAGAGAAATGTTTTAAAAACACTTGTAATAAAGATGTTTCTAAGAATGCTAAAACAAAATGCTGGAAGGTCCTTTCTGCAGAAACCTTCTCTCTTGTAGATGCTTGAAATTCTACCATTAATAATTAATTCCTTTTCATTAAATATGGCTCTTTTATCATGTTCATCTTTTAAATTGAAATGACCGTCCTGGAAGATGTGACACTTGTGGTCTCTGACACCTATTGGGTTATTGGACCTCTTTTCAGTGTGAGCAATAGAAGATACCTCAGCATGTGAACACATTGGGTACTTGAGGGGCTGATGGAGGAAGGGTGAATGAGAAGTTTGGAGACACTGAAGACCAGCTCCACATACTACATAATGTTCGTGGAGGACCAGAAGGGCCTGCCCACTAAAACTGTCTTTCAAATTCAGTGGAAGCCTAGTGAAATAGGTTACATTCTGATATAATAAGATAAATGGGTAAGGAGAAAGATAGGGTAGAAGTAGGGATGAAAGGGAAGGGTGAAAGTTTAGGGCTTACTTGGGAACCAGATTAATGGAAGTGTCAGGCCTGCAAAACTTCTCTTCTGTAGTATTTCTTCTTAGGGAGAAAATGCCTAACTGCCAACTCCATATTCAGGTTCGTGCTCTTTTTATAGCATTAAGTGCAGGGACAACTAATTTGCAAAATGAAGGCCTGAGTACATTTTTGTAGAGGCAAGAGAAGTTTCTAAAATGTGATGGTGAATCATGCAATTCCTTGGTTTGAATTCTCCTGTTAAGAATGATGGTTACCTTTTTTCTTCTGACTTCTTTCACTTAGCATAATACCCTCCAGGTCCATCCGTGTTGTCAAAAAATGGCAAGATTCATCCTTTTTTATGGCCGAGTAGTATTCCATTGTATACGTATACCACATCTTCTTTTTTTTTTTTTTTAATTTTTTTGTTTATTGCAGTAACATTGGTCTATAACATTGTAAAAATTTCAGGTGTACATCATTGTACTTCTATTTCTGCATAGATTACATCATGTTCACCACCAAAATACTAATTACAACCCATCACCACACACATGTACCAAATTATCCCCTTCACCCTCCTCCCTCCCCCCTTCCTCTCTGGTAACCACCAATCCAATCTCTGTCCCTATGTGTTTTATTGTTGTTATTATCTACTACTTAATGAAGGAAATCATATGGTATTTGACCTTCTCCCTCTGACTTATTTCACTTTGCATTATACCCTCAATGTCCATCCATTTGTCACAAATGGCTGGATTTCATCGTTTCTTATGGCTGAGTAGTATTCCATTGTGTATATATACCACAGCTTCTTTATCCATTCGTCCCTTGATGGGCACTTAGGTTGCTTCCAAGTCTTGGCTATTGTGAATAACGCTGCAATGAACACAGGGGTGCATGTACCTTTACAAATTGGTGTTTTCAATTTCTTTGGATAAATACCCAACAGTGGAATAGCTGGATCATATGGTAGTTCTAACCTTGATTTTTTGAGGAATCTCCATACTGTTTTCCATAGTGGCTGCACCAGTTTGCACTCCCACCAGCAGTGTATGAGAGTTCCCTTCTCTCCACATCCTCTCCAACACATGTTGTTTCCTGTCTTGTTACTTATAGCCATTCTGAAGGGCGTGAGGTGATATCTCATTGTAGTTTTGATTTGCATTTCCCTCATAGTTAGTGATTTTGAACATCTTTTCATGTGACTGTTGGCCATCTGTATATCTTCTTTGGAGAAATGTCTGTTCAGGTCCTTTGCCCATTTTTTAATTGGGCTGGTAGTTTTTTTGTTGTTGAGATGCATGAGTTCTTTATATATTTTGGAGATTAAGCCCTTATCAGAAGTATGGTTTGCAAATATCTTCTCCCAATTGTTAGGTTGTCTTTTCGTTTTGTTGATGGTTTCCTTTGCTGTGCAGAAGCTTTTTAGTTTGATGTAGTCCCATTTGTTTATTTTTTCTATTGTTTCTCTTGCCCGACCAGACGTGGTGTTTGAAAAGATGTTGCTAAGACCGATGTCGAAGAGCGTACTGCCTATGTTTTCTTCTAGAAGTTTCACAGTTTCGGGTCTTACATTCAAGTCTTTAATCCATTTGGAGTTAATTTTTGTGTATGGCATAAGGTAAGGGTCTACTTTCATTTTTTTGCATGTGGCTATCCAGTTTTCCCAACACCATTTGTTGAAGAGACTTTCTTTTCCCCATTGTATGTTCTTGGCTCCTTTGTCAAAGATGAGCTGTCCATAGATGTGTGGGTTTATTTCTGGGCTTTCGATTCTATTCCATTGATCTGTGTGTCTGTTTTTGTGCCAGTACCATGCTGTTTTGGTTACTATAGCTTTGTAGTATATTTTGAAATCAGGGAGTGTGATACCTCCAGCTTTGTTCTTTTTTCTCAGGATTCCTTTAGCTATTCGGGGTCTTTTGTTGTTCCATATAAATTTTAGGATTCTTTGTTCTATTTCTGTGAAAAATGTTGTTGGAACTTTGATAGGGATTGCATTGAATCTATAGATGGCTTTAGGAAGTATGGACATCTTAACTATGTTAATTCTTCCAATCCAAGAGCACGGAATATCTTTCCATTTCTTTGTGTCTTCTTCGATTTCTTTGAGAAATGTTTTATAGTTTTCGGTGTACAGATCTTTCACCTCTTTGGTTAAGTTTATTCATAGGGATTTTATTCTTTTTCTTGCAATTGTAAATGGGATGGTATTCTGAATTTCTCTTTCTGCTACTTCGTTGTTAGTGTACAGAAATGCAACTGATTTTTGTATGTTGATATTGTATCCTGCAACTTTACCATATTCGTTTATTACTTCTAAAAGTTTTCTGGTGGATTCTTTAGGGTTTTCTATATATAAAATCATGTCATCTGCAAATAGTGACAGTTTCACTTCTTCCTTTCCAATTTGGATCCCTTTTATTTCTTTCTCTTGCCTGATTGCTCTGGCTAGGACTTCCAATACTATGTTAAATAGGAGTGGTGACAGTGGGCATCCTTGTCTGGTTCCTGTTCTTAGAGGGATAGCTTTCAGTTTTTCACCATTAAGGATGATATTAGCTGTGGGTTTGTCATATATGGTCTTTATTATGTTGAGGTACTTTCCTTCTATACCCATTTTATTCAGAGTTTTTATCATAAATGGATGCTGTATCTTGTCAAATGCTTTCCCTGTATCTATTGAGATGATCATGTGATTTTTATTCTTCATTTTATTAATGTGGTGTTTTACGTTGATTGATTTGCGAATGTTAAACCATCCCTGCATCCCTGGAATAAATCCCACTTGATCATGGTGTATAATCTTTTTAACGTATTGTGTGCGATTTGCTAGTATTTTGTTGAGGATTTTTGCATCGATGTTCATCGATGATATTGGCCTGTAATTTTCTTTTTTTGTGTTGTCCTTGTCTGGTTTTGGTATCAGGGTAATGTCAGCTTCGTAGAATGAGTTAGGGAGCTTCCCCCCCTCCTCAATTTTTTGGAAGAGTTTGAGAAGGATAGGTATTAAGTCTTCTTTGAATGTTTGGTAGAATTCACCAGGGAAGCCGTCTGGTCCTGGACTTTTATTTTTGGGGAGGTTTGTGATTACTGTTTCGATCTCCTTACTGGTGATTGGTCTATTCAAATTCTCTACTTCTTCTTGATCCAGTTTTGGAAGGTTGTATGATTCTAAGAATTTATCCATTTCTTCCAGATTGTCGAATTGGTTGGCATATAGCTTTTCATAGTATTCTCTTATAATCTTTTGTATTTCTGAGGTGTCTGTTGTAACCTCTCCTCTTTCGTTTCTGATTTTACTTATTTGTGCCTTCTCTCTTTTTTTCCTGGTGAGTCTAGCTAAAGGTTTGTCAATTTTGTTGATCTTTTCAAAGAACCAGCTCTTGGTTTTATTAATTTTTTCTATTGTTTTTTTGGTCTCTATTTCATTTATTTCTGCTCTGATTTTTATTATTTCCCTTCTTCTACTGATTTTGGGCTTTGTTTGTTCTTCTTTTTCCAGTTCCATTAGGTGCATTGTTAGATTGTTTATTTGAGATTTTTCTTGTTTGTTGAGATAGGCCTGTATCGCTATAAACTTCCCTCTTAGAACCGCTTTTGCTGTATCCCATAAATTCTGGCATGTCGTATTTTCATTTTCATTTGTCTCCAGGTATTTTTTGATTTCTTCTTTGATTTCCTTGTTGACCCAGTTGTTGTTCAGTAGCATTTTGTTTAATCTCCACGCATTTGTGGCTTTTCTGATTTTCTTCCTATAGTTGATTTCTAGTTTCATACCGTTGTGGTCAGAAAAGATGCTTGGTATTATTTCAATCTTCTTAAATTTATGGAGACTTGTTTTGTGGCCTAATATGTGATCAGTCCTGGAGAATGTTCCATGTGTATTTGAAAAGAACGTGTATTCTTCGGTTTTTGGATGGAATGCTCTGTATATATCTACTAGGTCCATCTGTTCTAGTGTGTCGTTTAAGGCCAATGTTTCCTTATTAATCTTCTGTTTGGATGATCTATCCGTTGGTGTAAGTGGAGTGTTAAAGTCCCCTACTATTATTGTGTTACTGTCTATTTCTGTTTTTATGTCTCTTAATAATTGCTTTATATATTTAGGTGCACCTACATTGGGTGCGTAGATATTTACAAGTGTTATATCTTCTTGTTGGATTGTTCCCTTGATCATTATGTAATGCCCTTCTTTGTCTCTTTTTACAGTTTTTGTTTTAAAGTCTATTTTGTCTGATATGAGCACTGCTACCCCAGCTTTCTTTTCATTGCCATTTGCATGGAGTATCTTTTTCCATCCCTTCACTTTCAGTTTGTGAGTGTCTTTAGGTCTGAAGTGTGTCTCTTGTATGCAGCATATATATGGGTCTTGTTTTTTTATCCAGTCTGCCACCCTATGCCTTTTAATTGGAGCATTTAGTCCATTGACGTTTAAAGTAGCTATTGATAAGTATGTACTTACTGCCATTTTTTAACTTTTTTTTTTTTCCTCAGTGTTTTAGTAGTCCTTCTCTGTTCCTTTCTTCTTTTATACAGAATTGATGGTCACTTTAGTTTGACCTCTGTCTGAAAGCTGTACTCTTTAACTCCCCTCCTCCCTCCTTTTATGTTTTTGATATCATATCTAACCTCTTTGTTGTGCATTTGTATCCATTACGTTCTAATCATGGAAATAGATAATTTTTCCTATTTGTGGTCTTCTCTTTTCCCCTTAAATGAGTCCCTTAAACATTTCTTGTAGCACTGGTTTCTTGGTGACAAACTCCTTTAATTTTTGCTTATCTGGGAAAATTTTGATCTCTCCTTCCATTTTGAATGATAACCTTGCTGGGTAGAGTATTCTTGGCTGTAAGATTTTTCCTTTTAGCACTTTAAATATATCGTGCCATTCTCTTCTAGCCTGTAAGGTTTCTGCTGAGAAGTCAGCTGATAGCCTTATGGGGTTTCCTTTGTATGTAACTTGACATTCTCTTGCGGCTTTTAGGATTCTCTCTTCATCTTTAATTCTGGACATTTTGATTATGATGTGCCTTGGTGTGGGCCTCTTTGGATTTATCTTGTTTGGGGCTCTCCGTGCTTCCTGTACCTGGATGTCTGTTTCCTTCCTTAGGTTAGGGAAGTTTTCATCTATTATTTCTTGAAATAGATTCTCTGCCCCCTTGTCTCGCTCTTCTCCTTCCTGAACACCTATAACACGGATGTTAGTGCACTTGATGTTGCCCCAGAGGTGCCTTAGACTGTCCTCACTCTTTTTAATTCTTTTCTCTTTTACCTGTTCACCTTGGGTAATTTCTTCTAGTCTTTCGTCCAGCTCACAGATCTGTTCTTCTGTATCCTCTACTCTGCTTTTGAGTCCCTCTAATGAATTTTTCATTTCCAGTATTGTATTCTTCATTTCTGATTGGTTCTTTTTTATATCCTCCATTTCTTTGTTGACATTCTCACTGAGTTCATCTATTCTTCTCCCCAGATCAGTGAGCATCCTTAACACTCTTACTTTGAACTCTCTGTCGGGTAAGTTGCTCATTTCTGTTTCACTTAGTTCCTTTTCTGGGGTTTTGTCCTGTTCCCTTACTTGGAATATTTTCTTTTGCCTCCTCATTTTGCCTCTTTCCCTGTGCTTGTGTCTACGTATTAGGTAGGTCAGCTACGTCTCCTGCTCTTGGATAGGTGACCTTATGTAAGTGATGCCTTAGGAGGCTTCCAGTGTGCTTCCCTCAGTTCTCAATGTTCCAGGGGTGACCCCTATGTGGGCTACGTGTGTCCTTCTGTTGTGGCCTGTTTGCTCTCCCTGTAGGCGCCCAGGGAGGCTGAGTTATGCTCCTGGCCAGCTGTTGTAATGCTCAGCTGCTTGTAGTTGTTGTGGGCCCTTCAGTCTCTTTATCAGGTGTGGGGAGCCCCAGCACAGTTGGCTGCAAGTTCTAATTCCACATTTGTGTTGCAGTATTTCTTTTAAGTGAGTAGGCCCCCACTGTGGCAGGTTGTTAGGCTCAGGGCCTTACAATTGCTGTAAGCCTCTAGCCTATTAGGTCTCTTGTCAGCTCTCTGAGGATTGCAGCTGGGTGGGGCTGGCCTCAGGCACAGGAGCACCCAATTGTTTCAGGCTTTGGAAGGTGGGGCAAACCTCCTATGTGGGTCTTTGAGAAGCTCAAGTCTTCTGCATCTGACAAACCCTGCCGCCCACAGGTCCACACACACAGTTAACACAGTCCTGCCCCGTGTGAGTGCCCTGACCTCCCCAAGCGGACCCAGTCTCTCCACGGCGGGAGCCCCACACACTCCGCCACCACCCCACACTCTCCACCCGCTCCTTGTGCACACCCTGCCCCGCTCAAGTTGGCTCATTTGCCAGGCTGCAGAGAATCCAGTCACCAATCTATGCAGGCCCACAAGTTGCCTGAGGGCTTGTTGTTGGGTGGGGCCAGTCTCTAGGGTGGGCTGCCTGCCCTGGCTGAGCTGGATTAAATCGGTGCTCTAGCGGGTGGGGCACACCCTGGGCTAGCAGGCCTCAGGGAGAACTCCAATGGCGTCTGTGTCAGCACGCTCACACCAGGCCACAACAATGGCCGCCGCCAATGTCCCAGTCCCTGGAGAGGTCTCACCCTCACCGAGATGCACTCAGGGCCTATTAGGTGAGTCTCTTGTCACCAAAGCACTGTGCGCCTTTCTTTCTGGTGATTTTAGGATTCTTTCTGAAATGGGTGAGTTTGCGCGCGGGCCCTTTAAGAGCCGGTTTTAGTTTCTTTGTGAACCGGGTTTTCTGGGGGTACTCCCCAATGCTTTAGTAGCAGACAAAGTCAGATATTATGCTGCTGGTCTCGATTGTGCTGGGTCCACAAAATGCCCACAGCGGGTGCGCTCCCCGGCTCAGGGCCCCCCGCCTCCAGGGTGGCTGCGTACCTGTGAGCTGCTCCCGGCGGCCATGAAGCTGGCGGCTTGTGAAGGCGGCCTTTTTCCTCTCCACAAGGGAGTCTCTGCCTCTTCCACCTCAGTTAGGATTGTCCGTTGTTGCAGGAGTTCCTCTTATCCAGTTTTCAGTTCTGTCTCAGGGGTAATCCTTCCACGAGTAGTTGTAAATTGGCTGTGTCCACGGGAGGAGGTGAGTTCCGAGTCTGCTTACGCCGCCATCTTGACTCCGCCTCCCCCCACATCTTCTTTATCCATCACTCATATGTGGAATCTAAAAAAAAACAAACCAAGACAACAAAGACAAACTCATAGATAGTACAGAGAACAGATCAGTGGTTACCAGAGGGGAAGAGGGTGGGGGAGTGGATGAAAGGGGTGAAGAGCGTCAATTGTAGGATTATAGGTGGTAACTAGACTTTTGTGGGTGATCACTTTGAAGTGTATACAGATATTAAATTATAATATTGTACACCTGAAACTTATATAATAAAAAAAGATGATGGTTACCTATAACTTCTGTGGAAGGTTTTGTAAAAAAGCATATGGTAGGTGGGAATCTAATTAACAGAACATTATTATGTGGGGAGTAGTGTTGCTAAGGTATACTAATAAAATCACACAATAAACAGATTTCTAAAATCCAAGTTGCAAATTTGAGACAAAATAGATACTGAAATGAACTGTTAGCTTGAAAGACAGGGGTTTAGGGATAGGTGGCACAAGAGCTTATATTTTTTTGTGTTAAGAAAGAGTGCATGCTAAACTCATACATTTAGGCCTGGACAGCAGAAAAGTCAGTCCTTGCCTCAGCAATTGTGTAGTAATTGTCCCCTAATAGCAGTGATTAGCTACAGCTGAAGTGGGCATTTGGCCTTACGAACAGCCATTTCCAGATTGAGGTGGGCTTTCATTCTGCAAGAACATTTAACCAGAGCCTTTAAAAGGGGCATCATTTGGTCTTTCTTTAAAATGACAAGGAACCTACTACTTAAATGGCCCAAGTGACCTGGTCTCCACTGCTTTAAGCAACTTAGAGGTTTAATCTGTGACAGCCAAGTATGATGGAACTGCTGGAAAAAAATTGTGAGAAATGTACAAAGCTCTTTCACCTCGCTTTACCGAGATCAGCATGACCTGGCTGTTCCAGCCCCACAGAAGGAAAACCTCCCATATCCCTCAGAGTCCCAGCAGGAAGCAGGTGGTACATTCAAAAGAGGTGATTGAAGGGAATTGAATGAAGGGCCTTATTACAACTGTGTGGGCAGGGTTAATGGAAACAAAAAAGGGATGTGAAGCACCCCCAAGGAGCTGCTGCCACTTCTAGTCCTGAAGTGGTTTGGGGAGGGAATCTCTGCTGAAACTCTGCAAGAGCTCTAACTGTAGGAGAGGGCCACCTGACAGGAGTTGTGGCCGATGATAGAGGAACACAGCCACTGCTACCCCATTGCCTGGCAGGAAGAGAACCAGATCGCCTACTGGGGCCTCCCGTTGGCCATACTCAACAGGAAGCCAGAGGGTAAGGGAGCTCATTTGATATAATCCATAAGGGTCAGCCTGTCGACAAAGATTAAGGTAGAGAAGGGTGGAAAGTGCATACATCTGGATGGGCAAACAGAAAATAATCTTGTGTTTCTTTCACAATTGTGAAGGAGTCGGGAGGGCATCCTTTCTTCTGCCACTTCTACCTAGGAGATATTTTCTCTTCTTTTCCAGCAATGGATGCCTGTCTGGGCCCCCAAGAAAGCACCATGAGTAAATAATATTCTCTTTTTCTTTTCTTTTTTTTAAATTTAGGTAACATTGGTTTATAACATTATATAAGTTTCAGGTGTATATCATTGTATTTCAATTTCTGTGTAGATTACTAATGTTCTCTGTCTTAAAGGGCTCAGTTGAGAAGGTAATAGAGATTATGGACAGGGAGAGACCTGGAGCTCATGGTGTTATCATGGGTGAAAATGAGCGCAGGCCAATTAGATGCAGTAATTTTGAGCCACTGTTTATCATCCCACCTTATATTTCATTTTGCATAGAACATTAAGATATCACTCTTGGGGAAAGAAAAGTATAATTTTCATACAATTGAGGAAGACCATATTTATCACGAAAAAATAACTCACTTTGGAAGATAGGAAAAGGTAGAAGATAGACAATGACTTATACCCCTTTCCTTTCTTCTCCCTTTCACCTTTCTCTTACTGTCCATCCCTGCTGTAGTTGACTGTATCTGTTTAATAAAGACATTAGGCCCAATGAATGTTGTATTGTCCTATCATAAAACATTTCTATGTGAAAAACTTGAGTTCTACTACTGAGGCAAATGTTTCTGACCTGGAAGAAAAATGTGTAAGTGTGTGTGTGTATATATATACATATATATATGTATATATATGCTTTATTGATATATAATTCACATACTATACAATTCATCCATTTAAAGTGTACAATTAAATGGCTTTTAGTATATTCACATAGTTATGCAACTGTCACCACTAATTCCAGGAGATTTTCCTCAATATTCATTTTATCAATATACATTTTGTTTCTGCACTCATCAGTTAATGGACCTTTGGCTTGTTTCCACTTTTTGGCTGTGATGAATAGTGCGCTATGAACATTCCTATACAAGTTTTTGTATGGACATATGTCTTAATTTCTCTTGGGTAGATACATAGTAGTGGAATTGCTGGGTCATATGGTAACTCTATGTTTAACATTTTGAGAGACTGCCAAACTATTTTCTACAGATGCTGTAACATTTTACATTTCCATCAGCAATGTATGAGGGTCCAATTTCTCCACCTCCTCACCAACACTTATTGTTGTTTGTCTTTTTGATTTTAGCCATTCTGGTGGGTGTGATATAGTAGCTCACTGTGGTTTTGATTTACATTTCCCTGATGGCTAATGATGTTGAGCATCTTTTTATGTACTTATTGGCCACTTGTATATTGTCTTTGGAGAAATATCTATTTAGATGCTTTACCCACTTTTTAATTGTAATATTTGTCTTCATTCTATTGAGCTGTAATAATTCTTTATATATTCTAATACAAGTCATTTATCAAGTATCTGATCTACAAATATTTTCTCACATTCTCCCAGTTGTCTTTTCATGTCCTTGATGGTGTCATGTTGTTATGAGAGGTTCGGGGATTTGATCGGAGATGTAAAAGAAACTTTTCACTCCAAACAAACGGACTGAAGGTATATCTTACTATGTAGAGGATAGTACAGGTGATAGTCCGCAAACAGATCTGAATAGGTCAAATAATAAGAGGGAAAAACACCAGCTCGATTGGAAAGGGAAACACCAGATCGACTGAGATAGCGACAGATTCGAACAGGTCATATAATAAGAGGGAAAAACATCAAATCAATCAGAAAGGGAAACACCAGATCAACTGAAGGGAAATGACACAAATCAACTGGAAAGAGAAACACCAGGTTGACCCAAAAGAGAACACCTGAGATTGGTTACTCACTACATCCACACCCCACTGCCGGGGAGAGGCCCTTCAATTGACACAGCTGGGTGGGAATCTGATCATCAGAGGTCCTGCACCAGGCGTCCCATCCACAGGTGAGACTCTCACCAGGCCTCAATCTCCAGCAGTTTATATAAGCAGTTACAGAGTTTACAGAGCAAGCGTTCAGTGTTCCCATGCACAAATGGTTATCAGCGGCATACGTGCACTGAGCCTCCTGGCTACTGTCCCAGCCCAGCAGTTGTGTACGTGCATTGTTTTCCCTGGTTATTGTCCCAGCCTGGCACAGATGGCCAGTCTGCCCCAGGCTGTGATGCCCAAAGGACCTTGAAATTTTTACAAATTGCAACTATCTCCATGGGAGAAAGGCCAGTTCCTGGGAAAAAGGCCAGTTCCCACCACACAGAAAGCAGCTTTATATTTCTTTGTGTGCTGGTGGCTGTAGGTTAGTGGAATGGCCATACATGGCTGCAGTCATGTCAAGACACATGTGATGCACAAAACTTTTTAATTTTGAAGAAATCAAATTTGTCTATTTTCTCTTTCATTGCTTGTGCTATTGGTGTCATATTTAAGAAAATGGTGCCAAATCCAAGGTCATGAATATTTACTCCTATGTTTTCCTCTAAGAATTTTACAGTTTTGGCCCCTTCATATAGATCTTAGATCCATTTTGAGTTAAATTTTATATGTGGTGTGAAGGAAGTGTCTGACTTCTTTTTTTTTTTTTTTGCACATGTGGACATCCACTTGTACCAGCACCATAGATATATCTAACTTTGTAGACTTCATAGAAAAGTAGTCTATTTAGAACATGCAGGCAGTCAGGGAGAGGGCTGTTTCTCACAATGGAACTCATTTTAGGAGACATGATATGGAGTACTCAAATAACATGGCAGTTAAGGTCATATTCAGTGTCCAAGTTAACGTCTCTTGGAAGACAAAGCAATCAGGGGGACCAACAGGATTAATTTAATGGTATGAAATGGTTAATGTTACCTTGAGTATACTTGTCCCCAGGCAATAGTTATGCAGCCACAAATGCCCTGACTATAGAAATGTACCTGTGATGTAGCTGGATGCAGGTGGTCTGTTTGGAGAGGTCGGAAAAAAAAAAAAAATACAATCAAGTTTGGTTTGGGATGAGAGAGACCAATCTCTGACCCTGTTTTTAAATGGAAAATTCTAACTTAAAGGTTATGGGGAAGAGACAGTGAAGCAAAGAAAGGGCTCTTGGTTTCTTTGTGCGAAGGGGACTCAAGATATCTCTAGGCAGGATACAGGCTTTAAAAATTATATGCTGCACTGCTAAAAGGAGGCATCCATTTTTTCATCCCTTCATCCAATGACAATGAATATATTTGACAATGAAAAGACATTTGGAATGATTAGGAGAGAGTAAAAACATACAACATTTACATTAATTTTTTCCTAGAGAATTCTCCTAATTTTCCTCCCTTCCTCATTTCATGGAGACTTTTTCTTCTAATACAGTGAAGAAAACCATTTTCCTCAACGGTGTGACAGAACTCCCGAATCCCACTCCTGGCCGTGTTTGGTCATCTCCGCCTTCAGCGCACGATCTGCTCAAGTGTGAGACAAGGTGTCTGCAGTCGCTAGGCAAGGATGGAAACCATGTCCACTAGATCCCTTACAGGGTCAGAGGTGAATAGGATCATCATTGTTGGGGTAACATTTCTTAATGCTGGAATTAACCCCACATTCTCCTATTTAAAATTTCCTTTTCATGATTTTTGTATTGTTTTTCAGAAAAAATGGAGATAGAGCTAATTTGAATTGTGCAAAAACCTTAAATCAGATGTTGTTCTTTATTGTGCTTGTTTACATTCTTCTTGCACAATTAATATAGCACATTATGTTCCAAATTAACATTGTTGTCTATAGCTTATTCTGATATTTGGCTAGGTGACATTTTCTTGATGGTATTGCCAAAAACTCTAGTGAGCATTTTTTTTTTTTTTTTAATTTGGTGAGTAATTCATGTGCACCCTAAAATACTTTCCTCTAATTTACAACCAAAAGATTAAGGCCATCATGAAGTATTTTCAGCCACTGACAGCTCTGATACCACAGCTGGCACAGCCTCAGGGCTATACACCCCTAAGTGCAATTAGCCTTGCTTTTAAAATCAAAGTTGCTGGTGATTGAGTGATGGTTTCATGGGTCTCTGTCTGTGTGGCTTGGGTGAGAATAGAAAACAAAATCTCCCTCTCATGAAAGCTTCACAAGATGGGATTTCTCTACTTAATGTAAAAGTGGAATTGAGTCCTCTGTTCAGGCATTCAAATTCATCAGATTGGCAATTTAATTTTTCTTCATTCATATGTCTTTAATAAGAAAGATGATTAGAAATGATTTTCATCATGAGGAAATGCTGAAGATTTTACCACTGGCATTTGGTGAAATGGGGGCTCACATATGTAAATTGATCCTCTTTTTTGGGGTCTCATATTCCAAGGACAGAGAAAAATCTTCCATAAACAGTTACCAAAATGTTTTAAAAATCAAGATTTTGATGTTTTTTTACAGAGCTGGTTAAAGCTGCTAAAGTAGACAAACGCTTGATTTGGTGGACCTAGCTTTAGATGCCAAGGAAATTCGTATCCTTAGCAAATGTATCCTTATTTTCCTCATAAATATAATAAATTGTCAGTGTCTCGGCAGTGAATCCCTTGGGGGCTACCTCTTGTGGTATCCTGTTCTTATTAGGAAGGATCCACAGGACATTGGTAAAGCAAACATTTCTTTCAAATATAACAAGTATTTTGTTTAGTTTCTCCGCATAGCATTTTGCCTGTGGTAATTTATCAGTTCATTTCCAATCCCCTCCAAGTAACGCACATGAAAATGATTAATGATTATACCTTTATTTTTATTTCTTTTGGAACTGCCAGCCCTATTTACAGAAAATCATTATATTTTTATAGATCTTAAGCATATCTGCTGAATCAGCAAAGCAAAGAGTTCCAGCAATTTCACTGATTATAGCTTCATCTTTTGGATATTGCAAACAACTATTACCAAATCACTTGGGAGTGGGGGAGGGAAGACCCTGTGCATTTTAAAGGAGAGTAAATACAGTAGAAGGTTTTAAGAATATTGCTGTTATAAGCTGTAATAAAATGGCACTCTAAGGCAGCCCCCACTCCCTCAAAGTCCCCCAAACATAATACTTCCCCAAATGAATTTTCATTGCTATTTTAACTTCAAAATCAGAAGCCAAGAGTTGGAAGGGGTATGAGTAGCCTTTTCCTCCAGGGATGCCATCTCCTCTCTTAAATGCTGTTTCACTCAGGGGTCCCTCAGCCTTCTCCAGTGCATCCCTTCATGGCATTAGTTTCCCAGGCGCAGCTTGTGGGTCTGTTCCATTTCAGCTGTGATGATCACATCCCTTCTCAATGAATCCTCCTCCTCTGCACATTAAATAACACATCTTACCCCGATAAGCCTCAGCATCATTTACCTTTTTGTATCGAAATACCAAAGACTTCACATTTACTTTTTAAACATTTTTTTTCACATTTATTTTTTATCATATTCACCTCACCTGGGGGCTGGCCACTTCTTGGGATTATATATTCTTATCACATAGGCTAATATTAAGCTCTTACTAAATGGAGCTGTTTTAGCAGACAGGATTTGATTTGATTTATTGTAGACACAAATACACAGCATAATTAGCTAGAGAGCTACAGGATTCAACTCCTCAGGTTACCCTTTAAGTTTGGGCTGGGAAAAAGGTGCATGCTCTGGTATAGCAGAGGAAAAACCTGCCTTGGCTTTCTTCTCATGGAAACTTTCTCTCGGACAGGATCTATCCATTGGCTTAGTGATGGAGGGAGTTCCGGTAGATGATCTCTCTGGTCCCTCGAAAACCTAACCTTGAATTTCAGAGAGATGGTTGGTAATAAGGGTAAGGCTCGACGAATATACAATTAAAACCATGGAACAACCCAAGTCCATTTGGTGGGGTGAGGTGGGATGGAGGGAGCTTGAGAATCATTTTGCCACTTCTCTGGTTTTAACTGCCACTCCATATAAGTAATTGTATTTTCAGAGAAGTATTTTTTAGATAAGTACTTCATAGAGGTAGCAAGTATGTGAGAGAAATGGTCCTGCACTAGTAAGAAAACCTAGATGAAATGTGTTTATCTAGTGTTTAAAGCCATCTGTAATCTGGCCCCACCTTACTCATCCAAAGGTGCCTTTGTGTCCTCTCCTCTTGTGAGTCTTTGAGTCAGCTAGCTGGCCTTCAGCCTCAGGAGTTCTTGCCGCCGCCTCTCCTTCATACACCCTTTTCTCATTCTCACAATCCACTCACATTCTCCTTGTGGTTTATGTTGCACATCTGCCGTGATCGCTCCAGCTCCCACAAGGACCCTCGTCTCATTGACTTCACAATACTCATACTCTCCATAACGCTCATGGTGACGCTTAGCCAGATTTAATCTGATATCACTTTCTAGTTGCTTCATTTGAGTACATCTCAAGTCCTTGGTGACACTGTAGATCCATCAAGGGTGGGAGACTATAATAAACATTTTTTTTGGTGGTCTCTAAATAGTTGAGCCCATTCTGAGGATCAAAGGTGTTTGACTGAGCTAGAGAGTGTGAAATAGATAAATATTTGTCAAAGAAAAGTGATCTGAGATGGGAAACATTTATTTTTTTGGCAACTGATCAACAATTCACCACTTGTTAATCTAATAAAAAAATCTATTTTTTTCCACTTTCAGTATCTTCTTTCTGATGCCAAGATCGTTTCCCAATGAATTCTAACTCTCCTAGCATGGTGTTTTAATTCCTGCTATCTTGAAAACTCATGCAGTTAGGATGACAAAGCAATCCAGACAACCACGTGCTGCATTGTTAATTTCTTATATCCATTTCAAACCATTCTCTTTTCAAGTCTCTAGGAATGCGTGTATTCTATTTATGCACTGAATCTGGATGTTTCTTCCCTAAAGAAACTTGGTATTCCTGAATGCTGCTTGCATTTAGAATTTTAATGGGATAGCTTCTGAAAATGAAGAACAGACTAGCTACTCCTGAATTCTGTTTCAAAATGATGACGTTTAACACTTCTTAAAGAACAATAGAAAGATGACCCTTATCAAGGGAAATGATTTGCTTTTGATCTTTCTGGAGGCTCTGAGTTTCTGAGACTCTAACTGAGATTATGAGTCTTGCTGATTTGAATTACTAAATATTTATTCACTCCATCCATTCCTCTTGATGCCAATTACCATTTCTCTAGCCCATCATTGCTTATTTCCTAGATTAGTAAAACAGCTTCCTCATGGGTCTCCCTCCCTACTTGCAACCTTGTTCCTCTAAATTCCAACCACCAGGGAGCCGCTAGGATGATATTTCTAAAACACAACTCTGTGTCACCCCTGCTTAAAACACATCCGTAACTCTCCTATGCCTGCAAGATAAAGTAGAAAGCCTCCATGATCTGGATCCTTTTTCTGTCCAGCTCCACAGCATGCCACTCCTCAGCTCACTCTTCATACTCTAGTAATACCAAACTGCTTATAAGGTAGTCTTCATCTCTATGCCTTTCAGGATCTCCCCCTCTATCTAAAACACTCTTTCTTCTTCCTCTTTGTGTGCTTAATTCTGATTAATCATTTATGATTCATCTCACGTGCTAGTCCTTCTTGATCTTCATTCGAGATCCCTTGATCTTCCCTTCTTGATCCCTACTTCCCTGATCTCCGCCTGTCTTTAGGTGCCTCTCCTGTGGGCTTTCTTGGTATTCACCATCAATTGACCGTGTGATTCTTGAAGCCAGCGTCTGCATCTAAGGCAATGTAGCACAATTCTTAAACGCACAGTCTCTGGAGCCAAACTGGCTGGGTCTAAATCCTGGCTCCACCACTTACTAGTTATAATATCTTGGGCGAGTTACTTGACTTCCCTATTTCTCAGTTTCCTCAGCTGTAAAATGTGAATACTAGTACCTTCCTCAGAGGGTTGCTGTGATGAGAAGTTAGTTAATACACATGCAGAGCTTAGAATGCTTCTTGGAATCTTGTAAGGATGTAACGAACATTAACCGTGATTATTATTTGTACACCCAGAATCTAGCACAATACCTAGCACAAAGTAGGTATGAAATATGGGCTTATTTGATGCAAGGCATCTTCTTTTTTTAATTGAGGTTAAATTCACATAACATAAAATTAATTTTTTTGAAGTGTACAATTCAGTGGTATTTAGTACATTCAGAATGTTGCACAACGATTACCTCTATCCAGTTCCAAAACATTTTCATCACCCCAAAAGGAAATTGCACACCCATATACCCATTAAGTAGTCACTCCCATTCCCCCTCTCTCTAGCTGTCATGTAAGTAAAGTTTCTGATGCATTTCCCACAGGGGATAATTACAAAAATGTGATGTAGCAAGACCACAGTACAGATAGAGCTGTACTTCAAGAATGCAACGTTCATAAAAGATTGACCATCAGGATTTTAGCTCAGACCCACTGGGCTGGTCAGGTCTCATGAAAGGATTTTCTAAGGCCACCAGTGTGGCACCAAGTGTTCTACTGTCCTTTCCTTTAAATAATACAAGATTTCTTTAAAGGGGCACAAAAGTAACATTTTTCCTTCAATCGGGGACTTTAGAAAGAGAGAATTCCACATTGTATAAGACGTGGTAATGCAGTCTGGCCTTTTGAAGGCCACCATCTGAAGTATGTAGTGACAAGAGAGAAGAGTCTAGAGCAGGTGCTGTTGACAACAGCGTTCCTATGTGCCATCCCTGGCTCAGTGACTCCAGAGTGACATTGGGTCCCTGTTGAAAGAGCCATTCAGGCGATCTGCTGCGCACCAGCTCAGTCCATGCATATTCATAATTGGGAACAACACTGCCTTAATAAAGGTCTTTTTGACATGGATTAGCACCCAGCCATAGCTATTGATTTCTCACTCTTTCCATTGCCAGCTGCTGCCACTTTTCTGACCCTTTCAAGTCCAGTTCCACTCATATATGGAGACCATTTCCTGCCTAGTCAGAGTGTGTGTGTGTGTAAAAGACCTCTGTGGCAATGAAACTCTTTCCCAGTATCAGGCTCATATGGATAATCTGACAATTGGTATTTTTTTCCCCATCAGACCTCCTAGAATTCAGACTATGGAGACCTCGCCGTTCCCTCTGCTTTGACCTTCTAGATCCCTGAACCTTGATTTACTTTTGTTGATTTGGCAACCACAGGGGATTTATCCCTCAGGCTGCTGTTACTAGTCTCAGAGCACTGTCTGGTCTTTTCCTCATTGTCCTTAGAATCTTGACTTTGCCACTGCCTATATCCTAATGTTAGAACATATTTTAGATTTATATCTGATAAGAGACATTGTAACGTTCACATTAAAAAAGTATTTGCTTTTAAGTAGGTTATATAGATCTGAATGTATATATGAGGGGAAAAATCAAAGAAATTTATTGTGTGTGAAGGGTAGTATTTAAAAATCTATTATCAGATTCACATTTATTTTCTAATTACTTAGGGTGATAAAATTCAATCAGTGCTTTTATTTAATGCCTCATTTTAGGAAGCTTTTTTCAACTAATAAAATGGATGTATTTCACACCAAAGGGATTTTTCAGACCCTGAAAAATCTACCCTTTTCTTAATTAGACAAGGAGCCCTGGAAAACTGTTGCAATTTCTAGGCAGTGGGGATTTGCCCACCCCAGTGGCACTCTGTTGTGCAAAATACATGAAAAGAGAAAAGCCAGAGCTGCCTTTGTACAACTCAGATCTTGTCAGGGTACTTACTGCTGCATGATTTATGTTTGGGGGAAGAGTCACTCTCTTCTGCAAACAGGCCAGAAGGACCAGGGTGGTAGAGAGAGCAGCTCCGGGCGTGCAGGTGGGGATGAGAGATGCCAGTCAGGCGCCTGTGGTGGATGATCTTAGAGAGTAGAGTCAGCTGGACTATAAATGCAATTGGCTCTCATGGGTCAGGCAGGTGCTGAATCTCCCCAGGTGTGAGGTTAGGACCAAAATGTCAAAAAGGGCGGTGGTAGAGTTTAGTGACTGCCTGCATTTGATTCCATCCTCTGCTGCTTTCTGGGATGGTTAGTCACCCTACACCCTGGGTAGGTTACCAAGCCACTCTGTGCTTCCGTTTCCTCACCTACAAAATGATAGATTAATAATATCATCTACTTCATAGGTAGAATACTTGGTATAAAGAAGATGCTCAATGCATTTTAGCTAATATTACTCTGATTATTACTGCTGGGAAGTAGTATGTAGTGTAGTGGCTAAAAACATGAGTCAGGTATCAGAATAAGTGGGCTTCTATTGTGGTCCCACCGCGTACCAGTTTTTTGACATGGGGTCAGTTGCTTAATTGTCTCATTTTTCTCATCTGTCAAATGGGGTCAATAGTACATTTGTCTCATAGGATAGTTGGGAGGAGTAAATGAGATAATATACATAAAGCAGTTAATGGAGTGCCCGGCATATAGCAAGCACTCAAATATTAGCTGCAATTTTAATTATCTTCCCCAACGCAATCATCATCATAGTTAATGATATGAATTGTACCTTGTGATGTTATCTCTAGCCCAAGAACTTAGGTGTTCCAGAAGCTTCGGTCAGCCCTATACTCTTTGTCTTAATCAAACTTGAATGCTGGAAAATGAATGCCCAGTGCCAGAGTCTACCAACAGAGTCAAGAAAGTAGTCCTCTTTCTTCCTGTCTGAGTCTCGAACCTCTCCATTGCTTGCATTCTTGGGGAGTTGTGAGAAGATTCTTTGTTAGGACACTAAAGGAGGAGAGAAGCACAAAGAGGAAAAGAAAACATCGTCAGGCGTAAGTTTTTGTGTGGCCTGTGTCCTACTAGCCGTAATTGCTTTTGTCTAGACAGCTTCTGAGACTTGTATGGATGTTGAATATACATATACACACAATATATATTATATATAATATATATTTAGTATTATCACCCCAAATGTATAATTTTTATAGCAGCTCTATTGAGATATAATTTACATACCATAAAATTCACCTTTTTAAGTATAAAATTCAGTGGTTTTTAGTATATGCATAATGTTGTGCAACCATCACCACTATCTAATTTCAGAATATTTTTATCTCTCCCCCCCAAGAAACCCAAACTAATTAGCAGTCACTCTCCATTCTCCTCAACCCCTCCAGCCCTAGGCAACCACTAATCTATTTTCTGTCTCTATAGAATTGCCTATTCTAGACATTTCATTTAAATGAAATCATGTAATATGTGGCATTTTTTTGTCTGACTTATTTCACTTAGCATCATGTTTTCAAGGTTCATTTATGCTGTAGCGTGTATTAGAACTTCATTCCTTTTTATGGCTGAATAATATTTCATTGTCTGGTGCTTTCCAAGGTTTAAGTAGTATCCACTTTAAACTTCAACCTATTCAACGTCCTCAGGGTAGCTTTTCTTTCTTTTCCCTTTCCCTAACAGAAAGGGTTTTCAGGAGTTCCAGGCATTGTGGGACACATGGGGAGGAGTGGCTACCAGAGGTTGTTCAGGGCACATTACCATTGGATGCTTGGATCTTAGCATCCATATACAGTTACAGACATTACAGACCTATCCAATAGTTTCTTTCCCATTTATAGCCAAGACAGAAGTGTCATTGTCCCTCAGGCACAGACGTACAAAAAAGTCTTGCAGCTTCCTGTCCTCACACAGATGGGCAGTGTCCTCTGCCTGCAAAGAGCCCAGAGAAGAGGGCTAGCTTACAAATGTTGCCTTGCCTTCTATACTGTTTCAGTTCCGATGATAAGACATTTGCTGTCCCTCCAGAGCTCTCACTGACTGCGCATAAAGGAGCAGGATAATGACAAGTTTCTAAACTAGGCTAACATTTGAATTAAGATAATCCTAAAAACAAGTGGTACTTGGCATTGTTGGGAAATACTATTGGTATATGCTTTGGAGTCAGATGGATCTGGGTTTGAATTTCTCAACCCTGTAACCTTGGGTCCTTAGTCTCGCTCATCTACAGTTTACTCATCTGCAAAATGGCGTAATAATAGGACCTATCTCATAGGGTAATGTTGAGGATGAACTAAGTTTGGCCTAATTCTTGGCATATAGGAAGCTCTTCATAAATGATAACTTACATGGTTACTCCTACTTGGGTATACTTTCATTTAACAAAACATCTTACTTTGTGTAGTGATTAAAAGCTTTTGACTTTGGAGTCAGACAGACATAGGTTTGAATCCTGGCTTCACCACTTATTAGCTGTGTGACCTTGGGTGAACTCTGAGGTTCCTGGCTCATCTGGGAGCAGTTGCTCTTATAGGGTTGTTGAGAGGTTTAAGCTAGATGATGTTTTCCAAAGCATCTCAGTGTATGGTAGTGCCTCGATACACAGTAGCTATTGCTACCAACAAGCAGGCAAATGTATTTTCAGGTATCATGTTTATATCAGTCCACACAGGCTCTTTGCCTTCCCATTGTACGTAAAATAAACTCTAGACTCCTCTCCATGGCCTACAGAGTCCTACACAATCCGGCCTGCTTAACTGACCTCATCTCCAACCACTCTCTCCCTTACTCACTCCGTTATAGCCATATTGGCCCTCTTGTTATTTCTCAGCCATACCAAGCTCTTTCCTGCTTCAGGGTCTTTCCATTTGCTATTCTCTGTCTGTCTGTCTCTAGATCTTCCAGGTGGTGGCTCCTTCTTGTCATTCAGGTTTCAGTTTAAGTGTTACCTGCTCAGAGAAGACTTTCTCAACCACCAAATATAGTTTCCCCATCCCCCAGTTGCTCTGTTCTATTACTCTGTTTTATTTTCTTTGTAGTATTTATTGCTATGTGAAATTACTTTTCTTTGACTTCATGTTTATTGTCAATTTCCCCCACCAGAATATAAGCCTCATGAGGGTAGCCACTTTATCAGTTTGGCTCATTGTTGTATCACAGCAACTAGAATAGGACTTAGACAATAGTGGAATAAATATTTGTTGAATGGATGGATGGATAGATATGGTAAAGATCTTCACTCTGGCTTTTGAAATCGTCATTATGTCTGGGAGTGGCATCCTACCATGGTATGGAACTTCTTGCAGATTACATGGCAATAGCTCATTAGAAAGGATTACATCTCTAACTGGAAAGAATTCTAACGTACTATCCTTCTGCATAGCATTTCTCTGTAAAAGCTGCATCAGACACCTAAAAATATGCTTCATATTAGGAAACCACTTGTGTGGCTCTGTAAGGTAAATCTATTTTTATTTTTACATTGAATTACCCCAATAATTTCATATGTTGTCTGCCTCACTTTGCATTGGGAGTATTAGACACCTGGCTTGATAACTAATAATGAGCTAGAGTTAGGGAGATAGTTTGCCTGTAAACCTATGGGTGCAGATGGTGAGTCTGCTGGCATAAATTAGCAAAGTCCATAGAGGAGCCTGGGCTTGACAATTTTATTGTATATGGGAGGTTATTAAGAAAATAATTGAGGGTCTCTGGAAAAATAAGCAGTAGCAGTCTGCTGTTCCTGCAGAATTAACAAGGGCAGAACGTCCTTGACTGAGACTCTCGGTTTGTTTAGTTTTCTTTTTGGTTTGAAAATATTAATAGTTAAGAAGGAAAGAGTCAGAAAATAAACCAAGATGTGGTGTTCCCTGATAATTGAGTTTACCTCAATCTCTCTAACCAAGTAGAGAGAGTGAAATTCTCCCCTGAGCCTCAGTCGTCTCCTGGTCAAGAATTCTCGTGGCTTGTGTTTCTTGCACTTCTCTCAAAACCCCTAGAATGAATATGATGACAAACTAGAGGAGTGAAGTGTCGAAACTAGAGGGGGAGCTCATCTAGGGGTGGTGTTCCCAAATGCTGGTCATTGGGCTCTAGAGATTCTGATTCATAGAGATCTGCATTTTTAAAATAGGTCCCCAGGTATTTCTGATGCACATGTTTCTGAACTATTTGTCAAGAAACACTGATTTAGTGTCTTTCACTTAACGAAGTTTTAAAATTTTAGTGTAACCCAAATGTTACACCTCTTACCAGCCCCCCTCTTCCTCTCCTGTCTTCCAAATGCGTAGGATCAATTAGGTAGTTGTCTGTGATTTGCCGCTGGGCAAGAGAAGGCCTCTTGTTGGGCATTATCTCCCTTTGTTACTACACATGTGCAATTGTTTATTTGGCAGCCTTTTGGTCTTCTTTTGATTCCTATTCTTCCATCTTTAAATAAATACCGAAATTCCTTCCCAACTATAGTTGCTAAAGGGTTATAATTCACTGTTCTCACCAATCAGAAGCTCAATGTAGGTGCTATGGGTCTGAATTCATGTCTCCCCCAGATTCATGTGTTGAAATCCTAATCCCTAAAGTGATGATGTTAGAGGTGATTAGGTCATGAGGGCTGAGCCCTCACAATTGGAATTAGTGCCCCACAGAGACCCCACAGAGCTCTCTAAACCCTTCTGCCATGTGAGGATGCAATGAGAAGTCTGCAACCTGGAAAAGAACCCTCACCTGACCGTGCTGGCACTCTGATCTCAGATTTCCAGCCTCCAGAACTGTGAGAAATAGATTTCTGTTGTTTATAAGCCACCCAGTCTGTGGTAGTTTGTTATAGCAACCTGAATGGACTAAGACAGTAGGTGTCCTAGTTATTGGTTTACACAGTTTAAAGCTCTTATAGCAACTGAAACTCAAATGAAGAAACTTGGGCACGAAACTTCAGTGCAAACTTCAGAGCCCTTTCTTGATTTCCATCCCAATGCACACAACACTTACCTCTATCCCAGCATAGTGCCTCCCCAAATCCTGGCCCATAGCAACAGGGGAGCTGGCATCTGTTGGAGAAGTGGATAAAAGAGGGTTTCAGAGAGGAAGCTAAATTTGAGCTGAGTCTAGAAACACAGGCAGGACATCTACAGATAAAGTTGGAGGGAAAGTGCGGTCTAGAAAAAGGTAACAATATGAACATAATCACACATGAAGTGGAGCATCTTTCCAACTTATTAAATATATATCAGAACCATTTAGGGGGAGATGGGGAAGAGATGTGTTAAGAATACAGATTCCTGAGCCGGCCCTGATGGCCTAATGGTTAAAGTTTGGTGTGCTCCACTTCGGTGGCCAGGGGTTTGGTTCCCGGGCGTGGAACCACACCACTCACCTGTCAGTAGCCATGCTGTGGCACACAGAAGAACTAGAAGGACTTACAACTAGAATACACAACTATGTACTGGGGCTTTGGGGAGGGGAGAAAAAAGAGGAAGATTGGCAACAGATGTTAGCTCACAGCGAATCTTTCCCAGCAAAAAAAAAAAAAAAAAAGACTGCAAACTTTAAAAAAGAAAAAAGAATACAGATTCCCAGGCCCCAGACTCCAAGTTTTTGATTCTATAGATCTTGGGAGGGACTTACGAATCTTAATTTTAAGCCCCTACTCAAGTGATTTTGATAGAGACGTTCCGTGCAGCACACTTTGAGAAACACTAGCCTAGTCCAATGACAGGTTTGTACAGATGTAGAAATTGAGGCTCAGAGAAGAGAGTGACCTGTTGGTTAAAAGTACCCATTCTGGGGAGGCTGTAAAAGATTCTTCCACCTAAGGTGGGCTCTGAGCCATGCTCCTTAAAGCCTCTCCTAATTTGTACTTGGCTATAAATTTAATACCCTTTTTATGATACTTGAAAGAGCTGTGTAATTTCATGGTCTGGCCATTACTGCTGGCATTAAAGAAATGACTATTACTGGTACTTAATATATCTTCCCCAGTTTCTTGTTGACTGTGAAGCACACAGAGTAAGAGCTACCCTGTTTGCATATAGAGCACATATGCAGATAGCGAACACCTGTTCTCTTAGGGTGGGTTTGACAGGAAGTAGCTTCCTTCTTCCTTCGGGCATTCTAACCATGCCCCGCCTCCTCTTGCCCCAGCTGTTTTGACCATATAAGGAAAGGACACTACCTTTACCACAAGTCTCTCCCTCTGCTCCTTAGGCCCCCACGGGTCTCCAGGTACCCTCGAGCTCTAACTTTCAAATTAGCTAATTCTTGCAAGACAGGCAGGAGGAATAGCATATCAGTTAGGGCTCTACAGAATTATTTGAGGGACTGAAATAAGGGAAAACGATGAGTGCATATACAAATATGAACTTCCCTCTTCACCCTCATACTTATAGGGGAAGTGTGTGGGAGGCGGTGGTGGTGTGGGAGATCCTGCTTCTTCACCACCCTTGGTGAACGACCTTAATTTCTGCATGTTACTCCTACATTTAATGAAGGATCATGACATGACAATTGGAGGGAAAATGCATTACAATTTAGATTCATAATATCGCGTTGTCTTCTGATTCCTTGAGTTCAGCATGCTTGAAGTAGATGTGCCACAGAAAATGATTTGTGAGGGAATGAAATGTACAGTTTCCATTTAATTTTCCATTTAAATTTCCTTTCCCCATTAATATAAGATTTGGGACTGAAGCCCAATTAGTCCAGAATAAGAAAGTTAAGGCAGCTAAAATATCTTAGAACCCATTTCTTCCCGCAAGTCTGGATTGCACTGGGCAGTGAGTGCTTGGGTGTGGACGAGAGTCAGAAAGAGACAGAGACTGGAATAAACAGGATGAGGCAAGTCAGCTGATCAGGAGGAGAAGATGAGTACATTTTCCTCCCCCTAGCCCCATGAGTGGCTAGCAGCACCAGCTCCTTTAATCTAATCCTTTTCCTGTCGTGGCTAGGAGGAAGTGTGCTCTGTTGAAGCACCTCTTGGGAGTTTGGGGGATGGGGATGAGTGAATACGTGAATAGATTTAGTGATTTTTAGTATGCAAAGCATCTTGTCAATTATTTTGCATGAAAAATGTCAAAAATCTACAAAGACTTGGTTCTTCCCATTACTTTTGTAGGTTTCCTGCATGCTGACTTACTAAAATCTCCAAGGGAGCTACTTCTGTAAACAGGTGATGGACACCAGCATGGGAGTGCAATGGGGCAGAAACTTTCAGCATATAGACTGATTTAAGAATGCTCATTTAGATTTAATAGAATAATTATTGAGATAATTATTGAGATAAATGGCATGCCATGTTAGTAATTGAATATTGCATAAACAAAATATAGTGGCTATAATTATAATTCTACAAATACCTTAATAGGTATATTAAGAGAAGTCAGTGAGGCACAAAGTATTTCACCAAAGGTCAATATTTCAAAAAATCTATAAGATATCCCAGACTGTAAATAGCTACCACTTTGATTCTCTCTAGAATGTATGTAGTAAATGGAATTATAGTCTTGATGGTGTCACCTTTATCTCAGTTGGTCTAAAGACGTCTGTCAGCTAATAATACGTGCTCAACATTTAACTTTGTGTGTTGGCCTGTACTAGGATCTACGGGAAACTTGATATTTTATGGTACAGAAAGTTAACTGAGTTATAGTAAACATTGATTAGATGCCCTAAACATATAAGTTATAGTCTCTGGATATTAAATGACATAGAACTTTCTTTATCTTAGTTAGGTTAGTAAGAGATAATACACTGCAATAATAATTGTTATGAGACTTTTCAGTCATGTAGTGTATGGAAGCCTTTGTAACCTCTAAATGTGTCTGAGATGAGTAACCATGGTATAGTGTAAAACATCTGGACTTGGAGTCAAAACCAAGCTCTGCCCGTTGCCAGCTGTGTGACCTTGAGCAAGGCGCTTCATCTCTCTGGTTCTCGATTTTTCTCGCCTGCAAAATGGGGATCATGGTGACACCTCCCTCTTGTAGCTGATATTGAGGATGGAAAAAATCAAATAGGGCAAATGTGAGTACCTGATGCATAGTAGAAACCCAGTTAATGTTTCCTTTCCTTCTACAAATACAAACCAGTTTGCAAACAAATGATTGAATTTATTAACCTGATTGATGATTTAGAACCACATAGTAAGCTTCTTCAAGTGCATGTGTTTGAATCCATCATTATCTCTTCCATGTGGTCACAGTGGAGTCAAGAGTGTAAACTTTGATATCATGCTTCCATGGCATGTCGTGGCTTGCCTGTTAATTGACTGTGGCATATAGGTCAGGTTATATAGCCTTTCTGTGCTTCATTTTCCTCATCTGTAATTTGGAATAATCCTAGTACCTGCCCCACAGGACTGTCGTGAAGATTAAATCATGCAATCCATATGATTAGCACAGCACCTGTCCAAACCAAGCACTCAATTAATGTTAGATATTGACCTTGCTTTCAAATAAGAGGCACACAGCGGGTTTATGCGGATAGTATACAATTGGAATAACAACCTTTGGGGAACTAATGGTGTGGGCCATGGAGCTTCCGTTGAGTTTGTCTTCTTCCTTATTCATTCTCCAGGTCTCGAATTGTGTTTGGTACCTGGAAGCAACATCATCATCATGACAAAATTATAAAGCCCATTCATTCATTCACTTAACAACAAATGGTCATGGGGTGCCTACTAAGTACTACAAAATTTTCTGGGTACTAGATACACAGTTATGAACAGAACAGTCATGGTTCTTACTCTCATGGAGCCATAATTGAGGTCATTTGTAGAGTACTTTGCTTGGTGCTAGGGAAACGTGCATTATGGCCTTAAGATGCTTACAATCTAGTTGAAACACCTTAAATTCTTTCTGGAGCAAGACAGGATTTCACTAGAAAAATAATAATACAGTCTAGCTGGATTGATCAGGCGTAGGCACATAAAAATCCAACAATACAGTATGACGTGGCTGAGCACCACGTGAGTGACATGGATAACGTTAGGAGTTCAAAGGAAGAAACGATCAGTGAGGCAATTTATGATCTAATTGGTTCCAGGATGATGGGGGACAGGGTTGGTGACTGGAACATGGACCAGATTTTATAGCACAAGCCAGACTTAGATGTCAGGAACAAGGGGATTATAAGTAATGAGCAAAGGCAAGAGGCAGAAATGTGTGTGGCGAGTTCAGGCAGCATAGACTAGTTTGAGCAAAGGAGAGATTTTTACATAGGATGTTACATGTAGCTGGCGTTATATAGTTGAGGAAGTGGATAGGAACCATATTTTGGAGGAACTTGAATATCAGGCAAGGAGTTTAGACTCCCATTGATGTTGTCTAAACAGGGAGATAAAGTTTTAGGAAGCTGGAGATGTCAATGTGTATCCTGAGTTCCTTGGGTATAGATATATTCAAGTAGAGTTATCAGTAATGAACAATTACAACACTGCCACCCCAGGGGTTGAGGACTAGAGTGGTAATAGTTGTAACTGCAAGAAGTGTTTCAGCAACTTCCCCTCTCCAAGTATAGAGTAAGGAATTAATTAGACAACAGGGTCAAGATGTGCGTACAGAGATGTCTATCCCAGCATCTAAGACGTTCTTTAAATAAATAAAACATCACAAATGTGATTGAAATCTCCTGTTTTAACCCCTCCTCTCCCATATCCCATTTGTCTCTTTCCCTCCTCTGTGCTATCATGAATTTGGTGTTAATCATCTCCATGCATGTTTTTATATTTTTACTGCCATGAACGCATCTACAAACGATATAAAGTGCTATTTCCAAGTTTTAAACTTTATATAAATGGTGTCATATTGTACGTATCCTTCTGTAACATCATCATTTTTGAAATTTATCCAGTCAATATATGTAGCTCTTGAATAGTTCTCAAACTTCATCATGCGTCAGAATCACCTGGAGGGTTTGTTAAACCACACCTGGCTGCCTCCCACTCCTGGAGGTTCTGATTCCAGTAGGTCTGGGTTGGGGCCCAGGAATTTTCTTTGCTGAAAAATTTCTGGGACCACATTTTGAGAATCACTGCTCTAGTTCCCTCACTTTAGCACAAAATATTCCATTGTCTGAATGTGCCACCATATATTTACCTAATCTCTTGTTGGTAGACATTTTACATTGTTTCTAATTTTTCACAATTATAGTCAATGTTGTACTGAAAACTGTTGTATATGTCTCCTTGTGCTAGAGTTTCTGTAGTATATATACCTAGGAGATATTGCCGCATGGTAGGGAATGCACATTCTCAACTTTATGAGATTTTACCAAATTATTCTTCAAAGTGGTTGCCCCGATTTATTCCCCACCCCCAATACGCACACCTGCTGTCCAGTTGTTTCACATCTTTGCAAAAACTTGGTAAGGTCAGACTTTTAAATTTGAACAATCTGATGTGTATTCCATGGTTTGAATTTACATTTCCCTGTTCATTGTGAGGTAGAGTATCCTTTTATATGTTTTATAGGCCATTTGGGTTTACATAAATTTTGCATTGTTTTATATCAGTGCTGTCCAATAGAAATATAATGTGGGTCACATATGTAATTTAAAACTTTCTCGTAGTCACATTAAGGAAAGTAAAAAGAAATATGTGAAGTTAGTTGTTTTTTTTTTTGTGAGGAAGATCAGCCCTGTGCTAACATCTGCCAATCCTCCTCTTTTTTTGCTGAGGAAGACTGGCCCTGGGCTAATGCCCACGCCCATCTTCCTCCACTTTATATGGGACGCTGCCACAGCATGGCCTGACAAGCAGTGCGTCGGTATGCGCCCAGGACCCGAACCGGCGAACCCCGGGCCGCCGCAGCAGAGCATGTGCACTTAACCACTTGTGCCACTGCACCAGCCCCTGAAGTTAGTTTTAATAATATATTTAACCCAACATATCCAAAATATTATCATTTTAATAGTCCGTATAAAAATTAAAAATGAGATATTTTGCATTATTTTTGCACACCACATCTTAAAAATTTGTTGAGTATTTCACACTTATAGCACACCTCAACTCCGGCCAGCCATATTTCAAATGCTCAGTAGACACTTAGCTAGTGGCTACCGTATTGGGAAGTGCAGTTTTAGTGTCTGATGTCTTCTAGGATATACAAGTTGCAAAATAGTTTCATCCACTCTATAACTTGTCTTTTCATTTTGTATATGTTGATTTATATTGTATAAAGCTTCTGACTTTTAATGTAGTTACACTTACAATTATTTCCTTTATGATTTCTGCCTTTTTGTGTCTTGTTGAAGAAAGCCTTCTTACCCCAAGATCATAAAAATGTTCTACAAAATTTTCTTTGCCAAGTTTTTAGTTTTTTTTAAACAAAGAATTTAATCCAGTGGGAATTTATTTTTATGAATGTTGTCAAGTGGGGATCTAATTTTTAAAATTTTTACATATAGTGAGCCAATTGTCTCAGAACCATTTATTGAATAATCCACTATATTCCATTTATTTGTAATGGTACCTCTCTTATATATCAAGTTTCCACAGACTGTGGGTTCGTTTCTCTGTTCCATATTCTGTTCCATTGGTCCGTTGGTCTATCACTGTGCCAATATTGCAGTGTTTTAATTACTAAAGCTTTTAAAAACAAGTTTGGTATTTGTAAGGGTGACTCTCCCAACTTGTTTTCCTTTAAAATTTTCTTGGCTATTTTTGGCCCTCTGCCCTTGCATATGAATTTTAGGATCAGCTTATCAGGTTCCATGAAAACTCGTTTTGGGATTTAGATTGGACCTGTATTTAATTTATATGCTATTTAGGGGGAATTAAGATTTTTATGATAGTGTGCTTTGCCATCCAAGGTCACATTTTATTTCTGCATTATGAGTCTTATTTACTGTCAATGAAGTTTTATAATTTCTTCCAGAAAGATCTGACATATTTTGTTATTTCTAGGTACCTTATAGTTTTTTATTACTGTTGCAAATAGTATCTTTTGAAAATTTATATTTTCCAATTTTTGCTTGCTAATGTGTAAGAATGCAATTAATATTTTTATTTTTTGAGTCTTTGTAACTCTTACCTTGCAATCTTGGTGAATCCTATTTATTTATTTAAAAATTCATATAGAGTAAAATTTGCTTTTCTTTGGTATAGAGTTCTATGAAGTTAGACAAATGCATACAGTTGTGGAACCACCACCACAAAGTTCTGTCACTCCCCAAGATTCCCTCATCCTGCACCTTTCTAGTCAGCCCTTCTCTTCATGTCCATCCTCTGGAAATCACTTACCTGTTCTCTGTCTCTATAGTTTTGCCATTTGCAGAATATCATATAACTGAAATCACGCTGTGTTTATCCTTTGGAATCTGGATTCTTTCACTTAGCAATATGTATCTAAGAATTATCCATATTGCATATATTAATAACATTAATGTTTGTTGCTGAGTAGAATTCCATTGTATAGATGTACTATAATTAGTTTATTCATTTAGCAATTGGAAGTCATTTGAGTTGCTTCCAGTTTTTGGTGATTATAAATAAAGCTGCTATGAACATTTACATACAATATTTTGTGTAAATTTATGTCTTCATTTCTCTTAGACAAATATCTAGGATTCAGGATAAATATGTTTAACTTCGTAAGAAACTGTTAAACTATTTACCAAAGTGACTATACCATTTTGCATTTCCACCAGTAATGTGTAAGAATTCCACTTGCTCCTCATCCTTTCCAGTATTTAGTGTTGTTCTAGTTTTTATTTTTCTTTGTTTTGTTTTGCTCTTTGGCTATTCTAAGAGGTATGTAGAGATATTTCATTGTGGTTTTAATTTGCATTTCCTTAATGACGAATGATGTTAAATATCTTTTCATATACTTACTTGCCATCTGTATATCTTCTTTGGTAAAGTCTGGTAAAATATTGTACCCATTTTTAAAAATTGGGTTGATTGTTTTCTTATTGTCGAGTTTTGAGAGTTCTTTATGTATTCTGGATACATGTCCTTTGTCAGATACGTGATTTGCAAATATTTTCTCCCAGTCTGCAGCTTTTCTTGTTATTCTTTAATCAGTGTCTTTCACAGAGCAATCTTTTCAAATTTTGATGGAGTCCAGTTTATCAATTTTTTCTATGATAGATTGTCCTCTTGGTATTATGTCTGAGAGCTCTTTGCTTAACCCAAGATCACAAAACTTTTATCCCATATTTTCTTCTATAAGTTTTATTTTACATTTAGGTCCGTGATCCATTTAGAATTAATTTTGGTATAGAGTGCAAGTTACGGATTTAAGTTCACCTTTTGGCATATGGATGTCCACATTTTCCAACATCATTTGTTGAAAAGACTATCCATTTTCTTTTCTTTTTTTTTTTTTTTTCAATTGGTAATAAATGTTTTCTTTTTTTTTTAAAATTTTTTGTTTATTGCAGTAACATTGGTTTATAACATTGTAAAAGTTTCAGGTGTACATCATTGTACTTCTATTTCTGCATAGATTACATCATGTTCACCACCAAAATACTAATTACAACCCATCACCACACACATGTACCGAATTATCCCTTTCACCCTCCACCCTCCCCCCTTCCCCTCTGGTAACCACCAATCCAATCTCTGTCCCTATGTGTTTGTTTATTGTTGTTATTATCTACTACTTAATGAAGGAAAGCATGCAGTATTTGACCTTCTCCCTCTGACTTATTTCACTTTGCCTTATACCCTCAATGTCCATCCATGTTGTCACAAATGGCTGGATTTCATCGTTTCTTATGGCTGAGTAGTATTCCATTGTGTATATATACCACAGCTTCTTTATCCATTCGTCCCTTGACGGGCACTTAGGTTGCTTCCAAGTCTTGGCTATTGTGAATAATGCTGCAATGAACACAGGGGTGCATGTACCTTTGCAAATTGGTGTTTTCAAGTTCTTTGGATAAATACCCAACAGTGGAATAGCTAACTATCAGGGAAATGCAAATCAAAACTACAATGAGATATCACCTCACGCCCGTCAGAATGGCTATAATTAACAAGACAGGAAACAACATGTGTTGGAGAGGATGTGGAGAGAAGGGAACTCTCATACACTGCTGGTGGGAGTGCAAACTGGTCCAGCCACTATGGAAAACAGTATGGAGATTCCTCAAAAAATCAAGGATAGAACTACCATATGATCCAGCTATTCCATTTTCTATTTAATTGCCTTTGTACCATTGTCAAAAAATCACTTGACTATGTCTATGTGGGACTATTTTGTATTTTTTATTAAAGAGTTTTATTGAGATGTAAATTATACACCACAAAACACACCTGTTTTAGGTGAACAATTCAATGGTTTTTACTGTATTTACAGAGTTGTGCAACCATCACCGCAATAAGATTTTAGAACATTTCCATTACCCCTGAAAGAAACCTGCTGCCCATTGGCAGTAAATCACCTTCCCTGGTGCCCTACTTGTCCCAGTCACAGGCAATTACTATTCTACTCTCTGTCTCTATGGATTTGCCTATTCTGGACATTTTGCATAATTGTAATCATACAATATGCAATCTTTTGTGACTGGCTTTTTTCACTTAGCATCCATGTTGTAGCATGTGTCAGTACTTCACTCTTTTTACTGAAGAATAGTATTCCATTGTATAGACATACCACATTTTGTTTATTCATTCATCAGTTGATAGACATTTGGGTTTTTCCATGTTTTGGCTATTCTGAATAATGCTGCTATGAACATTCATGTACAGGTTTTTCTGTGGAAATGTATTTTAATTTCTCTTGGATATATATCTAGGAATAGAAGGGCTGGGTCGGTAACTCTGTGTTTAACTTTTTGAGGAAATTCCAAACTGTTTTCCAAAGTGGCTGCACCCTTTTACATTCCCACCAGCAATTTAAGAGGATTCTGATTTCTCCACATCCTTGCCAACACTTGTTATTCTCTGGCTTTTTACTGATAGCCATTCTAGTACTTCTGAAGTGGTATCTCACTGAGGTTTTGATTTGCATTTCCCTAATGACTAATCACGTTAAACATCTTTTCAAAGGCATCTTAGTCATTCACATATATACTCAAATCTTTTACCCATTTTTAATTGTGTTTTCTTCTATTTAACTGTAAGAATTCTTTGTATATTTTGGATACAAGTCCTTTACCAAAGATATGGCTTGCAAATATTATTCCCAGTCCGTTGGAGACATCATTTCCTTGAAGTTATCCTTTGAAAAACAAAAATTTAAAAATTTTGGGGCCCAGCCCAGCAGCATAGTGGTTAAGTTCACGTACTCTGCTTCAGCAGCCTGGGGTTCCCAGATTCAGATCCCAGGCATGGACCTACGCACTACATATCAAGCCACGCTGTGGTGGCATCTCATATACAAAATAGAGGAAGATGGGCACAAATGTTAGCTCAGGGCTGATCTTCCTCAGCAAAAAGAGGAAGATTGGCAACAGATGTTAGTTCAGGACAGATCTTCCTCACCAAAAAAAAATTGATGAAATTCAACTTATCTATTTGCTTCTTTTATTATTGTAATATCTGTCATATCTAAGAAATTGTTGCCCAACCCAGGGTCATAAAGATTTACTACTGTTTTCTTCTATGAATTTTATAGTTAAACTCTTTATTTAGTTCTATAATCCATTTTGAATTAATTTTTCTGTATGGCATAAGGTAGAGATCCAAGTTTGTCATTTTGCATGTGGATATTTGGTTGTCCTACCACAGGACTCTTTTTGGACTCTGAATTCTTTTCCATTAATCTGTGTGTCTTTACTTTCTTCAATACCATGCTGTCTTGATCACTGTAGATTTATAGTAAGTCTTACATATGAGGCCTCCAACATTGTTCTTTTTAAAGATTGTTTTTATTCTAGTTACTTTGCCTCTCCATACAAATTTTACAATCATCTTGTTATGAATGCTTACTAATTATATTAGTTTGTCAGTAGTTTCTCTTGTATTTTTGATGTAGATAGTCATATCATATGCAAATATAAATAGTTTTGCTTCTTTTCCAACTTTTAAACCTTCTTATTGTCTTATCTTATTCCACTGGTAGGATCATCCAGCAAAATATTGAACAGAAGCATAAATAGAAGACATCCATGTCTTGTTTCTAAATTTAAAATGAATGCTTCTAATGTTATCCTACTAAATGTGACATTTACTACCGGTTTTTGGTAGACATCCTTTATCAGGCTAAGGAAGTTTCCTTCTATTTCTATTTTAATATGAATTTTATTATTTTTTAATGAAATATTACTTTGTCTTTCTGTGCTTGTCTGCAGATGTTTATGTCTACACTTTTAATGAAAGCAGTCTTTTAAGGGTTCCAGGATTATCCTGAGGTCTCATTTCCAACTCTTTGCCTCATATGAGCCATGACCTTGTCTTCTGTACATATGCAACCATTAAAATTCAAGATTCTAGCTAAAGGAAACCAACAAATATTCCCATGACTGCTCTAATATCAGGTCTTATGCCCACTGCCCTCGTTTTCAGGTTCCTCTTCATTTTCTGTCTCTGGCAATTTTTTTTTACTTTCTTGAGAGTTCAGCTAGGCATTTAAAAGTCTGACTTTTAAGTAAAATTCCTCATTTCTAGGTATTTTACAGCAGGAAGGTTTTGGGGTTTCCTAGTCCACTATATTATTATAAACTGAAAAGAATTTCACATTGTTTATAAGTGGAAAAAATGGAAACAACACAACTATTTTTTCTAATGCATAGCCCAATGGCTTGCAAATGTTTGGCACTCAATAAATATTTGTTGAGTGAATGAATATTTTCTGAGCACTTCATGATTCACAGCTTGTGGGAGAAGAAGAGGAGAATGGAGTAAAAAAAAAATGTATCAAGGTTTTGAGCCTAGGAGAATGATGGTTCCACTGATAGACAAGGGGGGAGCCTAGAAAGGGTGCTAATTTATGGAAAATGATTTGAGTTTGATTTCAGCTATATTGAGTTGGAGGTGGCAGAAGGACTTGCTGGTTGAGATTTTCAGCTGGATATGTGGGAATAAAGCTCTGGTGAATGGTCAGGGTTGGATGTATAAATTAAGGAATTATTTGCAATAAGGTAATGGTTGAAACTATGACATTAGCTGCTGTCACTGAGGTAGAAAGTATACAGTATAGAGTAAACAAAGTAGAATGAGTTTAAGATTTAGCCTTGATTGGGGTGGAAAGAGAAAGCACAACCTATGAAAGTATATATAAAAAGTATGGTCCAAGAAATAGGATAATGCAGACAGTGTATGATCACCAAAAACATGGAAGGAGCGAAATTTTAAGGAAGAAAGGGTTGTTTAAGGAGAAGTTGGCCAATAGATTCAGATACTGTGTAGAACTCAATACCCCTGGATTTACCTGCCAGGAATGGCTTTTATTCCAGTCCCATTTATAACCCCATGGGAATAAGCATGTTATAATATTTCTCTTTTTATCTATGATGTAATTTTCAGCTTGAGTCTAATCAAAGAATCAGAAAGAATGGTTTAGGTTATGACTTTTCCCACGTGTATGTTTTTGTGTATACCTACGTTCAGTCATGAGCCACATAACGATGTTTTGGTCAACAGTGCACTGCGTATACCACGGTGGTCCCATAAGATTAGTACCATCTAGCCTAGGTGGGTGGTAGGCTATGCCATCTAGGTTTGTGTAAGTACACTCTACGATGTTCGCGTAATGGCGAAATTGCCAAACGACACACTTCTCAGACCATATCCCCGTCGTTAAGTGACATGACTGTATACACACATAAACACATCTTTGAAAGTACATCTTGTTGTTATAAACATCTCTAAATGTAGCTGTAGAAAAGCCACTTATAGTTTTCCTGCTGTCGAAAAGCTACAGTATACTCTGTTTAAATATTTTTTTGTGTGTGTGAGGAATATCAGCCCTGAGCTAACATCTACTGCCAATCCTTCTCCTTTTTTTCCCTTTTTCTCCCCAAAGCCCCAGTAGATAGTTGTATGTCATAGTTGCACATCCTTCTAGTTGCTGTATGTGGGACGCGGCCTCAGCATGGCCGGACAATCAGTGCGTCGGTGCGCACCCGGGATCCGAACCCGGGCCGCCAGTAGCGGAGTGCGTGCACTTAACTGCTAAGCCACGGGGCCGGCCCCTAAATATTTTTTAAATTGTTCAGAGGAAAAAGGACATGGGCCCTTAAAAAATTAAATGTGTTTGGAAGAGGCTTGAAGTCCGTTACATAAGTTTCTAAGGAAAACAACTGTGTGCTAATGCCAACTAAAAATCACTGAAAGCATGCTGTGAACATGTGCAGGGCATGACCGCAATTTCCCCCCCACTTTTCTTCCTACTAACAAGGAAGAGGAATTTAGAGGCTAGAAATTTGGAACGGCAAATAGGACTTTTTGAGAAGGGTCAGAAACTGGTAACTATAGGTCTGATCTGCTAGTGGGGGAATCAACAATTGAATGAAAGCTGTTTGAAAGAGCTTTTTATGATAAGCTGTTCCAAAGCTTTAAGGTGCTAGAACCATGTACAGGAGCTATATATATTCCTATAAATTTCTAACTCTAAGAAAAGATTCAGGGTGAGTTAGAGAGTCATTGTTTACTTAGGTGTGAGATTGTGGGAGATCAAGATTTGGCCACCCTGAAATCTATCTCTTTACCTTGGTTGTTTTCTCTAGGGACATTTGACCTCCCCCACTAACTGCCTAAAGAATTTGACATGGTAGCTCTTTCCTGGAACAGATCTATCATGATGGCTGTAAAGATAACATAGGGTAAATGTTACAATAGGAAAGGCACCAACAAGCCCCTCTTATCAGAAGTTCTGTCTCTCTGGCCACATTCTCTGGATTACCCTGCGAAGAGTTGCCAGACAATCATTTACATTTATAAGGGAAATCTCCATTTGTAAAGGTATCTCCCTCTCTGTTTGGAGAAGAGAGGGGGATGAGCTCATTTTTAGTAACTTGTCAATGTGGAAGGTGAGGCCTTGAGCTACATAATAATCTTACTCTTGTTTACTGTGCTTTAGTGGTAATCTCCTGTAACTGACTCCCCCCACCCCCAAAATCCTCCTTTGTCATTGGCTGAAAATGATATTTAAGACGAGAATTTCTGCTATTGTGTTGAGAAACGCAGTGTCCCTGCTTTCTCCCATGTATACATGTTATTAAACTTGGTATTATTTTCTCCTGCTAACCTGTCTTGTTGATTATTTGGCCAGCCAGAAGAACCTTAAGGGAAAGAGCAGAGGGAGATTCTCCCTCTTCCCCCGACAAGATGAACAACTAGAATTAGACTAAACAAAAATAGCTGCTACACACCAAGGCTAGATGGTACTAATCTTATGGCTACCTCATTTTAACTAGTGTTCAAGTCTTAGTATGTATTATGTATCACATTTTCTTATGTCGTAATTAGAAATTATTTTTATTTTTAATAGTTTTATTTGTAGAGTTACATTTGTAATAAAGCTTAAATGTTTGTGTGTGCATGTAACACACACAAGTGTACACTGATATTCCCCTTAGTTGTTATCTATGATGGGACCTGTCCCTCTGAATTGTGGGGAGTAGTTAATCAATACTGTAGGGCTCAGTACTAGGATTTGGAAAGCAAAAGATCTGGTTGTAAATGAAGCACAGGATTAATCTGAGTCCATGGTGTTGAACGAGGGAAGATTTAGAATACAGAAATCAAAGAGGGAACAAAAGTCAATGTCAAGGGAATAGTAGAGATAGCAGAGGCAGACATATTGCTACAGAGATAAAGAGTCTTTGAGATACAGACCAAAGCTGCCTGGGTGTGATAGCCTTTTATACTTTCCGGGCTATAGCGCAGAACAATTGGCTTTCCAGGAAGTGGCCAGGCCGGGACTGGAGGCCGGCAAGCAGCTGCACTGTTCCAATTTGCTGCCTTGGCCATTCTTCAAGCTGGAGCAGATCCTGACAGAATCCTTTCTGCTTGGATCATGAAGCCACAACCTGGCCAACCTATCCAAATGATGGCAGCACACCTGATTTGTACGCCTCATATCCTGGAAGGAAAGGAAAGCACCCAGATTGTTAGCACTACAAACCCAAACCTATGTGTGATGGCAAACATCACAGGAACACACAGTGTTTATTTCTTAAACATTGCTTTTAAGATGGAAATTTCCCGAACAATGCATGTAATGAGAGTGAAAGGTGGAACAGTATGAACCAATTTGGTAACGATTAGGTTTTTACTTTTCTATTCCATATGTATTGACAAGGATGTGAAATGAGATGGAAAGGAATATATCCTTAAACATTCGAACAATTGATTTTTATCTATGATAAAGCAAATCTATGTAATAAAACCAGTATCTGAAATTCTGTCTACATATAAAAAGGATGAAATAAATGGGGAGATTTTCTATAGTTGCTTCTAAAACCCTTAATAAGTTGGAGGTTTTTACTTTTTGTGCTAGAAATTTTTCAATCATTTTTTGGATACCTTGGTATAGATTTGATGAATCCTGTCCCCCCACCCCCCCCAGACTTCTCGTAACTTATTCATGGAACCTCACAGGATCACTTGGTTTTCTCAGCTATAAGACATTAGTTTGGCTACAAATATTTAAATCCAGGGTAAATCAAGTCTTTATGTTTTTCCTGTCAAGCTACTTGAAATCACAAAGCAAAAGTCCAATATCTGACTGTGATTATCCAGCGGTGTGTTCACATTAAAATCCTTGTTGCCTGTTGTCTTTAGATGGAAATTATGTCACCAGTAGGACCTGGTACATATTTGCCCTCATATCCCCCACCACCCAATTGAGGTGTCAGTGGGTTGGATTTTTGGGAGAGCCTGACTCTGCTGTGATGGAAGGAGGATATGAAGTACTTCTTCTGCAACTGTGGGCTGCACTGGTCTCAAAACAGCCAATAGCCAAGGCCTGAGTTGTTTATAGGAGAGGGTTGGAGCAAAGCCCTGATGCCATTGTTGCCTGGCCTCAACCTCAGCTCACTTTCGCAGGGCAAACACCCCTGATCCTATCTGGAGTGGTTCCCTGCTTTCTCTCACCTCATTTGCTTACTTTGCCAATTCTCAAGCTGCAGTCATTTCCCCAGGGCTGTTCTTTTCTCTAAGGGAGCATGCTTGCACAGATGTGAGGCTCTTCATCAATGCTTTTCATCCAGCTGTGCTCAAAACCAGCATCCTCTGACCTCTTGGAGGAGTGGAGCAGTGAGAAAGTTGGAATGGTAGGGGTAGAATTTACTATGATCAGCGATTGGATAGCATAGTCCAAACCAGCCTTATGCATAGACAGAATAGGTGGCCAATTATATGGTATAATTTGGACACGGTCTCCCTCCACCTTACCCTCAAAATATCCTCAAGAGCCTGTCCTAGAGTCTGATGTTCCACTATTAAAGATGGAGTCCTCTAGTTTAAGGCCTTCTCTACAAAACACAAATCCTGGTGCCCAGCACAGTGCTCAAGCACTTAGTAGATCCCTAAATGTTAGTTGAATGAATAAGTGAATGAGAAGAATTATCTATTAAACTAATTCATAATGAAGTATTAATAGGGGCTATTAGGTTACCAGACGACTCAACCATTTAAAACAATGCTTCTCACACTTTAGTGTATATAACAATCACCTAAGGATCTTGTTAAAAGACAGATTCTGGAGCTGGACAAGACCTGAGAATCTGTGTTTCTCGCAAGTTCTTAGGTGATGCTGATGCTACATCACACTGTGAGTGGCAAGGATTTAGAAGACCTTAGGGCAAGGTTTCCCAACTTGCCTGATCAAAGAATCTCTTGGGGTATTTGTTGAACATTAAAAATCAGAATCTAGGGGGTAGACTTGGGAATCCATATTTCTAACAAGTGCTTCAGGTGATTTGCATGATCAGAACACTAAATTTAGGAAGGAATGGGGCATAGGCTTAAAAACATGGGGGGGGCATTGTGGTGGTTCATGGGCCTCCTGGGAGTAAAGCAGAGACTTATAGAAGGCACCGGGACAGATTAGAAAACATAGCTATAATTTTGTTTTAGAGCCATTCCTATACATGGCCTAGGGTTAGAGGGTAGAGGGAAAATGGAGAGCTATTGGATTTTTTTTTCCCCAACAGGTAGCATTGGTATTGCTTTTTACTAGCACAGAGCATTACTTGGTTTTCTGGGTTTTTGTTTTGCTCCTTCAGTAAGTTTGGTATCTTGAAAATAGCCAAGTTGTTAGACAAATCTTTGGGTATTACTTTTAACTTCAAATAGTTTTCCTTACATTTGTCTTCTCTGCAAGTTTTCAAACCTTAGCCCTTTCTTCGTCATAGATTCCGTGAAACACTGGGAACCTTATTTTCTTGGACTAATAAGACAGAGATGTGAAAGAATAGTCTATTAAGCAGGGCCGCTGGAGAGAGAGTCATTTCTTTAATATCCATCCCCCGAGCCATGGAGCTGTGTGAGGCCCAGCAGCAGGATACAGTCAGCGATGTGCTTCAGTCTCCAGCGATTCTGGTATGATATTATTTCAGGCCTCACCAACTACCAAGGTGAAAGCCTCTCAAGACATTCTGAATGAGATGTGCTGCAAGCATGAGGGGCTGCTGGGGATAGGCAGGCAGCCTCAGTGGCAGATACGAGCTAGGAATCTCAGGACACGGTGAAAATATCACTGACTTGCCAGAGGCCACATTACAAGTTGGCGGCATGGCTGATATTTGTATTAAAATTTTCTTATTTTCAATCCTGTGCTGCAGCCTTTGGGCTATTGATGTCCCCAGTTTTTAAACCCTCCTTTGGAAAGATCTGATCCTCGTTCTGACATACTTTCGAATTCTGTCTCTCGCCTTCTCCCCTTCCCATTTGTATAACTGGGATAGAGGTTGGGATTTGCAGCCAACCACACGGAAAGAGTTTTCAAGTTATTCAAGGCAAGAAAGGGGCTTCGTTGTGAGTAGACATTAGACTTGTTTTTATCAAGCTGCATTCCAAGGTGGAAAGCTAGAGGGGACCCAGACCCCATTCCTATCCCTTTATCCTCTCTCCTATAACTTCTTGTACTTTCAGACACTTTGGCAAAGCCTGGCACAGAACCTTCTAGTGAAGACACCTATGCCTTATCAGGGACACTTAAAGGGTCAGGAGTGGCAAATTTAAACACAGAGTTGACTTCATTGCTACCAGGCGCTAGGATGGAACTTCAGGGAGCTGCCACTGGGTGAACGGTGATGCCTAGTGGAGTGCATGTCTGCGGTTGTTTGGCCGCCTTCAGATGCGAAGCACTGAGGGGTCTAAGTATATGACACATTCTGTTTATCACTTATATATAAAACCATATCTAGGTAACTCATTTTGATGTCTAATTCCTACTTATGGTTAAAATGATGTACAAGTGGTCAGATGGCATTGAGGGACTCAGGCATAATCTTTCCTCTCTGCTGCCTGAAAAGAAGGTACCAGAAGTGCCAACTCTGTATTTGGGAGATCTAGGAGTGCCAGAAGGGCCCGGTGTGTCCCACGGTTTAGGGATACTAGAACAAATGGGGATTCGTGAGGCTGAGAGGTATCTTGAAGTCTAGGACACTATGAAGTCCAAGGATACTCAGCAAGACCGAGGTTATTTTCTAGCGTAGGGTGTTGCAGCTACATATGTTAAGTACCTGAGAGAGGCTTAGGCTGTTTCCAAGGCTATTTAAAGGCCTGTGGGACAAAGTTCTCGGGTAGGGAGGAGGCAGTCAGCAAGTTATCCAGGCTTCCTACATTTTTCTTCTCTTTAATAGTTTATCTCCAACATAATGAAAAGCTTGGCATTCCCAGTATCCTCTTATCTGAGGTCATCTAAGTAGGCGATTTGTCTTTATATACAACTTTCTAAGGATGTTTTATGTTTATGAGGCAAAGATGTATAGATGTATGTCCACAATAGAAAAGGAAAACATTTTAGAAATCTTTAACATTGGTTGTTGTAGAAATTCACAGCTCCTGCACTGGAAAAATTTCAGTTTACAGTAAAAAAAAAGCATACCCTCAAATTCCAATCAAATTCATTCTCATCCTTTCTCTCTAACTTTGCAGCGGAAATTAGCTTCCTATAGTCTCTGAAGCTTTCCAATTGACACTAGTAAATTTAAAAGAAAAATAAATCTTTCTCAGCTTCTTTGATACCTGTTTGAAATGCTAATTGACCAGCATGTATCCAATCACCCTACAGTTCATACCAATCCAATCCCTCCCTAGGCAGGCTTGCATATTTGATGAAATTAGACTTTATACCAAGAAAATACGAACGTGAGATGAAAACCGAACCCAAATGTGACAACACACGAAAATGGGCTGCCCCTAGGTTTCCTGCCTCAATTTCCTCCCAACTATCTCTCAAAAGAGACCACCCCCTAAAAAAACAACAGTAAATTTTATGCAAATTAACTTTCCAGTGAGATGGGAGTGGCAGGGGAGTTCCTCTGGTTGTAAAAGCACAGTTCCAATGTTTTGTAAAAAGCTGTGATGGGCATGGCTTGAACCAGATTTCTAATGTGATTCTTCTTTGAAGAATTACCACTATCTAGCCTATGTTTAAGGGCATGTGGAGTTGAGTGGAGATACAGCAGAAAGATTTTGGCAAGACCGTTTAAGAGATGGGGATAAGGGAGGAAGGGACAGTAGTGTGGAGCATTAAACTGTGGCCTAGGATTCCATGACTTTCAAATCATTTATAATCGTGAAAGTGAAGAGCACACATGAAGTCTTGCAACATGAATTTTTCTATAAGCCATGCCTGTAGATGGTACTCTGCTTGACTATGAGGGTGGACATGGCAGAGACCTGATGTATTTTTGCCTGGATGGGGCTATGGAGGAGTGACTATTAAATGAAGTTTTGGCGAAGGGGTGGGATCCGAAATCAAAAAACAAAAACTGTAAAACCAGAGAATCTTAGTTGAATGGAGAGAGAAGTGTACTAGAAGATTAAAATATTAAACTATAATGATAATAAAGAGAAAATAATGCAGAACATTCAGAACAATTTATCTTGGAGTATTAGTTTTCGACTGCTGTCATAACAAATCACCCTAAACTTTGTGGACTAAAATGACACAAATTTATTATCTCACAGTTCTGTAGGTCAGAAGTCTAGATAATGTGGCTTGAATGGTTCTTCTGTTTAGGGTCTCACAAAGCTGAAATCAAAGCGTCAGCCAGATTGTGTTCCTTTTAGGAGGCTTTGGGGAGAAGGTGCTAGGCCCATTAAGGTTGTTGGCCGAATTCAGTTCCATGCAGTTCTAGGACTGACATTCCTGTGTCCTTGCTTGCTGTGGGCTGGGGGTTTTTCTTAGCTCCTACAGGCTGCTCGCATTTCTCGACTTGTGTCCCCCTTCAAAGCCAGCAGTGGTGAGGTGAGTCCTCCTCATGCTTCGAATCTCCTTGACTTCCCCTTTTGCTTCATCTCTCCTGCCCCTTATGGATTCAACTAGGAAAGTTTCTGTACTTTAAGAACTCACGTGATTAGATTCGGCCTATCCAAGATAACCCCCCTATCCTGAGGTTTATACCTTAATTATGTCTGCAAATTATATGGCTTCATGGTAGAACCTAGATCAATGTTTGATAGTATAACCGTGGGATGGGAATCTTGGAGGGAGAGGGAAAAGGGTTGTCTTAAGGATTCTGCTTACCACACCTAGAATCTTAGAAACATGTTTAGATTTTTAAAAATGGATGGTGGGGCAATAAACCCAAAGAAACCTACGGAAACCATCCAATTGTTAATGGAAAACAAAGAGGATTAAAAATGTGGAAGTGATATCCATTCACTATTGCACACTCATCAGGAGAGGGAAATCTGAGTCTACAAGGAGAAAAAAGAGAGGTCCTTGGAAGAAAGGCCCTATGTAGAGGTGATATTTACAATATTTAACAACCTACGTGGCATGGCCATCAACCAATCACAATGCACGCTGGCCAGTACTCCACACTGGTGCATACCCACTGCGTCACTGTTTATGGGGCCAAGATAGTGTTATATTCACTATCCTTACTGTTGATCCCTACATACCCCTCCTAGTAAGGGGACTCCATGCCCAGCCTTCTTGCTCACTTAGGGCCCTGCCTCAGACTGAAGATCTTTGTGCATCAAGAAAACTACCCCAGAAAGAAGAGGTCAGCCTCCATACAGGGATTAGAAAAGTCTGAAAATGTGTAGGAATGGAAGCCTGGGTAGTGGTGTGATGGGGAAAGCTGGAATCAGGAGTTCAGATCCACAGAGTCAATAAATATGAATATGGGAGCAAGTCTTTGAGGCAGACGTGAACATCTATCTGAGAGGGGTCTGAATATAGGACATCATCATTCTAGGGTGGCAGGTGGGCAGATTCACAAGTACTGTTAGCCAAAACCAACCAAAAACCAACCAAAAAACATAATGTCTGCCCAGATTGGTGTGTGCCACGTAGTCAATGGGGGCTGGGAGTAGTTGGTACCTGATGTGGGAAAGTTAGAGGAATAACAGTTGGGGTGGTCAGCATAAGAGATGAGGATTCAGTCATGAAGACTGGGTATCAGGGGGCCAGATATTAAGTCATTGGGAGAACTGGAGTTCCAGGTGAGGACTTTTGTGCAGAGAAACAAGATACAGACATGGTTACTGGGATGTTGGGGTGTCAAGGTAACAATAGAATCAGGAATACAACGAACTAGATGCTAAGTTACTGGTTTAGGACTCTATCTTAGCATGCGATAACTGGCAAAAACAATCATTTCTCTAATCCTTCTCATGTTATAGAAGAGGAAACAGGTCTGGAGAGAAGTAATTTGCCTAAGGTCACCGCTAAATTGCATTAGAACTGGCACTAGGACTCAGGTCTCCAGAAGCCTAATCTATTGGTATTCTTTACCAATCACACTACACTGTCCTTTTGCCTTGAGCTAGGGCTGCTCTTGGAGTGTGAGTGGCAGCTGACCGTGCAGGTAGGAGGTGAAGTTAACCTAGCTGATGGGTTTAGAGGGCTGGTGGTGGGCTTGAAGCCCAATCACGGTCTCTTAGTGCAATCTTATGTCCAGGATCTGGCCCCACCTTCAGCATCCTGCTGTTCTGAATACCAGTAGTACAAACATAGCCTCTGTATAAGCTTTATGATAAACACATTGAGCTATGTTTCTTTGAACCTAAATAAAAGGAGAGTCAGGACCAGACTCTTGTCTGCTAAAAATAACTTCACTTGGAATGCTCTTTTATAGGAAAGCACAAAGCCACTACTGAGAGCAATTAATAGATATCACAGGTTTCCATGACACCGGAAAAAAGGATGGTTTTACAGGGGAGGAAAATTAAGGTTAAAAAAAACACGTCTTCTCACATTCATAATGCTACCCTTCTTGTTACATTAGATGGGGCCTCAGCTGAGTGGGAACAAGAGTAGGTGGCCTTTAAAAAAATTACAAATGGAAAGTCGCAAGGCAAGAGAACAGGAGAGTTTGTTCAAAGAAAAGGGCTGCAGGCTTCCCGTAGTCTTGCATGTTATACCTTGCCTACTAATCTATCACCAACGAACATGCCCACTGCCCTCAGGGGCGCACTTGCAGAAAAGGGATGCTTTTCACATAGTCCAGTCCACTCAGCCAGCAAAGTATAAAGGGACTTGGGTAGAGAAGTTTATAATGTGTTTTATGGTCATTGAAAAACTCATTTAAAGGCTCCTTCAGCCCAAGTGCTTTTGGGGACTCCTAGTTAGTGCAGCTGAAGTGGCCACTGCACAATTTTAAGAGAGATGAATGAGGACTTCCTGTATTTTTAGCCTGAAGACGAGCACTCCAGCTCTTGGCTGGCTACTGTCTGGGGCCTTGCTCATTTTGAACACACCATGAGCACAGACCTTAATGATCATTTGGGGATATGACCTGGGCCATTTTGAACTTATGAAAAGCATTTCTAAGGTCACATGCCTTCTTTTTGGCCAAGGTATTTAATATTGTGTTTCATTTAATTTAAAAAAATTCCCCTAAATAATATACCATGCCCAACATGTCTTCTTAATTCAAAAATTTTCAAGGCACACGTCTCATGTGGCTTAAAAAGAAGCTTAGATATAATGTATTCAATGATTTGTTTTGATTTTATTTTCTATGCCTGTAAAAACAGGAAATAAGTGACTCTCAGAGTAGATTTGGAATTCCATAGCAGGGTACCCAATGATGGTGTCTAGTGTTGGGGGTGGGGGTGCGGCGCAAAATTTTCCTATACCCTTCTGAGTTCTCCTGGCTGGTCTAAGAATTAAATTGACATGAGACAGATTAACAGGTGGAAAAAAAATTTAATTTCATAACTATGGGGGCTCCATAATATGAGGCCCCCAAACATTGAGGCAATTGAGGTTTATATGCCATCCAGAGCTAAGGAGAAGAGAGTAGGAGTCTAGGACTTCAAAGGGGAAGAAGATAATTCACAAGAAGGTGAGAAGAGCAAATGTTTGGTACATAAATGTTGACTGGCCTGTACAGAAACAATGACACAGAGAGGAATTTTAACAGACTTTGCTAGATTCCTCCCTGTCTGTCACAACTGTAGTTCTTTACGGTGATAACTCCCTTCCTGGAACGGGTCCTCCATCTAAATTCTTTTAGGTAGTTAGGGGGAAAGTCAAAGGTTCTTCCTAAGTCTTTTGGGCCTCGGTTGTTTTCAGCTCAAAATAATCCACGTGCTAAAGTGGCACGTCTTGGGGAGGCAAATTTTGCTCCCCTACACTAGCTTATCAATGGATATAAATGAACGAAGAGCTGTTTTAATCATTGCGAGGTTGATTGCTTCATGGTTGTTATGTTTATACTCAGAATTCTACGTGTTGTATATTGAAAAGTTTTTGACTTGGAGTTAAAACGCCTTGTTTTTGAGTCTTAGATCCACTATTTACAGGGCACCTTTGAGCAAGTCGCATAATACTATTTTTCAATCCCCTCATTGGTAATTATAAAATAGGGATAATGGTACTAGCTAATATTTATTAAATGTGTCCCCATTTCACAGCTGAGTCAGCTGAGGCACAAAGAACTAGGAAACTTGCTCAGTGTGACTCAGCTAGTATAGTAGTCCCCCCTTAGCCATGCGGGATACGTTCCAAGACCCCCAGTGGATGCCTGAAACTACGGATAGTGCTGAACCCTATATATACTATGTCTTTTCCTATACATACATACATACCTATGATAAAGTTTAATTAATTAATTAATTAATTAATTTTTTTTTTTGCTGAGGAAGACCGGCTCTGAGCTAACATCTATTGCCAATCCTCCTCCTTTTTTTTTCCCCCCAAAGCTCCAGTAGACAGTTGCATATCATAGTTGCACATCCTTCTAGTTGCTATATGTGGGACGTGGCCTCAGCATGGCTGGAGAAGCGATGCGTCGGTGCGCGACCGGGATCCGAACCCGGGCCGCCAGCAGTGGAGCGCGCGCACCCAACCACTAAGTCACGGGGCCGGCCCCTAAAGTTTAATTTATTAATTAGACACAGTAAGAGATTAACAACAATAACTAATAATAAAATAGAACAATTATAATGATATACCATAATAAAAGTTACCATACATCTTAGCAACCTCAGCATATGATGTTTTTCTTTCTTTATTAAGTTGAGAACTTTCATCTTTTCACTTAAAAGAAACACTTTACAGCTTCTCTTTGGCATATCTGAATTGCCAGCATCACTACTATTGTGCTTTGGGGCCATTACTGAGTAAAATAATGCAATACTCCAATAGTCTATCTGGTAACAGAGATGGCCACTAAGTGACTAACGGGCAGGTAGCGTATATGGCGTGGATACGCTGGACAAAGGGATGTTTACGTCCTGGGTGGGACGGAGAGGGATGATGTGAGATTTCATCATGCTACTCAGTACAGAGTACAATTTAAAACTTACGAATTGTTTATTTCTGGAATTTTACATTTAATATTTTCAGACCATGGTTGACTGCAAGTAACTGAAATTATGAAAAGCAAGACTATGGGTAACAGGGAGCTACTGTAATAGCTGAGGTAGGATTCCAACCCAGATAGCCCGGTTCTAGAGCCTGTGATTTTAACTCCTAGTTTTGTATCTTGAAGGGGTTTCGAGGCTCAAATCAAATGTAATCATATGTGTGAAAGTGCTTTGAAAACTGTAAAATGCTAGATAAATAGAAGGTATTATAAAAGTTACTGAGGCTAGCAGAAGGCTTTGGTTTCCTTGGAGGAAGCATTTTCTTGGCAGTAGGAAAGCATTGGTGTAATAGGGAGGAAGTTATAATGTACTATGAATGATTTGAAATATCTTCAAAGCCTAGTGGAGCAGAAAGCTCACTGGACTGAAAGGAAGTAAACCTGAGTTCTAGTGCCACCTGAACTACTAACAAACTAGTCAACCTTGGCTAAGTCATCTAATTTCTCCAAACCTCAGTTTCATTAAATACGAAGCAAGACAATTGGTGTCAACAATGGTTCTTAACCTTTCAGGGCCATCAACTTTCTATATACTAGCTTACATACTCTAATAACAGCTATGGCACCTCTCCACAAATTTTGTAATCAACTTTAGCGTTTCATAGATCCCCTGAAGCCCATTCATGGTTTCATAGACCCTAGGTTAAAAACTCCAGGTCTAAATGTTAGAAGTTCTTCGTAGCTCTCAGATTCTAAGGTAGGAACCACATTTTGTAAATACATGCTTTTAAAAAGTTCTTTACAGGAAAATGGCCTCCATATATCATGGAAAGTCTATATGAAATCACTGTGCTGAGATGGTTAGAATTACATGATTTAGAGTTTAGGAATGGATCTCCATTGATGGCAGTGAGGTATAGCTATAATAGCTCACAAAAGAATTCTGCATTTCAATTTTATTTTGCTGAGGAACCTTTTTTGAAGGGAGAGGAGAGAGTCATAGCAGCAATATCCAACTTGATATATTAATCATACATTCAGCTTTGCAGTGCATTTATTTTTTTATTTTTATTTTTTTAATAATTTTATTTATTTTTTTCTCCCAAAGCCCCAGTAGATAGTTGTATGTCATAGCTGCACATCCTTCTAGTTGCTGTATGTGGGACGCAGCCTCAGCATGGCCGGAGAAGCGGTGCGTCGGTGCGTGCCCCGGCCGCACGCAGCGGAGTGCGCGCACTTAACCGCTAAGCCACGGGCCGGCCTGTGCAGTGTGTTTAGAAAAGTGCTGGACTTACTGCTTTTAGTTCTGGTATCAGCAAAAGATAACAGCACTGTTTCATGCTGGTCCACAGGGAACAGCAGTATTTTTTTATAAGAAGCAAGTTTTAGCATGGAAGCTATGAAGAATTTTATATCTATAAAAGTAGACAATGTCAACTCCAACTGGGTGCAAGATTTGTGGGTGGTCTGTTTGTGAAACATTTCTAATTACTGTGGTGAGTCCTGCTGGGGTTGCTAAAATGAAGTGTCTGTCATATCCATTTCCTGGTGTTTTGAACAGCTGCAAGAATTGTCAAAAAATCCCAAAGTCTACGGAATGGTAGAGCAAACAGGAAGTGTTTTTAGCAAGGATTCAATCTACCCTCTCATTTTATAGATGAGGACTACCAAAGTTCTGTCTTAGATCTGGTCCTTTGGAAACAGACTGAGATGTTTGCGTGCAGGAAATTTATTGGGGAGCACTCTCAGGAACAGACCTGTACAGACATGAGTGAAGCAGGATCGGGCAGAAGGAGCAGCTGAACCGTGATGCAGTTGCCACAAAGGCCTTGGCCTGTTCTATTGGAAGCCAAAGCTGAAGTGTTCCTGCAGACTTGTCTCCAATTGAGGCAAAGGTGGACAGGCCTTTGAATGCCTCCATTGCCCAGTCATTGGATGTCAGCTGCCCAAAGAAGGGGCCATAACGTTGGACAAGTCCACTCCCTTTGGCTGAAGGAAATTTCTGGAGAGTGTTTCAACTGTGAGCCGTTAGCAGCTGACACTCCAGGCAACTGGGGGAGTAAATGCCTTGGTCCTGAAGGGGGGTTCTGAGTGATGTACCAGAGCACTCACTACAGTTTCAGAGAGTTTGGTTTGGACCACCATCATCTCTCTCATCCAGATCACTGCAATAGCCTTCAAACTGGTCTCCTACCTCAGTTTTACCTCCACTCAAATTATTTTCTACACCACAGCCAGTGTTATCTTTCTAGAACCCAATTCCTATTATATTGCTATCACTTACAACTCTTTAATGGCTCCTCATGCCTTCTGGATAGTCTAAACATCTTAGTATGGCTTTTGAGGCCCTTTATGAACTGATTTCTATCTTTAGCCACAGCTCTTGCAATTTTTCTCTTGATCTCCACAGACCAGCCACAGTACTTGCAGATCCATGAATGTATCATGCTGTCTCTTACCTCTGAGCCTCTGCATATACTATTCCCTTTGGAACACCCCAGAATACACACATACACCTAGGTAACTTCTAGTTTAGATGCCTCCTGTTTTAAGAAGCCTTCTCTATTTCCATAGTATCTTATAATTACTCCTATTGTAATTATCCTCTATTATACTGTATTAAAATTCCCTATTTACACGTCTGTCTCCTCTCTAGACTGTAAGCTCCCTGAGGGCAGGAAGAGTATCTTTAGTATGCATCCCCTGAACTTAGTACAGTGATTGGAACTTGGTAGGTACATAATAAGTACTTGTCAAATGTACAGGTGACTTGTCCAAGGTGACACCCTGTGCATCCCTAGGGATGGATTGTTTTTGACGTTTTGTTCAGTTCTCATGAGGACAAACCATCTGACCACCAAGTTCCTATGTCTGTGTCCACATGGAGTTATATGAAACCAGGCCATTGCAGATATAAAGTAAAATCAAATCAAAGATGAAAAAGCTCTAGCTGAGGTAAGAAATGCAACATCTTCAAAATGGATGTGACCTATGTGTCAGATTCTTACAGCTCCTCTGAAAGGAGATTTGAAAGAGACTGTAATCCTATGAGGGATGTGTAGTGACATGTGGAATCATGACATAGCATTCAGAGCTGATAGGCTGGAATATGAAAATGTTAATCACGGTCAATAGGATTAATCGTTGATTATAGACATGTCTTCCTTCTGACAAATTTTCAGACTCTGCAGGGATTTGCCTGTAGGATATTTTAGCTGCAGAAGCAGGGCCAGATTAAAATTGTGGTGCTTGGAAATTATTGCTAAGGGACTTTACAATTTTAGTAAGATTTTCATGAAGGCTTCTGGGTAATGTGTGAATTTCAGAGAAGTATCATGCCATTTTCCTGGCTAAAGGTGGTCTCTCTAATGATATAGCTAGGCTATGGTACCTCCATTACATAAGCTGGCCTTTAAAAATGTTATAACAAGGCGTTAATCAGGGCCACCCTCTCCAGAGTCAACAAGGATTAGACAGGAAAAAAGATGTCACTGCCCTATGTGTACAGTCATGCTGGAGCTGCTCCCAAGAACAAGCCTCTCTGTGGCCTATCTTTCATCAATCTCTTTGTTTTCTCTTGGCTGCAGATGCTTAGCAAAACCAAGTGTTGTTAGGAGAGGTGACTACAACATTTTGACAGGACACACATAATTGTGGCAGTCTCCATAATCAATACAATCCCATCACATATCTGGAATTGAATAATTAAGAAAATGCCTCTCGAGCAGTGAGTCTTAAACTTTTGAGGTGGTTGTGGATCTCTTAGAATCTGATTAAAAACTCAGGAGCTTCTTTCTAGAAAATGAGAGTTCACAAAACTTTACATTCAATTTTGTGGGGATCATGGATTCCCCAAAGCCCTTCAATGAACCAGTGATTAAAAACCGTTGACTTAGAGACAAGAAAAAAGGCTTCTATTTGTTGAGTGCTGACTATGTACCAGGCACTGTGCTAAACACTCGATATGCATTATCTCATTTAATCCACGCAATGACCCGATGGGGCAAGTACACTTATTATTTTACAGCTCAGAGGTGGTAGTCCTGGGATTCAAATGCAGGCTGGTAGGCTCTAGAGCCTGTAACCTCGACATTTATACCGTTGAGCCTCTAGTGAGTCTTATAAGCTTATTTCTGATTAGACCTTTGTACTTTAGTAGCATTGACCATCAATCTTCTCTTTGCTTTTTGTTTTCAGAAGAGCTTTCCTTTAAATAGTTGTTCATGGACTCTGAGTTTAATATTTTGCCCTTTCAATTCCATTGATTGTCAGTGTCGCTGAATACACCACTGGCCTAGTTGAACTACTATTAGATAGATAGAATGTCCCATTTTTCACTATGTAGAATATCTGCACAGAAATAACAAATGGTAGAATGTCTCTTGCAAACTAGTTCAAAACCATCATTCTCCCCTTACTTCACTCAGTGTATTTAGGAGTGTGCTAAGGGTTGTTTGCATAGCAAAGCTCAAGTCATCATTCCCTGTCTATATTGGAAATATATGGTCACATTTTTTTTACCATTTTTATTTTCCTTAAGCACAAGAATAATTAGTGTGATGTAATGTCAGGATTTTGTTTTATGATGAAGTACAATACAGATGCTATGACACCATAAATATTTTGGTATGTATCTCTAAAACATGAGAATATTTTTTCCTTCAGAGTGAAAATAACATCAGCACATCTAAAAAAATTAATTCTTTAATATTATTTAATACCTAGTGCATATTCAGATTTCTTTAGTAGTCTCCAAAATGTTCTTCACTACCTGTTTCTCCAAACCAAGATTCAATCCAGTACCATATGTTGCATCTGATTGTTATAATAGGTGTCTTTTAATCTAGAACAGTTCCTCTTTTCCATTATGAGAACTTTCTGAAGAGACCAGGCCAGTCATTTTCTAGGCTTCCTTGAGGTGCTGTTTAGCTGGTTTCTCTATCCTCTTCACATCCTGTAAACTGAAAATTGGATGTAAAGTCTTCCTGAAATTCAAGTTAAACATTTTTGACAAGATTATATCATAGGTAATGTTGGGTACTCTATGTTGTATCACATTAATTAGCAAATTGTCCCACCAATAGATTAAACACTAGATTAATGTGATGACTGCCTGATTTCAGCAATTTGGGGCAAACTTTCCATCATCTAAATCCTTCTTATGATCCCAAATTCCCCTCCAAACTACTCCCTGATGCCTCACATCTCTTTAAGAGGCCTCAGGTTATTTAATTCCACAATCAGATATAAAGCCAAGTAAATGAATGATTTTAGAGCCTTTAAAACCTTTCTTAAGAGTTCAAGTTAGGATAGGAAAATTAGCACTGCCTAGGACAGAGAGCCAAGAAAAGGGCTACCGGGGAATCTAAAGAAAACAGGATCAGCTGTATAATTTGCCTGAGCAAAGGTCTTGGCCTAAGTACTCTCGAACATGGGAGACCCATTTCCAGAAGAGATTTGCCTTTTTCCCAGAGAAGACATTGACTATGTGACAAACGTATAAGCGAGAGGAAATGTTCAAGCCTGGCTATTCCCAGGGCAGGTTGAGATTGGGCAAGTTAACCTGCAGTGATGCCCCACCCACCTCTGCCACACACACACCTGCTTCTTATGATGTTGTGCACAACTCAAATTCCTCCCCATCCCTGCAAAATACAAAAGCACTGGCATATCTTTGACTCTTAGGTTTTCTTTTCCTTCTTCCATATAGAACGTGTTCCAAATCAAGACTCATATGACCCTATTCATAGTTAGGGATTAGAGCTTCCTTTTCTACATTTTTGAATTTTAATTAGAGAGGGAGTGCACGGCTGTAAGCTCTGGGGAATGATTGTTAAATGGTGAACTTGCAGGTGGCACCAACAGTGGGAGAGAGAGTTTTGGGGACATATCTTCATAATGTTCCTTAGATCACACTATATAGGTTGCTACATCTCTTGCCTCCTTGTAAGGTTGGCCTTGTTTGAGGAAGAACAAACAAACTCAGAATAGTTATCTGTCTAAAATGCTTTCTCCCCTTAGGTGTGTTTGTATTATGAAATGGCTTCAAAGGGAACATATTTCTGACTAAGATTTCCTAATTAGTAGATATGAACGCTTTATCTGTGGCAACTCATTAGTTACCAGACCAGCATACTTAATGAATGTCACCCAATATGCAACATAGGTGTTTGCTCAGCATATTGATTTTATGGCTGAAATTGAAAAACATCTTCTCTGATGAGTTTTGGAAAACAAAGTCATCGATCTCAATAGAGATGCTATAGATTTGGTCACTTTTGATGCACAGAAGGGCTACTAATTATTCTCAAGTAAATGCCTCCAATACACAGTGACAAGTTGTATTGGAAGTTGGCAACCTTTCAGAGCTGTGTGCCAGGACTCCATTTATTCACTTTCTTGGGAGTGAGCAGCTGCTTCAGTGAGAGGGGGCCTGGCTATTCCTATTAGCAACAGTGGGATTGAGTACTGTCAGTTTGAGAGAGAGCGGCTGGACACGATCTCTGGGCCCCATTTGCTGCAGGCTTCTTTCTGCAATTCCCAACAGCTATGCTTAGGATTAACCTTGCCGATGGATCCCATTCTCCCAATGTTAATAAACATACATTCAACAATTTATTTATTCCCTAAATACTTATTAAGAGCTCACACTGTGGCAGGCACTGTGGCAGCTACTACAGATACCATGGTAAACAGGACTGACATGTCCTCATCAAACTTAGTCTAGTGGAGAAGATAGACAGTAAATACAGAAATAAATACAAAATTAGAAGTTGTAAGTGCTATGAAAGAAAGAAACAGGGACTGTGATTGAAAATACAGTAAGCAGAGGCTCACTTAGACAAAGTGGTCAGAGAAGAATGTCTACTATGTGCCAAACAGTCCACTAGATGCTTAGATAAAAAGACTTAGGTGAGATATGGTCTTTGTCCCTGAGGATTTGTCAATTTATAATAAGTTCGATGTGGAAAGCATGTATGAAGCATAGTGGAAACTGAGAGGAAGAACAATTAATTCTGCCTAGAGTAGAGTAGGGTAGGGACATCAGAGACAGAGAAAGGGTGGCATCCTTGAAGGATAAGTAGAAGAATGCTGGGTAAACAGTGAAGGGCTGGGGGTAAGGGAGTCTCGATAGAGGTAACAGCAAGAGGAAAGGTATTGAGACCTGTTTGAGGGAATGAGGTAGGTCATCTTGGAACCCTGACCTCAAGTGAACTTTTCAGCAGAGCCCCAGTATGGAGAAAGGATCAATGCAGAGCTTCTCTGTTTGAAGCACCAGAGAGGGTTAGTAATAGGGACACTGTAGTAGTTTTCTATGGCTGCCATAGTAAATGACCACAAACTTTGTAGCTTAAAACAACACAGATTTATTATCTTACAGCTCTGGAGGTCACTGGTCCAAAATCAAGATGTCAGCAGGGCTGTATTCCTTTCTGGAGGCCCTAAGGGAGGATCTGTTTCCTTGCCTTTTCTGGATTCTAGAGGCTGCCCACCTTCCTTGGTTCATGGCCCCCTTGCTTGATCTTCAAAGCTAGCAACATCACATCTCTCTGACCCTTCCTCAAGTCTCTCTCTGACCCTTCCTCAAGTCTCTCTCTGACCACAGCTGGGAAAGATGCTACACTTTCAAAGACCCATGTGATTTGACTGAGCCCTCTTGGATAATCCAGGATAAACCTTTCACCTCAAGATCCTTAACCTTAATCTTACAAAGTCTGTAAAGTCTCTTTTGCCATGTAAGGAAACATATTCATGGGTTCTGAGAATTTGGATGTGCACATCTTTGAGGGCCATTATTCTGCCTGCCAGGAACCTATACTCTGCTCTCTCAAAGGCCCCTTCATTTCCTATAGCTTCCCCTGAAGCACTTCTGAAGTATCCTAGGACTTCAAAGACATTTTGCAATCACTGCTGTAAAGTGCCCATGTTTACCTATGTATTAACATACATGTGAGTTTGTTTGGAAGGGAGATGGGATGGAGGATGGCACATTGTGCCATATTCACAGGACTTAAACATTATTTCTTCAGAGAGATCTGCCTGGACAAACTCAGATTAAGTCGATGTTCCCTGTTATGTACTTCCATAGCACCCTGTACTTCACCTGTCTGTGTTTGTGTGTGTTTATGTGTGTGTAGATGAAGCCAGAAGGATCAGAGTGAGCCAAGTCGTGGAGCAACGTTTATTCACTCAGCAACCATTTTTTGAGCAAGGCACAAAAGAATATATTAGTGAATAAAAAAGACAAGGTCCCTTCTCTTATCCCTATTCTCCTACTGGGGAGCCAGACACTGAACAAATGGTTTAAAATGCATAGCAAGTGTTTTAAAATAGGACCTGGGGTGGGAAGCAGCCAGAAGTTTTCCTATGGGCCACTGAGAGCCTGCAGACCTGGAGGGGACTGTCAATCACTGTGAGGGGACACCTGGGTGGAAAGAGGCATGAGCCATATGCCCTGAGGCCAGATGGGAAGATGTCTAAGTTAGCAGATGCTAGCATAGAGGGGGATGACAGTCGAGAACTCGATTAGGATTATGTACCTGGCAGAAGCCAGCATTTGATAGAGGATGGCTATAGACCATCTACCTTGCAACCTTATGGCTCCAAAATCATGAAGATATGTAAGCTCCTTGAAATAAGATCAATCCTAGAACAAAGTGGAGAAGTAGAGAGAGGGGGACAATCCTGAATTGTGTTTAACCCTAAAATGACCGAGCAAATCCGTAAGTAATTGAACTTACCTGAAATTGGCTAAATTGAGTTTTTTGCTTTCTGGTGGAATGTGGCCTCAAAGTAGTGATTCAGCTGTGTTATAAAACAGCAATCTTATATTGTTACAGAACTGAGAAGGAAGACTGTTAAAATTCATACCTGGTGCATATGTTTGTCATGCTGACGGGTTTGGATTTAATTCTATACAAATGTAGTTAGCCATCAAGGGTTTTAAATAGGAGAGAGACAGAATCAGGTCTGCTTTGGAAAAATAAACTCAGAGAGCAGTTTGGAAGAAGACCTGGAGGGTGTGGATGGCAGGAAAAGCAATAGAAGTCTACCCCAGTCTTCCAGGTGAGAGAGAACTATTTTCAAACTTAGTCATGCTCTTTCTTATGCTTTAGGGTTGGAAAGGACCTCAGATTCTTTGGTTCCATGTACTTATTTTGGGGCAGGTAACAGCATTCTAATTTTACAGGTGAGGTAGCTGAGGCTCAGAGATATAAAATGAATTTCAAATGACTAAGATTCAGGAATAATTGTTTTACTAATGTCAGAGTGACATCCATCAAGGACTAGATTAAACATATTTCTTGAAATGTTGCTCTAAATTTATCACTTGTTATATTCACTGGAGTCTGTTACAATAACAAAGTCGAATAGTTAACTTGTTATATTTCCTATGTGAAAAACCCTATGTAGATTGCAGTCTGGGGTTGATTTCTCATGTCTATGAGGAGTCTAGACCATAAATAAGACCAGGCAACCATTAACCTCCTGGTCACGACCTGAGCTGCATACATAGAGCCTAGTGGGAAATAAAGTGGACCTGGATGTTAAACCTTGATGACCTAAACCTGTTTCTATATCCACTGTGCCCAGCACTGAGCTAGAAGGCTAATAAATAGGGAGAATGAGTGCGGGGATGTGGTTGTCACTGAATTTTTAAGAATCCCATTTATTGCTATTTGAGTTTACCAAAGGATTACCAGGTGGCAAATGGCAAGTTGATACTCAGCTAGAAGCAGGTTTCAAGATGCAGGGATAGGAAGATAAAACCAACACTGCTCTGGAGAGGAGGCTGGAGGCAGGCAGCAGCCAGGAAGACACCCAGGAGGGGTCCTGGGAGTGGGGGCGGTGAGCCGGCAAATATTTGACATTTAAATCTATCTCTCTGTCACAGAGCTAAGTGTATAGTTCGAGCCCCATAAATATTTTCAATTGGGTTAAACTTCCCAAGAAGTTTACAAACTCTTTTTTTTCTTTTTACTTCTGTGCTTTCAATATTTTAAGTGCTGCAGTTTTGACAGGAAAAAAATTCATTTAGTCTCGAGATATAGTCAGCTTAATGATTTAGAAGCAACTTCAGCCATACTTTTCTATAAACTGCTTCTCTGAGCTTGATGACTTTACCAAGCACTTTTAGTACTTCTTTTTTAGTAGGAGATAGTGCCCTCATTCCTCCTTTAAACAGTAAACACGCTACACAATGATATTCAAATTTGAAAAAGAAAAAAAATCATTTTGAGTCTCAGCACCTTAAAAATAAGAACAATTTTGTATGTGGACTCTAAAAAAGCCAAACTCATAAAAACAGAGAGTAAAATGGTGGTTACCAGAGATTGGGGGGTGGGAGGACAGAACAAGTGTTGTTTAAGGGCACAAACTTGTGTCGGGGGAAGAGGAAGAATCTCCCTCTGCCCTTTCCCGTAAGGTTCTTATGGCTGGCCAAATAATTAACAAGACAGGTTAGCAGGAGAAAATAATACCAAGTTTAATAACATGTATATATGGGAGAAAGCAGGGACACTGCGTTTCTCAACACAATAGCAGAAATTCTCGTCTTAAATACCATGTTCAGCCAACGACAAAGGAGGTTGTTGGGGGTGGGGGGAGTCAGTTACAGGAGATTACCACTAAAGCACAGTAAACAAGAGTAAGTTTATTATGCAGATTTAAGGCCTCACCTTCCACATTGATAAGCCTCTAGAAATGAGGCCATCCTCCCCCTCTTCCCAAAACAGAGAGGGAGATACCTTTACAAATGGAGATTTCCCTTATAAATGTAAATGATTGTCTGGCAACTCCTCGCAGGGCCATCCAGAGAATGTGGCCAGAGAGACAGCACTTCTGATAAGATGGGCTTGTTGGTGCCTTTCCTATCGTAACATTTATCCTACATTATCTTTACAGCTATCGTGATAGATCTGCTCCAGGAATGAGTTACTATGTCAAATTCTTTAGGCAGTTAGTGGAGGAGGTCAAATGTCCCTAGAGAAAACAACCAAGGTAAAGAGATAGATTTCAGGGTGGCCAAATCTTGATCTCCCACACTTGCAACAAGTAGTAAATAAATCCTAGGGATCTAATGCACAGTATAGTGAATATAGCCAACAATATTGCATTACAATCATCAAACTCGTTAAGAGTCTAGAACTTAATTATGCTAACCACTAAAAAGAAAGGATAATTATGAAATGTGATAGAGGTGCTAAATATCGCTACAATGGCAATCATATTACAATATATAAATGTATCAAATTAATATGCTATACACCTTAAATTTAAACAATGTTATATGTCAAATATGTTCAATAAAAAAAGAAATTGGCTGACAAATAACAAAAAAAGAACAATTTTATTCTCTTATATCCTTTTCTATTCCTTTCCACATGCATACACATTTTTACCATTGTGATCATAATGATTGTATGTCCTGTTTTTTCATTTAACATTATATGTTACACATGTTTCTGCATTTCTCCGTAGTCATCATAATCACTGTAAAGAAGTATTTCTCAAGGTTTTACAACTACCTTTGGTTTCTTAGCTCTCAATCTTTTGTTTTTGTTTTGTTTTCAATCTGCATAAAATCTGAAGCATAGATTTTATTCTGTCTGCTGGGTTTATGCTGCTTAGCTCAAGCCATCAGAGACAACTTGTAGCTCTGCATTTTGATCAGGCCTCTTTCAAAGTGTTGTGTCACTGTAGTTGAATTTCAATGGCATCAATTTCAGTTACTAGATTGGAGATTTGTATTAGGGCATTTTAGAAATGCTGGTTTCCAGTTCTTTCCTGTTGGGGAAGTGCCAGCTAACACAGCTTTTACTGTAATAGGTCTGTGCAGACTGCAGCTGGCGTGCCACGTGGGGCAGGAGAATTGTGAATTCAGTCCCTTTCCTCCGTCCCTTTGATTACCACAGACAGAGCTTGTCCCTGGGAATTACCAGCAAATTCTGGCAGGGAAGTAGGCAGGACAAGAGTCAGGAAAAGGGCTGTCTGAGGGCTGTGGGGTGAGAAAGTGCCTTTGGAGTCTGATCAGAGTGGTGGTTGCGACTGAAGAAGGGAAGATAGTAGGGTGATGCTGTATATATGCCAAGAATTCTCCGGATTTCCAGAAAAAGATTCAAACGTTCACTTAAAAGATACTTTCCTCTTTATGTCACAGACTCCTTTTTGAATCTGATACTTGCTGTATACTTTACTCCCCGCCCCCTAAATGCAGGCTCTCATAAATACAAAAAGTTGCATTTGATTCTTCACAAGCCATTCATAGCACCCTCAGGGTGAAGAAGCTCATGCTGTAAGGAAGATCTGGCCGGAGGGAAATGGTTGCACCAATATTTCCCAACCATTTCCCTCCGAGTCTTTATTTCCATCTTGAGAGGAATTTTGTGTTTCACTAGGGATTTGCAGCCTTATTTAAATAAATGATGGTGGGGTTGGATCACAGTGACAGCCCTGGAAAGTGGGGAATCAGCCAGGAAGAATGTCTTGGAAAAACAGCATGGGTCCCAGAGTCGGAGCCAGGAGAGGTATGATGAGGACTACAAGGGAATGAGCCAAAAGAAAAAGGAGAGAGAAAGCGTTGAAGGTTGCCTTTTCACACGTCTTAAAGCTGGTTTTCAATTTTGTGTCTAGTCTTCTTTGTGTACAAAACGCAGCTCCTCTGATGTTTGTGACCCTCAGCGAATTACTAAGTGCAGGCATTGTGTTGCGCTTAAGACCCTGGGCTCTATATTCTGATTCCTTGGGCTCAGATTCAGACTCCTGAATAAGGTTCTAAGCTTCGGTTTTCTCATCTGCAAAATGGGAATGATAAATCTTAAAAGGGTGAGGTTTAAATAAGATAATGCTTATGAAGCACATTGCACAATGCCTGACACACATTGTGTTCAAGAATTGTAGCCCTTATTATAGCCATTATTATAATTTTTATTAAGATTCCAAGACTCTGCCTGGTCAGGTCCATAGGCCAGGTAGCCAAATAACTGCATATATATGAACGAAAATGGGGATTTCTAACCTCTAAGTGAAATCGCAAAGGGACTTTTATCATTAAAGTGGATTCTTCAGATATTACCAAAGACAATCATTTATCTATATTACCCTTGTCTTTTTGAAGATTCCCATGATTTTACTAACATTTATGAAATTTGGTTTGATAATTTAGAGAATAAATGTGTTTAGGTTTACTTGAGAATTTCACTAGTGTTGTGTAGATCAAGTCATTAGATTTTTCAAGGAAAAGTAGTGACTAAAGCCTCTATTTCGTTAATTGTATGTTACAGGAACTATCTAGCGAGAGGGATAGGGTCCAGTGTCATCCGGAGGGACAGGCGAATGTTCATTATCCAATGAAAATTATAGCTTCAGAAAATCTACTCGTGTGTGTGTGTGACCAGTTTAATGCATTAACTCAGTCCCTGCAGACACTGCTGCATACACAAAATTGAGGCAGCTTTATCCTACCAAAGGGTGAGTTTTGGTGTTTAGTTTCCATTTGAAAGATGTTTTCTCTGTGACTCCCACAACCTCTTCATTCACCATCACAGCAGTCATCACACTGTTATTGCTTGTCTCATTGTTTTCTCTGCTAGTGTATGAGCACTGTGAGGGAGGGACTGGCTCTGTCTTGTTCACTATTTTATTCCCACATGTAGTGCAGTGCCCAGCACTCAGTATTCAATGAATACTTACTGCAAGAAAAATAGTCCAACACCAATGTATTATTGAACAGTATAACATAATGGTTAAGAGCTTGAATTTTGCAGTCTGTGAAGCTGGGATTTATGTCCTAGATCTGTTGCTTGGGAGCTATGAATACCTTGGGCAAGTTATTTAACCTTCCTGAGTTTCATTTGATCATCTGTAAAATGGTGATAGTGATAACTAATTCAGAGGGACATTGTGAGCATTAAATAAAATGATGTATCTAAAATGCTCAGAATTGTACATGGCACATGGTAAATAGTCTATGAATTTGTGGGGGAAGAGGGAGAATCTCCCTCTGCCCTTTCCCTTAAAGTTCTTATGGCTGGCCAAATAATTAACAAGACAGTTAGCAGGAGAAAATAATACCAAGTTTAATAACATGTATATATGGGAGAAACCAGGGACACTGCATTTCTCAACACAATAGCAGAAATTCTTGTCTTAAATACCATCTTCAGCTAGACAAAAGAGGATGTTGGAGGTGCGGGGAGTCAATTACAGGAGATTACCACTAAAGCACTGTAAACAAGGGTAAGGTTATTATGCAGATTTAAGGCCTCACCTTCCACACTGATAAGTTTCTAGAAATGAGATCATCACCCCTCTTCCCAATACAGAGAGGGAGATACCTTTACAAATGGAGATTTCCCTTGTAAATGTTTGTTTGGCAGCTCCTTGCAGGGCCATCCAGAGAATGGGCCAGAGAGACAGAACTTCTGATAAGATGGGCTTGTTGGTGCCTTTTCTATTGTAACATCTATTTTACATTATATTACAGCCATCAGGTAGAGGATCTGTTCCAGGAAGGAGTTACTATGTCAAATTCTTTAGGCAGTTAGTGGAGCAGGTCAAATGTCCGTCAGAGAAAACAATCAAGGTAAAGAGATAGATTTCAGGGTGGCCAAATCTTGATCTCCCACAAATTGTAGCTATCATAATAATTTTATTATTATTAATCAAAATGCTTGTTGCTGTTGACTGTAAATTGTTTGGCAGGAGGAAAGGAAAGTTTGAATAAATGGTTTAGATTATAGAAAACTGGAAAGACTATACAGAAGTCTGAAAAGACTGAGGATTGTTTGAAATATTCCACAGGAATAGAGGCATCTGAGGGGACATTTACTATATAACATAACTCTTGTGAACTATATGGTGCCCCTACGTATGAAAGTGTTAACTAAATATTACAAGGAAGTGCCTGATTTTACACAAGATATATTCATCCTAATCACATGGTGGAAGCTCATCCCATATGCTTTAGGGAAGATTCCTCTCCTTAATTCATTACACTTTTTGGTCAGGGAGCTAATTTTCATGTGTCACTGAATTTTGATAGACAGCATTTGAGTCCCCGTAGAAATTCCTTTTCAACTACAAGACTTGCATTTTAATTTTCAACGTGTTCAGACTCTGTTGTGTTTTACTCACTAAAGCCCTTTCTATTTTGTTGGAAGACACATTGTCTATAGTTTTGATAGTATTCAGATGCCTCTTTGTTCCTTCATTCAAAAAGTGTTGTCAAGTGTCAATGAATTGCCAGGCTCTGGGGCCCTGCCCTTATGGACCTTACACAGCCTTAAAGCCAAAAGTAACTTTAGGGCGCCCCTGGCTCTACCTATACATTTTATAGGTTGGTGAATGATAGCACAGAGAAGGGAAGTGACTTATCTGAGGTCAGGGTGTTATTTAGTGATAGCACTGGGACTAGAACCTGGGTCTCTGGATGTCCTATCCAGTTAGTGCACCTTCTGATAATGCTAGAATTTTAGAAACGGTCCATTCATTCCCATTACACTGTCTTGGTTTTCAGTCACTTATTTTGGGTAGGGAATGCTACACAGATGGAAGGGAAAACCAGTCATATGTTTCTAGAAGGGCACTGATGACTCAGGTCAGCCCTGAGAAACTGCTGGGCACAGGGTTGGCTCAAGCTGGTTAGTATCAATGTGTGTAAAATTTTAGGAGGAACTTATAAAACAATTTGATTGGATTAGCTGGCATTTCTACAGGTTATTTTCCAAGTCAGAATTTAAACAAAAAGTTTAAGCTGATGATGTTATGCACGTGAATGGACAATTTATATACAAGCGCATGATAAGAGTATAATATAAACACAATGTCCTCATAACATCATCAAGCAGAATTTCTGGTGATATCAGGTTTATTCATTCATTTCTTCTTTCAACAAATACTTATGGAACACCTACCATGAACTGGACATTGGGCATACTGAGGATATAAAGATGAATAAGATAAGGCCCTTGTTATCAAAGAACTTAGAATCAAGATTTCAGGGTAGGATCTAAACATGCTGTAGGCTTGAGTTGGTGTTTTATGAGGTACTGAGGAAAGATTGCTGGTGAGCATTGCTGTGCACATGAAGGCTTCAAATGAATGCCATTCTTTATCTCTCTCGGAAACTCGTATCTACTTCAGCTAGCCTTGCAAATGAGGCAGGCGGGCCTCTTTGTGCCTTTAAGGGTTAAAGAATCATGGGACCATTAGGGTAGGTTGTGATTGTCAATTGAGGAAATTATATTTTCTCATATCCAGGAACCATTGCTCTTGCAAAGAATTTCTGGCTTGGGATGGAGGGTTATCAGGCTTCCCACAGGTTTGGTGAGGATTGATGCCTTGTGTTTCTGCCATATTGCGCTATGCCACCACCTGCCTACTTGGGCCTCTGCCTACTGCCGTGTTCATCTGAAGCTGAACTACTATTTTGTTAGAAAATCTTGCCTACCACTGGATAGTCCCCATGCTGCATTGTTGCCAGGCTTTCAGAATGTTTCACCCTCTTGTCAGGATTCCTTTCTACGATTACTGCTGAGTTCTTCTCCAATGGCTGCCATAGCTCAGGAAGTCTGCATAGTCTCAGCATCTGGGCTTTCCTTGGACTGGCCAGTCTTACTACCCAGTGCCCACCTCCCCCCTCACCAGGGTACCCCTAGTTGTGATTCCAGCAGCAGCTACCTCAACTATGATATGGCTGCAATATTTGGCACTGTATTTTTGTTAATTGGCTTCTGTGGCTGGGGTTTTGAATATACACCCCACCTCATCCCCAAATGAAACAACTTTTTTTACCAATGGAAAAAAATCAACTATTATAGAAAGGTACAAAGAAGAGACTGAAGATCACTTATAACTCCAAAATTCATCGATATGTACTGTTAACATTTTGTGTTAGTATGTATTGATGTATGTAGACGCAATTCTATTAGCGCTACCTTCAAAAAATATATCAAATCTGATTAATCCTCACTGCCTTCAACATTGCCACCCTCGACCAAACCATCATCATCTCTTGCCTGGAGCATATCAATAATCTCCCAGCTGGTCTACAATCTATTCTTCACCCAAGATCCAGAATGATCCTTTTTAAACATTCATCAGATCATGTCATTCCCTTACTCAAAAGTGTCCAATGACTTCCCATCACACTTTGAATAAATCCACCCTCCTTTACGTGGCCTATGAGGCCCACATGACTCCTGCTTCCTATATTGTCTTATCTATTATCACTCTTCCTCTTGCTTATTCCATTTTAGCTACACTGGCCTCTTTGCTGCTCCTCAAACAACCCAAGCATGGTTCTACCTCAGGGACTTCAATTCAGCTTGTTCCCTCTGTTAGGAACGTCCTAAACCTAAATAGTCACTTGACTTGCTCTTTCACCTCGTTGAGGTATCTACGTAAGTGTCACCCACTATTGTATCTAAAATAGCACCCTCTCTTGATACTCCCTATTCCCTCACTTGCTTTATTTTTCTTTCTAGCACTTCTTACCTGATGTCATACTATATATATAAATTTTTAGAGTTTGTTTATTGTCTGTCTCCTCCAATAGACCATAAGCTTCATAATGAGAGAGACTTTGTTTTGATTATTGTTTAAACAATTAACAGTGTCTGGCACATGGTGGGTGCTCAATAAACATTTGTGGAATAAAATTTTTGAAAAAAACGTAAATATCATATTAAATGCCATTGAATAAATGACTTTTTAAACTTAACCGTATATTAAGGAGACTCTTCTGTATCCAAAAATACTGATCTACATTATCAATTTTATGTTTGCATCTTTTAAATATTCCTAATAATGGTCAGTCATGATGTTTTGAGGGAATGGTAAATTGGCTGAGAAACAGTAGAAAGGTTTAGAAGCAGTGTCTTGTCATCAAACTGGAGTCAGAAAATAAAGAAGAAATTATAAAATGACCTTTCTCATGTGTCAAAGGTAGTTTCTGAAAAAGGTTCCAAGCAGGTTTTGAGTAATGAAACAAATATATAACATCTTAAAGTGATTCCTTTGAAGGGAAAGGTACTCACTATGAGGAAAGTGGTATCTAGTATGTTAGATTGAAATAGTCATATTACCTTATAATCACACTTCTTATAAACAGGAGATGACATTGAAAGTGAGAGAACACTTGACAGCTTCTCTAAAGGTTTATTGTCAAAATGTGCCACAGATGCCAACAGTACAAGCCTGAGGAACATGTTGATGTTATTTCACTTAATAATTTGATTTTCAATCTTTTTTACACCTTAAAAATTGTTTTGAAATATTTTTATGGATATGCTCTCCTAACTCCAGAAGGTAGGCTACATAGATCATGTTACATTATTTGCTTCTTGCTGTCAGATTTTTAGAAGCCAGAGAGGTTCAGAATCAACTCATATCCTTTATTGTCTGTTGGAGTCTATGTGGGGACTCTGAAGAAAGATTCTATGCCGTAACCAAAGAAGTCTTAATGAGGAAATTATCCTATTAAACAAAATCTAGCCTAAAATGTACCATGCTCTTAGGTTAAAGAGTTTTGCTTTAACAAAAGTTTGCACATCTGTTTGGAAGCTGTGTTCCTTTGATGTGTTTTGTATTTTATAGCCTTACAAACAGACTTTTCAGCAGACCAAAATATACAGTGTGTTTCAATAAAATGTATAAACACTTTCAAAAGCAATATTTATTTGTAAGGAATCTTATGATGTTAACATGCTGCAACACTATAGCTTAAGGAAGCAAATGTTTACCATCAGCTTCTCCTACTCTTTGAGCATGACCTATACTCACATATGTTTTTCCCTTCTTTACCCTGCTATCTTCCATGGGAATAGAGGTACAGACAATCTCTTCCTCTGATTTATGTTATCTTGAAATGGTTGCGTGGATTAGTTCAACTTCAAATTCATGTCTGCATACTGTTAACGTCTTAGTAACATTTCCCAGTACAATTTTCTTTTTCTTTTTCTTGTTTTTGGTTTATTATAAAAGCCCTTGGGGCAGTGGTGGCATAGCGGTTAAGTTCGTGCCTTCCACTTCGGCAGCGGACAGGAGTTCGCCAGTTTGGATCCTGGGTGCGGACCTACTCACTGTTCATCATGCCATGCTGAGGTGGCGTCCCACATAGAAGAGCTACAACTCTACAACTATGATACACAACTGTGTACTGGGGCTTTGGGGAGAAAAAAGAAAAAGAGGAAGATTGGCAACAGATGTTAGTGCAGGGCCAATCTTCCTCAAAAAAAAAAAAAAAGCCCTCTATGTTCATTATACAAATATCAGGAAAAACAGAGAATATTAAACCTAAAATGTACCCAAATCTGGATATCTTCTCTGGAAAGGACTTTGGAATTTATGAGGTCATCTTATGCTCCAGAAAAATGGCCTAGATCTCTGAGATTTTGATTAGTTACTAGACAGTAAATAATTTTTTTTTTCTGTTTTTAAGAGGGCTATGTGGTGCTCATTTGAAGAATTTAGAAAATGCAGAAATGTTTAGGGAAAAAGGTAACAATTGCTCGTAATTCTGCCCCCCAGAGAGAAATATTGCTAACATTTCAACCTATGTTATGATAGCCATTTCTTGATAGAGTTGAGAACCCAATGTATATATAGTTTGATATCTTACTTTTTCATTTAACATTATAAGAATTTGCTATATTATCAAAAATTCTTCTTAAATATAATCTTTAAAGAATATGTAGTATTCCATGTTATGAAAATGCCATAATTAACCATTTTTCAATAAACATTTAGGTTTAGAAAATTTATCACCATTTTAGTTGACTTTGTGGTGAACATTCTTTCACATAAAAAGGAAAATTTGAAAAAATACAGAAATGTATGAAGAATACAAATTAAAATCACAAATAATAAGCATTACCATAAATTTACTGTACTTCCTTTCATATGTATATATAATATATATGTATATGTTTATATATATAATATAGAGATCATTGTATGTGTGTACATAATACACCCCCAGGGTATTGTACCCCATTGTTTCAATTTTATTATAAGTTAGCATTTTCTCATGTTATTAAATACTTTTGAAAACCTGATTAATAGCTGCCTAATATTCCATCTTAAAGATATATTATGATTTTATCAACATGACACTGTTGTGGGACATTAGGCTTCAGAATTGTTGCTGACAATTAATGTAATCCATCATATCAATAGGCTAAAGAAGAAAAATCATATGCTCATATCAATAGACGCAGAAAAAGCATTTGACAAAATCCAACATCTATTCATGATAAAAACTCTCAGCAAACTAGGAATAGAGAGGAAGTTCCTCAACATAATAAAGGACATCTACAAAAAACCTAGAGCTAACATCATACTTAATGGTGAGAAACTAGATACTTTCCTGCTATGATCAGGAAGAAGACAAGGATGACCCTGCTTACCACTCCTTTTCAATATCGTACTAGAAGGCCTAGCTAATTCAATAAGACAAGAAAAGGAAATAAAATGTATGCATATTGGGAAGAAAGAAATAAACCTGTCTTTGTTTACAGATGACATGATTGTCTATGTAGAAAATCCTAAAAGACTTCTGGAACTAATAAAAGATTATAGCAAGGTTTCCAGATACAAGGTTAATACAAAATTTGATTGCTTTCCTATATACCAGTAATGAACAATTGGAATTTGAAAATAAAACATGTTACCATTTACATTAGCACCAAAAATGAAATAATTAGGTATAAATGTAACAAAATATGTACAAGATCTATATGTGGAAAACTACATAACTCTGATGAATGAAATCAAAGAAGATTTAAATAAAGGGGAAATATTCCATGTACACGGATAGGAAGACTCAATCTTGTCAAGATGTCAGTTCTTTCCAACCTGATCTATAGATTCAAGGCAATCCCCACCAAAATCCAAAAGCAAGTTATTTTGTGGATATCGACAAACTGATTCTAAAGTTTATATGGAAAAGCAAAAGACCCAAAATAGCCAACATAATAGAGAAAGAGAAGAAAAAACTTGGAGGACTTATACTATCCAACTTCAAGACTTACTGTAAAGCTATAGTAATGGAGACAGTGTGGTATGGGTGAAAGAATAAACAAATAGGTCAATAGGACAGAATAGAGAGCTCAGAAAGAGTTCCACACAAATATAGTAACTGATCTTTGACAAAGGAGCAAAGGCAATTCAATGGAGAAAGGATAGTCTTTTTAACAAACCGTGCTAGAACAACTGAACATCTATATGCAAAAAAAAGAAAAGAATCTAGACACAGACCTTACATCTTTCACAAAAAATAACTCAAAATGAATCATAGACTTAAATGTAAAATGCAAAACTATGAAACTCCTAGAAAACATAGGAGAAAATCCAGGAGACTTTGAGTTTCATGATTTTCTAGATACGATGCCAAAAGCGTAAACCATTGAAGAAACAGTTGGACTTCATGAAAATTAAAAACTTCTGCTCTGCTAAAGACACTGTTAAGAGAATGAAAAGAAAAGGCACAGACTGAGAGAAAATCTTTGCTAACGCATATCTGATAAAGGATTGCTATCTAAAATATACAAAGACCTCTTAAAACTTAGCAATAAGAAAACAAACAACCCAATTCAGAAAAATGGGCAAAAGATCTGCACAGACACCTCACCAAAGAAGACGTACACATGACAAATAAGCATATGAAAAGGTGCACAACATCATACATCATCAGAGAATGGTAAATTAAAACAACAAGGAGATGTCACTACACACCTATTAGATGGCTAAAATCCAAAACACTGACGCCACCAGATGCTGGTGAGAATGTGAAGTAACGGGAACTCTCATTCATTGCTGGGGGGGGATGCAAAATTGTACAGCTGCTTTGGGACAGTGTGGTAGTTTCCTACAATACTAAACACACTCCTACCATAAGATCCAATCGCACTCTCTGATATTTACCCAAAGGAGTTGAAAATTTACATCCACACAAAAACTTGCACTTGGATGTTTACAGCAGCTTTATTCATAATTGCAAAAACTTGGAAGCAACCAAGATGTCCCACAGTAGGTGAATGGATAAATTGTGGCACATCCATAAAATGGAATATGATTCAGGGATAAAAAGAAATGAACTATTATGCCATAAAAAGACATGCAACAACCTTAAATGCAGATTGCCAAGTGAAAGAAGCCAATCTGAAAGGCCACATACTGTATGGTTCCAACTATATGACATTCTGGAAAAGACAAAACTATGGAGACAGTAAAAAGATCAGTGGCTGCCAGGGATTGAAGGAGAAGGAAGGATGAATAAGTGGAGCACAGGGTATGTTTAGTTAGAGCAGGGAAATTTTCTGTATGATACTATAATGGCAGCTATATGTCCTTACACATTGGTTGAAACCCACAAAATATACAACACAAGGAGTGAGCCCTCATGTAAATTATGGACTTTAGTTAATAATGATACATCAATATTGGCTTGTTAATTGTAGCAAATGTACCATACTAATGCAAGATGTTAAAAATAGGGGAAACTCTGTGAGAGGGGATGGGGGAGTGGTTGAGAGGGTATATAAGAACTCTCTGTACATTACGCTCAATTTTTCTGTAAACCTAAAACTGCTCTAAAATACAAAGAGTATTATGAAAAATTGTTGCTGAAATATCAGACAACCCTGGCATTTTGAAGTTCTGCTTTTGTTATTCGTACTGCAAATGGCACATCACTTACATAAGGAATAGCCTATCATATGTTTAAATATATGTTTATAAATGTCTCAACAATCAAGCTTTACATGCATGTCCCTAAAATATTCTGGGTATGCAAAGGTCACTTCTCAAGTTCTGCTGAAGTGTTTGAGGTGGTCTGTTAATACAACTGGGGTCGAAATTCCTCACCCTTTTTCTCTAACCTTTGATGAAGCAGAAGAGGCAATTGCAGGCTTTGGGGAGGGTAGGTAATCAAAGGCACACATGGCCTGAGGGACTGTGAGCTTTCTAAAGGGCAGAAGCTTTCTAAGAAGCAACACTTGAGCTTTAATCAAACAGCCGCTAGTGTATGTGCTGTTTCTTAGTCTCCAGGGCTGAGTGGGTTTTGGTGTTGAAATTACTTTGGCACCGTGAGCAGCTGGGGAATTGGTATGCAGCGCTTTGTCTGTTGGCTTAAAGAGAGGAATAAGAGGGATCATAAAGTCTTTGCTGGATTCGTTTTGTTCTGGGTCACCACGAGTCCCAAAGGTATGCCAATTGCTTGAAGCTGTGAATGACAGATTCTTTTCTCCACACTCCTACCTCTCTCAGACAGGGGGGTGGTGAAATAAGGGTTCCCTGATTTGGTACCCCTCCGTGTTTTGAAATTGTGTTTATAGCAAATAATCTGTGAGAAGTATGAAAAAACCTCAGCAATGTAAAGGTGTTATAGAAAGGCAAGGTTTTATCGTTTTTCTTCACCACTCTTCAAAGGCAGAACAAAAGCAGTAGTGCTTAGGGAAACTATATGCTGCCATTAAAAAAATTGCTCCTGATTTTCGGTATATGTTTTATCTGTATTTATCCTCACTTTTGAGATATGCAAGGCGTGTGGACAAGCTAATTAACAGAGGCACTGTTAGATGATAACAGATAACTGACCAACAGGAAGTAAAGGTAAATGCAGTGACGTATCTAAATCAAGGATGTAGGCAGGATAAGCCCAAGATTCAGTTCAATTTAGCAAACATGTATTGAGCATCTACCAGGTATTCACTTTTGGAGATGGTGACTTTTGCTATCTGACCTGGCCCCAGCGGTCATTCTGGTTCGGAGTTCTGACTTGCTCTAACTCATGTCCTTTGTTAAGCATCCAGAATATTCCTTAGGCAAAATGGTGATGTAGGTAGTTTGTTTTTATGGCTCTCCTCCCACTGGGTTCCCATACCACCTTTCTGCTGCTTTCTTTTGATAGCTGGGCCTTTCCTCCTCTCACTTTCCCAGATTCAAGGCCCCTGGGTTTGGGAACATGATAGTAGGACCTTCCCTCTCACCTCCATAAGAATTTGTTACTACCATGCTTTCTGATCCCCTTGAAACATACAAACTTGGTTCTCATATTCTCAAGACCATACTCTGTACCTTCTTAAAGTGACAACGGGCTAGTTTGAGGAATTAGTGTGTGGTAGTCTTTTAATCGTAGAATCCTGAATGTGAAGTAACAGGAACTCTCATTCATTGCTGGTGAATTCCCTTCCTTCCCTGGCAGTATGTATTCATTGAACCAATGATTTTCTGGAGAAAGTTTTTTTCTTTTTCTCTTTCATTCTTTTCTTCCTTTCCTGAATCAAAAGGGTAACTCTGACATTGGGAATTTAGGGAAGGGAGGAGGGGAAAATGGTCAGCATCATAACAGACCTGTGAAGGAGAAGTTTTGAGATTCTGTGAAGGAGAGGTTTTGAGGTGTTGAGCAATGGGGTGCTCCTCTCATCATCCCACAATTCTGGTTAAGTTTTGAGTCTCGTGTCCAGACTCAGTGTCTGTGGATAAGGTTAGTGAAGTGATAAGTTTCAGGTGGGAGTAACATTGACAGCAAATGGCACACTTGGCTAATCCCAATAAATGTTACATGTCCAATTAAATAATTAAAAGAAGAATACAGAAAAAGTGTAAAATTTGAGGTCAGAAGGCATGCTTAAGTGTCATTACCCTCTGTTTTGGATTGAACTGTATTGCCCCAAAATTCATATTTTGAAGCCCTCATCCCCAATGTGATGGTATTTGGGTATGGGGACTTTGTGAGATAATTAGGGTTAAATGAAGTCATAATGATGAGGCCCTAATCTGATGGGATTAGGGTCCTTACAAAAGGAGGGGGATATGTGAGAGAGCTCTCTCTTTGTGTGTGTTTGTGCACAGAGGATAGGTGAGGACACAGTGAGAAGGCAGTTGTCTATAAGCCAGGAAGAGAGCCCTCACCAAAAATTAAATTTCTCTGGCACCTTGATCATAGACTTCTGGCCTCCAAAACTGTGAGAAAATAAATTTCTGTTGTTTAAGCCACCCAGTCTGTGGTATTTTGTTGTGGCAGCCCAAGCAGACTAAACTAATACACTCTCCAACTCACAATCACATCATGAAACATTTGTACAGTATCCATTTGCTTAAGGCAGTGTTTTCAGTGTTCCTTCAGTCTAAGAATTTATTGTACCCTGAGATACTAGGCATTGTAGTTGTCTAGAGTTAGTAAAACTCTCCTTCTTTTGGATCTATCAGACATCACAACCTCAAGCAGACCTGGCTGATACAAGCAAACTAGACCAAAGGCCAAACATTGGTCAGGTTTCTACACTGACATGGGATGGAATGTGGCAAAAATAGTTATTCACCCATCACTTTTCACAAGTCCCCCGCAATTCTGATGCCAACAATTATATGGGCTTTGAGGAATTAATTTTAGGACCTAGAGATTCTTTTAAAGTGTATACTATTTTGAGCCAGCTCTGATGCTCTAGTGGTTAAAATTCGGCATGCTCCGTTTCAGCAGCTTGGGTTCAGTTCCCAGTTGTGGAACCACACCACTCATCTGTCAGTAGCCATGCTGTGGTGGTGGCTCACATAGAAGAGCTAGAAGGACCTATAACTAGAATATAGAACTATGTACTGGGGCTTTGGGAAGGGGAACAAAAGAGGAAGATTGGCAACAGATGTTAGCTCAGGGCAAATCTTTCCCAGCAAAAAAAATAAGTGTATACTATTTTTTTAGGTGATTGATGGGCCCTATTAAAGTTAACCAGTGACCTGGGAAAGACAGCTTGATGTGGAGGAGAAGAGGTGCCTACTTGGGTTTAACTGTGTCGTGTCATGCTTTAGCATATGGTAGTGCAACAATCAAAATGGAAAATTCTATTAAAAAATACATTGATTACCTACATGGATGGGGAAAATATATATATATACAGTCATGCACTGTATAACAATGTTTCAGTCAACAACAGACCGCATATATGATGGTGGTCCCATAAGATTAGTACCGTATAGCCTGCATGTGTAGTAGGCTATACTGTCTAGGTTTGTGTAAGTACACTCTATGAGGTTCACGCAATGACAAAATCCCCTAACAACGCATTTCTCAGAATGTGTCCCTGTTGTTAAGCGATGCTTGACTGTGTGTAAATAAAATCAGGTTTTTTCACGAAATTGATTTAGCTGTGAAACCTTTTGGTAACAACAGCTTCCTCAGAACCTCGATTTATAAAATAGATATAAATGAAACAGGTTTAATTAAATTAGAGGTGGGAAACCAGAGCAGCAATGACTTTTGAGACACTTGTAGAGCACTAAGGCTCTGAAGAGTTTACTTTGAAAACCATTGCTTACTTAAAGTATGTTACTCTTTATAAGATTCGATTCTATGGGGAAAAATTGAAGAATTCTTACACTGAAACATGATGTAAAGGGTACTAAGCTGTTGCCAAGATGTTGCTAAGAGATACACAATATTATTTTAAAAGCAGACAAATTGTAACAAGGAAAAGAAAGACAGGCTCAAGATGCTTGGAAAACAAAGCTTGCAGATTTACCCATGTCATGTAATATTCAGAGAGTAAGAACCAAAGAATTGTGGCTTCCTTCAACAAGTTCCTTTCCAACCCTTCCTAGTTTAAGGTAGAATTTTTGGCCTCTTTCAAAGAAAGCTTGCTAAGGGAACAATATCAAACATTTCAGTTTTTAGATATAGCCTCTTGTGGCAAGCCTAGGTGAGATCTGAGAGATGATTGACAGTATCAGTGGAATAGGCCAAATCTTAGCCCTTTTATACATAATATGTAAAGTATTATTACATGAGTGCCCATGGTTGTCATTTAATAGTATTCTCTCCTTTTTCCCCCCTCAATTTTAAATAGGAACTAGGACTCAGCCACTCTTAATAGAAACTCTAGTTAGTCCTATTTGGAAGGATTGTGGTTTGATTTATTCCTATCTAATCATATTAATTCACTTGCCAATTCAGTTTTCCTGGCTGGGTTTGAAAAGGTGGTAGGTAAGTAAGCTAAAATGCAACTCACAGTGACATCAAGCCCCTCAAACACAAAGGCAGAGCTAGCCTTTTCGGGAGGGGGGACTGATTCAAAGAAAGAATTGCAGAGTAGACTATATGGGCCCTTCGATTCCCTGGCCCACCTGGGATTCTGCTCCCAGTTCTGGTACTAGGATGAAAATGAAAGAAGTTACAGAAAACTTCCCACAAATTATATTGTTTCCATTCTTAAAAATAGATGTATTTGGCTCTCAGATGGCTTTTCTGTCATCCAAAGTCGTCTTAGAAATGCAAATGCCTCCAGGAGAGAAATAGCAGAATTCATTACCAGTCGATATCTTGGAGAAATGATAGCCAACTGAGAATAAAGGCCAGAGGAAAGAGGAAACAGAATTGGCGCCTGGCTAGAAAAGTGGAGCACTGATAGAGGAGGCGAGGGACAGCTCTGTTTCTATTCACCTTGTTGGAAAGCGTGGAATTAGGAATGGAAGCGAACTCATGAGTTATTAGTTACAATCTTATAGAGGGTCTAAATTGGCCTTGCACTGAATCCATTTGCTAACTTATTGAGCTATTGTTAGAAACTCATTCTCTGAAATGTCAAAGTTTAAGGAGTGGTTTGCACTACCTTTGAAGACAAGGGAATGACAGTTTTATTTCCTATTATCAGCTGATAATCCCACTATGTGCTTTATATTTATTATTCTCATTGAGACTTCACAACCGCCCTGGTAGATAATTATTATTTTCCCTAGTTTATGCATGTAAAATGCCGTGCTCATTTATTCTATCAGTCTAGTTGCAAACTTGTCAATTTGAAAAAGTCTAGTCCAACTTCTCATTAGTATTTTGTGTATAGAATCATTTATGTAAATGATGTAATGTAAATATGATTTACATTATGTAATGTAATGTAAACAGTTTTGGAAGTTACTCCTAGTATTTGGGAATTTTTAGCATTAATTCATTGCTTTAAAGAGAAGCACATTTCAGTTCATAACCACAGCAGTCTTGGGTGTCATTTGGGTCCTTTATTCCTCTAGTATTGCCAAACCTGGAATGAACTTTATGAAGGTGATTCACTTAGGCGTTTAGATCCTCTATGGCAAGGTGAAAATGATTATGTCCTCACATACTTAATTGGAAAAACAAAGTGTGCTTTTTCTTTCAAATCAATAAATAAAATCATGTAATCAGACACACACACACACACACACTTTTCTCCCAATAGGCTTGTCCACCTCCATAGATGTATTTTGTAAACTTTAGTATATTCATTCACTGAAAAAAAAAAAAAGAACTCGCAGGGAAAGGTTACATTTTTAAAATCACTGTTGGCATGAGTCCAGTTTCTTATTGAATTGAGATGTTTCATTTGCTTTTTCTCCCTTGAATACTTAAATACAGTTCCAACAAGAGCCATAGAAATTTAATGAGGTCTCGAAAAGAACTAGTGATTGTTCTGACTGGTTGCTGTGGCCAGCCTGTAACAAATTTCAACTTTAATCATAGTGAAATTAAATAAATAGCCAAAGTCATAGTAAAACTTTCTTACTCAGCTTGGAAAGGAAGCTCACAAAACTACTACAACCGTAAAAGTAAACTATTATATTTCAGAGTACAATGTGAAGGAGAGAGGCATTGCTATATAGTGGAAAGCGCATTGTACTGTGAGTGTGGAGATGAACAGGGCACTACAAGCCCTGTTTCCAAGTGTCTTTGGTTTGATTTCTTTATCTTTTAAATATAGTATTGGGTTAGCAGATCTCTGTGGGTACTTATAACTCTAAATTTCCAAGATGTATGGGAAAGGGAAGTTCTTCCAAGTACATGAATTTGGAAGTTCTTAGACAAAGGTGAGGCTGATGTATGCATGTGTTCATTCAAATTGCATTCTCTTATTCTCTTTATTCACACCTAATAATACCACCCCACATTGATAATTCTGTAGGAGATGAGCAGCATTATTTAGAAATAAGTATTTTTTCCTTCCAGTAGAACCTCCTTCCTCTGTGAACTTTGAGGACCATACTTGGCTATCTCAGAGAGTGATTTATCATTAGCATCACTGGGAAACATTGCCTCAGTAATAGAGACAGGTAAAAAATGAGAGAAGCAGATGACATGCAGGGAGAGAAAGGTACAGAGCGTATATAGGTGTTTTCCAGAGTTAAAGAAGGGAAAAACCTTGATGATGTTGGAGAGCCTCACAGTGTTATTTTCCTCACAGTGTTGGCCATTGTTAGGACTGGAAGGCTTTCGCGTTACATAGGCATTTTGCATCAGTCAGTGGGAGCAGTTAACAGCTATTTATAAAATCGTGTTTCTAGAAATACGTCTGAACTACGTTTGAGGACAAGGGAATGACTGTTTTTTCTTTTGTTATCAGCTGGTGATTCTATATATATTTTACATTTACAGTCATGTGTCGCTTAACAACGGGGCTTTGTTCTGAGAAATGCATCATTAGGTGATTTCGTCGTGGTGTGAACATCACAGAGTACACTTACACAAACTTAGATGTATAGCCTACTACACACCTAGACTATATGGTACTAATCTTATGGGACCACCGTCGTATATGCAGTTCGTCATTGACCAAAACACTGTTATGTGGCGCATGACTATTATTTTCATTGAGTCTTCCTGACTACTGTGCTAGGAAGTTATTATTTCCCCTATTTTACAGATGACGAGAATGATGCTCAGCAATTGTGCTGAAATTTTTTCGCATGTTTCCAAACTTGTACTCCTTTCAGCCTTTCTCCTTCTAATTCTAAAATTTTGACTTCATTCCAAATCCAATCCTGTCTCTGAACTTTTGGGCTTGACATTTAAATTCTCAGTGTTTGACTCTACTCACCTAAGGTATTTTGGATTGATTCCCTTCTGGCATTTCCAATTACAGATGCCTTGTGTAGGGTACCATGCCTCTGGTCCTAGCCCCTCAGTAACAAACCTTTAACCCCAGACTCCAGGCTAAAATCCTACCTGGGTGCTGCCATTGCCCCCATTTAGGCCCTTTCTATGCCTCTCCTAGAGAAATGGTAACCTACCCATGCTGACCTAGCACTCTTCAAATGAAATGCCGGCAAGGTTCTTGTAAAGACCTTGTCATGGACTTGTCCAAGATCTCACAACTACAGACAATAGAACCAGGATTCAAATCCAGGTTTATCTGACTCCCAAACTGTTGTATTTCTTCTTTCTGTCATCATATTTTCTACCTGAAAATCAGTAATACTAGAAAATCCTATCTGCCCATCCTACCGTGATTTGCCTGTTTGTCTGGTCGTATAGTCTCCTGGATCCCATGATTATGGTCTTACTGACTCCAGTACGTGTAAAATTTAGCCAGTTCCTATTTTCAGAGTGTTTTATATCCAGTACTGTCACTAATTCACTATGCTAGAGAGCAGGGAAATGATAGCTATGTGTTGGACTCTGTAATGTATGCTTTTTACCTATTAACTCATTTAATCCCTTACATCAGCTCTCTGAGATAGTTACTATTCTATACTTCATTTTACGTATACAGAAACTAAAGTATAGAGAGATCAAGTGACTTGGCCAAGGACAAGATATTAACTGCTCATCAGATTCACGTGCTCCCCCACCTCATCCAGGCTTTTTGCAGTTAGACAGGACCATGCGGTTAATTGTGGTCTATAGCCTATAAATAGAAGTGACGTCTGTCATTTCTGTACTGAAGCAGTTAAGAGCTATTATGCAACTCTCCAGCTCTCTTTCCCCTGCCTTGGTGACCTGGAAGGATGCAGCTACAAAATGGTGGAGGCTCTGCTAGCCTGGATCTCTGAGTGACTATGTAGAGTAGAACCCCCAGTGAACCATGTTAGATTTGTAGCCTCAGTAAGAAATAAGCCTATTTCGCATTAAACCACTAAAATTTGGGGGTTAATTTGTTACCATGGCATTACCTAGGCTATCTTGCCTAATACAGTGGCAGATCCGGGATTTGAACCCAGGGCTGTCTGCCTTCAGAATCTGCACTTGGTTGCATTTTCAAGATAAAGGTTAAGCCTCATCTAAGTAAGTCTGATAGCTTGCTTAGAAGGGACCATGTGTTGGCTGAAACTTGGGGCCTTTAGAACGGTGGCACGTTCATCCCCTCCTGAGGAGTAACTGCTGATCTAAAACAACTGTTAAGGCTGAAGATTTTCCACTGCATTGTCCACCCCTTCTCCATTATGAGAGGTCGTAGGAGAAAGGATCTGATTACCTGTCAGCACATTTTGACTTTTTAGGTTAAAAAATATATTTTCTAGTCCCAGGAACTTTGCTTTTACATTGCAAATGCATTTGGACTCCTTTACATTTTTATATATTTTTAAACATTTGCTGCATTGTGGATAAGTTGACTCTTAACAGCTTTAGACAGCCTCTACTTTATACTTTTTGCTAGTTCCTTTCCACTAGGTCTGAATTAATGTATTAATTAATAATTGGAGTGGGTGTTGCTCTTCAAAAAGGAAGAACTGTGTATGGTAGTTAGAAGGCATCTTGGTACATTTCTAAGCTGTGTGTGGGCATTTCTCTGGCTCTGCTGATTGCTCAGAACCTTTCCTAATACTAAATCATTAGGAGAAAACATTATTCCAAGTGAAACTAAGACGTGCATTTGCATAATTTCCAGATCTGTGTTTGTTATTCATTCATTTATATGTTGGTTTAATCACAAAGTTGTTAAGCTTTGCTCAGGAAGTATTTGAGAGCTGTCTTTATGATGTGTAACTCAATTTTATTCTGAAGAAATTCAGTTATACTGACCATTAAAACAATATAATCCAAAATGGAAGTTTCCATAGTTGGTTGTCAAAACAATCTTGTTTTATTCCTCACTGGTGAATTGATAATTTGCAGGTTGGCTAACTGAAGTCTCATAAATTGCACTGTATTGGGATAGTAGTAAGATATGAGACCCAGTTCTTTCTCCTGAAGAATATTCAATTTAAAGAAAATTTTAGAATTTAATAATGATGTTTTAGGCTTATAGTATCTCTTGTGCTATTCTTGGAGTTGAAAGGTGATGGCCATTTTAAAGATGGGAATTTGATTTGATTATGGAAATAGAGCTATCATTTTGCCTTCCATGGTGGAGAAGATTTTTGGATAGTCTCCCCTCCCCTGTAGCCTTTTTGTACATCAAGAGCTCCTGTTGGAACCCCATGATAATTTAGATCATAAAAAAATCCAACCAAAATGCACTTTTCTCAAGGCCCAGCTACCAACCTGGTATAAGAGTATAAAATCTTTCTATTTAGCGTCTCTCATCCTCTCACTGTATCATCTACACAGTCTTAGGCAAATATGTTCTTGAATATTTATTACCATGATTAGCTTCCTTTATCATAGCAAGGATTCTTAACTGCTATACAATTTCTGACTCCTTTAACATAAGTTGAAAGAAAGGGTAAGTTCAAGTATAAATTTAAAACTTTTCTTGTTTCTTTCTATGAGGGTATGTTTATGAACCTACAAATTTTAGTCTAAGTCAACTTAGATGACCAAATCAATGAAAACTTGAATCAGTGTTAGAACTATTCTTAAACCTTGCTCAGTCACTAACCAGCTGTATGACTTGGGCAAGTCTTTCTGGGTCTCATTTTTCTCATTTGAAATGCAAGAGAGTTGGAGGAGATGATGTCTAGGATCACTCACAGCTCTAAAATGCTGTGATTCTCAGAAACACTAGTAGATAATCACGTATTATAATTTAACTGTCTCTGTACACAGATGTGAAGATTTGTTATTACAGTTTTAAAACTGAACTTCTTAATTGGAAACTGGTTACTAATCATTATTTAAATTCACTCTTCTGTTTTTCAAATCCTTTTATGAATGTTGTCCTGGCTTTCGTTAAAATTTTTTTCTTAGAGACATGTTTCCTTTATCTTAAAATCATCTAACCAGTGATGTCATTATAAACCCAGATTTATGGCAGAAGATGCACAGATTTTTTTAAAAAGGAAGAAAACAGGAAAGGAAAAAAGTTTAATATAGCCGCGGTTGAAACAGGCACTATTAATAGTTCTGATTTCTATTGGGTTCACTCTAGAAGTTCATAGCTCAGTATTTCTGTTAAATCACATCCTCACAGTGTTCAATGCAAGAAGTAGAACAAAAAGAAAAAAAAAAAGATGAATGAAGGGTAGGGACTTGTGTAAAAATAACAGAGAGGATTTAGAAATAAACATAAAAGGAACTAGGAGGCAATTTCTGGCCCCTGGTGAGAAGCCTGCCCTTGACTCATCCTCCCCCACCCCCAAGACTGTCCAGGTGTTATGCTAAACAATGGCATTATATTTTCACTCTGCCTAAGGACACAAACAGGTCTTGAGTTTTAATCTGACAGAGAACAACTCAAATGAGATGTGTCTGTTTTCTTTTTTCACTCGACTTTAAAAAATAATGAAAACTTGACACTTTATGTGACAACTTTTAGGGGTTCTCAAAATTTTTCACACATAGATGTGCTATCACATACAGTTTACAAAATAATATAGTTAACTCAGGAAAAGTTGGGGCTTCTTATGATTTGCAGTTCCCTTTAGTAATATGGGGCTGTATTTTCTGGCTAAAAAGTCATCTATCAGTCTTTCAATTGCCATCATTGTTCTTTTTAAGTCTTGAATCCAGTTTTGATTTATTAATAAAGCCCAAGACTGCCAGAGCATCCCAATATCTCTTGTGCTACACCAATAATTTTCCAAGGTGTTTGTTATTGAAACAATTCAGAAGAATAACGTGATTTATAAGACATAACACAAAAAATGCCCTTTTGAAATTCTTA